>NW_028240225.1:1532500-2132500 GCF_028749965.1 Puma concolor
GGAAAAGGAGGTGAGAAAAAGATAGAAAAAATTGAGGATCGAGAGGGGAGAATTAGAGAACTAAGTGATGAAATCAAATGGAACCATATCCATATCACAGGATTTCCAGAAGAGACAGAAAAGGGGTGTGAAGATGACCTTGAACAAATCATAGCTGAGAACTTCCACAAGCTGGGGGAGGACACCGGCATTGAAACCCAACGGGCACAGAGAACTCCCTTCAGATGTAACCTGAGTTCATCTTCTGCACAACATAGCATGGGGAAACTGGCAAAATACAAGCATGAAGAGAGAATTCTGAAAGCAGCTAGGGATGAATGGACCTTCACATACAAAGGTAGAGAAGTATTGGGATAGGAGCAGACCCATCCACTGAAATCAGACAAGCCATAAAGGACTAGTGTAATCTTCAATGTGATGAACAGGAAAAATATGCAACCAAGAATCCTTTATCCACCCAGCCTGCCATTCAGAATCGAAGGAGAGGTAAAGGTCTTCCCAAACAAACCAAAACTGAAGGAATTCACCACCGCTAAACCATCCCTACAAGAGATCCTAAGAGGGATTCCTTGAGGGAAATGTCGCAAGTATCACAAAGTACCACAGACACCAGTACAAGCATGAAAACTACAGACATCACAATGCCTCGGAACCATCGCTTTCCATAACAACAGTGCATGGAAGTGGAATAAATGCTCCAACCAAAAGACACAGGGTATCAGAATGGATAATACAAAACAAGACCCATCTGTTTGCTGTCGTACAGGAGACTCATTTCAGACCTGAGGACACCTTACCCTTGAAAGTGGGGGGATGGAGAACTACCTTTCATGCTACTGGGAGTCAAAAGGAAGCTGTAGTAGCCATACTTCTATCAGACAAACTTGACCTGAAATTAAAGTTTGCAGCAAGAGATGTTTAAGGACATTATTAAATAATTACAGTGTCTGTCCATCAGGAAGAGCTAACAATTATAATGACTATGCACTGAATTCCGAAGCACACAAATATTTAAAACATTTAATCACAAACATAAACAATCTTATTGATAAGAATGTAGTCATTGCAGGGGTTTTAATACTCAACTTACAACAATGGACAGAAAATCTAGACAGAATCAGGAAAGAAACAATGGTCCTGAATGATACATTGGACCAGAAGGACATGACAGATAATTTAGGACTCTACATCCCAGAGCAGCAGAGCACACTTTCTTCTGGAGTGCACGTGGAACATTCTCCAAGAGAGACCACATACTGGGTCGCAAAAAGCCTTCAATACATATAACAGCATTGAGATGACACCATGCACACTTTGAGATCACAATGTTTGGAGCTTGACATAAAGTACAGGAAAAAGTCTGCTCAACCTCTAAAAGCATGCAGGTTAAAAAACATCCTACTAAAGAATGAATGAGTCAACCAGACAATTGACATAAGGAAACAAATAAAAATGAAAATACAACAATCAACGCTTTTTGAAAAAAAATTAATTAAAAAGATGGAAAAAGGGTTACTGAAGCTGAGTTTTGCATATTTGAGAGAGCATGTTATGCACTAAGGAGTCTGAGTGCTTGGGGTAAAGGCCATTTCCATACCTTTCTTAGTTCTGTGACCTTGAGCAATTATAACATCTCCTTCAGCCTCAATTCCTTCTTCTGGACACAGGGTCAATTGAGATGCTTTATGAGGTAACGTGCCTGCCACAGGGAAGTGATTGGTAGCTGTAAGTTCATTGCTCTGCCCCTCGTATTCCCAGGACTCCTGCCAGGGAGCCTGGAGGCCTGCGTGCTGGCCTGAATCTGCAGCATTTTCAGGCAAATTGTTCACTTTGTGATTAAGGCTTCCCGTTTCACTGAGCCCTTGATTCACCCCATGTGTTCTGGCAGCTGCTGCCCTGCGTGGGTTCCCTCCTCCTTTTTGAGACCCTTACTTGGTGTTGTGGGATACAGTGATCACACCACCTGAGCATCAGTTATTAGCAATAAGCGTGATTCCTCTGAGTACCTATGGTATTCTGATTATTCCCACATAAAGCTAGTGTTCTGCAGCTCTGATTATCTGCTAAATTATACAAAGGCATAGTTTAGAAGATTCTTTTGTTGTTGTTGTTTTTGTTGTTGCTGCTGTTGTTGTTGTTGCTGCTGCTGCTGCTGCTGCTGCTGTTGTTTTTGTTGTTTAGAAATCATTTGCTTCAGGTTCATCTAGTCTATCCAGTAACACCTGCAATAACAGTGAGATAAACTTTGGTTTTACCTTTTTTCACTTTTTACCGCCAGTGGATTTTGTTTTTGTTTTTGTGTTTCAGCCTCCCTTTGGAAATTCTATTTCTTCCATCTTCTCGCTCATGTGTCCTAAAGAGACAACTGATTGTTTACCAGTTGCTGTCTCTGGGAGGTTGTTGCTGTTTGCCAGGTGTTAGTATTGGCATGCCAGGCCTGGGGTGTTCATTCTTTCAACAGACTTTTGTTCCAGATCTTCATGACAAAGGCAACAGAATGAAGAAGGTACTGTGTTGAAGCAGTTAGATTTCATCATTATCCACGTGGATAATCCCACGACCAAGAAAACTTTACCTGGAAAGATTATCATTAACATTTGAAAAAAAAAGAGATAAAGAGTTTCTCAACCAGAAGATAAAGAAGTTTATCACCACTAATCAGCAATGCAAGAAATGTTAACCAGGATAATCATAATTAGATATTAAAGAATTATGAATAAAATATGTAATATATGACAACATAAACATAAAATATGGAGGAGGGACTTAAAAAAGTTACTGTTTGTATTGTATTTTACTAAAAAATATATGTTTTATTTCATCTTTGAGAGAGAGAGAGACAGAGTGTTAACAGGGAGGAACAGAGAGTGGGGGAGGCAGAGAATCTGAAGCAGGCTCCAGGCTCTGAGCTGTCAGCACAGAGTCCAACGTGCAGTTCAAACTCACGTATTGTGAGATCATGACATGAGCTCGAAATTGCACACTTAACTGACTGAGCCACCCAGTTGCCCCAAAGGTTAGTCTTCTTAAATTTCTTGAATGTGTGTATATTTAAGAGACCACCAAAATAACATAGACTGCTGTTTCCTTGGGATGTTATATGTAAGCCTTGTGATAACAAACTCAAAACACAAAATACATGAAAAATAAGGAAAAGAAAGCCAAGTAAAGCACAACACAAATTCATCTATGAAAAAGAAAGAGAGTACGGAAAAAAAGAAACAGAGAACTACAAAAGCAACCAGAAAACAAAGAAAAAAATTTCAATTAGTACATAACGGTCAACAATTACTTTAAATATAAACGGCTGAAGTGCTCCAGTCAAAATACATAGGGTAACAGGATGGATACAAAACAACACTCATCCATATGCTGCCTATCACAGACTCTCTTCAGACCTAGACACATACAGACTGAAAGTGAAGGGATGGAGATACATTTCCCATGAAAATGAAAGCAAACAACAACAAGGACAACAAAAATAACATCAAACAACAACACCTCAGAACCAGGTAGCAACACCTATATCAAACCAAATAGACTTTAAAATCCTCAATAAAATATTAAACTCCACTCAACAACACACTAAAATGATTCCGTGGCTTTTATTCCAGGGAAACAAAGATGGCTCATCAAATCAATCAACATAATATCCCACCTCAACAAAACGGAGGGTAAACATCATATGATTATACCAATAAATGCAGAAAAAGCATATGACATAATTTATCATGTATCCATGGTAAAAGTTCTCAACAAAGTCGGGGGGGTGGACATTCCTCAACACATGAAAATATTATTTTATATATTGTTTATATTAAAAAGTTTACACCTAACATCTGAATTGTGAAAAACTGAGAGCTTTCCCTCTAAGATCAAGAACAAGATAAATATGACTACTTTTGCCACTCTTGTTTCTTATAACACTAGAAGTCCTAGCCACAGGAATCAGATAAGAAAAAAGGACTTAAAGTCATCTACGTTTGTAAACAAGCTAAATTGTCACTATCCGCAGATGACATAAGAATATGCATAGAAAACCCTAAACTTTCCCCACAAAAGTACATGAAGTAATAAACAAATTCAGGAAAATTGCAGATACGGAACTGATACACAGAAATTGGTATGGTTTCTATAAAATAATAACGAAGTCACCGAAAGAGAAATTAAGAAAACAACACGTGTTCATTATTGCACCAAAAAAAGAGAGAGAGTAAAATAGCTACGACTCAACTTATCCAAAGAAGTGAAAGACCTGTAGTGTGAAAACCATAAGTCAATGATGAAATTGAAGATGACACAAACAAATGGAAAGATACCCCATGATCTGGATTGGAAGAATTAATATAATTACAATATCCATATTACTAATAACTGTCTACAGTTTAAATGCAATCCCTACCAAGATACCAAAGGCACTTTTCACAAAACTGAAACAGCTAATTCTAAAATTTGTATGGGACCACAACGACCCTGAGTCGTGATAATCTTGAAAGACAAAAACATAGCTGGAGGTATCAAAACCCCAGATTTCAAGATGTACTACAGAGCTTCAAGTAAACGAATTAGTATGGGTAGTGACACAAATACAGACACATAGGTCGATGGGACAGAATAGAAAGCCTGAAATAAACCCATGCTTATGTGGTAAATTAACCTATAACAAAGGAGGCAAGAATAAACAATGGGGGAAAGACAGTCTCTTCAACAAATGGTATTGGGAAACCAGGAAATCTACATGCAGGTAGCTAGGACCCAACCCTAACGCTAGCCTGGGCTCTGACCCTAAAGGCACCTAGCATGGACGTCTAAAAGACATAACAGATTGGGGGCAATTACCATTGGGGAAAATCCTGAGTGGAAGTCACACTCTCTCCATAATTTTCCAGGGCCGTAATGGAGTTGGAGGAGGAGATCCTGAGACAGTTTCAGTCTGGCCCACGCATACGTTTGGCTCCGCCCTTCCAACGCTATCCCTGACCCATAAGGGCACATGGGCCTTCATTTCAGTCCTGGAGGGAAATCACATCACTGTGGGTGGTTGGACCAAAGGCACTTCCGGGGAACCAAACCTACCCCTACCCACTGCTGTGCATCTAAGCGGGATCACCTTCTAAGGCTGAGAAAAGAAGCAGTGGGACATGGATTCCTCCTTTTTCTACCCTGTGTTCTCTTCGGGACCTCAGGAGATTGAATGCTGCCCACACTCACTGGGGACGATAGTACTTTACAGAGTCCACCAAATCAAATGCTAATCTCACCCAGAAACACTCTACAAATATCCCGAGAAAAATGTTTAGTCTTGGGCACCCCACGGTCAACTCAAGTAGACACGTAATAGTAACCATCACAGGGTCATTCTTGTCTTGCTTCCCTTCCCTCATTCACCTCCTATTAGTAACTTTCAAGTTCTGAAGTCGTTGCTTTTTATATTCTGACCAGTGTATAGCGTTAAGAGAAATTCGAGGAAAGTTGTCTTGCGCAGGGACTAGTGTTTCAGTTGATATGAAAATGTTTTCGGTAAGGTAAGGGAAAAAGAACTTAGCTAGGGCACCAACATACTCCACGTTACTTTATCAGGGGTGGCCCTTAGCTTTCCAAACCCTTAACACGCTCATGGGAAGGCAGTGTAACATGGGTGAGAGCATGCATGTTGGCATAGGAGCAGAGTTGGTGCCCATCCCAGCCACCCCACTCGTGTGTGTGTTATCTTGGACCAATTTCTTAACATATCTGAAACTCAGTTGCCTAATTTATAAAACGGAAATAATAACAAAGGGTCAAAAAGATTAAATGACACTATTGGAAAGGTGCTTAATCCAACACCTGACAACACGGAACAAGTGCTCCACAGATGATAGCCATCATTAGCCTCATTTGAACAGCTAAGACAGGCTAATATTCTGTCTGGGGTCAGATACCTACAGGGGAATCTCAGGTCTTCTGACACTGATTCTTTAATTTGGAGGAAGCCCAGGGCAAGGATGGCTGAAAGAGTACAAGGAGGTAGAGCAGTAAGCCAGTCCTCTATCCACCTCTTATTTGATAGTCCAGTTGTATATTCATCTCTTTCCTTCCACTGAAAAAAAATGCAAATCCCTCCCTCTAGAAGAAATAATACACAGACGCTTGCATGTAATATTAAGTGTTAGGCTCTGTAAAACTGGCACATGCATCAACTCATTTAATCTCACAATGGCCCTTCATATGGAGTCCTTATTCCAATTTCCAGGTGAGGAAATTGAGACCTAGGAAAGTCAAGTGCCTTCCCCATAACTTGTTTTTGACCGTGTTAGACAACAACCCTAGAATCCTCCTCCGTGTCCAGTGTGTTTTCTTCTGTGCCACAGTTTGTTCTCTTCCCAGGCGAACACTGCTAAAGAATCATGTGAACAAAGCAGTAAAAAAAAAATTCATTTAAAACGCCTAGTTTTCACCCAAGTACTGCTTTCTGGGTGACAGTGGTGTGTTTTCTCTCTGAGAAACAAAGGTGAGAAATTCCAAACCTCGGCTTTTGTTACGGAGTTATGAAGACCAGTAAAAGTTAGTAAAGCTCACTGGCAGATTAAGGTTTCCAAGTCGAAGACATTAGTTTCAATTCTCATATTATGTGTGTTAAAGTGGGAGCTGGGATTTCACATGGCTTTGACAATCGCCATCAATTCCTTTCTTCAAGATTTGACTGCATATTCTCATTCTTTCCTTTTTTTCTCTTTTCTAACTATACTTCCAATCTGCCAGCTCAATGCTAGTTTCTCCCTATGTCTAGCAATGGCCATTCTCCATATGTCCCCATTAAATCTATTATCAAAGGAGAATAAAAAGATGAAAGAACAAAGCCAGAGAAGTAAGACTCAATACTAAGTTGTAAACTGGTGTTAACACGTCTACTTCCAGCCAAATGTAATAACAAACACTAGATTTATACTCCTTATGGAAGCAGCTAAAAGCGTAGACAAAATATATAAGAAGCTGTTCTCAAAACATCAGACATGAGGCAGTGAAGGGCAGTGATCCCTGATATTGGGAAATAAGTGACATGGTTCCTATAGTGCCCTAGCTTATTGACTAGGCTGGGTTTTGAGTCTGTGGTATAGAGAGGAGGAAGCTGGCATAGCCCAACATTTTCCATGAATTGTGGAGGGGGTAGTCACTGACAGGAAGACTGCTATATTTCACAGAGCAGAGTACCAAAGAAGAGAAAGTTGTTCACAGAGAGAACTCCAGAGATCAACAGATGGTCTGCCTTGAGTACTCAATGGAATATTGATAAACTCTTGTGTTTGAGGACACTGAGACCAGGGCAAGGAACAATACCCACTGCCATACAGGGTCAGGAATAATGCCTGACAGCCAGTGTGCAAGACCTCACAATGTACATGCCATTTGGAAAATACTTGATTTTTGTGTCAGTGCTGGACAAAAATTATCCGTAAACTAAGTGCTGCCTGTGCCTTGCCCAAAATATCTTTAAAGAAAGACCTGAAAGGATCAAGCTATTTGTAAGTAACTAAACCCTGTACCAAATCAGAGGCAAGGATATTTTTAGGAATCTAAAAGTCTCCAGCATCTGACAGGCTAAAACTGACCATGTTTGGCAGCCCATAAAAAAATTATCAGGCATGCAAAGAAGCAGGAAAATAAGACACGTAAGGAAGGGGAAATCAACTGACACTGACCCAGAAATTACACAAATGATATAATTTATACATCCGAACATTCAAATAGTTGTTATAACTATTATCAGTATATGCAAGAAATTATAGGGCAGAATGAGCATGTTAAATAGAGACATGCAAGTGGTATGTAAGACCTAAACCAAACTTCGCATGAC
This sequence comes from Puma concolor, assembly GCF_028749965.1. Classification (NCBI taxonomy): domain Eukaryota; kingdom Metazoa; phylum Chordata; class Mammalia; order Carnivora; family Felidae; genus Puma; species Puma concolor. The sequence continues at coordinate 1,540,335 of NW_028240225.1, forward strand.
AAAAGCAATGACTAAAATAAGAAATCTGGTCTATGATTCCTGAATGGAATTAAAGGCATATAGACAGTGCAGAAAAAAAGGTTGATGAACCTAAAGACATAGCAATGGAAATCGTCTGAAATGAAACACACAGACAAAATATGCCTGCAAACCATCCAACATACATGTAATTGTATCTCCAAGGAACACAGACAAGAAAACTAATTTGAGTAAAGAATGAAACTAATTTGAATTTATAGTTGGTAAGTTTGATGCAAACTAAAAATATATAGTTCCAGTAAGGTCAATGAACTTCAAGGACAGGAAATATGAGGAAAACTACACCAAGGCACCCCACAATCAAATTGCTTTCATCCAGGGAAAGGGAGGGAAAAGATTTCTCATCAGAACCAATGCAATCTAGAATACCGTAGGATAACATTTTTTAAGTACCTAAAGTAAGCAACCATTATGATCTGGGGTTAGGCAAACATTTCTTAGCTACACCACCAACAATATGATTCTTTACAATAAAAACATATGATTGGATTTTATCACACTAAAACTTTTGCTTTTCCACGAACAGAGACTTTGAAATCACAAGACTGAGACTGGGAGAATATATTTACCAATCATCTCTGTGAAATGGGACTTATATCTAGAACATATGGGCAATCCGCAAGATTCAATATTCTGAAACTAAATAATCCAAAAAAAGGCAAACGATTTGAGAAGACACATTACCAAAAAAGATATATGTACAGCAGATACACACATGAAAATGTGTTCAGCATCATGAGGGGAAATGCAAATATAAACTACAATGAGATAAATGAGACACAATGAGATCAACTACTACTTCATGCATACAAGATGTCTAAAATCAAAAGACAGGGCTCTGAAGTGTTAGCTAGCATATGAAAGAACTGGAATTCTCACACACTGCTGATGAGAATGTAAAAGTGATAAAACTACCAGGGCAAACAGTTTGACAATATCCTAAAAAGCTGAACATGTAACCTATTCTATGACTCAGACAAATCTGCTCTCAAATATTTTCCCTAGAGGGATCAAAGTATACGATCATACAAATTCAATAAAAAAGACAGAAAGAAAGAACAGAGAAGAAAAGAAATGAAAAGAAAAGAAACGAAAAGAAAAGAAAAAAATGAATGTTTATAGAAGCTTTTTTTTCAATAGGCTAAGGAGCACTTGGTGCCTCAGTTGGTAGATTTCTTGATTTCTGCTTGGGTCATTATCCCAGGGTCGTGATATTGAGACTCACATTGAGCTCCACACTATGCATGGAGGCTGCTTAAGATTCTTTTTCTCTCCCTCTGCTCTCTCTTTCTCTTTCTCTCTCCCTCCCCCTCTCCCTCTCCCTCTCTATCTCCCTCTCCCTCTCCATCTCCCTTTCCCTATATCTCCCCCACCTCTCCTCTCACCCTCCCCTCTCCTTCTCACTCCCTCTCTCTCAATCTCTCTCTCTCTCATAAAAAGAAATAAATACGCCACGTGTGGAAATAATACAAATGTCCACTGACATGTGAACGGATAAACAAAGTAGTAACAGACTATTGATACACACAACACTATGGATAATATTCAAAATACTAAGTGAAGTAAGTCGACTCCCTACTCCTAAATAATAAGGAGCATGTCTATATAATTTTATTTGTATAGTATTCTAGAAAATCAAGATAATATGTAGGGACAGAAAACAGACCAGAGTTTGCCTAGGATGGGAATTGGGAAGACGTGGGGGCGGAGGGATATATAAGGGATACAAGGACATTTTTGTGGTGACAGACATATTCTTTTCCTTGTTATGTATACATTGGTGGATATGTGACCAAAATTTACCAAATTATGTAATTGTCTCTATTAGCATTAGTATTAGTATTAATTATTAATTATTAATTAAGTAATTTATTTATTAGGGCTTTTTTTTCAGAGAGAGAGATGAAGCGTTCATTACGGGGGGAGAGAGGCAAGGGAGAAAGTGAGAATCTGAAGCAGACTCCATGCTTAGCATGGAGCCCAATAAAGGGCTTAATCGAACCTGGGATCATGACCTGAGCCAAAATTAAGAGTCTGATGCTCAAGTGACAGCCATCCAGGTGCTCCACCAATTACGTACTTTCAATATGTACAGTTTGTGTATATCAGTTAGACATTAATGAAGTTGTTAAAAACAAACAAACAAACAAACAAACAAACAAACAAAACATGATTGGATATTGTGTCTTTTGACCTCTGGGGCCGCTATTTCAAACCTGGTCCACCAGCATCTACTGATTCTCGGAATCCCCAGTATCTTTCATACACTCACATAAGTTCTTCAAAATAAATGTAACTTGGGAAAAGTGGAAATCCCCTGGCAGTTATCACGTGTATCAATTATAAGTGTCACAACACTTAGAACTATGATCCATACATGAGATGGGTGATATAGCACATGTTTGCTTTCGACAACTTGGAGCTGGTTGAGTCCCAGCACCCCATTACCCTTGTACACTTGTTAATTACTTGTTTACCAGTTAATTGGTCCTCTGCCTCCTTATACTGTATAAAAAGGGGCTTGGTCTGTCTTGCTCACTTCTGTGTTTATAATGGTCCAGAACCAGGCTGGAACGCTGGCAGAAAAACCTAGTGGCGCTCGGAGATCTTCTTTGGATTGCAGATCTTGTGGAATGGCGGGCTCAGGAGACCCTGTTTCTCCAAACGTCTGAGCGCTGAATGCAAGTGTGGCAGGAAATTTACAGTCATCAGCTGCCATATCTGTGGGGGATTTCCTGCACACAGAAAACAAAGGGGGAAGAACCAGGAGGTGGGGTCTCTAAAATAGAGACCAGAGTTCGTTTTAGTCCCACCGGCCGTCTTTGGTGCAGTATTTTATTCACTTCTCCAACATTGTCCCATTTTATGTCTTTTAAGAAGATTTTTAGTAGGTATCACCTTTCAGTTATTTAGGTTGGTACCCTCAGAAGGCTAAGATGCCTGCAGCAGTTTGGTGAGCAACAGTGTTTTCAATAAAATGTATTCTGGTATTCAGTATACAGGGGCCAATGGGTACAAGTAAAATTATGGAGAAGAGGGGCCCTGCCAGGGCAGGAAGCCAGGATCCCAATCCGTGAGATCTCATTTGTTCCATTGATGGTTACATTCCCCTTGTCTAAGGTGAATTATTATTATTATTATTATTATTATTATTATTATTATTATTATTATTATTATTATTATTATTATTATTATTATTATTAGTTCCTTACCCTTAGTTGGGAGTATTTCTGACTGGTTTAAAAAATAGCAACATTCCTTCCCCGAAAATTTTCAAGTCCCTCCATTTTCTGAAGTGAGGAGGTCGGGGGCTTGTCTATTTTGGGGGGTTACTGCCACCAGAGAGTTTATTTGGTTTTGTAAAGTTACCAGAGACTCGGCCACCCGTTCCATGTCTTCATTTAGCTCTTGAGATAGTCTATGGTACAGTCCTATGCATAAACCTATGCCCCCTTATCCAGTTCCTATTCCTGTCACAATTCCTGAGCCTATCAGAATTGGTAGCAGGACTGCCCGTTTAGCCTGAGACTTGGGGCTAAAGGTTGTTAGGAACTGATCTTCAGTGTATACAAATATCTCTGGGGTCCAATATATGGAATAACATTTCGGAGTCCAGTTGGCCTCTAAGCATCGATAGGCCGAATTAGAACACAGATAGGACACCCCAAGGGTTCAACATAGGGTGTAGTCCTCATTAAGGTTCTATCTCTTCCTCCTAGAGAGGGAATTCAGGGACTGTATGGATTAGATTGTCAGCATTGGCACCCCTAGTGCCCAGGGGTCCAATTAAGACAGAGGTGTTGGTTTTGAGGTTTTCAGGAGATTCCTAGGTCAAACGGATTGGAGTAGCTAAGTAAGTCCTCTGGCTGAGGGGCAAGCACATCCAGCAGGTTTGCATGTGATTATCTATCTTATGGAGGACTAGTAGAGCAGTGTCGGCACAATACTGGAGTGGGGCATTGGTAGGCATCTGATTGACGGCTGAAGTTTCAAAGGTTGGTAGGCTGCTGGCAGAGTGGTCGCCTTTATGGCTTGTATTACCCTATCCTGGGTATGCTTTACAAATTTTTGAAGGGCCCTGTAGTGCAGCCCTCCCCTGTTTGAGATTCCCCATTGAGGAAGGTAAGTGTAGCCAGCTCGCTTCCCTCTCTGGAGGCCCTTGTTGTGACTTGGGTTACTGATAGTTTTGGTTATATCCTCGGTCCAATACTTAGCACTTGGGGCACCAGGTGACTGACAGAGAGTGGATGTTTTTCACATGTAGCAATCTTTGTGGAGGGAGGGAAAGGTGCTGAACCCCCTGGACCCCCTTATTGTCCTATGACAATTGTGGGGGCAAAGTGGATAAGCGGCAGTTGTGAGAGTGAGAGCAGTTATCATAATATACAGGCAATACTTGGTAACCCTCCCATCCAGAGGAGGTATGTGAGGCCCAGGATGCATCTTTTGCACCATATCAAGCTTGTTGGCACGGTCTCTATCAGCCCTACAGTAAGAAGTAAGACCAGGCTTATGACACCAGTAGGGGGCAAGGGTTGGCAGAGTTGCATTCAAACCCCTGGGCTTGGTTCACGCATTGATTCCTCAAGCTTCTGCTGTGTGCAGGCCAGCCATCTACCACGGTGTGGCTGGAGCAGGGCTGGACATCTCAGGGGTCAGTACCCTTTGAGGGTCAGTTTTAACGGGATGGCTGGATCTGGATCATTTCGCCAGGTTGTGGGTTCTTCTGAGTTGGACCACTTAACTGTGGAGTGATGGACCCATGGGGTGACACCTGAAGTTCTGGGGGCTATAGGAGTTGTTAGAATAACAGTGTGAGGCCCAGTCCACCATGGTATAAGAGGTTCCTTCTTCCAATCTTTGATCCACACAGAGTCTCCTGGCTGAAAGAAGTGAACGGGGTCCCTAAGGAAATTGTGACCCTCTCTATGGTGTATCTCTAACTTGTTTAGGACTGCCCCCAATTTCTGGAGCTGTTAGCTTATTTCCTTGTCTGCAATCTGGTGTAGGTCTCCTGGGAGCTTTCCTAAATGTGTGTGTGTGCGTGGGGGTGGGGGGGAGGATCGCCCATATAATAACTCAAAAGGGGAGAATCCCAGTGCCCAAGGCGGGCATTGGGCAGACAGGAGGACCAGCGGAAGCAAATCTGGCCATGGGGGTTAGTCTCTTGGTGGAACTTGGCCAGGGTTTCCTTGAAGGTACAGTTCATCTGCTCTACCTTTCCCTGAGCCCTGGGGGCGTTAAGCAGTGTGCAGTTTCCAGGCAATGTTAAGGGACTTTGTTAGGGTTCGTATAATGTCCGCTCCAAATGCAGGTCCATTATTACTGTGTGTGGTTAAGCCCAATCTCCCATAGAAGAGCTTTGGCCACCTCGTGACTTCATTCCATTCTGGTCTGGAATGCTTGGACCCATCCCAAATTGGTGCAGATTATTACAAGGAGGTACCTCAACCCTTTATTTGGTTGTATGTTGGTAAAGTCCACCCCTAAATCCATCCTTTGTGAGCCAGGCAGGGGCCATGGGGCAGAGCAAACATTGTTTTTGGCACACATTACACATTATTCACTGACAGCCTGGCATAATGCCGGCAGCTGGCTGATATTGTAGTTCTTTTTGAGGAGGACCTCTAGAGCAGTTTTCCCTAAGAGGGTGAGTTAGTTATCTTCCTTCACTAGGTGCTTTCACATAGATGACGGGACAAGACTCACCATCCGTCTTTGCTTAGTGTCCCCACTTCTGTCGAGGCCCAACTTCTTTCTTCACTTGTGTACATGGGTGTGGAGGCTTTCTTCTGGGGCACAAGATTCAGAGTATAGGTAGGAGCTTCACCTAGGTCACCTCAGGCAGCCACTCTGGCTATTTTGTCGGCAAGGTGATTACCTTGATTTATGGGGTCATCTCATTTCTGAGGTCCCTTACGGTGTAGGATAGCTACTTTGTCTGGTAGCCATATGGTCTCAAGAAGCTGTATTTCTTCCTCGTTTTTGATAGTTTTCTCTGAAGCGGTAAGGAGGCCTTTTCCTTTATAGATGGCCCATGTACATGGACAGTAGCAAAGCCATATGGGGAATCAATGTAGATGTTAACTCATTTACCTTTGCTGAGGATGATGGCTCAGGTTAAGGCGTACTGAGTCCAGCCTATTGTGCCGAACATCCTTCCGACAAGGCCATGGCTGTCCGATCTTCCGTGGCTGTGATGACCGCATACCCTGCTCTTTGGCTGCACTCCTCTAAATAGCTGCTCCCATCGCTGAACAGGGTAATCCCTGGGCTTGTTATACCCTGGTCTTGGAGGTCTGGGAAGCTGGCGTAGACTTCATCCACTACTCCAGAACACTCATGGTCAGGTTCTCCCTCCTCTGTGGGAAGGAACGTGGCCAGGTTTAGTGTTCTTACACTGTTTCGAGAGTGAGCCTTGGGTTGTCATATAGAAGGCCTTGGGATTGTGTCAGCTGAGAAATGGAGAGGAAATGATATCCTTGGGTGCTTGTGAGCCAACACGACTGTGTGTGGGACCTTAACATTAAATGTTTGGCTCAGTGTGAGCTTGTCTTCATCCTTGATGAGCAGGACTGTGGCTCTGAAGTCTGAGGCACAGGGGCCATCCTGCAGCCACAGGATCAAGTTTTTTTTTTTTTTTTTTTGGCAGTTAGAACACTGGCCATTGCCGAGGCACCATGCTCTGAGTGAGCACTCCTTTTTGTGTGTGAAGAAGTTAAAGGTTCTGTCTATGTCAGGCAAACCAAGGGCTGGGGCTTGTCCCAGAGCCAACTTTATTTCTGTGAAAGCGGCCTTCACCCCCTCAGTCCATGCGAGGAGCTCCCAGTTTGTTCCTCCCAACTGGTCATAGAGGAACCTCATTATGGCTGAGAATCTGAGGATTCTCAATGCGACAGAACCCTCTGGCCCCTAAACATTTACACAAGCCTTGTTTTGTTTGGGGCTGTGGCAGTGTGGTGCCACACTTTCCTCTTTCCCGTCATTCTCTTTTTCCTTTTGTGAGGAGGAAGCCTAAGTATTGGCCCTGCTGCTGACGAATCTGTGCCTTTTTCCAAGAGGCCTGGTACCCCAAGTAGGATCAGAGCTGTAGGAGGGCCTGTGTACCTTTCATATAGTTTTCCTGGGTGTCACTGGAAAGGAGGTCTTCTACATATTGCAGAAGGACATACCCTGCGGTTTCTTTCGGAAAGTCAGTGAGATCTGAACCTAGGGCTTCCCGCAGAAGAATGGGCGAGTTGTTGAAACCTTGGGAAAGTAGTGTCCAGGTCAGCTGCATCTGGCGCTCTGTAACGGGCTCAGTCCATTCAAAGGCAAACAATGATTGCCTTTGCGGAGCCAGGCAGAGGCAGAAGAAAGCATCCTTTAGATCGAAGCACTCAACCCTTCTGGCTGACCACCGAATTTGGCTGAGGAGAGTATACTGAGGGTTCGGAATGACTGGGTGTAAGGAAAGAGTCACTTTGCTAATGGCCCGCAAATCCTGTACTGGTTGGTGTCCTCCTCCTGGCTTCTTGCCTGGCAAGAGTGAGGTATTCCAAACTGATTGGCACTCAGTTAGGATACATCTTTCTCTGAGCTTGGTCAGGTGCTCTTGTATGCCCATTCTAGCCTCTAGTGGAAGGGGGTACTGCCTTGGTGTCTGAGGTTGAGCTGCAGGGGTCAGGTCGACAATGATTGGGACCCGATTCCAAGCTACTTCAGGTGGATTATCATCAACCCATAGGGAGGGGAACGTAAGCCTGAATTCTTAGGGGCGACAAGGTATGGCCTGGGCACAGAACAGTCTCCATTCTTCTTCCCTTGGCAGTGGTATGGCAATTCCAGAGTTTCCTTCTGCCTTGGGTTTAGTTGGAGGCTCGTGTGTCCAGTGGGTTCAAAAGGTATCTGGGCCCCAAGTTTGGAGAGTAGATTGTGGCCCAGGAGAGGAATTGGGCAGTCAAGTAAGTAGAGGAACTCATGCCGGACCTTGTGACCCCCAAGTGCACCTTGTTGAGCTTGACAGAAGGGCTGTTGCATTGTTGTGTCCCAGTAGCCCCAAGTATGGTTGCTGCCTTTTGTCCTATGGGCGCTACCAGGGAAGTAACCAAGGAGTATTCAGCCCCAGTTGAAAAGTATTTCAACCATGAAAGTTATTGTTCAACCCTCCACCCCATTTCAGGTGTGGGTTCATGGGGGCCAAGAAAGAAAGAGTACGGTCCACCTCAGTCCAATTCTACCCTGGCCAGATCAAGAAGGTTCTCACCTCGAGGTTCCTCGAGGTTCCTGGCTGGGTTTTGAGGTCCCCACGAATTCGGACATTCTTACAGTTTCCCTTGCCTTTGTAGTATGCACACTCGTCCCTTGCTAAGGGGGCTGTGGGCTACCCCCCGTTTTGTGGTTGGAGTTTTTCGATGCTGCTAAAAAACAGCAGCATCTGTTCTTTAGTTCTGCTGTGAGAAAGGTGGCCTTCTTTTTTAGTCTTCGCTTCTCTTTCAGCTGCAAATTTCTGTTGGTGAAAACTGTATTGACGACCTCTAAAAGCTGAGTGATATTCATCTGGCAAAGCCCTCCAACTTCTGGAGGTTTCGTCGGATATCTGGGGCAGCCGGTGCCACAAAAAAGGTATTTACCATCTGTTGACTTTCTGGTGCCACGGGGTCAAACGGGACGTATACATGGTACGCTTCACAGAATCTTTCATAGCAGTCTCCGGGAGACTCCCCAGGGTGCTGTGTGACTCATGATATTTTAGTCATGTTCATGGGATTGTTGACTCCAGCTCAGACTCCCTGAAGAAGGGCTTCCTGGTATCCTCAGACGTGGCCCTGTCCTCCTTCTGTGGTGAAATCCCATTTTGGGTGTTCTTCAGGCATGCAGCTTGAGCCCAGACAGCACGGTCATTGATTCCTGGAGATGTGTGATCTTCTAGGTACTGTCATGTTTCTGTCATCCTTATTTTTAATTCAACAAAGTATGGAGTAACTGTTGACAATCTTCCCAAGTCTGTCAGTAGGTCGGGAAGAGGGACTCCATCAAGTCAACCATTGCTTGTGGCTTTTCGGAGTATGGTGGAGTATTGTGTTTCCATTTGAGGAGGTTGGTTGTAGAGGAAGGTAGATAACTCATCATGGAATGGCTTGTCTGGACTCGGTCCATCCTTATTCTGTCTTCAGGCTCTCTCGTCTCCTTTACATGCATTCGGAGAGTTTTAGGTCTGGGTCTGAGGCGCAGTCTGGCTGCTGGCCCATGTTGGGTGGGTTTTCTGGGTCTGAGAGTGGCGGGGAGATGGGCGGCACTGACTGCAGTGGCATCTGCACTGACTCTGGCTATGGCTGGAGAGACAGATGCAGGAGGAGTTTCAAGCTCCGGGGAAGGGGAGAGAGCTTGAAGAGTCATGAGGGGGTGGAAAGACAATATCTTCCTCCATATCTCCTTCAAATATTAGAGGAGCAGTGGGTCGCTTCTTTGGCTCCCTGGATGTGCCTCCATAAAGTGGCTAAAACCTTTGCCTGGCTCTGTTTGCTAATGATGAATCACCTTCAAGGCAGTAGATTTGGGCCAATTTCAAGCCAGGAGTCGATGTACGGAAATTGATCAGGGTGGCCTGGGTTCCCAGTCACTATTAGCCAAACCTGCTGCACTATTTGAGCATCTAACGTCACTTCTGGAGGCCATCCTACATTGAATGTGGACCATTCTAGTTCACAAAATTTCGTTAACTTCCTGGGTGTCGTTGTCACCCCATGGTAACCTGAAAATCCCTTTTGACATTTTTTGACCAGGACCTCTAAAATTGTAGGCTTACTCTGTTTTCATCCCATTATTAATTTCTTTCTCATATTTGCTGTCACAAAGACGGACAAAGTTAGGATATACCGCCAGATGAGAGGACTATTCAGATACTCCTCTGGTCGCATTCCTGAGGGAAAGTTTAGGTGAAGTTTGACTATAGTGGACTCGGCTTTGTGACTTGTGATGGGAATCTGATCCGATACCGCCCTCGACTTTATACTCTCACAATGACACAGGGCAGCCCATTCAGACTCCATAGACTTTTTGGGTCCTTAATGGTGTCCGTCCATGAAGCCACAAACTCTATCTCGACTGGCAACCCTGGCTTAGATGAACATCCTCTCTCTCTCTCTCTCTCTCTCTCTCTCTCTCTCTCTCACACACACACACACACACACACACACACACACACACACACATGCACACCAGAGTCCATTACATTTCCTTCCACAAAATTTTCTACCTGGGACACCTATTAAGTCCTCTGGGGATTGACCATGTCCCCCTTCTGCTCTTTTGTGTATGCCTGACACTTCGGGGTTTCGGCCTTACCAGTTCCATGGAGCAGGACCTGCCTAAGACAACGGAGAAGTAGGCTGAGGAAATTCAGGCAGAGCATGCACTTTCTCCCTTGTGAGCCTTTGCTTTGCCACCACCTCGCCGTTCTCCCAAACCGGGGGCAACAATGGGCCAGTGCGGTTGTGTTTCTTGTTCAACAATCTAGTATGTTATGGAACCAGGCTGGAACACTGGAGGAAACACCAAGTGGCACTCAGAGAGTTTGGTCAGACAGTTTGGCTCTCCAACGTTGAGCGTAGAGTCAAGTGAGGAGGGTATTTTATAGTCGTCAGATTCCATATATGTGGGAGTTTTCACACATGCACCAAACAAAGGAAGAAGAACCCAGAAGCGAGGTCTCTAAGCTAGAGACCAGAGTCTGTTTGAGTCCCGCTAACCATCTTTGGAGTACTTTATTCACTTCTCCAATAATAGTAGAGCTCTAAATACCACATAGTATATGCTCATTAAATCTATATTAAGTGAATGAGTTCTATTGCTTCTGTATCGGACATATAACAAGATTTTTGACAATCTATATGGTAAGAGTCCCCAGACCATCACATTATAGGGATTTCAAGGTTGTCTAGTCTCCACACAATATTTAGGTTTGGTTACACCACCATAAGCTAACCCTACAACCTCACATCCTGGATCATATAATGCCCCTGTCTCCTCCTCATTCACAATCTTTTGCAACTGAGTGCAGACCATTCCATCATGTGGTCTTGGTTCAGAAAGCCAAATTCCTCCGTTTCTCTCAGTCAGACAGAATGAAATCTGACTGTGAACGTCTGCCAGTAATGTTGCAATAGAGATGAAGAAGATCAATTCAACTGGACTCCCTGAGCTGATCCCTAGAATCTCTTTAGGGCATGAGTACAGTTAAATAGAAATGCTGCACTCAGATATATGTCTGCTGCTTATCCAAGGAACAAAAAGCAAGCATTTAAAAAAGTAAGCCGTTTCCATGCAGAACAGCTTAATCAGGGAGAGTGAGTGGTGCAAAGTGGGAGAAGAATTCTTCTCTAGGGCCTTAACCATTGCAGAGACAGTTCACCCAATGGGTGTATAACAGAAACATGAAACCTGAGAGCTGCCATTGTTGGGTAACATTGTTCTCTAACTGTGCCTTATGCATTGACATGATGATCCAAGGGAGACAAGCACTAATTATAAGTGGCATAGAAGTGGACAATTTCTATATGCTTCAACACCTCTTTGTAATAATTAGTCCTGTCTGCTCTTTGCACGCGAACATTCCGTTGTTGGTCATTTTCCCCAAGAAAGAATTGGTCCCCTGTGTTTCAGTGGGCTTGTAAACTTAGCCTTCCTGAATAGCGTTGGAGACTGCCAAAGGGCATCTCTTGGTACCTGTTGTTTCATTTTGTTTGATAGTTATGGACCTACCCCGATACAAGGATTCGGAATTTTCTTAGTATGTCTTAAGACTGAATTGGAAGCCCATTTTCTGTATTCCATTCAACTTAACAAAGAGAGTATTGCATGTCAGACATTGTGAAACATATAACTGAAGGAATATTACTTCCCAAAGTTTGACCCTCAAAATCAGTCACCTTACTAATGATGCCTTGTTTTTTGGAAGGTCATGAAGGTGTGAATCAAGGCAAGAATGGATTAAAATTAAAATGGAACCAATAAGAAAATATAAAAGTACATTTACCCTTAGTTCGGATAACCAATAATTCATGAAATGGTGTTTATTTCATTTCTTTATATGTATGTTTATGTGTATGTGTATGCTTATACTGGGCTGTGGCGAAATATGTGTTCCTTACAGTAGATTGGGCATAAAATATTTGAAAGACGCTGTGCTCATGCACCTTATCAAGCTGCCTGGTGCTTCTGTAGCTTGGGTTCTTGATAGGGCTTAGGTGCATCCGCTTCAAGCGCTTGCATGAAATTTGGAAGATATGATGGCTAATTTTATGTGTCAACTTTACTGGGCCACAGAGGTCCAGATGCTTGGTGAAACGTTTTTCTGGTGTTTTGTGATGGGAAATACTTGAGTCTGTACAGTGAGTAAAACAGATTATTTTCCTAATGTAAGTGGGCCTTATGTAATCAGTGAGAAGGCCTGAATAGAATAAGGATGATTCTCCCAGGGATACTAGGGAATTACTCTTGCCTGCCTGAATGTCTTTAAACTGGGACATTGGCCTCTACCCCAGATTCAGACTGAAACAGCAGCTCTACCTGAGATTCAAGCCTGCCAGCCATTGGACAAGAACTATGCCATCAGATCTCGTGGTTTTCCAGCTAGCCAACACATCCTGAAGATCTTGGGACATGTCAACGTCCACATTTATGGGAGCCAATTTCTTATAAGAAATAAATAAATAAATACATACATACATACATAAAACATTCATAAATATATAAATATATTTATATTAATACATTCATATTTTATATGAATGTATTAATATAAATATAAATATATTATATATTATAATATATATTATATATATGAGAAACAGAAATTTTCTCTATTGAATCTTACTAATTCAGAAGGTGAAAAATATTACCTATTGGTTCTACACCTGTTTTTTTTTTTTTAAACAGAATGTGGTAGACATTATTCTAAAGAAAAAAATATAGCCCCCAATGTTCCATACCTTAAAGCTGACAACCCATGAATATGAAGAGAGACCATTTCTATAGTCGTGTTGTAATATAGAGACAGATTTTCTGGATCAACCTAGTATCATCATGAACCCATGCATCGTAAACCCATGCAAAGCAGAGAGTTTTCCCTGGCTGGCCATCCCACAAGCTGAAAATGAAGACCTCAGTTGTATAACTGCAAGGAACTTAATTGTCCGAAACCCAAATAAACTCAGAAGTAGATTTCTCCAGATAAGAACCCAACCTACTGACACTTGACTCTTACCTAGTGATACCCTAGGCCCAGAACACCAGTGAGTCCACCTGGACAGACTAGTGGTCTGCTGGGGTTATTGTGGCAAGACAATTCTGCAGGGTTGTCTTTGGATTCTGGGAGTGCAGTGTACACCGCACTTAACTAACACTTCTCCTGATGGTTTGAACACACAATTCCTCATATTAAGTCACTGCTTGGATATAAGATAATTTCTGCCAATATGCTACTGAAATTTGACTATTTTATTTCCACATTCCTCCTACTTGGTAAATGCAATGATACCTGTAGCTTATTTCAAACTCAAGTAAAACAAAACACAAAACTCTAAAGAACGGACCGCTCCTTACCTCTTGAAACTACCTCTTCTTTTGTGTTTGATAACATTTGACTCTCCTGGTTTCTCTTATATATTCCCTCTACTAATTTTCATTCTATACTCCTGCCTCGTTTCCATTCATCAAGCATGCATTGAGCACGTACTAGGTTGTAGGCACTGTATACAAAGAACAGAGGTCTTATCTAGAACTAATAATGGACCTTGTTATCCAGGGGTTTGCCATTGTCTAAACAAATTAACTATACTGAGTTGATAACATCTGTAATAGAGGTGGATAAATATACCCTGGAATTGCAAAGAATAAAACACATGATTCTCTAGGGCACCCAGGGAGTGCTTTACACAAATGAGAGTCACTTGACGTGAGTCTTCTAGAGAAGACATATTTCAAATCAACAGAGTAAGGAAGGGCATTGCAGGCAGGAAAAAAAAAAAGAGAGAGATAGAGGGCAAGGCACGGAAGTTTGAAAATGTGACACATTAAAAGAGTAGCAAAGTTTCCTTTGGATGGATTTCATGTGGGAATGGGAGATTGGTAAAGAGTGAGGATTAATGTAGAAGGTGACATATGAATTGGATCCTAGAAACAGTTAACAGGAGATAGTTATGGTGCCCGAATGACGTTGATGACTACCCATTGTATTCAAATAAACCTGAAGACACTTCTTGGCTTAGTTGGAACCTTGTTCATCATCTGATTAATTCCATAAGGTTAATCTAATCTTATGTTCCTCTTCTCTACCAACCATTCACTCATTTATTCATTTATTTCTTTAGTCAGAGAGGGTATGTGTGGGGTGAATATCATGAAGAATGTGAAAGTCATTATAAGACTTTGACTTTCATTTTCGATGAGAGGGAAAGTCAGTTGAGTAGTCTCACCAAATTCACATTTGAGTTTGTTTTATCTATCTATCTATCTATCTATCTATCTATCTATCTATCTATCTATCTATCTATCTATCTATCATCTATCTATCTATCTATCTATCTATCTATCTATCTATCTATCTATCTATCTATCTATCTATCTATCTATCTAATTTAAAGAGAGTGCCCGCAGCAGTTTAGAGGGAGAGAGAAACTGAGACAGAGACAGAGAGACAGACAGAGAGAGAGAGAGATCTCAAACAGGCTCCATGCCTAATTCATGCCTAGCTCAGATCCTAATGCAGGTTCTGACCCCATGACGTCATGCTTTCTGGATCATGACCTGTGCCAAAATCAAGAGTCAGATGGCTAACCACCTGAGCCACCCAGGTGACCCTAATTTGTATGTTAAACAAATCACTCTGACTACTATCTGGGGAGCAGGTTGGAGTGGGAAGCAAGCATACAAGCAACAACAGCAACAAAATAAGGAGGTTACTATAGTAATCCTGAAATAACTTCCATCCTGAATAAGGATGGAAGAAGGGGACATAGTGAGAAAATTATGATCATGTGTACATTATAAATGTGGATATAATAGGATTGTTTGTGGTTTGAATATAAGTGATGAGAAAAACAGATATAAAAGACTCCACCAAGGTTTTTTTTTTTTTGTTTTGTTTTGTTTTGTTTAGTTTGTTTTTGTTTTTGTGTTTGTTTTTTTGGGCTGGACCACAGGTTGGTGGTAGTTTTAAGTTGTCTGTTAGAGATCATGGGATTTAGGGGAAACATCAGGACTTGCTCTTTTCACAAGGTGATTTTGAGATGCTTATCAGACATCCAAGCGGCCTTTTTTTGAATGTAGTTAGATATAGGCATCTGGAGTTTAAAGTAAGAAGTTTAGTGTGGACTCTAGGCTGGATTACTTAGCATTCGATCGCATGAGATCAGCTAGGGAGTGAGAATGGATGAGAGAGAAGACACACAAGGACTGAGCTCTGCGGTCTCTAACTCTTAAAGTACTGCAAGATGTGGAAAACCTAGCGAAGGAAACTAGACACAGTGGCCACTGAAGGAGTAGGCGAGACATGAGGAGGCTCTCGAGTCCAGGAAGCCTGGTAAGGAATGTGTTTCAAGGAAGCAGGTATCAAAATGGTCAAGTGCTGATGGGAAGTCAAATAGGATGAGGTCAAATAAATGATCATCAGGGTCACATGGGGGGGTCACTTGGTTAAGTGTCTGACTCTTGGTTTCACCTCAGGTCATGATCTCATGGTTTGTGGGTTCAAGACCCAGGTCGGGCTCCATGCTGACGGTGTGGAGTCTGCTTAGGATTCTCTCAATGCCTCCATCTGTCTCATATCCTCCCCTGCTCACTCTCCCTTTCTTTCAAAATGAATACATACACTTGAAAAATTATTAAAATATAAATAATCACTGTGTTTTGCAAAGTGGATGTCATTGACATGTGATGAGAAGGATTTCAGTAGCACCGGGGAAAAGCCGAATGGGAGTGGATTGAACAGAGATTGGAGTAGAATGATTGTAGACATGGAGTAAGGCAATTCTTTCAAGGAGCGTTGTGACAAAATGAGGGAGAAAAATGAGGCAACAGTGGGAAAGGAAGGGAGCAGGGTCAAGAGAGGGCTTTGCTTTTTCTTTCTAAAATTTGAGAAATAAAAGCATTTTTGTAATTTCCATATTGCTGATGGAAATGATGATATGGCAGAGTAGGAGAAAATTGCTGACAGAAATGTTCTTAACAGGGCAAGAGTGACTTTGGTCTAGTGTCCAAAAGATAATTGGCTCAGAGAGGAAAGAACAGATCCTTCATATGAATGTTGGTGAGAGCAGAGCACAAGGAAATAGATGTAGATGGAATGGTAGATGCGATAGGTGATTTTTCAAATTCTCTTTTCAGTGACCTGGTTTTCTCAGTGTGGTAATAGGCAAAGTTATAAGACCAGAGTGAAGAAGGGTTGGGAACAGTTGGAAGTTTGCGGAGAAGGAAGTTGTGAACTAGAGGTCTAGGTGTGTGAGGAAGTAGCCTCTGACCTCACTTGAGTCAGTGGCCATCAAGTAACTTTTGTGCTGCTTTCCTCCAATTACATAGGATGTTGCTATGTGCAGGAACTAGATTGAACTTCCTGCGGTTTCCAACTTCTTTACCTTGGCATAGGCAAGCTTTCATCTGCCTGAGAAGCCCTATCTACCCTAATCACTCATATTTCAAATTTGCCTCAAACATTACTTAGTTAATCCCACCAGTCAGAGTTAATTAGTCCCTTCTTGGAACTCTTGTGGTACCATGTGCAGTGCCCTGTTCCGTAATTTTTGACATATTGTAATAATTTGCGTCCCTGTCTCCCTAGATAATTTGGCCACTGCTTGAGGGGGTCAGTTTGATCATTGCAGTTCCTAGTATACAGTTTGACTTATGGGTAGCCTTTGTTAATTGCCAATTGAATTGAGTTGAATTGAGTCGAATTGAATTGAGTTGAATTCAATCGAATGTACTGAATTGAATTGAATTGAATGGAGAGAATTAGTAGAAAGAATTGGCAGGTAGGAGAGGCAGAGCCTCGAAAGAGTGGTGATATTTACATCAAGACTTGTCTGATCTATAAGGAGGGGAACTCCTGCTCATGAGAGTGGGAAAGGTAACTGTTTCCTCACCTGTAGTGGTGGAGTGAATGGAGCCGAAACCCCAAATGAACTTCTGTAAATTGTGTCAACAATTCTTACTTCTATACTGTTTGCTTTGAGGACCTAAAGAGTTCATATATGCAGAAGGATTTTGTACATAAAAATGTGCTGCATAATGTAAGTTACTCTTTCTCACAACACTCTGTGCCAAGATAAAAGAAATTGTTGATTTTATATATTTTACTAAAGGGTAGCATGTATAACATAGGAAGAGAAGGACGGGTTGAAAAAAAAAACAATGATGATAGTTATACTCGTCTTGTTGACCTTTCTACTCTTCAAAGTCTCTTTAGAAGATATCATAATGGTCTCTTTCAGTTACAGATGCCTCTTATTGTCTCTGAGACAATAGCCCTAATATGATCTAATTTGCTAAGGCAGGTGGTCTGGAAACAGATGAAACTGCCAGCTCATTCTGCAGGAAGCAGCATATAAAGAGCCCGCTGATCTGACAGGCTTGTGTCACAATGCACAACTTTGGGAATTGCCCAAGCTCAGAAAAGGCCAGTTTTTTGCAACATTATAAAACTCAAGAGAACTCTCTAACACAGAGGTGATGTTCACAGTTCCACAGCAATAACATGTCTGATTCTTGATGCTGACTAGAAGTCAACCAGTTATTTTAACACAGGTTTTAACTCTTATTGGTTTCACTTCACTTTCCCTTACGTTTCAGGTTTCATAAGGGCAGGAAGCATGTTCTGGGCTTCCTAATCTGTGCCCACACATGTCTACCATGGTATTTCATGGGCGCTCCATTATCATGTTATTAATTGGGTTTTTTAGTAGGTGTCAGGCAGCTTTCATGGTGACCACGTTATTGGCAGAGCATAAAGAGAGTGGCAATAGTGGTGCTTTCTCTACCATATGAACCACATGTTACTATCTTAAAATTCCTGGAATATATGTATGATGTCCTGTATGAATGATTGTGAGTTTATGACACTCATATTCTACTTCTTTTTCACAACAGTTTAAAATACCTTTATGGCAGTTTACCTTCCTTTCATTTCCTAACTTAAAATAATTTACTTCTTTGGCTTTGGACTACCTGCCTACATGCTAATAGATGCAGCACTAGAAAACATGTTTGCATTTTGATGTGTTCTTAGCAGGCTGCCTTACTTGCCATGTCTGCTGGGTGGGTTGGGTACCACTGTTATTTCTAGGAGGATCTTCTAAGATACAAGTATATTTCATGGGCAAAGTAGCATGTTGAGTCCGTCATCATTTGGAGTGAAACTCAGTCTAAGTCCAGTAGACTTGGTCCCATTGGTCACATGAAGGAATGAAAAACAGGCCACATTCGTTTTGATGTCATAACATTCTGGGACATGTAGTGATGCCCATGAAAAAAAAAAAAAAGAATCACACTGGGGACTCCATTTAAGAGATGTCTCAGCAAGCAGAATCAAGATGCCAGAATGAGGAACAAAGATAAATGCTGTGTAGGTTCTAGAGGTTGGAGACATTGCTCCAGCAGAGAGAAAATTCCTTCAGGATTAAGGGAGAGGCTGGATAGTGATCTACAGGCCGCTTGTTACCACCTCCAGGCCATGATCTTTCTACTCCCCTGCAATTCCTGCCTTCACCTCCTTAGTCCATCTATTCAATCCCAGAGTGCCACCCTTTTCTTCATGGAAATTTCTGGAGTCCCTTCTTACTCTTCTTTCTTCTCACGTTGCTCCTACCTCTGTTGTGGGCAATTTCAGAATCCTGGTAAAATTGCTCTAGCAATGTAGCTTCAGGGTTCTTTAAATTTCCTGGCTCCCACAACCTTAAGAGTCAGTTTCCTCCAGTAGCTAACTTCCGTGATGGTACTCTGAGCTCTATGATCATCCAGATGTCTCCTGCTAGAATGTCAAACTCAACGTGCCAATATCTCAGAAGATAACCTCCCCTAACCAGGTGTCTCACTACTTGACTTCACAACTTCTCTTCTTCAGCCCGATAGAAACTTGTGGTCCCTGCTTCCTCCCTCTCATTTCCCTGCATATCATCCCTTGTGGCTCCACTTCCCTTCCTAATGCAGTGTATACACCTCAGTATGTCACTTTGTGCTGGAACGTCCTAGTCCTCTGCTGCATCTGCGTTGGTGGCCTTGAAGCTTGGATGAGTCCTCCACTCTGTCAGCCCATCCTCTGTCTCACTCAGCCCAGTGAACTGTTACAGGGACTCACAGTCACTAGGGTCACTCACTCTAATTTTATGGTTGCGGATGTCAACATACCGCCAGAGCTTCTTGCCAATCTTAAGCGGTCTTCTCCCCACAGCAGCTATTCCATACCTCCATCATTACCCTCAACCTATCTTTTTCACCTTTCCCTGGGAAACGGCTCTTGTCTCATAGATAGAACGTAGATTGTAGACACCTTCAAACTCTCACTCAGACCTCATAATGACACCTTTCAACACAACTTTCAACCCCAACCCCAGTATGAGAGACAAAATGTTCCTACTCCCACTCTAGATTCATTAATTCATTCGGCAATCACTGAGATCCAACTGAGTCCTATGAAACACTGTGCTATATGCTTGGGACATTAGAGATGAGGGGGTAGACCCTAATCACAAGGAGCTTACAATTATGTAGGGGAGACAGTTATTATGGTGTAATGGTCCAAAGATGCACGGAGCATGAGGAGAGTGTGAAGGCAAAATCCATGTAACTCAGCCTTCAGGGGAAGGAGATAAAGTGTTGTAAGGGACTTTTCAGATGGGGTGGTATCTTGAACTAATCCTTAAAGTGTGAGTAGGTATTAATTAGGCAAGGTTGGAGTAGGACGGGGACAAGAGGTTCAGGCATTACACAGTAGAGAAAAATCACACTGAATATAGGGAGAGGGTATAAGTAAAAATTGGAAATTGAGTCCTTCCAAAACTTGACTGTGTCCTACGCTTTGCGAAGAGGTCATCTCACAAAGAACCTCAAACGAGCACATGTTCCCAAAATTTCCTTCTCCTTTTTTTATTCTTTATCCTAGTGTAATTCCTCTCATTTCCTCACCAGTATGATTCAATTAGTAACTCACTTCTGTGTATACTATGGCAACCACATTTCCTCTATGCCGCACCCTTCTGTATCTTTGTTTGGCATCAGTGGAGCCTCATGATGGATCTCATATCTCTACTCCCCTTAGAGTGGACTTTGTAACATGCAAAAGTTATTCCATCACTGCCTTCCAAGCTGTGGTTCCCCCACACTCCAGCATGAGAGAAAACACCTTTCCCATCCGCACCCTGCCCCCACCTTTGCATCCTTACTTTTCCTGGGCCAATTGTTCATGCCCTTAGACACTCTCATGATCAACTATCAGCAAATTCCTTAATATGCCCTATTGTTTTATGCCTAGATGTCTTCCCCATCAACATGGGTATGTTTTGATGCAGCGTCTTAATTGGTACATATTTTAAGGCAGGCTAAAATAATTATCAAATATCTAACCTATTCTCTTTTTTTTTTTTTTTTTTATTTCCCGGATAACAACGGTAATAGATTCTCTTTTTTTACATTTTTAATTTTCTATTATTGAAGTATAGATTACATAGAGTGTTATTTTAGTTTCAGGTGTATAAAATAGCGATTTGATAATTCTATACATTATTCAGTGCTCTCCGTGGTAAGTGTAATCACCATTTTTCACCATATAGTGTTGTTATAATATCAACTATATTTCCTGTGCTGTACTTTTCATCTCTGTCAGTTATGTATTTTATGACAGGAAGTTTGTAACTCTTAGTCACCTTTCCCTATCTTACACACCCCACCCACTTCTCTTCTTGTAACCACAAGTTTGTTCTCTGTATTGAAGAATCTGTCTTTTCTTTTTCTGTTTTGTTTTTTAGCTTCTACATAAAAGTGAAATTATATGGTATTTCCTTTTATCGTTATAATCCCACGTGGCATAATACCCTCTAGGTTCACACATGTTGTTGCAAACGGCAAGGTTTATTCCCTTTTTTTTAAATTAAAATATATTCCATTATATGGACACTACATTTCTTTATGAATTCATCTGTTGACAGACTCTTGGGCTGCTTCCATAGCTGGGCTATCATAAATAATGCTTTAATAAACACACAGGTGCATGCCTCTTTCCAAATTGGGGTTTACCTTTTCTTTGGGTAAATACCCAGGAGTGGAATTATTGGATGATATAGTACTTCTGAGTTAATTTCTTGACGAACCTGCATTCTGTTTCCTAGAGTGGCTGCACCTATTTACATTCCCACCAAGAGTGCATTGGTGTTACTTTTTCTCTTACCTTCTCACTAATACTTGTTATTTCTTGTCTTGTTGATACTAGGCATTCTGTCAGGTGTGAATTGATGTGTCATTGTGGTTTTGATTGAGGTTTCTCTGATTAGTGATGTTGAGCATCTTTAATGTGTCTGGTGATGTAGTAGACACTCTTAATTCATCCCTTTCCCCTTCCCTTTTGATTCTTTCCAGGGTGATGATGACACTGATGATGTTATCTGACAGCTTAACTCACCATTTTAATCTTCTATCAAAGGTCATACATTACTTCAAGTGTCCTGCTTTCCTGCTTTAAGTTACGTTGTTTCCAATGCGTTACATGACGTCCCTTTCACAAGTCTTCCTAGGGCTCCCCGACTCACCTTTTATTACTACCCACCGTCACTCATACTCTTAGAAAGTTGCTCTAGTTACTTATCCTGATCCAACACTCTATTTCTATGCCCCGACTCTAGTCTCTATACACACTTCAATTGACACCTCTTACACATAATTTTTTTCCTAATGTTTATTTATTTATTTATTTATTTATTTATTTATTTATTTATTTTTATTTTTGGAGAAGAGAGAGACAGAGCATCAGTGGGTGAGAGGCAGAGAGACAAGGAGATGTAGAATCCGAAGTAGCCTCCAGCTCTCAGCTGTCAGTGCAGAGTCCTACATGGATCTTGAACTCACAAGCTGTGAGATAATGGCCCAAGTTGAAGTCGGCCCCTTTCCCAACTGAGCCACCCAGGTGCCCCAACACATCTTACACTTTCATGTCTCCAATAGGACTTAATATTTCTATGGACCAGGACCATCCATTCATTAAGTTCTAGCACCTCCTACAGTTTGGGAATAAAATAGACACTCAATAAATTGATGCTCAATTGACAAATAAAGGAAGGAATGGGTCCGAAGACAAAGGGCTCAATAAAGACCTTTGTTCCTATGAATTCAACACAGAGTAACACTAGAGCATTTGAATTCAACTGGAGGGTCCTTTAGTCAATCGTGGAAGAAATTACCATATTCTAAGAGTTGTAAGCTGAGAGAGAAAGATTTTTTTGAAGAAATATGAAAGGTAGTTTAATTTCCTAAGAGGCCAAGCCTTGAAAGCTTATCTATAAGAACTATATAATGTAAGATGATTCTGGATCATGAAGAAACTCAAGTGCAGTGAGAGCCGTGACAACATGGGGAACACACAGTAAGGACAACAGTAGACCCGGAAGTGCTGTCCTGTGTGAGAAAAGAGAGTTTAGTGACCCTGTATGGAGGGAGAGGATACAGGGTGGGCAGAGTAGGGAGGGGAGGAAGTTGGGATCCAAACTGCAATATTGATATATCAGAGGAGTGTTATGGTCATATTCATAAACTTCCCTATATGTATCCTAAGGAAAACTTTTTTTTTCCTTTAACGAGCTTTTTAAAGGTAATATACACATGGTAAAAATTCATATAGTAGCAAAACAAGTTATTCGATGAAATTAAATCTATGTCTTCGCTAGGCCTCCATTATTCTTCCCCAGAAGAAGACCACTTTTAACAGTTTGTAGGGTTTTTTCCAGAATCTCAAGTATATCATATGCATATCTCACATGAAAAAAATATATATATAGCTGGTACCAAGATATTATCTACACCTCTCTATTTTATAGGTACATGATTTTTGTGATTTGAAAAGGTTTGACATGAGATTTGCCCTGTGAAAAATTAATGTGTCTGGTCCAATGGGACATTATTTTTTAAATATACATCATGGTATTTCCTACCCTGGTTGCATTCAAGGTATTTAATCTGTCCCCTGTTTATGTGTGTTTAATTTGTTTGTAGTCTACGAGTATAGAAAACAATGCTGCCGTGAAAGTCCTTGTGCATATGTTTGCCTGCCAGAGTCCAGCAGAGTGTGGGTGGTGCCTCGAAAATCTTACCTGGAAGGAGTTTAATGGAGGAACTATGAACACAGGTGCTGGTGAGATAAACGGGCTCAAAACTACGTGGTTGAGTCCTTGGGGACTAGCAAGAGAAGACTTCACCTCTCCCAGGTATCAGGGGACAAGGAAAGGACAAGTGTTACTAGAAGCCAATGAGCCCACGGCTGGGAGAGAAGGCACCTAACAGGAGATGTGGCCATAGACTGAGGAATAAGCCACTGCCAAAATTCCAGAGTTCAGAGTACATATAATGACTGCTTTTCTTTTGCTCTCTGGCTACCTATTAGTATACCTGCCAACTATGGATGGAAGCCAGACGACAAGAAAGCCTCAACGATGCAGTCCATAGACGTGAGCTTACTGGCAGGCATAGGATGATCAAAAATATATCTGCAAGGATGAATGGAGGATTAGCAGTCCCTGGCTTAATATTGTTTGACTTATAGTTATTGGACCTTACAATGGTGTGAAAATGATAGCATTGTTTACAAATTGTACTTTGAATAACACCTGGCTGGCTCAGTCGTGTAAGCATCTGACTTAGTTCATGTCAAGATCTCAAGGCTCCTGAGTTCAAGCCTGCCTCAGGCTATGCTGACAACTTGCATCCTGGGGCTGACTTGAGATTCTGTGTGTGTGTGTCTCTCTCTCTGTCCCTCCCCTGCTCACGCTCTTTCTGTCTCTCTTTCTCTCCAAAACTTGAAATAACATTAAACATTTTCAAGGATAAATTGTACTTCAAATTGAAGTTTTGACCTCTCCCAGTGCTCATGAGAGGTGATACGACCCTCTCCTGTGATGCCTGGCAGAGCAGCCAGCCACAGCTCCCAGTCCACCACATGATCATTATGGTGAACAATCTATCTGCTTACAGCTATTCTATACTCACAGAATCGTTGTGTTTATGCTTTCAACACAGTATTCACTGAAATACATGAGAGAGTTAAACTTTAATGTAACATAGGCTGTGTGTTAGATGATGTCTCATAATTTCAGCTCATGCAACTATTTTGAACACACAAAATAGAGGCTAGACTAAACTATGATATTCAGCACATTATGTGTGTTACATGCATTTTTGGCTTAGAATAACTTCCACTCACACTGGTTTTATCTAGAGGTGACTCCATCCTAAATCAAGGAAGATTTGTAATGTAAAAATCTTGGGAAATTTCCTAGAACTGGAATTGTGGTATCAGTAGGACAGAAATAACCTCTTCCACATCCATTCCTCCACCTCCTTCCCTTGCAGCCCAAGCAATATAAGAGGAAGTGTCATGTGGCAGCTTCTGAGAAAGTTGAGACAGCTGTGGGCCTTGTGTTCTTTATTTTTTCTTTGATGTCATTCACATGCTGCCTTGGATCCTGAACTCTAGGGCCAAACCGTTTGGATGGAAAGTGAACTGAGATTCTTCCAGCAAGAGCTGGTAGGAATTAGATTTCTATGCACTTCATAGAATACAGCTGCCCAATCAGACTTGAGCTGTATACCTCCAAAGTTCATTTACTTGGGAGAGAAATCCACTTTTACCCTGTTAAAACCATAGTTCTTCCTTGTTCTGTGTCGTAGGGAAAAACCTAACCCTCATGAAGGTATACGGATAACAGGTATAAATATGTTGAGTTTTATGGATATTGTCAAGTTTGGTATTTTGAACTGAATTTTTAGTACTGAGTTTGAATTCAGCTACTCCATTCACAGCACATGTCTTAATCTTCTTGTGCCTCTGATTTCTCAGAGGGGTAGTAATATAAAGCACTTCATTTGGTTGTTATGAGGAATAATTAAATTAAAATATGTGAAATAGATCAGTGTCTGTCCAACATGCCAAACACTCAATAAATGTTAATACTGTTATTTTTACCATTATCATCTTAAACTGTCTTCCAAAGAAGAGGTCCCAGTTCGCCAATTACAATTCTGAAATGCCTCTTTCCTCTTCCGTTTTCTATAGTGTGCATTACCAATGTTTTTGTCCAATAGAAGAGTAGTAGTATTTCATTTTTATTTGCAATTGCTCTCTAAAATTGTGGTGGTACGTCTTTACAGTTTTTAAAACTCATTTATGCTTGTTTTCTGGTGAACTTCCTTTTTCTTTCCTCTATTCCTTCTATTGGATTTTTGTTTTGTTTAACAGTGTGGCTTAAAAAAAAAGCAATACAAACATTATGGAAATTTGTCTTCTGTGTTTCTGTTGGTGGTGCAAATATTTCGAATAAGTTTCATTTGCCTTTATTTTATTTTTTTAATTTTTTTAACTTAATGTTTATTTTGTGAGAGAGAGAGAGAGTGCGAGCAGGGAAGGAGAAGAGAGAGAGGGAGACACAGAATCTGAAACAGACTCCTGACTCTGAGATTTCAGCAAAGAGCTAGATGCAGGGTTCCAACCCACAAACCATGAGATTGTGACTGAGTCGAATTTGGACGCTTAACCTACCAAGCCACCCAGGCACCTCACTTTATTTTTTCTTTTCCTTTTTTTTTTGTTTGGCTTTGTTTTTTCTTTACAAAATTAAAAAAATATATATTCAATATAATAAAAATGATCCTTCTCTACTATCGTTACATATGAGCTTAATGTCCACCCCTATTTTAGAAAGATCATTGTCATTCTGGATTATAAGAATAATTCCCCCATATTTTCTCCTAGGACTTCATAGATTGACTTACATAAAAAAATATCTTCTCCATTTGTAATAAAGCTGGGGAAGGCAGTGAGATAAGATTTAAAGTGATTCTGCAGATGACTGTGTTGGAGCGTTGGCAAAAATGAATGCTTTGACACATAAATCTTACCTAAGAAAGTTATATTTTCCTTTGATCCACATAAAAGATACTTCTTAAACAAAGCATGTGGGAAGCCATCCTCCTTGCAGGCATGGGGTAAGCTTGCCTCCTGGGGTTTTGTGTTTTTGTTTGTTTGTTTGTTTGTTTGTTTGTTTGTTTTGTTGTGTTTTACTCTTAGGGGGAAACGCATAGGTTGTTTATAATGAAATTTTGTATTTCCAGGTTAAGGTGCTGCCAGGTTGAGCATACTAATTTACCAGTTTATAAGACTGCCTCTCACACATCGCTTCCTGGTGGTAGGCAAGATTTCTTTCTCTGCAACCAGGGCCATACTGCCACTTGTTCACAGGTTAAGTAATGATGCCAAGACATTTTTATGCCTATGCTAATAATGACCCACCTCTGGACAAGTGCAGGCAGATACTGCCGACCTTTTAAGGCCAAGGAGGGATTGAGCCCACAGCCTTCCACTGGGCTCCACCATTGTTTCTGCTCTCTCTGTTGTATGTCAGTTGTTATCATCACGTTTGAGAACACACGCTCTAGAGTAAAACTATCTGACTATGTACTTCCATCTTGAGCTATAGGGAAACAAATAAAGTCCCCTTACCTTTTTCGTTCTTTGTTTTCTCTTTTGTGAAACGGGCATTATCACAGTGTGGAAATTCAATAATTAAATAAATAAATACGTAAGTGCTTAAAATTTCTTAGAAACAAACGCTCAGTAAATATTAAGAAGGCTTTTCCCAATAGAGAATAGAAAAATAACTTTCTTGTTTTCTCCTAGGATTTTATAGATGCATTTTTATAAGAAAACAGATAACATTAATAATATGACATAATGCAAATTAAGACATTTATAAGAAAAGTATTGAAACTTCATGAACAGTATCATTGTTACTATTATTCGAACAATGCATTTGCTTTGAAAGGTTCACTTAGTTATATACTAAATTTGCATATGCTTTGAACCTACTTCTGGATTCTCTATGACGTTTCATTCATTCAGCTGAACCACATTTGCTTTATAACATAATTTATTATCTGGTAGAACTCGCCTAATTCATATGCTACCTTTTCAGAAAAATTTTTCTGGATCAGCTTGAATATTGATATTTATACAAAATTCTTAGAACCAGCTGATCTGATTTAAAAAAATCCATATTTTATTGGGCTTGCAACAAATTTACATAGTAAGTTAGAGATAGTCGGCATTCTTACAATAATAACTTTTCCTGTTCCAACACAAGGAATGTTTATATTTAAGCTTTTTTTTTTTAAATATCTCTCACATGAGTTTAAAGTTTTCTGAAAGGCTTATTTACATACTTCTTTCATGTTTTTTGTTAATTCCTCCCTTCCTTCCTTCCTTCCTTCCTTCCTTCCTTCCTTCCTTCCTTCCTTCCTTCCTTCCTTCCTTCCTTCCTTCCTTCCTTCCTTCCTTCCTTCCTTCCTTCCACCTCCTTCTCCTTTTACTTCTGTCATGGCAAATGGCGCCAATTCTCTGACTATATTTCTAATTATTTCTTGTTTGTATGAGAGAATGCTAAATTGTTACCTTGTGAGCCTGGATCATGTAATTTCATCAGGAAGACTCATGAAAAATCCGATCTCCTTCATCGCAGTTATTTATAATTGACACTTGTTGGAAGGAGATAAACAGAGTCAAGAGAATTTCAGTCTTAAAAGAGAAGCCCCTGAGGTGAGAGTAGCCTGAGAGAGCAATTGAAGAGGGAACAAATGTGACCCAGAAAGGAGGTCACTGAACAATGTGATTGGGATAACACCCAAAAAGCAGGTTGATTAGGAATAGCACCAAAAATAATTGTCAGATATGATCAAAGCTGTACAAGGGCAACTGAAAGTGTTAGATGTTTTCCTTAAATACAAAAACTTTTGCATTTAACCAAGAAATTAAAAAGTTAACCAAGTTACCAAGTAAGTAAAATTAAACTTCTTTTCTTGTAAAGAGAAAATTCAAGGAAACCAAATTATTAAAGTAAAACATGGTAACATTAAGGAGCTTTTGGTTATTAAAAACTCCTATGTACATATGCCAATAAAACAGACAATGAATGTTTTGGACACAATGTAAAGGACTACAACTGGTTTAAGAAAAAGCAGTAAGAGAATGAAAGCAATGCAAGTCATTTCTTTGAAAAACTAGCATAACCCCATAACTCTAACACTGGAGCAAATGAGCAAGACTTGGGGACCAGCTAGCCTGGCTGAGAGGTTTCTTGCCAACACTTACTTAGTTCTTACTCATACCAGGTGAGGTTCTGAACATTTCACAAGTACTTCATGTCATTCTCCTTAGGGCCCTATGAGTGAGGGTTTACTATTAACCTCCTTTTACACATCAGCAAAGTGAAGAAGTTCACAGGTTAAGGAACTTGTCTGCTCGCAAGGTCAACACAGGTGGCATGTGATGGAACTGAGAGGTGGCATGAAATAGTGTCCTCTAGTGCCAACTCACCCAAGTTGACATCCTGTCTCACCAGTACTAGGTGTATGATCTTCGGCACAGATTTTTTTAATGCTTTTGTGCTTTCGTTCTCATATATGTAAGACCAAGAGATGAATATAATGATCATAAAAAGAGTTTAAAACAATATCTGAAATATAGCAAACACCCCTTATATAGAATCCTATTATTACTGTTATTATTATTATTATTATTATTATTATTATTATTATTATTATCATTAAAACAGGACGGGACAGAGAATACCTAAAAAGATATAATAACACATATGGAAACAATGAATTTCCTGATACCTAAAATATCAGAAAATCCAGTGATTTAATTAGGTGGTCTAAAGTGGTTTTTTTTTCTTTTTCTTATAAATTGAATTTATTTTTAAATATTTTATGGTTTTGAAACAATATCTTATTTCTTACTGAGAGAATGCAAACAGGATCAGAGAGAGAGGAATAGCATATCTGAAGTGGGCGTGATGCCTACAGCACTGAGCCCAATGTAGGGCTTCAACCCACGAACTGCAAGATCATGACCTGAGCCAAAGTTGGATGGGCAACCAACTGAGCCACCAGGATGCCCCTATTTTTTTTTCACATATAGTGTTATATTAGTTTCAGAGTACAATATAATGATTCAGCAATTCCTTACAATACCCAGTACTCATGGCAACAAGTGCACTCCTTAATCCCCATCACATATTTCACTCACTACATCTGAACCCCCCCCACACACACACTGGTAACCAGCATGTTGTTATCTATAATTAAGTGTATGTTTCTTGATTTGTCTATTACTCTGTTTCCCCAACATTTGATCATTTGTTTAGTTTCTTAAATTTCACATATGAATGAAGTCATATGGTATCTGTCTGTCTCTGACCGACTTATTTTGCCTAGCATTATATTCCCTAGCTCCATTCATGTTGTTGCAGATGGCAAGATTTCATTATTTTACATGGCTGAGTATTATTCCCCTGTGTGTGGGTATTATACAGAATATACCACATCATATAATTATGTGTGTATAATACCACATTATAATACCACATCATGCATACATACTAAATCTTTATCCATTCATCATTTGATGGACACGTGGCTGTCCCATAATGCTGCCAAAATTATCAGGGTTCTTGTCTCTCTTTGAATTATCGTTTCTGGAATCTTTGGGTAAATACACAGTAGTGTGATTGCTGCAGTTGTAGTTTTCACGTTCTGAGGAACCCACTATGTTTTCCACAGTGACTACACCAGTTTGCATTCCTATCAACAGTGCAAAAGTTCTTTTTCCATATCCTCATCAACACCTGTTGTTCATTGTGTTGCTGATTTTAGCT
Organism: Puma concolor; assembly: GCF_028749965.1. Taxonomy (NCBI): domain Eukaryota; kingdom Metazoa; phylum Chordata; class Mammalia; order Carnivora; family Felidae; genus Puma; species Puma concolor. The sequence continues at coordinate 1,570,313 of NW_028240225.1, forward strand.
ATTCCAAAGAGTGTGAGGTGGTATCTCATTGTCCTTTTGACTTGCAATTTCCTGATGGTAAGTGATGATAAACATCTTTTCACGTGTCTGTTGGCCATCTGGATGTCTTCATGCAGGAGTGTCTGTTAAGGTCTTCTGCCCATTTTGTAAATGGATAATTTCGTTTTTCAGTATTGAGTTTTGTAAGTTCTTTATATAGAGGATACTAATCCATTACTGGATATGTCATTTGCAAATAGCTTCTCCTATTCTGTAGGTTGCCTTCATTTTTGTGGAGTTTTTCCTTAGCTGTGCAGAAGCTTTTTATTTGGATGCCATCCCAATAGTTTATTTTGCTTTTGTTTTTGTATTTTTGCTTTTGTCTCAGGAGATATACCTAGAAAACGTTTCTTTGGCTAATGTCAAAAAATTACTGCCTGTGTTCTCTTCTAGGATTTTTATCTCTAATCCATTTTGGATTTATTTTCATGTGTTTTGTAAGAAAGTGGTCCAGTTTCGTTCTTTTCCACATTTCTGTTCAGTTTTCCAACACCATTTGCTAAAGAAAATACCTTTTTCCCCTTTTATATGCTTTCTTGCTCTGTCAAAGATGAATAGACCAGATACTTGTGGGTTTATTTCTAGGTATTCTGTTCTGTTCCATTGGTCTACGTTCCAATTTGTGCCAGTACCATGCAGTTTTGATAACTACAGCTTTGCAGTATAACTTGATATCTGGAGTTTGTGATGCCTCCAGTGTTTCTTTGTTTGTCTGTCTGTTTGTTTGCTTGTTTGTTTGTTTGTTTGTTTGTTTGCTTGCTTAAGATTGCTTTGCTCTTCAGGTTCTTTGGTGGTCCCATATAAAGTTTAGGACTGTTTGTTCTAGTTCTGTGAGAAATGCCGTTGGTGTTTTCATCGGGGTTACATTAAATATGTAGATCGCTTTGGTAACATAGACATTTTGACATTATTTGCCCTTTCAATCCATGAGCATGGAATTATCCATTTCTTGGTGTTGACTTCAGTTTCTTTCAACCTTATTTAATAGGTTTCAGAGTATAGGTTATCCACCTCTTTGTATATGTTTACCCCTAGATATCTTATTTTTTTGGTCCAATTATAAATGGGATTGTTTTCTTAATCTGTCTTTCTGCGGCTTCATTATTAGTGTATACAAATGCAAGAGATTTCTATATGTTGATTGTACCCTATGACTTTACTGAATTCGTTCTTCAGTTCTCACACTTTTGTCCGTGGAATCTTTCAGGTTTTCTACAGTAGAGTATCATGTCCTCCATAAATCGAGAACATTTTTCTTCTTCTTTATTGATTCCATTGTCTTTTACTTCTTTTTAGTGTCTAATCGCTGTGGCTAGGAGTTCTAGTACTGTGCTGAATAAAAAAGTGGTGGGAGTGGACATCCTTGTCTTGCTCCTAAGCTTATGGGAAAAGCTTTCAGGTTTTCCCCATTCAAAAAGATTTTAGCTATGAGTTTTTCATAGATGGCCTTTATTATGTTGAGGTATTTTTCCTCTAAACCTAATTTGCCGAGGGTGATTATCATGAATGGATGTTGTAGTTCTTCAAATGCTTTTCCTGCATCTGTTGAAATGATAATGTGGCTCTTCTCCTTTATCTCATTGGTGTACTGTAACGTGTTAATTGATTTGTGAATATTGGACTATACTTGCAAACTAGGAATAAATCTACCTCAATTGCGGTGAATACTTTTTTTTTATTTAATTTTTTTTCAACGTTTTTATTTATTTTTGGGACAGAGAGAGACAGACCATGAACGGGGGAGGGGCAGAGAGAGAGGGAGACACAGAATCAGAAACAGGCTCCAGGCTCTGAGCCATCAGCCCAGAGCCCGACGTGGGGCTCGAACTCACGGACCGCGAGATCGTGACCCGGCTGATGTCGGACGCCTAACCGACTGCGCCACCCAGGCGCCCCTGAATACTTTTTTTAAAATGTATTATTAGAGTCAGTGTGCAAGTATTTTCTTGAGAATATTTGCATCTATGTTCATTAAACATATGGGCTTGTCCTTCTTTTTCTTAGTGGAGTAGTTTTCAGATTTTGATATCAAGTTAATGCTGGTCTCATTGAATGAAGTTGCAATTCCTTTGAGAAGAACAGGGAGTAACTCTTCTTTAAGTTTATAGTAGAATTATTCTGATCCTGGACTTTGGTTTCTTCAGAGCTTTTGGATTAGTAATTCACGTTTGAGATTCTATCTCACCGTCACTGTGCCCCACCTCTGTACTCTCTCTCTCACTCTCTCTCTCTCTCTCTCTCGTCTCTTTCTCTCTCTCTTTCAATAACTTTTAAAAAGCTAAGTTGAGACATTTTAAAATCAAATAAAATATCATCAATTTGGGCAATATTGTCAGATGGAATGAATTTGAGAGGCTTTTTAATATTGACTTCAAACTTGTCATCCCAATTTTCAATCAATAAAAATTTGAGAAGTGTTGCAAGATTGAAAATCAAATCATATTTTGAAGGAGTTTTAAAAAATCATATAATAAAGCATAACAAATTTGAGAATGAATGTTGAAAATAAAATTGTGAACAAAACAAAATACCTAATTTTTTCATCAACCAAATTGCTCACACGCTCACACCGACAAGACTCTTGAAGGAGTCCCAGTACTGATGCCCTTGTGTGAACTTCGCTGTTTCTGAAATGACCTCAGGTTACGAATGGATGGCCCAGATTGCAAGCCAACAAAGGGGAGGTTCACGGGGAGGTGGGGCTCTTAAAGGCCACGGACACGCCATCCTCTCCCATGTGCCCGCTGCCCTCTCATCATCAACCGTGATGAGTCGGGTGCTGTTCTTCCTCTGGTCCACAGGTTTATGCCGTGTGTCCAAAACCCCACGTGAGACTTTGTGAGAAGACTCCCAAGGGCAAACACCAGCAGGCCCTCAGGGAGGTCGCCTCGTCCCAGGCAGCCTGCGTTCCTTGGCCCGAGTGCCTGGACAAAGGCTGCCTCGGCCACATAGGGAACGATGGACTTGTGCAGCCTTAGCATTCTGTGCAGAGGTCCCGGGCAGGCCTGGATGTTAGAAAGGACTGGGACGAGCCTCACCTGGGAAGAGGTGAGTGCTGGGGTACTCCTTACACAGCAGATGGCTGCTTGCTAGAGATGTCTGTGCTAGGGATGCGGCAAAAGCTCCACCGTGCTAGCAGTGCAATAGACAGAGTTCAGCCCTTTCCATCGCAGGCTCTTCTCTATCCCCAAGTTACATGGCCCCCAGCACAGCGTGCCTGGACTGACATCCCCACACTAATCTTCCTGTCTCCCAAGCTGCCTAAGCCCCCCAGGATCCCCACTGCACAGCTCTGCAGTACAAGAGCCTTCCCTGCAGTGGCTCTATTCCAGAGAAGGTGTTGGCAGTCCCAATGCATGGAGGCTTCTTTGCCCTCCCCAATGTTTTGGAAACACAAGTCGCATCATGCGGCCCCGGCCCGAGACATGAACTGTGGCTGCTACCGAGGAGGAAACAGGAAGTGAGTGCACGGCCCCCTCCCCAGACCCAGTCAGTGAAGACCTGAGGGCAATGGCTGGCAACTCGCTCCCCCCTTCCTCCCAGAGCCCGAATGTCTAGGGGGCGCATGCACATGGTGCTGTACCCCGGATGCCTCCAGGTGGCTATCGCTATGCTGCTGCCACCTAGGAGGCCTTTGTGGTGAGAGGTGCGCCTGTGGCTTTGAGGCTGAGGGAGCTCCAAGCCCAGCCCAGGCTGCTTCACTGCCTTCAGGACCAATCATAGGGAGGGTGGTGTGCCTGGCTTTGGCGGTCCCGCCCCTAGGTCACCAGGAAACTGGGGCCAGCCTGTTGCCTAGGCAGGAAGGCTCTGGGCCCCATGCAGTGCAACTCCTCCCTGGGGCTTGCAGCTGGCCATCATTGCCCTCTGGGTGCCCTGTTTGGCTTCTGGCCATGCGAAAGTGACCTTTGCATTCCACGGTGTGCTGGGCACGCGGCTATCTACACACACGGGTAAAGGGAAACCTCCACGCTTTTCCCATTTACACCGCCACCTTTGTTCATTGTGCCCCTAGTGCGACAACTCCACGGAGCGGATCACCTTGGCTGTCCGGGAGACGCATTCCAGCTGTGCGCCTGCTGTCTGTGCCCCCTGGTTTTCCATCTGCTCAGCCTCCTTTGCATACTCTCTACATCCATCCTTGCTCCAAGGAGACATGTATGTCATGACAGCAGTCTAGCAGTGCACTGGCTAGGGAAGGTCGGTGACAAGAGGTGTGTGATGTGGGGAGGACGCCACACTAGGGGAGGCTACGTAGCATGCGCGCTGCTCTTGCCTTTGGCCCCGATGCCTGGAAAGTGACACACTGGCAAGCACACACCGCCCCCCTCATGATCGGCTGCCCTTTCCTCCCGTGTGTGGCCGTGCACAGGAAAGACCCGTGACCATGGGCTCTGGGACTCCTGGAGCTTGTGCCTCTCTCACGGACAGCGGTCCCCTTCCTCCCACAGTGCTTGGCCATTTTCTCACAGGGACCCTCCCCAGGCCTTCGTTGGCCATATGTCTGTTCATCCTGGTCCCATTTCCTTTACCACTCACTTAGGCGGCAGGCTGCCATGAGCGTGGGCGCTGACTCAAAACACTGTCCCCCTGTGCCACAGACAGCATGATTTCAAGGGCCTCCGAAAGGTATCAGGGGGTTGGGGTTGTAGCTTTGGGACATAAGTGAGGGACACGACCCAGGGTCTACACGAAGCCACGTTACCACTTTGGGGAACCAATAAGCTGCAGAAGGTGTGAAGTGAGGGCAGTGATGTGGTCTCCCTCCCTGTCAGGGCAGTGGTGATGTGGACTCCCTGCCTGTCTCCTTCAGAGAGCAGCAGCTACACACACACACCACACAGAGACACTGCAGGATTGGAGGCTCGAGATGCATTGCCTGGCCAGGCAACACACTCATGCATTGCCTTTTCCCTTTGGTGGAATGCAGTGTTCCCCTCCCTCTTTATGGGACCAGGAGGCTGCCAGGCAGGCCGGGGATTCTAGGATTGCCAAATTGGTGTGCCGGGACCTCTGGCCAACATGTTGCTTCCGTGACACAGAAGAGGTTCCTCCAGACTCGCTGGACCATGTCAGGATACGTACGGGGTACAGAAATGCTCCAGGGTGGCTGTGATATATGAGGCAGCACACCACAGCTTAAGGTGACAGCAATGCATAGAAACGCAGGTGGATGGGGAGAGGCTGAACAGGTGGTAGGGGGCTGAGAGGGGGTGGCCACTGTGACAGACAGAGAGGCAAACATTTACCCAGAAAGGGAGAGAAACAGGTCCAGTGGTGAGCCCTCAAGCTGCCCTCAGCAGAGGATGTAGGGGGTGGGCAAGACAGGAAAGCAGGCCCAGACCCTGGTGCACCTGACTTATGCAACTCACTCCCTCCAGAGAAATGGGGCCTGTCAAACTCCCATGCATCGCTGGGAGACCCCGTGGCAGGAACGTGGGAGCAAATCTGGATCCCAGGTGCAGGGGCTGCCTGGTACAAGCAGGCAATGCCTTTCAGTTTTAACAACACCTACAACAATATTGGGGCCCAGGGGCCGGGCCCCAACTTCGCAAGGGGGCCTAGACCAGCCAGTCCTGTCTCTGCAGGGTCATCCAGGAGGATGTTCACCGAGACCCGTACCCTGGCTGGGACCACAAGGCCTTGCGATGATCCCCGTAGGCCGGTCCAGGAGCAGGACCAGACTTATGCTATCTGCTGCCTCCCTCCACTAATCCCCGCTTCCTGGCAGGGAACGTTGGTCCTCCTCCACTGGGCCATGGAAGGCCCAACCCCAACTTGACCCTGGCCTAGGCAACACAGGACGAGCAGACCCAGGCAAATCCAGGCTTTCCTCCTGTCATAAAAAGTGATCAGCTAGCTCCGTGTCGATACCAGGAGAGAAGGGATTGCACTCGCTGGACTTTGGCACTTGAGCCTCGCCCTTACCCACCAAGCCAGGAAAGCCCCCAGTCTCTTTCCTTCACTAGCCAACGGCCTACACACACTCACTCAGGCACAATGATGCACGGCCATGCGGCACATGGACACAGACACGCACGCGCTGCCAGCACAAACGCTAGGCCTCAGGCAAAAGTACTCACAGGCGCCAGCCACAATACACTCACAGACACTCTACTGGACCTCTGCACTCACGCATGCCCTCTGCCACATCCCACTCACGAGGCTAGCTCCTCCCCACGACCCACACTTGCTTTCCCCCCTCACACCCCACACGCATTTGTCCTGGGGCCCAAACCTGGCTGAAAACTAGGGCAGATTCAGGACTTCCATTGGGTCACGCGAACTTGCGTTGAGATGCCGAGGAAAGGGAGCCACAACTGATACCAACCTTCCAGTACCAATGGCACTGGAACATGGCATGTGGAGAAACACCAGCCATGACTAGGTTCCCAGCCTCCTCGGCCCCTGCCCTTTCTTCACACCCTCTAAACACTGGGGAGTCCCTTGGGTTTCAGTACCTCCCAGCTGGCTGCAACCTACAGGGCAAGGGCCAAGGGACTGACCTTTCACAGTTCACATGTATACCCAGCTTGTGGTGGCTGCCTGGAGGCAGTCACGGCTTAGGAGGCCTGGATGTGCTCTGACCCCTGTTACTTACGCGTCCCTTTGTGTGGTCCCTTGCAGCCCTGTGCCATCAGTAGCCTACTATGTCCATATGGACATGCACAGCACACGGAAACCCAGATGCACTGATACTGTCCAGGGACAGGACAGAGACAGAGAAAGAGAGATAGAGGTGGGGGAGGAAGAAAGCGTTCCCTAGAGAAAATGATCACAGGGACTCAGAGACAGACAGAGACCAGAGGGACATGGAAGGACGCAGAGGAAGGAGTGTAAGTCACAACTAAGGATAGCCACAGAGGGGGAGTGTGCGTGTGGTGCCTAGGCCTGTGCGTGTACATGTGTATGAATGGGTGAAATTGTCTGGGACTGAGACAGTGGTGTGGCCACGATTCCTGGACTCTCTAACGCGCCTTCCAGCAGAATGGAGGCCCGGTATTCTCAGGAATCTCCGCGTTTTCCGGAACATGACTCATTTGCTTTGGTGCGCTAGCCCATACTCAGGCTAGGAGGGCCATAGAGCACAAGGAGTGGGAACTTGAGGCATGCGGCTCCAGATAGTCTAGCCCAGCAGGTGGAGCGTCGAGGCCCAAGGTTTTTAAATGCCTGCTGCCTCCTTCTGGAGCCCACAAGCATTTGGGAAGCACGCCCATGGCCCCATGGCCTTCGGACACTGCAGTGGCTTTGGCTGTGGCTGTGGTGGAGGTGGGGCAGAGGCAGGGCAGTGAACTTTTTGACCGTGGGTCCTTGGGGTGAAGGATCTCCAGACCAGACCCAGACAGTTGGCTTCTGTTCAGGAACCATCAGCAGGAAGAAAAGTGGGCGTGGCTCCAGCATTTCAGCCCCTCCTCCCCGTCCCGGGTCTGGAGCCAGTTCTCTGCCTCCCCCTCCAGGGTGGTCTCCCTCTTTGGTCCATGTCCTTTTCCGCTTTGTCATCGAGCACAACTGTCCTGTGGGATATCTCATATCGGAGAACTGGTGCTATAGATCTCACCTCTTTGGGGAGGAGCCAAGATGGCAGACAGCATGGAAGTTTCTTAAGTGTCTCGTGTGCATGAAATACAGCCAGACCAACACTAAACCATCCTACCCACCCAGGAAACTGACGGGAGGATTAGCACAGCAATCTGCATATCCTGAACCACAGACTTCAACAGGTACGTGACATGGAGAAGTGAACTTGGAGAGCGAGGAGGCTCAGGAAGGGAGGTGCTTCTGTGCCCGGAGAGGCGAAGGAGACTGGGCAGGTGGAAATTTTACTAATTTTCTTTAATATTCTTCTACATTATTCTTTCCTTTCGTGTCTATATTCACAAATTCTATTTTACTCCCATATTCTCCTTTCAGTCTATTTCAGTGTTTTGATTTTTCAAATTCTCACAACATTTCCCTTTGTAATATTTTTTACTTTCTAAATTTTTCTCCACTCCCGCTTTTTTTTCTCTCGTGTCAAACCCCTTTCAACACACAGATGAAACATGCCTAGAATCTAGCATCATTCATTCCCTTTTTTACGTGTGTGTTTTTAATTTTTTACTTTTAACATTTTATAATTTGGATAGTTCATTTGAATTTTCTACCTCATGAGTTCCTTTTCTCCCTTCAAAATGACGAAAGGAAGGAATTCACCCAGAAAGAAAGAGCATGAAGCAACGAGAGCCAGGGATTCAACCAACACAGATACAAGCAAGATGTCTGAAGCAGCATTTAGAAGCACGATGATAAGAATACTAGCTGCGGTCCAATGTAGATTACAGTCCCTTTGTGCAGAGAAAACATGAAGTAAAACCTGGCCAGAATGAAATTAAAAATGACATAACTGAGCTGCAATGACGGATGGATGGAGCGGTGTCAAGGATGGATGAGACAGAACAGAGAATCAGCGATACGGAGAACAAACTGATGGAGAATATGGAAGCAGGAAAATCGAGGGAGATTAATGAAAAGAGCACGGTTGAACAATTAGAGAAATCAGGACTCATGCAGAAGGAACAACATCAGAATCATAGGGGTCCCGTAGGGGGAGAGAGAGAAATAGGGGCAGCAGGGGTATGTGAGCAAATCATAGTGGAAATTTTTGCTAACCTGGGGAAAGACACAGCCATCAAAATCCAGGAAGCACCGAGGACCCCCATTAGATTCAACAAAAACTGACCCTCTACAAGGCAGCAAGGCATATCATATTCAAGCTCATGAAGTACTCAGGCAAAGAGAATCATGAAGGCAGCAAGGGGAAACAAGTCCCTAAACTACAAGAGAAGATAGATCCGGTTTGCCACAGACCTATCCAGAGAAACTTGGCAGGCCTGAAGGGAGGGGTAGGATTTGTTCAAAGTGCTGAATTAGAAACTTACGCAGCCAAGAATTCTTTATCCAGCAAGGCTGTCATTCAAAATAGAAGGAGAGAGAAAGAGATTCCTGGACAAACAAAATTTAAAGGGGTGTGTGACCGCTGAATCACTCCTGCATGCAATTGTAAGGGGGGACACTCAGAGGGGAGAAATGATTATCTATCTATCCATCTATCTATCTATCTATCTATCTATCTATCTATCTATCTATCTATCTATCTATCTACCTACCTATCATCATCTATCATCTCTCCATGTATATGTATATGTAATTGTATATGTATATGTATATGTATACGTATACTTATAATTATATTTTTATTTTTATTTATTTATTTATTTATATTTATAGATAGAAATATATAATTAGATATATAGAGATATATAGATGTAGATGTAGATGTAGATATAGATATAAAGATATATAGATTTTTTTTTCTCCAACTCTTCAAAGAAGATAATGGCCATAAATTCATATCTTTCAGTACTCACTTTAAATGCCTGGGTGGCGCAGTCGGTTAAGCGTCTGACTTCAGCCAGGTCACGATCTCGCGGTGCGTGAGTTCGAGCCCCGCGTCGGGCTCTGGGCTGATGGCTCAGAGCCTGGAGCCTGTTTCCGATTCTGTGTCTCCCTCTCTCTCTGCCCCTCCCCTGTTCATGCTCTGTCTCTCTCTGTCCCAAAAATAAATAAACGTTGAAAAAATTTTTTTTTAAAAATAAATGTCAGTAGAGTCAATGCTCCAATCAAAAGACATAGGGGAACAGAATGGATGAGAGAACAAGCGCCATCGATATGCTGTTTACAAGACACCCACTTTAGTTGTAAACACAAGTTCAGAGTGAAAATAAGAGGATGGAGAATCATCTGTCATGCTAACCGTCAACAAAACAAAGCCAAAGCAGCCATACTTCTATGAGACACTCTAGACTTTAATGTAAAGACTGTGTCAAGTGATGCACAAGGGCATGATGTCATAATCAAGGGGTCTATCCACCAAGAAGACCTAGCAATTGAAAACATTTATGTGGCGTATTTGAGAGCAACCAAATACACAAATCAATTAATCACAAACATAAGGAACCTCATTCTTAGTCATGCCATCAGAGCGGGAGACTTCAACACCCCACTCGCTGCAATAGACAGATCATCTAAACAAAAAATCAACAAGCAAACTGGGGCTTGGAATGACACACTGGACAAGATGGGCTTCACAGAGATCTTCAGAACATTTCATCATAAAGCAGAAGAATATACTTTCTTCTCCAGTGCTCATGGAATATTCTCCTCTATAGATCATATCCTGGGGATAAAAGTCAACCCTAAGGAAGTACAAAGAGATCGAGGTCACACCGTGCATATTTTCAGACCACAACACTACAAGACTCGAAATCAACTACAAGAAACAACTTGGAAAGGTAACAAACACTGGCAGACTGAAGAACATCCTACTAAAGAATGAATGGGCAAACCGAGGGTTTAAAGAGGGTATAAAAAGTATATGCAAGTCAATGAAAATGTATACGGAAGTCAGTGATAACACCACAACCCAAAACCTCTGGGACGCACCAGAGTAGGTAATAAGAGGACCTATCTAGCAAGTCAGGTCTTCCTAAAGGAGAAAGAAAGATTTCAGAGACACAACCTCACTTTACGCCTTACGAGGCTGTGAAAAGAACACCCTATGAAACGCAGAACATTCAGAAGACAGGAAATAACAATGATTAGAGCGGAAATTAATGCTATGGAAACCAAAGTCAAACAAAACAAAAACAAAAACAACCTCAAACAAACAAACAAACAAACAAACAAACCAAAATAGGAGAACAGATCAATGAGCCCAGAAGCTGCTTCTTTGAAGGAATTAACAAAATTGATAAGCCAGTCATCAGTTTGATGAAAAAGAAAAAGGAAAGGGCCCGAATAAATAAACTCAAGAATGAAAGCGGAGAGATCACAAGCAACACAGCAGAAAGGCAAACAATAATAAGAGAACATTAGAAGCAACTATTTGCCAATAAAATGGGCAATCTGGGAGAAATGGACAAATTCCTAGACACATGTACACTACCAAAGCTGAAAGAGGAAGAAGAGGAAAATTAGAACAGACCCATAGCCAGTAAAGAAATCAAATTACTAATCAAAAACCTGCCGAGGGAAGAAGACTGCAGGGCCAGATGGCTTTCCAGGGGAGTGCCAGCAAACATTTCAGGAAGCGTTAACACTTATTCTCTTGAAGCTGTTCCAAAAATAGAAATGGAAGGAAAACTTCCACACTCTTTCTATGAAGCCAGCGTTACCTTGATTCCAAAACCAGAAAGAGACCCCACTGAAAAGAAGTATAGACCAATTTCCCTGATGCACATGGATGCCAAACTCCTCAACAAGATATTAGACACTCGGATCCAACAATACATTAAGATGTTATTCACCACGACCCAGTGGGATTTGTACCTGGGAGGCAGGGCTGGTTCAACATCCACAAAACAATTCACGTGATTCATCACATCAAAAAAAGAAATGACGAGAACCACAGGATCCTCTCAATCGATGCAGACAGAGGGTTGACAAAATACAGCATCCTTTCCTGGTAAAAACCCGCAAGAAAGTAGGGATAGAAGGAGCACACATCGAGATCATAAAGCCACGTATGGACGACCCGACATTACTATCATGTCAATGAGCAAAAGCTCTCAGCTCAAGTCACGAAAGAGACAGGAATGTCCACCCTCTCCACTGTTATTCAACATAGTATTGGAAGTCTTAGCCTCAGCCTCTTCATCCTTCTGCTCCCCCTCTTCAGCTACTGCTCTACCAGCCCTGGCTCTACCTTGTCTCCTCCTTCTACCCTCTGCTCACGTCCTCCTCAATTTCCTCCCCCAGCTGCTCCTGCTCTTCGACTCGTGCTCCTCCTCTTGCTCCTCCTGGACTTCCTCCTCCTCCACTTCTTCCCTCGCCTGCACCCGATCATTCACTCTTCCTCCTCCTCCTCCTCCTCCTCCTCCCATAACTCCTCCCAATCCTCTTCCTCCATCTGATCCTCCACCTTCTCCTCCTCCTCCAACTCTTCCTCCTAGGCATCTTCCTCCTTCTCCAGGTCCTCTCCTGCTACTGCCCTTCCTGCCCTACCTCTGACTTTTGACCTCCTCTTCTTCCCTCTGCTCTCGTCCTCCTCAACTCCCTCCTCCAGATGCCCCTGCTCCTTTGGCTCGTGATCCTCCTCTTCCTCGTGCTGGACATCATCCTCTTCCATTTGTCCTTCTCCTGTACCCCGTCATTCACTCCCTCTCCTCCTCCTCCACTTCTTCTTCTAACCCCTCCCAATCCTCTTCCTCCAGCTCCTCCCGCTCCTCCTCTTCCTCCTCGGTCTCTTCCTCCTTCTGCTCCTACATTTCTGCTCACTCTATTCCAACCCTGGCTCTACCTTTGCTCCTCATCCTCGTCCCTCTACTCTCGTCCTCCTCAACTTCCTCCCCAGCTGCTCCTCCTCCTTGGGCTCGTGCTACTCCTCATCCTGGACATCCTCCTCCTCCACTTGTTCCCTCTCCTGCACCCAATCATTCACTCCTCTCCTCTTGCTCTAATGCCTCCCAATCCTCTTCCTCCAACTCCTCCTTATCCCCGTCCTCCTCCTCCTCCTCCTCCTGCTCCTCCTCCTCTTCCTCCAATGCTTCCTCTGGTCATCCTTCTCTTCCCCAGGCACATCTTTGTCCCTTAAGACCACCACAATCTCCTCTAAGAATGGGAGTAAAAGCTCTCACACTGCCCCAAGCCATCCGCAATGAGCACCAGACCCTGGGGCATGGGCCCTCACAAGCCATCGTGTCCTTGCAAAAGGAGCCTGTCAACCTTCCAGGCCTCCCGGGGAGACCTGGCAGTGGGAACCTGGGAGCAGCGACAGGGTCCCCGGTGCAGCGACACCCAAGGGATGATCGTATCGTGCTCTGTCATTTCAACAACACCTATAGCAGTATCGGATCTAGAGGCCAGGCCCTAACGGGCCTCACATACGACCCCTGACCAGCCAGCCCTGTGTAGGCAGCGCCATCCAGGAGGAAGCTCACCGACACACATGCCATGCCTGGGACCCCAAGGCGCTTCGATCACCCCCTAGGCAGATAAGGTCAGGGCTAGGTTACTCCATGGGACCTGATGCATCCCTACAGTCATCCCCAGTTCCTTGTAGGACAGGTCAGACTTCCTCCACTGGGCCATGGGGTCTCCATGCTGTCAAGCTGGCAGCAGCCAACACATGAACAGCGGTACTGGGACACTGTCCAGCCTTTCCTCTCATGCTGGATGGTGGCCGCGTCTTTACCGAAAGCCCTGTATGGGGGCAAAGAGCTGTGGGGAAGGCAGGCAGGCGGGTAGCCAGGCACAGATGTTACCACGCGCTGTGATCCCGCAGGGTCACTGGGACTTCACTTCCATATGGCCCACACGCAAATGCTAGGGATGGGGCTTTGGGGGCAGTGTGGACGCCTTGCAGCTTCAGTGTCAAGGAACTGGGCACACACACCTGTGGGCCCAGCCGGCAGCAGACTGGGACCAGTGTTCCTCCCTAGGCCCCTTTGACCCACCACCACCTGAGAAGAATACGGGGGGTGGGCTGAAAGGCTTTAGACTACCCAAAGTGCACACACAGTGGGCCACCCTGGCAGCGGCTAGGACAGTCACACTCAGGTCCCGTCCTCGTCCTCCCTCCTTGGGTCCCCCATAAACACACACACACACACACACACACACACACACACACACACACACACACACACAGAAACAGAAGGGTTTTTAGCTTCCTGTATGTGTCCACATAAACATCGTGGCAACTCTTCAAGGCTGCCACATGTGATCACTTCCCCAATTGTCTCCGGGGCTCGTAGAAGACAGGAGACTCATCCACCATTCTCTTCCAGCACTGCTCACGTCCTCCATTGTTTCTGCATGGGCAAACATAGAAGTTCTGTGCCTTTCACGCCCACACAGATGCAGAGCCCCTGACGCATATGGGCACATGCAGACACATTCGCGTACACGCACACACACGCACCCCCACGCAACAGACACCATGAGTGATACGGGATATTTGCAAATACATCCCAGATTGTATCACTCTTGTGCCTCACCCTTTTGTGATCCCTCTTGCTTTCTCACCCAGGGATTCATTTCCAGGCCCCAATGGCCTTGGACTAGTTCTAAGAATGGTTGTCAGGTTGCGGGAGGACATGGCGTGGTGGGGCACATGGAAGGAAGTGCAAGATTCTCACCACAGTGGCGCCTGGGGACAGGGCAGCTCCAGTCCCAAAGACTGGCAGGCAAATCCAAACTGAAGGACCAGGGGGAAGCCCGGGATAAGGCAGACATCCACGGGGAGCATTTGTGGTGGAGAAGCATTGCTCCTCCCGAGTTGCTCTCCAAAGCCCTAGCCCACAGCACAACTGCATTTGATTTGCAGGCATCGTCCCAATGTGTGTTTGCAGCTGAGTCCCTGCAGGTCCCTTGTCATCCTCCCACCCGCTCCCCATGCTACCTAGGTCCCAGTCTCGGTGGACCTTCCATTTCCAAGCCAATGTCTGGCCCACGTTCCCTTGCCCATACAACACACGTGTCAACACACCGCATACTGGCCTTCTCACCGACACGTGCTCACGTCAGGTCACTGTCTTCTGGTCCCTTCCTCCCTCAGGTTGTACTGCAGGGGATTGGGCCACTGGTCCTCGATGATGATCTGGTAAGGGACACAGGCCGGCGCCACATTGGGCATAGTCCACTCTCCTCTCTGGCCGGGGGCCACCCACAACCCCACTGCTGATGAAAGCCTCAGGTGCCCCACCTCGGCAATCCTGTTTGTCCCTGGACAGCTGTGCTCACACAGCCAGTTGAACAAGTGAAGCTGGTGGGGTCATACCAGAGACTGGGAGCTCCATGTTCATAATCGCAGAACCACTGGACTGGAGTGGTACGTGATGCCCTGTAGCCTGCAGGAAGAGAGGTTTTGAGGAACTACCTGATGGCCTCTTCCCCACCCACCTCCCCCTCCCCCTCCCTCCTGCCCCTGATGCATGCTCATCAGCCCCCTGCCCTGCACCATCATGGGACCCACACCCTACCAGCAGAGCTAACCTGATACTCCTTAATGATCACTGGGTTCCAGAAGTACTGGTTCTCTACAAAGAAAAACATCACTCTGCAGCGGTACTTGGGATGGCCCACTTCTTCCACCTGCGGTGAGCAATGGGACAGGACGGGCAAGTGTCCTCCCTCAGGGTCCTGACCTCTTTGCCTGGCTATGAGGGTGAGCACCTTTGCCTCACCCTCTCCTGCCCAAATCCCGCACCCGACGGGACGGCCCCAAGCCACAGCCTCCCCAGTCTGACCTCCAAGTCGACCAGGTAGCTGAGCACGTCTTTGTCCTGGGCAACGATCATGGCCGACAACTGGGGGTGATTCAGAATCTGTGCTGGGTCAAGGAGCTGTGCCTTCAGATGCTGTGGAAACAGACACAGCCCACCCCCCCAACCCTCCCAGGCTAAGAGCAAGGGAGTATATCAGGGCATGTGCAGAAAGACCAGGAAACACTAGTCCCCACACTCCTCAGCCTCTGCAAATGCATCAGACCCCATCGACACTGGGCTGTCCGTTGGCTTCCTGTACCTCCCACGCTATCTGCACACAGCAGGGAGAAACTCCACTGCCTGGACTCCTCACAGTTCCTTCATATACCTGGCCTGTGTGGGTTGCCAGCAGCCCATCATAGCTTGTGATGTTGGCATGTGCTCTGACCCCTCCTCACGGCAGGGTGTCTTGGCATATTCCCGTGAAGACCAATGTTGTCACCGGCCTTCTGAATCCAGAAGGAATAACACGGCTTACAAGAAACCGACTGCACACTTACGATGCAAACATAGGGTGTGGGAGGGAGGAAGAGATCGAGAAGCAGGGACAAGGAAGGGAGAGGAGGGAAATGAAAGTAGACACAGTGACACAGCCAGTCAGGAGAGAAAGACATGGGTGGGACCCAGCCGGAGCCTGAGGACAGAGAGGGAAGCAGCGGTGGATATAGCAGGAGAGAATCCTGTGTGTGTGTGTGTGTGTGTGTGTGTGTGTGTGTGTGTGTGTGTGTGTGTGTGTGTCTGGGGAGGCAGATTGTACCCCGCTCGGTGTCGGTCTGAGTCGTCCCACTGTCTGGAACAGGGGGGTGGCATGGTTCCACTAAAGGCCATGAGTGTGTGTCTGAAATGCTCTCTTTTGACGGAACTGCTAGAAAACGTGCACAGCCTGTGAATGTGAAGGTGGGTGTGCGGCGTCTGTAACTCTCCCATTTGGCATCGAAACGTTTCCTTGCCTTATCTGCTATGAGTGAAGGCTGCTTTGTGCTACCCTAGCTCTGGTAGCATGGGGACACATGCCTCACGTCCACAAATAATGTTTGAGAGCAGCCTGCAGGCCAACGCTGGCGGAGACCTAGGGGAAGCAGGTCCAAGTCCCCAAGTCCCCCCATCCCCAACAACCGCCCCTGTCCAAGGCCTTACATTGGATCCCAGAACACACCAACCCAGGGCCAGGGACCACTGCCCAGCTCTCCTCCTTGGGGGCCATCGTCCCAAGGCACCTTGCTCTGAGGGCCCAGCCCTCCTGCACAACAGCCCCCGCCATCACCCACCACCACAAGGAAGGATACAGCCTGGGCCCAGAAGCCAGGGATGTGCTTGATGATGGCCCTTCTGTGATCCAGGTAAGAAATGTGCCTCCGAAGAATCCTGTGCTTCAGCCGCCATAAGGCCCTGGAATCTTGGGCATTCCCAGCGCTGATCTCCAGCTGAACACGCTCCAGAACTGCCAGCGGGTCCTGGGCTGAGGCAGGACACAGCACTGGCTCTTGCTGCTGCAGCTCCTGTGAGAGCTGGGGCCTCCACCTCTGCATCTGCCTCAGGCTTCTCCTCTTGCTCCGGAATCTCCTCCAGCTGCTGTCTCTCCTCCTCTACCTCCTCCTGCTCACGCATGTCCTCTGCTTCTGGCTTGGCTTCCTCAGAATTCTCCTCTCCAGTCACCTCTTCCTCGGTCGCCTCCCCGTCCTCTTCCTCCACCCCGATCACCACCTCAGCCGCCACCATTCCTTCATCCAATATCACCACCAATTCCTCCGCTGCGCTTGCCACCTGTATCTCACACCCGGTGTGGGTTTCTTGCACAGGATGGGCGCTTGCCACCCCTGAACCTGGGGATGCGGGCAGCCCACGCCCTCCAGCGCCCCTGCATTCCCGCGGGCCAGGGACTCTCGACATTTCTCATCCAGGACGATCAGGGACCAGGGTCGACCGGAATCACCGCTTTTTCCGGACCGCGACACGCTGACCATGACGCTCGGCACCGGCCCCAGTGTAGCTAGGGCAGCCTCAGGACAAGGACAGGGAAATGGCAGCAGGTGGACGGTGCCTTGGCCGCAAGGCCTTGAGCTCCCTGCTGCCTACCGCCACAGCCCGCCCAAGTTGGGTGCAGGCACACAGGCTCTGGGATTTCACGACTCCGCATTGGCTGTGGCTGCTGTGGAGGAGAGGCTGAGACAGAGGCAGTGAAGAGTGTGTGCATGCGGCCTGGGGGCGAAGTGGTTCCAGGGCAGGTCAGGCCCGCTGGCCAGGTTGGTGGAGCAATCAGTTGCAAGACAGCAAGACAGGGTGTTGGCCACCAGCTAACGCGCGCCAGCGGCCGGTCCGGGCTATGGAGCAAGGGCCCAGCCGCCAGCCTGGACCCCGTTTGGCCGCATGTCCTCTTCAGTGCTGTCACCTTCCAGGCCTGACTCGCGAAGTCCCGTGTCACACAGTCTGTGTTCGCTTGTACACCCTTTCCCCAGAGGCCTCACTCCGGGCAGCAGAGCATTCAGCACAGGAATGTCCACAGCGTGATCCACTGCCTGCTCCACCCCTTTGCCCCTTTTTCATGAAGCTGGGGCAAGCCTGGAGAAGTCCTTAGGTGTCGCGCCTACCGGGGCCACATGGCCGTCTGCACGGTTTCTCCTCCTTGGCCATCAGCCTGAGGGCAGCGGTAAGGTGGGTGCCCACCCAGAACCAGTGACACCCACTCTAGACCCACCCCACCGCCGTGTCCTTGCAAGAAAGCAGCTCAGTAGAACTCACTGCACTGCAATTCAGAGCAAACAACAACCCCCACAGCCCCATCTGCCACTGTTGCCCTACTGATCTCCGTACAGAGCATCAGGGAGATGGGGTAGTAGGATTTAGCAGTTTCCTCTGGTCCGGAAATCTAACCTTCCACTAAAAGGAGGACGACTCCAAGCAGGGCGCTTAGGGGCTCTTCACCGAGAATTACAAACTTGTCTGTGTCTGTATCTGAGAAAGCCCCGTGCCTGTTGTCACTAGTACACATGAAAGTAGACGAGTTCCCTCCACATTTCCCAGGCGCCAACGAGAATTCTGAAGAAGCATGCACGCAGACACAGTATGTCCACTGAAAGAGACACACAGGGAGACAGAGATATAGAGGGAGAGAGAGAGACACATGCAAGCAGATGAAGGAAGGACGAGTGGATGGGAAGACCGGCCTAGAGAGGGAGAGTCACAGGGAGATTGGCGGGAGAGACAGGGAGGAGTAGCAAGACAAGAAGAGACAGAGGGGCACCTATTACAAGGAAGACAGGTGGAGACAGGGGGAGGCATTAGTGAGGGAGAGGAGGGATAAAAAGACAAAGAGACCTGGAAGGGAAGTGGGAGGGAGGGGCAAGAAGAAGACAAGGGAGGGGGAGGCAAGGGGAGGGTAAGAGGAAGGACTGCAGGGGCAGCTGAGGCAGAGACAGGTGGGCTGATTCTGACGACAGGGCAACTGCAGTGTGCAGTTTCACCTGGTGAAGTTCACCTGTGCAATTTCCACAGAGACGAATGCTGTACAGTGGTCAGCCCTCAGCACAAATGGCACCGTTCTCACCTGGATCTTAAGGGCAGTCTGGAACGATCCCTGAACTAGAAGGAAGCTGCAGTGAGGTCATTCTGGGTGAGGAAGAGGGCACCGCAGGGAAGAAAGCAAGGACCCGATCCCCACAGGGCTGCTGGAAGCCCTGTACTTACCAGGAGCAGACAGGAAATGGGATTGCCGGAAAGAGACCGCAGAGACCTAAGGACAGCACGTGCGGGAAGAAATCATGTCCCCAAGCTCGGCAAATTCAAGCAAAAGCAGAGGCTGCACATCCATGGAGGTCAATGCTTTCCGAGTGGAACCAATGAGGTTCTCACAGATGCCCAGGAAATGTGCTCCACTCTGATGCCCCACACCTCTGGCAAGCTTCTCATCCAAAGTGACTCATCACAGAGAAAGGGTGCACCGTGAGCAAAAGAGCCAAGATCTCCTTCGCATCCCCGGACGCAGACAGGTGATCCGCCCAGTAATCTCAATCCAACGTATGGTGATAAAGTTTACATTCCACAACAGTGATGGAGGAAACTCTCACCCGAGGGGAGGACAATGAGTGAGAACCGCATCCCAGGCTGTAAGGTAAGGACAGACGTCAAGCTGTATTGACAAGTCACGAGACCGTGACTCAAATGTCTGTACAGACACAGAGCGTCTGCACAAGCATGAGGGCTGGATAGTTGGAAGCAGGTAGCTCGATTTCTAAGTCTGGGCTTCCCATATGATATGAAAGGCTAACACGTGCAAGCAGAGCTATGCCCATGTGATGCGGATCAGCTTCCTGAGGCGGTACTTTGTACCCTGTGGATGACCTGGGAGACCCATGCAGGCAGGCTCCTTGTGCACCTCTGCCACCGGGCACATATGTGGGAAACGTAGGGTCAAAGGGTTCCCCGTCGGACTTAGTGTGGCTCACCCTTCAGCGGGTGCATTGATCATCAGTGCAGAGAGCACTGGGCTCCCTGAAAGAGGCCAACCCCTGACAGAAACACAGTGGTGGTGACCCCTGCTTGATGGACTCCTGAGGAGATTAAAAGGAGTTAAAGGCATGCAGTCCACCAGAGAGTAGAGAGGTGTTAAACAGGGGAGGGTGCGATGAGGAGGTGTCGGGCCTAGGGTGTGAACAGGCAATCATGCCATGTGCATGAGTTCTGGAGATCTAACTTGCACAGGGCAGCCGTAAGGAACGCTTCACCGCATCGTCAGGGTGCTCAGAGCTAAGTGCTCTCACCACAAATATAGACGGTTTGCTGAGAAATGTCCCGGTGAAGGTGGCTGGACGGAGCGCTTGCACGTGAAGGATACGGGCACCTCCGTGACTGCCCGTTGTGTACCTCAATCACGCACTAGTCTTGGTGGACTAAGCTGAGCTCAGTACCTTGCAGTCAAAGGTGTCTGCATGGTTCCCGCAAACATGAATCAGACTCCCAGGTAGGAAGTAATGGACAAATGAGAGACCAGAACACACAGGAGGCACACGGAAACGAGACACACGCGGGAAGGGGGAAGTCTCTCCTAGCCAGGAACATGCCACATGGCAAAAGAGTAAGTGGGAAAACGTTGCTAGACCGCTTTTCACACTTTAACCCTGCATCTGCAACATGCAAGCCAGTGACATTTGAGCCCTAGGGTCCAAAGCATTTGAAAACAGAAGGACGGAAAATAGAGGTGCGACTTAATGCTCACAGCAAGGCAGCTGCATTTGGGGACATTAACTGGCTGGCAGTGAGTGCATGGCCAATCCTCTGACGAAGGTCCTAAGGGCACAGAAGGATTTCTGGCTCCAGGAACATATAAGAGAACACGCAGAAGCCCCTCCACCTGACAGCAGGACAGCAATTGGATCTGTCAGTGGAAGAAAGGGGTTGAATTCAGAAGGAAACACACTCAAGCGCAGAAGCATACACCAAAGACAAGACAGGCCAGCAGAGCCGCAGCTGACACAACACGCAGGTGTGCAGAGACAAAGGAGGTTACACGGGTACAGCTGTGCCCACTTAGACCAGGCAAGGAGGCATCACCAGAGAGGCGTTGGCACAGGCAAAGCCAGGAAAGGACACCGACACGCCAGGGCTCACTCAGGGAGACAGAGGACCACAGGCAATGCAAGACATTTCCTGTACACAGAGAACAACTGGACGATGCCGACAGGCCAATGAGGGACACATGTGGTCCAGAGACATGGAAGTCAGAAGGCTCCTGAATTGCCGAGGGTGTCCCCTGTCGAGGGACAGCACTCTGGAGCCCACACACGCTGGTGTTGTGGTGGAAGAGGCCGCTAGGCAGCACATACAGTTGTGCAGGGGATTTAGCCGCTCCTGGATCCTGGGGCTCCCCAGGGAGTGCAGCGGCTACGGGAGGACACCCAGGGCTGCAGGGTGTGCAGCATGAGGGCTGTAATCCCTCGGACACAGAGCACCCAGGCCTCTGATCATGGACCCTGGACACAAGTGTCCACACTTGAGGGTTTGGCTCTGGGGGCCGTGAGGACATTCCACACCCACACCTTGCCCGTACCTTCTCTTTGGGACAGGCCGGGCGGAAAAATCACCCTGGCCCCTCAACAGGTATTGGCGCGATATATGAACATGTGGGGGACCCTGTGTTCCCCTGTCCCGTAAAGTATTCCTGCCTGGCAAGACCTATCAAGTAACGGCCTGCTTGTGCAGAAAGATGCCCCAAAGTGCCCAGCCTCATGACCACTGAGACTGTATTCCCACTGCAGAATCATTGGCCATACTTTCTTTGGATGTTCACACCCAAAGACACGGGCCAGCACAGGGAGCTTTTCCAGGGTACCCCGATGTTTACACATTAAGCAGCTGTGTAAGACAGCTGCTTCTCCAGCCAGTGTGCAGACAGCAGCGAGAGAAAGACCTGCCTTCCCTTCTAGAGAGTGTGACAGGCTCAGCCCTGGAAGAGTTATGGCTTGGGCGTACAGATCCCCAACTCCGCAGCATGCTGACACCCACTGACCATGTTGTCTGCATAGTGGTAAGGGCAAGAAGCCTCCATGCATTGGGACTGCCAACACCTTCTCTGGAATAGAGACACTGCAGAGAAGACCCTTCTACTGCAGAGCTGTGCAGTGGGGATCCTGGGGGGCTTGGGCAACTTGGGAGACAGGAAGATTAGTGTGGGGATGTCAGTCTCAGGCACGCTGTAATGCGGGCCGTGTAACTTGGGGATAGAGAAGAGCCTGCGATGGACAGGGCTGAACTCTGTCTATTGCAATGCTAGCACGGTGGAGCTTTTGCCGCATCCCTAGCACAGACATGTCTAGCAAGCAGCCATCTGCTGTGTAAGGAGTACCCCAGCACTCTCCTCTTCCCTGGTGAGGCTAGTCCCAGTCCTTTATACCATCCAGGCCTGCCCGGGAGCTCTGCACAGAATGCTAAGGCTGCACAAGTCCATCGTTCCCTATGTGGCCGAGGCAGCCTTTGTCCAGACAC
Source organism: Puma concolor (assembly GCF_028749965.1). Classification (NCBI taxonomy): domain Eukaryota; kingdom Metazoa; phylum Chordata; class Mammalia; order Carnivora; family Felidae; genus Puma; species Puma concolor. Next base: position 1,592,632 of record NW_028240225.1, read on the forward strand.
TGAGGCCACGGAACGCAGGCTGCCCGGGACGAGGCGACCTCTCTGCGCGCCTGCTGGTGTTTTGCCCTTGGGAGTCTTCTCACAAGTCTCACATGGCGTGTTGGACACACGGCATAAGCCTGTGGACCCAGAGGAAGAACAGCATCCGACTCATCACGGCTGATGATGAGAGGGCAGCGCGCACACGGGAGAGGATGGCGTGTCCGTGGCCATTAAGAGCCCCACCTCCCCGCGACCCTCCCCTCTGTTGGCTTGCAATCTGGGCCACCCATTTGTAACCTGAGGTCATTTCAGAAACAGCGAAGTTCACACAAGGGCATCAGTACTAGGACACCTTCAGGAGTCTTGTAGGTGTGAGTGTGTGATCAAATTTGTTGATCAAAAAAATGGGTGTTTTGTTTTGTTCACAATTTTATTTTCAACATTCATTCTCAAATTTGTTATGCTTTAATATATGATTTTTAAAAAGCTCCTTCAAAACATGATTTGGTTTTCAATGTTGCAACACCTCTTAAATTTTCATTTATGGAAAATTGGGATAAGAAGTTTGTAGTCAATATTTGAAAGCTTCTCAAATTCATTCCATCTGACAATATTGCCCAAATTGCTGATATTTTATTTGATTTTAAAATGTCTCAACTTATCTTTTTAAAATTTATTTATTTTGAAAGAGAGAGAGATAAAGAGACATCGAGACAGAGAAAGAGACAGAGAGGGACAGTTCAGAGGAGGGGCACAGAGGTGGTGAGATAAAATCTCAATCGTGAATCAGTAATCCAAATGCTCTGAAGAAACAAAGTCCAGGACCAGATCAATTCTACTATAAACTTGAAGAAGAGTTACTCCCCGTTCTTCTCAAAGGAATTACAACTTCATTCTATGAGACCAGCATTAACTTGATATCAAAATCTGAAAACTAGTCCACTAAGAAAAAAAGGACAAGCCCATATGTTTAATGAACATAGACGCAAATATCCTCAAGAAAATATTTGCACACTGACTCTAATAATACTTTATTAAAAAAGTATTCACCACAATTGAGGGAGATTTTTTCCTGGTTTGCAAGTATAGTCCAATATTCACAAATCAATTAACACGTTACAGTACACCAATGAGATAAAGGAGAAGAGCCACATTATCATTTCAACAGATGCAGGAAAAGCATTTGAAGAAGGACAACATCCATTCATGATAAACACCCTCGGCAAATTAGGTTTAGAGGAAAAATACCTCAACATCATAAAGGTCATCTATGAAAAACTCATAGCTAAAATCTTTTTGAATGGGGAAAACCTGAAATCTTTTCCCATAAGCTTAGGAACAAGACAAGGATGTCCACTCCCACCACGTTTTTATTCAAAACAGTACTAGAATTCCTAGCCACAGCAATTAGACACAAAAAGAAGTAAAAGGCAATGGAATCAATAAAGAAGAAGAAAAATGTTCTCGATTTATGGAGGACATGATACTCTACTGTAGAAAACCTGAAAGATTCCACGGACAAAAGTGTGAGAACTGAAGAACGAATTCAGTAAAGTCATAGGGTACAATCAACATACAGAAATCTCTTGCATTTGTATACACTAATAATGAAGCCACAGAAAGACAGATTAAGAAAACAATCCCATTTATAATTGGATCAAAAAAATAAGATATCTACGGGTAAACTCATACATAGAGGTGAATAAACTATACTCTGAAATCTATTAAATAAGGTTGAAAGAAACTGAGGTCAACACCAAGAAATGGATAATTCCATGCTCATGGATTGAAAGGGCAAATAATGTTAAAATGTCTATGTTACCAAAGCGATCTACATATTAAATGTAAAACCGATGAAAACACCAACGGCATTTCTCACAGAACTAGAACAAACAGTCCTAAACGTTATATGGGACCACCAAAGACCTGAAGAGCAAAGCAATCTTAAGCAAGCAAACAAACAAACAAACAAACAAACAAACAAACAAACAAGCAAACAAACAGACAGACAAAGAAACACTGGAGGCATCACAAACTCCAGATATCAAGTTATACTGCAAAGCTGTAGTTATCAAAACTGCATGGTACTGGCACAAATTGGAACGTAGACCAATGGAACAGAACAGAATACCTAGAAATAAACCCACAAGTATCTGGTCTATTCATCTTTGACAGAGCAAGAAAGCATATAAAATGGGAAAAAGGTATTTTCGTTAGCAAATGGTGTTGGAAAACTGAACAGAAATGTGGAAAAGAACGAAACTGGACCACTTTCTTACAAAACACATGAAAATAAATCCAAAATGGATTAGAGATAAAAATCCTAGAAGAGAACACAGGCAGTAATTTTTTGACATTAGCCAAAGAAACGTTTTCTAGGTATATCTCCTGAGACAAAAGCAAAAATACAAAAACAAAAGCAAAATAAACTATTGGGATTGCATCCAAATAAAAAGCTTCTGCACAGCTAAGGAAAAACTCCACAAAAATGAAGGGCAACCTACAGAATGGGAGAAGCTATTTGCAAATGACATATCCAGTAATGGATTAGTATCCTCTATATAAAAGAACTTACAAAACTCAATACTGAAAAACGAAATTATCCAATTACAAAATGGGCAGAACACCTTAACAGACACTCCTGCATGAAGACATCCAGATGGCCAACAGACACGTGAAAAGATGTTTATCATCACTTACCATCAGGAAATTGCAAGTCAAAAGGACAATGAGATACCACCTCACACTCTTTGGAATAGCTAAAATCAGCAACACAATGAACAACAGGTGTTGATGAGGATATGGAAAAAGAACTTTTGCACTGTTGATGGGAATGCAAACTGGTGCAGTCACTGTGGAAAACATAGTGGGTTCCTCAGAACGTGAAAACTACAACTGCAGCAATCACACTACTGTGTATTTACCCAAAGATTCCAGAAACGATTATTCAAAGAGAGACAAGAACCCTGATAATTTTGGCAGCATTATGGGACAGCCACGTGTCCATCAAATGATGAATGGATACAGATTTGGTATGTATATATGATGTGGTATATAATGTGGTATGATACACACATAATTATATGATGTGGTATATTCTGTATAATACCCACACTCAGGGGAATAGTACTCAGCCACGTAAAATAATGAAATCTTGCCATCTGCAACAACATGAATGCAGCTAGGGAATATAATGCTAGGCAAAATAAGTCGGTCAGAGACAGACAGATACCATATGACTTCATTCATATGTGAAATTTAAGAAACTAAACAAATGATCAAATGTTGGGGAAACAGAGTAATAGACAAATCAAGAAACATACACTTATTTATAGATAACAACATGCTGGTTACCAGTGTGTGTGTGGGGGGGTCAGTGAGTGAAATATGTGATGGGGATTAAGGAGTGCACTTGTTGCCATGAGTACTGGGTATTGTAAGGAATTGCTGAATCATTATATTGTACATCTGAAACTAATATAACACTATATGTGAAAAAAAATAGGGGCATCCTGGTGGCTCAGTTGGTTGCCCATCCAACTTTGGCTCAGGTCATGATCTCGCAGTTCATGGATTCAAGCCCTACATTGGGCTCACTGCTGTAGCATCACGCCCACTTCAGATATGCTATTCCTCTCTCTCTGACCCTGCTTGCATTCTCTCAGAAAGAAATAAGATATTGTTTCAAAACCATAAAATATTTAAAAATAAATTCAATTTATAAGAAAAAGAAAAAAAAAACACTTTAGACCACCTAATTAAATTACTGGATTTTCTGATATTTTAGGTATCAGGAAATTCATTTGTTTGCACATGTGTTATTATATCATTTATGTATTCTCTGTCCCGTCCTGTTTGAATAATAATAATAATAATAATAATAATAATAATAATAATAATAATAATAATAATAGCAGTAATAATAGGATTCTATATAAGGGGTGTTTGCTATGTTTCAGATCTTGTTCTAAACTCTTTAGATGATCATTATATTCATCTCTTGGTCTTACATATATGAGAACTAAAACACAAAAACATTAAAAAATTCTGTGCCAATGATCATACACCTAGTACTGGCGAGACAGGATGTCAACTTGGGTGAGTTGGCACTAGAGGACACTATTTCATGCCACCTCTCAGTTCCATCACATGCCACCTGTGTTGACCTTGCGAGCAGACAAGTTCCTTAACCTGTGAACTTCTTCACTTTGCTGATGTGTAAAAGGAGGTTAATAGTAACCCCTCCCTCATAGGGCCCTAAGGAGAACGACATGAAGTACTTGTGAAATGTTCAGAACCTCAACTGGTATGAGTAAGAACTAAGTAAGTGTTGGCAAGAAACCTCTCAGCCAGGCTAGCTGGTCCGCAAGTCTTACTCATTTGCTCCAGTGTTAGAGTTATGGGGTTATGCTAGTTTTTCAAAGAAATGACTTGCATCGCTTTCATTCTCTTCCTTTTCTTAAACCAGTTGTAGTCAGTTACATTGTGTCCAAAACATTCATTGTCTGTTTTATTGGCATATGTACATAGGAGTTTTTAATAACCAAAAGCTCTATAATGTTACCATGTTTTACTTTAATAATTTGGTTTCCTTGAATTTTCTGTTTACAAGAAAAAAAGTTTAATTTTACTGACTTGGTAACTTGGTTAACTTTTTAATTTCTTGGTTAAATACAAAAGTTTTTGTATTTAAGGAAAACACCTAACACTTTCAAGTTGCCCTTGTACAGCTTTGATCATATCTGACAATTACTTTTTGGTGCTATTCCTAATCAACCTGCTTTTTTGGGTGTTGTCCCAATCACATTGTTCAGTGAGCTCCTTTCTGGGTCACATTTGTTCCCTCTCCAATTGCTCTCTCAGGCTACTCTCACCTCAGGGGCTTCTCTTCTAAGACTGAAATTCTCTTGACTTTGTTTATCTCCTTCCAACAAGTGTCAATTATACATAACTGCGATGAAGGAAGGGAGATCAGATTTTTCATGTGTCCTCCTGATGATATTACATGATCCAGGCTCACAAGGTAACAATTTAGCATTCTCCCATACATACAAGAAATAATTAGAAATATGGTCAGAGAATTGGCGCCATTTGCCATAACAGAAGTAAAAGGAGAAGGAGGTGGAAGGAGGGAACGCAGGAAGGCAGGAAGCCAGGAAGGCAGGAAGGCACGAAGGAAGGAAGGAAGGAAGGAAGGAAGGAAGGAAGGAAGGAAGGAAGGAAGGAAGGAAGGAAGGAAGGAAGGAAGGAAGGAAGGAAGGACGAAGGAACGAAGGAACGAAGGGGGGAAAGAAGGAAGGAGGGAACTTAACAAGAAACATGAAAGAAGTATATAAATAAGCCTTTCAGAAAACTTTAAACTCATCTGAGAGATATTTTTTTAAAAAAAGCTTAAATATAAACATTCCCTCTGTTGGAATAGGAAAAGTTATTATTGTAAGAATGCCAACTAAATTACTATGGAAGTTTGTTGCAAGCCCAATAAAATATGGATTTTTAAAATCAGATCAGCTGGTTCTAAGATTTTTGTATAAATACCAAAATTCAAGCTGATTCAGAAAAATTTTTCTGAAAAGGAAGCATATGAATTAGGTGAGTTCTACCAGATAAAAAATTATGTTTTAAAGCAAATGTGGTTCAGCTGAATGAATGAATCATCATAGAGAATCCAGAAGTAGGTTCAAAGCATATGCAAATTTAGTATATAACTAAGTGAACCTTTCAAAGCTAATGCATTGTTCGAATGATAGTAACAATGATACTATTCATGAAGTCAATACTTTTCGTATAAATGTCTTAATTTGCATTATGTCATATTATTATATGCTATAATATTGTTACCAATGTTATAAGTTTTCTTATAAAAATGCATCTATAAAATCCTAGGAGAAAACAAGAAAGTTATTTTTCTATTCTCTATTGGGAAAAGCCTTCTTAATATTTACTGAGCGTTTGTTTCTAAGAAATTTTAAGCACTTACGTATTTATTTATTTATTTAATTATTGAATTTCCACACTGTGATAATGCCCGTTTCACAAAAGAGAAAGCAAAGAACAAAAAAGGTAAGGGGACTTTATTTGTTTCCCTATAGCTCAAGATGGAAGTACATAGTCAGATAGTTTTACTCTAGAGCGTGTGTTCTCAAACGTGATGATAACAACTGACAAACACCAGAGAGAGCAGAAACAATGGTGGAACCCAGTGGAAGGCCATGGGCTCAAACCCCTCCCTTGCCTTAAAAGGTCGGCAGTATCTGCCTGCACTTGTCCACAGGTGGGTCATTGTTAGCATAGGCATAAAAATGTCTTGGCATCATTACTTAACCTGTGAACAAGTGGCAGTATGGCCCTGATTGCAGACAAGGAAATTTTGCCTACCACCAGGGAGCGATGTGTGAGAGGCAGTCTTATAAACTGGGAAATTAGTTATGCTGTACCTGGCAGCACCTTAATCTGGAAATACAAAATTCCATTATAAACTACCTATGCGTTTCCCCCTAAGAGTAAAAAAAAAAAAAAAGAAAAAAAAAAAGAAAAAAAAAAAAGAAAAAAAAAAGCCCAGGAGGCAAGCTTACCCCATACGTGCAAGGAGGATGGTTTCCCACATGTTGTTTAAGAAGTGTCTTTTACGTGGATCAAAGGAAAATATAACTTTCTTAGGCAAGATGTAAGTGTCAAAGCATTCATTTTTGCCAACGCATCAACACAGTCATCTGTAGAATCACTTTAAATCTTATCTCACTGCCTTCCCCAGTTTTATTACAAATGGAGAAGATATTTTTTTATGTAAGTCAATCTATGAAGTCCTAGGAGAAAATATGGGGGAATTATTCTTATAATCCAGAATGACAATGATCTTTCTAAAATAGGGGTGGACATTAAGCTCAGATGTAACGATAGTAGAGAAGGATCATTTTTATTATATTGAACATATATTTTTTAATTTTGTAAAGAAAAAATAAAGACAAAAAAAACAGGAAAAGAAAAAAAAAAGTGAGTTGCCTGGGTGGCTTGGTAGGTTAAGCCTCCAAATTCGACTCAGGACACGATCTCTTGGTTTGTGGGTTTGAGCCCTGCATCTAGCTCTTTGCTGAAAGCTCAGAGTCGGGAGTCTGTTTCAGATTCTGTGTCTCCCTCTCTCTCTTCTCCTTCCCTGCTCTCTCTCTCTCTCTCTCTCACACACACACACAATAAATAAACATTAAGTTAAAAAAATAAAAAAAATTTAAAAAAAGGCAAATGAAAATTAGTGGAAATATTTGCCCCACCAATAGAAACACAGAAGACAAATTCCCATAATGCTTATATTGCTTTTTTTTAAGCCACAGTGTAAAACAAGACAAAAATCCAATAGAAGGAATAGAGGAAAGAAAAAGGAAGTTCACCTGAAAACAAGCGTAAATGACTTTTAAAAACTGTAAAGACGTACCACCACAATTTTGGAAAGCAATTGCAAATCAAAATGAAATACTACTACTCTTGTATTGAACAAAAACATTGGTAATGCACACTATACATAAGGGAAGAGGAAAGAGGCATTTCATAAATGTAATTGGCGAACTGGTACCTCTTCTTTGGAAGACAGTTTAACATGATAATGGTAAAAATAACAGTAATAACATTTGTTGAGTATTTGGCATGTTGGACAGACACTGATCTATTTCACATATTTTAATTTAATTATTCCTCATAACAACCAAATGAAGTGCTTTCTATTACTACCACTCTGACAAATCAGAGGCACAAGAAGTTTAAGACATGTGCTGTGAATGGAGTAGCTGAATTCAAACTCAGTATTAAAAATTCAGTTTACAATACCAAACTTGACAATATCCATAAAAACTCAACATATTTATACTTGTTATCTGTACACCTTCATGAGGGTTAGGTTTTTCCCCACGACACAGAACAAGGAAGAACTATGGTTTTAACAGGGTAAAAGTGGATTTCTCTCCCAAATCAATGAACTTTGGAGGTATACAGTTCAAGTCTGATTCGGCAGCTGTATTCTATGAAGTGCATAGAAATCTATTTCCTACCAGCTCTTGCTGGAAGAATCTCAGTTCATTTTCCATCCAAACGGTTTGGCCCTAGAGTTCAGGATCCAAGGCAGCATGTGAATGACATCAAAGAAAAAATAAAGGACACAAGACACACAGGTGTCTCAACTTTCTCAGAAGCTGCCACATGACACTTCCTCTTATATTGCTTTGGCTGCCAGGGAAGCTGGGGTATGTAGTCCTAATTCTGAGTGCCCGTCGGCACAGCTCAGCGCTGGTAATAACCTGCAAGGGAAGGAGGTGGAGTAATGGATGTGGAAGAGGTTCTTTCTGTTCTACTGATACCACAATTCCAGTTCTAAAAATTTCCCAAGATTTTTACATTACAAATCTTCCTTGATTTAGGATGGAGTCACCACTAGATAAAACCAGTGTGAGCGGAAATTATTCTAACCCAAAAATGCATTTAACACACGTAAAGTGCTGAATATCATAGTTTAGTCTAGCCTCTATTATGTGTGTTCAGAATAGTTGCATGAGCTGAAATTATGAGACATTATCTAACACACAGCCTATGTTCCATTAAAGTTTAACTGTCTCATGTATTTCAGTGAATACTGTGTTGAAAGCATAAACACAACGGTTGTGTGAGTACAGAATGGCTGTAAGCATATAGATTGTTCACCACCATGATCATGTGGTGGACTGGGAGCTGTGGCTGGCTGCTCTGCCAGGCATCACAGGAAAGGGTCGTATCGTCTCTCATTAGCACTGGGAGAGGTCAAAAACTTAAATTTGAAGTACAATTTATCTTTGAAAACGTTTAATGTTTATTCAAGTTTTGGAGAGAAAGAGAGACAGAAAGAGTGCGAGCAGGGGAGGGGCAGAGAAAGAGAGAGACACACACAGAATCTCAAGTCAGCCCCAGGATGCAAGTTGTCAGCATAGCCTGAGGCAGGCTTGAACTCACGAACCGTGAGATCTTGACATGAACTAAAGTCAGATGCTTACACCACTGAGCCAGCCAGGTGCTCTTCAAAGGACAATTTGTAAACAATGCTATCATTTTCACACTATTGTAAGGTCTAACCATATTAAGCCAGGGACTGCTAATCCTCAATTCATGCTTGCAGATATATTTTTGATCATCCTATGCCTGCCAGTAAACTCACGTCCATGGACTGCATCGTTTAGGCTTTCTTGTCCTCTGGCTTCCGTCCATAGTTGGCAGGTATACTAATAGGTAGGCAGAGAGCAAAAGAAAAGCAGTCATTATATGTACTCTGAACTCTGGAATTTTGGCAGTGGCTTATTCCTCAGTCTATGGCCACATCTCCTGTTAGGTGGCTTCTCTCCCAGCCGTGGGCTCATTGGCTTCTAGTAACACTTGTCCTTTCCTTGTCCCTTGGTGCCTGGGAGAGGTGAAGTCTTCTCTTGCTAGTCCCCAAGGACTCAACCACTTAGTTTGGAGCCCGTTTATCTCACCAGCACCTGTGTTCATAGTTCCTCCTTTAAACTCTTTCCGGGTAAGGTTTTCAAGGCACCACTGGATAATTGGCTAGTATCCTAAACCTGTAAAATGAACTCACCAACTCCACACCCGGAAAACAAAAAATCCAGTGAAGAAATGGGCAGAAGACTTGAACAGACACTGTTCTAAAAAAGACATCCAGATTGTCAAGAGACACATGAAAAGATGCTCAACAGCACTCCTCGTCAGGGAAATCCAAAGAAAAACCGCACTGAGATGCCACCTCATGCCAGTCAGAGTGGCTACAATGAGCAAACTGGAAGACTATAGATGCTGGTGAGGATGTGGAGAAACGGGAACCCTCTTGCACTGTTGGTGGGAATGCATGCTGGTGCAGCCGCTCTGGAAAACAGTGTGGAGGTTCCTCAAATCAGTAAAAATAGATCTACCCTAAGACCCAGCAATAACACTGCTAGGAATTTACCCAAGGGGTACAGGAGTGCTGAGACATAGGGGCGCATGTACCCCAATGTTTATAGCACTACTTTCAACAACACCCAAACTATGGAAAGAGCCCAGCTGTCCATCAACTGACAAGTGGATAAAGAAGTTGTGGTTTATGTATACCATGGAATACTACTTGGCAATGAGAAAGAACGAAATCTGGCCATTTGTAGCAACGTGGATGGAACTGGGGGGTATTATGCTATGTGAAATAAGTCAGGTGGAGAAAGACAGATACCATATGTTTTCATCCATGTGTGGATCCTGAGAAACTTAGCAGAAGACCATGGGGGAGGTGATGCGGGGAAAAAGTTATAGAGAGGGAGGGAGGCAAACCATAAGAGACTCTTAAATACTGACAACAGACTGAGGGTTGACGTGGGGTTGGGGAGAGGGGAAAGTGGGTGACGGGCATCGAGGAGGGCACCTGTTGGGATGAACACTGGGTGTTGCGTGGAAACCAATTTGAAAATAAATTACATTTAATGAAAAAGGAAATCCAGGGGTTGCTCTTACTGAATATGAGGATAGCTTTCCATTTTCAGCACTTTCTGAACGTGAGGTAGTACTGGCTTAAGCTGCCTAGATGAAAGTTTGGTTTGTGTGTTTAAGAAAAGGAGTTGAGTAGGCCTCTCACATGTATCACGTTGACCTTGGCAAGTGTCTCTTCTGATTGTTACCATGACTTATCCGTTTTATTCATTCACATAGTTTGGTGTCATCCTTTCCTGAGGAAGTGGATTTCAATTGATCATGGTAGGTGGTCCTTTTTATATTTTGTGAATTATTTGTGTATGTGGTGATGATGGATGGACCATGCTGGTTACTTTCAAAAGCACTTACACGGACGGTGTAACACGTTTTCTACTCTTGGAATCCCAGATGGCTCTTTTACTACCTTGTGTATGACTTACCTGAAATATCATGAATTGGTAGGTACCGAATAGGTTTTAGTGGCACTGAATGCCCTCATGGCCACTCACGCAGAATTCGTTGACGCTTTGCACTTAAGCACACAATGACTCGGTCTTCCCTAAGCTGCGTGAAAGTGAACATGCATCCTAACTAGGCAAACTGTTTGCTGCTGCTGTGAAAAACAGCTTCCTGAAGTGTGAGCTATAGCCACAGACTTATGGACCCCTAAGCAAGGCACAGTATATCTGTATTCTTTGAAAGAGTAGAGTAGTTACTTCAATTTGGCTTTCAGTGCGTTGCATGACAAGGCATTTAATTAGCTAAAACCTCTTACAGTCATGTGTGATTACAAGTTGTGTGTACTCTCCACCGCGAAGTGTCATCCCATGTTGGATGGAATTAATGGAGGCTGAGGCACCTGTGCATTCACGTCGAGAACAACCCTCTTGAACTCATCAAGAACTATGGGCCGTCTCAGGTAAGATTCGTGCAGGTCTTTCTCAAGGGCATAATCTTAAACACATCCCAACCTAAGGCAGCTTTGGGCAGCAGGCAGTGATAGGATAGGCAGACATTGTGACCTCACAAAGCGCCTGGTCTCCTAGCAACAGCGGTGTAACTCTCACAGCATGCCGAGTGATTTGGCTTCCTGGTAGGAAATTCATCAGGGCCTGGCGGTGGCGGCGAGACCTGGCAAGCACGGGCGGCCCCTAACGGCCTCACCTCCTGAGCCTCATGAAGAGGCAGCGGCGCAGGCCCCGGGGAGCCTTGGCCCCGGCCGCCCGGGGAGGTGCCTCTAGCGCTGCAGGAGGGGCCGCGCTGGAGGCGCCTGAGGAGAAGGTGGTGTACATGCTGGGGCACCAGCCCCCCGAGGCCCGCGTCCAGACGCGCCTGCCAGCTGCCAGGAGGAGGCGCCACGGAGCCCGGAAGGTCGCCGCCGGCCAGAGGAAGGTGCCGCCCCCGCCGGCGCCGTCCCTCGAGGACAGCAGCCCCCTGGAGGAGAGTGGGAGGGCGGCCACTCCGACGCTGACCACCTTGCCCACCATCCGCGTAGTCGGCGACGTCTGGGCCGAGAGCAGCGTGGCAGAAGCGCGGCGCCAAGCGTGCCAAGTCCTGGGAGTGAACCTGGCACCCGTGGTGATACTCTGCCGCTTCCCAGTGCCTGGGCGAGAGATGCGGGCCACCACCGCGCGACCTCTCAGCCCCAGGACGGCTTGTGCCTGGAGGGATGAACCAGTGAGAGCCGGGCCCGCGTCCCCTAGTGCACTGTACGGGCGAAGAAGCACCAGAGGATCCCGGCCCGCGCCCCCTGGATGCGGCGCCGCCTTCTGGGACTCCGGGGCAGCTGTGCCCTCTGCTGCTTCCCAGCACCGGGTCTGCGGAGGGAGGAGACCACTGGACCGCAAGGGAGGGCCCCTTTCTTCCTAACCCCACATTGAGAGGTCTCCAGGACTGTAGGGGCAGATCCATGATCTCTCTTGTTCCTTCATTGCTCTGAAGTCTTCCGAAGAAGCCATTCCACCCCCACCCTCTCCAAAGGAATTTGTTTCCATGCTTGTGTAATAAAGCTAGAGTTTCTTTGCCATTCACCCACCTCCCGGCTCCTCCCGCCAATTTCTTTCTTTCTTTGTGTGTATGTGTATGTATATATATCTTCTAGGATGATTTAAAGTACATATTCTTTAACTGTTTAGAAGAGGCAGTAGAGAAAAAAGGGTGTGACTTAGGGGTCTGCACTCAGATTAAAATAAGATTACTGAAGTATAGAGTATATTCAAAAGGACATATACTATTTTTGTCATGTTTGTTTATTTTTGAGAGAGAGATACCTTGTGAGCAGGTGAGGGCCAGATAGGGAGCCAAGGGTCCAAGCAGGCTCCAGGCTCGGAGCTGTCAGCACAGAACCTGATGCGGGGCTCGACCTCACAAACCATGAGATCATGACCTGAGCCAAAGTTGGACACTTAAGTGACTAGCCACCCAGGCACGCAAAAAAGAACATATATTATTAAAAGCATTCTGAGCACAGATTGAGGCAATTAAGTTCAATATACTTGTGGAATCAGCACTCAATAAAAAAGATACCAGGACCCCAAGGGACCACCTGTGCTTCTTTCAGTCACGGTCTATCTCTCTTTGGGACGGCAATTATTCTGACTTCTTACAGAATATACAACTTTTGCTTCTTTTTGGACTATATAGAAATGGAATTATGTGTCCTACACCTAGCTTCTTTCACTCAAACTTATGTTAGTGATATTCATGGTATTGTATGTATAGATCCTTTCTGCTCATTGGTGTATAGAATTTCATTATTTGAATAGTTTACAATATTTCTGCAACTCTTGGTGGACATTTAGGTAGGTTCTGGCTTAGGGTAATTATGAATAAAGCTTCAGTGAACATTATAGGACACGTCCTTTGGTGAACATTTTTTACAATAGTATTTATTTATCTAGGAGAGAATTTGCTGGGTCACATGTCATCCAACTTATCAGCTTTGGTAAGATTCCTCCAAACTGTTTCCAAAATGATTATACCAATTTACACACACTTCTTTCTATAGTAGTGCCTGCGTAGTGCCTGTGAGCTCTGAATACTTGATAGCCTTGCCAACACTTGCTAATATGGTCTTTTTCATGTTATCTATTCTGGCAGGTGTACAGATTTTTTTTTGAGAAATATCAATCCAAGTATTGTATACAAATAGTTAAAAATAAAGCCCACAACATCCAAATTGCAGATCAGGACTTGCAATAAAAAATCAAAAGCTTTGTTTCCCCCATGAACACCTCTTCCCCAGAGGCAACACTTTCTTTTGTTTTGTTTTTTCTTTTTTTTAAAATCAGGTTTTTTTCAAAAGACCATTTTTTAAGGACAAATTTAGATTTAGAGACAAATTGCACAAAAAATACAGGTTCCTCACCCCCAGTAGTTTCTATAGTACCTTGCACCAATGTGGATACATTAATTATAAGTGGTGGATGAGCCATTCTTGTTGACACATTACCATTAGACACATTATCATTAACTAACAGTTAGGGTTTATTTTGTGTTATATAGATTCATAAGTTTTGAGAAATGTATAATGGTATGTATCTACTATTGCCGTATCATACAGAATAGTTACACCACCCTAAAGTGCCCTGTGCTCCGCCTATTACCACTTCCTCTCTCCCCCTAAACCCTAATAGCCACTGGTCTTTTTACTGTCTCCGAAGGTGTTTTGTTGTTGTTGTTGTTGTTGTTGTTGTTGTTGTTGTTGTCGTCCTTGTCGTTGTTTTGTTTTCTTTTGTTTTGTTTTTCCAGAACGTTATCATAGTTGGAAACGTAAAGCAAATGGCTTTTTCGTATTGGATCCCTTCACTTAGTAATCCACACTTAAGTTTCCTCCATGACATTTAAGTAGCTCCCTTTCTCCCTCTTTCCTTCCCTCCTCTTCTGTCTCTCTGCCTCCCTTTCATTGAGGGAGTTTATTTTCTAAAACAGCTTTTAAAAAGCTGCTTTACGGAAAAAGACTGGAAAGTGCAGAGTTCCCCTGTTCTCCCTCCTACCCCCCAAAACATAGTTTTCCCTATTGTAAACTTCTTGTGTCAGTGTAGTGCATTTGTTACAACGGATGAGCCCATATGAAAACTATTATTAACTAAAGACCGAAGTGTACCTTAGCATTCACTGTGGTGTGCAGTTCGGTGAGTTTTGACAAACGCACAATGCCATGATCCAAAGCATTTCACTGTCTTACAAGATGTTTCACTGCCGTAAATATTCCCTGTGCTTCATCGATTATTCATCTCTCCCTTCCCCCCTGAGTCCCTGGCAACCACAGGTCTCTTTACTGTCTCCATGATTTGAGGCAACACTTTTAACTGTTCCAGGTTTATATTCTTTTGTTAGGAATCTTCATGAAGATAAGTAGTATACTATACTGCTGCTTATTGATTTGTCAGTTTTAAGCACCGTCTACTGACTTCCTATGTGACGTTGACATATAGGTCGCTTAAGCCACCTGTCTTCTCTCTCCTCACTTTCCGATATATTCCCGAACTTCTATCTGTATACTGTTTCAGTCAGGTCCAGCCAGCCGGTGAGTCACTATAGGTATTTTAAATAGTTACACACGTGATGGGAAATCCCAGAAGCCAAACAAAGGATGGCGAAGCAATCAGGAATTAGTATCATCAGAAAGCTGTTTCCACCTGCAGAGCTAGAGAAATTCAGAACCATACCTAGCAGGAACTGAGAACATGGGAGAAGAGGCTCTTGGAAAGAAGCTAGAATTTGGAGGAGATAAAATCACTGGTAGGAAGTGGAGCCGGAGAGAGAAAAACCTCTGGGCTTATACCTTCCTCCCTTTCTCCCATCAAACACCCATTGGTCAAACCCCTCTGGAAGCCAGTTGGCAAGGAACCAGGAAACACAGTCTGTAGGAGAAGTGCAGGAACTGGATCTGAGGGCAAAAATACATAACGGATGAAGTTACATATAGGTACTAATTAGGGTTCTCCAGAGACTCAGTATCAATAGGAATTGGTTCACAGGATTACGGAGGCTGAGAAGAGCAGACCTAGGAGATCGAGTAGTTCAGTTCCAGGCAGACTCCAAAAGCCTAAGAATCAGGAGAGCTGATGATGTATGTTCCATTCCAAGTCTGAGCCTGAAGTCAGGAGACCAATATCGCAGCTTGAAGACAGTCAGATAGACACAGTGGATTCTCTCTTACTCCACCTTTTGTTCTATTCAAGTCTTCAATCGATTAGTTGAGGCCACCCAGTGTTTGGCAAGGCAATGTGTCTTGCTTACTCTCCGGATATACAGATGTTAATTGTACTAAGAAATGTCCTCACAGACTCACTAGAAATACTGTTTAGCCATATATCTGGGTACCCTGTGGCTTAGCCCAGTTAAAACATGAAATTAACCATCACACAATATAATTTTATGTTTGTATGTATATATGTATGTATGTATGAATGTATGTTATTTGAGAGAGAGAGAGAGAGAGAGAGAGAGAGAGAGAGAGAGAGAGAGAGAGAGAGAGAGAGTATGCTCAAGCAGGATAGGGGCAGAGAGAGAATTCTGAGCTGTCAGTGCAGAACCTAATGCTCATCTTAGTCTTATGAACTGTCAGATCATCATCTGAGCCAAAATCAAGAGTGGATTGTGAACTCACCGAGCCACTCAGGTACCCCATGAGATGTAATTTTAAAATAGAGACCTAGTTCCCTTACCTGTACTATCATTTTTCATTCCTTACATTGTACGATAAAGGTCTTCCTTAAACTTGCTGCACTTTTTCTCCGTCTCCCATCAGCTTTGGGCTTCTGTTTGTCATTGTTGTTAACACTGCTGTTATGCTCTGCAATCAAGTCTCTTTAGAGAGTTCAAGGTTGATTCTAAAACTTGAAAACTAATAAATGGTTTAAATTATTGTGATTATTAAATAATATGCAAACATTAGAATTACTACTCTTTTGCTGGAGTCTTTGCACCTCCTGAATGAGGACATGTCTAGCATCAAGGTGAAATGGATCCTTTCTCTTTGTATTCCATCAGTGCTTTAAACCATGCCATGTTTCACTTGGCTCATTCAGAGTAAGGCCGTCTTATGGATATTATCTGGTTCTCCTTAATTTTCTAATGCCCTTCTTTGTTTTATTGCACTCTTTCAGTGTTCTCAAATCATGCCACTTTATGACATCTTCCTGCTAACCTCTTAGCGGTCTCTCACTGGACCCTTCTCTTTTCCTGCCTCATTTAGGTGGTGACTCAGTAGGTCTGCTTCATAGCTTCCTTCCTGTGATTTTCCTCTGCTACGCTCCCAGTTTGTTTCCATGGTTTCATGGTAATATGGCTATCTGGGAAGTTAGGGAACATTTAAAAGCCTGGACTCTTGAGCCAGAAGGCCTGGGGTTAGACTTTACTTGTTCCACTTACCAGCTGTGTAAGTTGGATGTTGGATGAGTTATTTGGCTTCTTTATAACCCTCTTTTCTCCTCTCGAAGATAAGAACGGTAATTGTATATACTTTATAAGTTTGTTGTGTGGTTCATATGAAATAATATATGAAAATAACCCATAACAGAGTCTGGCACAAAAATAAACACTCTGTTAGTGTTGCCTGTTATTAAGAATAATTTGTCTTTATTTTTTCTCTCTTTGTTTTGCTGGAGTACACCTTCATATAACTTCCTAATGAAGAATGAGTAGAATCAAATATCTGAGTCTTTGCACGTCTGAAGATATCTTGAGTCCACTCTCAAATTTAATTGATAATTTTGAAAGGTGTAGAATTGTAGCTTCTTTTTTTTTATTTGATTTATTTTTATTTTTTAAAGTTTACCTCCTAATTAGTTAGCATGTAGTGCAACAATGATTTCAGGAATAGATTTCTCAGTGCCCCTTACCCATTTAGCCCATTGCCCCTCCCACAACCCCTCCAGTGACCCTCAGTTTGTTCTCCATACGTATGAGTCTCTTCTGTTTTGTCCCCTCCCTGATTTTATATAATTTTTGTTTCTCTTCGCTTATATTCATCTCTTCCACTCAGAATTCTTGCGTCTAATGGCCGGTTGCCCCTTCCATCGATTTTCCCCTAATCACAACGCCATTGGACTACAATATCTGCTCTTTGGAGTTTTTTAACTCACTATCACTTCCACCTTCTTCTGGTTTTCAAAATCATTCAGTACATCTGGCCTATGCTTACGGAAAAGGGAATGAAGGTCCCCCTTTTGAAGGGCTTAAAAGAGAATTTATGGGGGCGCCTGGGTGGCGCAGTCGGTTAAGCGTCCGACTTCAGCCAGGTCACGATCTCGCGGTCCGTGAGTTCGAGCCCCGCGTCGGGCTCTGGGCTGATGGCTCAGAGCCTGGAGCCTGTTTCCGATTCTGTGTCTCCCTCTCTCTCTGCCCCTCGCCCGTTCATGCTCTGTCTCTCTCTGTCCCAAAAATAAATAAACGTTGAAAAAAAAAAAAAAAAATTTAAAAAAAAAAAAAAAAATTTAAAAAAAAAAAAAAGAGAATTTATGAACATATTTTAGACTGCCACAGCCTGTCTGCTGGCCTCCTATTATTCACTCTCATCCTGCCTGAAAAATATCCTCACCTTTCCCCAAGAATCCTCCCTCTTAAAGACACAACCCTTGTAACATCAGCTCAAAGTCCAGGATATTTTTATCTAAATTAGGTCCAGGTGTGAATGAGTCTCCATGGGCGCACTAGTCCTCGAGTACATTTTCAATCTGAAGACCTATGAATGAAGACCTATGAATTCAGCATACAAACAACACGGGCATGGTTATAACCAGAACACACACACACAACACACACACACACACACAAACACACACACACACACACACACACACACACACACACACACACACACACAGAAAAATCAAACAAACAAACAAACAAACAAACAAACAAAATACAAACATTGCTGTTTCAAAAGAAAGGAAGGAGGTAATCATGAATGAGTCACTGGTCCATAGCAATTCTGAAGTTCAGCTGGCACAGGTAGGCAGTTGTTTCATTGGGTCCTAAGGCCTGGGAATGATTTTCCATGGTCCTAGCTCCTCCGGGGTTCTGGCTTTCAACCTCCAAGTCATTCTTCCCTTCTCATGAAAAGTAGCCTGTGTCTACAGCCTTATGGTTGTCTCGGCCTACTTACTGATTGGAGGAGGTTGTGGGTCCAAAGCCTTCTTTCATTTTACTCTCTGGGATTAAGTAAATCCTTCTCTACCATGGACTTTTTCAAACATTTATATGGAAAAACACTCCTAAACTTCAAGTGATATTGTAACAGAGAGATCCCTGTGCCCTACAGTTTACTCTGCGAGGGTATGCTTAGGAGATAGAACGCTGGTATTCTCCAAACCCTTCTTCATTTAGGAAACTTCTCTAGCATCTTTTCCCCAACCTCATCTGCTGAGTGATGTTGGTAATAATTTCACCTTCAATAAGAGTGACATTATTGATGTTATCTGTGCTAACAAAACATGAAATTGTACTTGAATGGCATTGAGTAAGTGCAAGTAGTATCGGTTAGGGACGTGTTCAGCTGTCACAGAAAGGCTGCCACCAGTGGCATAATCAAAGAGCGTTTTACTCACAAAGAGGCTGTAGGCTGTGCTCCATTAAGGCAACAATGTCATTGGCAGCAGACTGCATGGAATGGCAGAGCTGCCAATTTCTTTATGACCTCCTACAAAATTTTGGAAAAAAGGGTAGCCGCCATTAATATAATACTACCAATGTCTTTACCACTTACCGTCTTCAAGATGCAGCACATGTGTGAGCATTTCAAGCTCACAGCACATCTGTGAGGTACAATTGTTGATGTCTTTTGGAGGTCATTCGGTTTCTTCTTAAGTCAAAAATTAGCTGTCATATTTCTAGGGCATGTGGCTTCACCAAATCCCCTCCTAGGTTTCCTTGGCTTATCAATGCATCAAGCAAACTCTATGGAATTCTAGAATTTAATCCTTGTGGGCCATGGAGAAACCAGTTCTGCCTTATCAAATCACATTACATACTCAGGCCATTCAGTATACTCTCAGATGAACCCTTGGAAGGAGCTCCTGTATTAGTGTTGTATTTCTGTTGGCAAGAACCTTGCCTCCTAGAGGGACGGTAACTTTCATATCTATTAGTAATTGCCAACGAAGTACAAACCAAGATTTTTCTTTGCCTTCTTGTTGACACGTTATAATATATACTAAGTTACCACGTTTCCTTGTTTTAATCTTAGCATCATATACCAACTGCAATATCATCACGGAACAATGGTGGCCCCGCATGTAGCATCATCACCTCTGGAAACTTCAGATATGGCCACGGTAACACATAGGGTGGACTCCATCTAGATCTTGGCCACTTGGGCTAGTCTGATTCTCTCCGTTTATCTACCTCCCACCCCACACCCCCAGCCCCAGCAGCAGTGAGAATCTGGTCAGTCAGGGAATCTCCAGCAGATACAGATGCAGATGCAGATCATTTCTCTGGATAATATTTATGGTTGACTGTGGCCTGGGTAGCAGGACTGGTTCAGACAGAAACACTGATTTGGGTGCCATCAAGCCGTATCTGTGCCCTCCCTGAGAAATGGGACAGTATGCATTTCAAACACTTCAAGTCTCCACTTCTCCCTGCACACTTCTGTGTTTTGTTGCTTTCATCCACCTACCAAAGCAACCCAAACTTTATGCTACAGAGAGTGGGGCTCGTGTGTCCTTTGCAGATTGGAATGCTGTTACTAGTTTGGGTTATCTTAACAAAAACTGGCACATTACCTAAAAATGTAGAATTCGGTGTGAATTCGGAATCCGCACCTGTAGTAAGCCCTCCATGATTCCATTGATAAGGGAGAGGTATCAGACCATACTGTAAGAAACCCTGCCTTCGAATGCTACAGCTCTATGGACTTTCAAAGCACTAGTTTTAACCTGCTTATCCAAAGTCGGTAAGTCTTTGTGAGTATACATTCAGAGCTTTTTTAAGATCTGGATCGTAGTCTCCAATTTTTTCATGACCTTCCTAACCCATTGATTCCCAGAGTTCTCTTTATTTTTGAATCGTTCTCTTGGGCATTTGACCATACCTGTCAAATAAAAAATGTCCTCAATTTGAATATATTAACATTTAAGGGCAGTCACGTGTTCAGGGCCCAAATATTTTATTATTTCCGTTAGGAATTTATTCTGTCTCTGGACGGTGAAAAAACAAATGCCTTTTGTTTTGTTTTGTTTTGTTTTGTTTTGTTTCATTTTCCCCACATAAGTAAGTAGATGTGCAAGGCAGAATGCTAGGTACCTGTCATGGGTAATAGGACATTCAGGAGTGTAAATGAGATTTCTGTCATCAAAAAAATAAAAGAAAATTATTTGACGAACTAAGATAAGCTAAGCTTTATTTTTTTTTAATATATGAAGTTTATTGTCAAATTGGTTTCCATACAACACCCAGTGCTCAGCCCAAAAGGTGCCCTCCTCAATACCCATCACCAACCCTCTCCTCCCTCCCACCCCCCATCAACCCTCAGTTTGTTCTCAGTTTTTAACAGTCTCTTATGCTTTGGCTCTCTCTCCCGCTCTAACCTCTTTTTTTTTCCTTCCCCTCCCCCATGGGTCCTGCTAAGCCTCTCAGGATCCACATAAGAGTGAAACCATATGGTATCTGTCTTTCTCTGTATGGCTTATTTCACTTAGCATCACACTCTTCAGTTCCATCCACGTTGCTACAAAAGGCCATATTTCATTTTTTCTCATTGCCACGTAGTATTCCATTGTGTATATAAACTACAATTTCTTTATCCATTCATCAGTTGATGGACATTTAGGCTCTTTCCATAATTTGACTATTGTTGACAGTGCTGCTATGAACATTGGGGTACAAGTGCCCCTATGCATCAGTACTCCTGTATCTCTTGGGTAAATTCCTAGCAGTGCTATTGCTGGGTCATAGGGTAGGTCTATTGTTTATTTTTCTGAGGACCCTCCACACTGCTTTCCAGAGCGGCTGCACCAATTTGCATTCCCACCAACAGTCCAAGAGGGTTCCCGTTTCTCCACATCCTCTCCAGCATCTATAGTCTCCTGATTTGTTCATTTTGGCCACTCTGACTGGCGTAAGGAGATACCTGAGGGTGGTTTTGATTTGTATTTCCCTGATAAGGAGCGACGCTGAACATCTTTTCATGTGCCTGTTGGCCATCCGGATGTCTTCTTTAGAGAAGTGTCTATTCATGTTTTCTGCCCATTTCTTCACTGGCTTATTTGTTTTTCGGGTGTGGAGTTTGGTGAGCTCTATAGATTTTGTATACTAGCCCTTTGTCCGATATGTGATTTGCAAATATCTTTTCCCATTCCGTTGGTTGCCTTTTAGTTTTGTTGGTTGTTTCCTTTGCTGTGCAGAAGCTTTTTATCTTCCTAAGGTCCCAGTAATTCACTTTTGCTTTTAATTCCCTTGCCTTTGAGAATGTGTCGAGTAAGAGATTGTTACGGTTGAGGTAAGAGAGGTCTTTTCCTGCTTTCTCCTCTAAGGTTTTGATGGTTTCCTGTCTCACATTCAGGTCCTTTATCCAGTTTGAGTTTATTTTTGTGAATGGTGTGAGAAAGTGGTCTAGTTTCAACCTTCTGCATGTTGCTGTGCAGTTCTCCCAGCACCATTTGTTAAAGAGACTGTCTTTTTTCCATTGGATGTTCTTTCCTGCTTTGTCAAAGATGAGTTGGCCATACGTTTGTGGGTCTAGTTCTGGGGTTTCTATTCTATTCCATTGGTCTATGTGTCTGTTTTTGTGCCAATACCATGCTGTCTTGTTGATTACAGCTTTGTAGTAGAGGCTAAAATCTGGGATTGTGATGCCTCCTGCTTTGGTCTTCTTCTTCAAAATTCCTTTGGCTATTCGAGGCCTTTTGTGGTTCCATATGAATTTTAGGATTGCTTGTTCTAGTTTCGAGAAGAATGCTGGTGCAATTTTGATTGGGATTGCATTGAATGTGTAGATAGCTTTGGGTAGTATTGACATTTTGACAATATTTATTTTTCCAATCCATGAGCAGGGATTGTCTTTCCATTTCTTTAAATCTTCTTCAATTACCTTCATAAGCTTTCTATAGTTTTCAGCATACAGATCCTTTACATCTTTGGTTAGATTTATTCCTAGGTATTTTATGCTTCTTGGTGCAATTGTGAACGGGATCAGTTTATTTGTCTTTCTGTTGCTTCATTGTTAGTGTATAAGAATTCAACTGATTTCTGGACATTGATTTTGTATCCTGCAACTTTGCTGAATTCATGTATCAGTTCTAGCAGACTTTTGGTGGAGTCTATCGGATTTTCCATGTATTATATCATGTCATCTGCAAAAAGCGAAAGCTTGACTTCATCTTTGCCGATTTTGATGCTTTGATTTCCTTTTGTTGTCTGATTGCTGATGCTAGAACTTCCAGCACTATGTTAAACAACAGCGGTGAGAGTGGGCATCTCTGTCGTGTTCCTGATCTCAGGGAAAAAAGCTCTCAGTTTTCCCCCGTTGAGGATGATGTTAGCTGTGGGCTTTTCATATGGCTTGCATGATCTTTAAGTATGTTCCTTCTATCCCGACTTTCTCAAGGGTTTTTCTTAAGAAAGTGTGCTGGATTTTGTCAAAGGCCTTTTGTGCATCGATTGACAGGATCGTATGGTCCTTCTCTT
Source organism: Puma concolor (assembly GCF_028749965.1). Taxonomy (NCBI): domain Eukaryota; kingdom Metazoa; phylum Chordata; class Mammalia; order Carnivora; family Felidae; genus Puma; species Puma concolor. The sequence continues at coordinate 1,615,699 of NW_028240225.1, forward strand.
TTTTTTTTTTTTTTTTTTTTGTTAATGTGATGTATCACGTTGATTGATTTGCGAATGTTGAACCAGCCCTGCAATCCAGGAATGAATCCCACTTGATCATGGTGAATAATTCTTTTTATATGCCATTGAATTCGATTTGCTAGTATCTTATTGAGAATTTTGGCATCCATATTCATCAGGGATATTGGCCTGTGGTTCTCTTTTTTTTACTGTGTCTCTGTCTGGTTAAGGAATCAAAGTAATACTGGCTTCATAGAATGAGTCTGGAAATTTTTCCTCCTTCTCTATTTCTGGAATAGCTTGAGAATGATAGGTATTATCTCTGCTTTAAACGTCTGGTAGAACTCCCCTGGGAAGCCATCTGGTCCTGGACTCTTATTTGTTGGGAGATTTTTGATGACCGATTCAATTTCTTCACTGGTAAGGGTCTGTTCAAGCTTTCTATTTCCTCCTGATTGAGTTTGGAAGAGTGTGGGTGTTCAGGAATTTGTCCATTTCTTCCAGGTTGTCCAGTATTTTGGCGTATAATTTTTCATAGTATTCCCTGATCATTGTTTGTATCTCTGAGGGATTGGTTGTAATAATTCCATTTTCATTCATGATTTTATCTATTTGGGTCATCTCCCTTTTCTTTTTGAGAAGCCTGGCTAGAGGTTTGTCAATTTTGTTTGTTTTTTCAAAAAAAACAACTCTTGGTTTCATTGATCTGCTCTACAGTTTTTTTAGATTCTATATTGTTCATTTCTGCTCTGATCTTTATTATTTCTCTTCTTCTGCTGGGTTTAGGCTGCCTTTGCTGTTCTGCTTCTATTTCCTTTAGGTGCGCTGTTAGATTTTGTATTTGGGATTTTTCTTGTTTCTTGAGACAGGCCTGGATTGCAATGTATTTTCCTCTCAGGACTGCCTTTTCTGCATCCCAAAGCGTTTGGATTGTCGTATTTTCATTTTCGTTTGTTTCCATATATTTTTTAATTTCTCCTCTAATTGCCTGGTTGACCCACTCATTCGTTAGTAGGGTGTTCTTTAACCTCCATGGTTTTGGAGGTTTTCCAGACTTTTTTCTGTGGTTGATTTCAAGCTTCATAGCATTGTGGTCTGAAAGTATGCATGGTATAATTTCAATTCTTGTAAACTTATGAAGGGCTGTTTTGTGACCCAGTATGTGATGTATCTTGGAGAATGTTCCATGTGCACTCGAGAAGAAAGTATAGTCCGTTGCTTTGGGATGCAGAGTTCTAAATAAATCTGTCAAGTCCATCTGATCCAATGTCTCATTCAAGGCCCTTGTTTCTTTATTGACCGTGTGTCTAGATGATCTATCCATTTCTGTAAGTGGGGTGTTAAAGTCCCCTGCAATTACCACATTCTTATCAATAAGGTTCTTATGTTTATTAGTAATTGCTTTATATATTTGGGGGCTCCGGTATTCGGCACATAGACATTGATAATTGTTAGCTCTTCCTGATGGATAGACCCTGTACTATTATATAATGTCCTTCTTCATCTCTTGTTACAGCCTTTAAGTGAAAGTCTAGTTTGTCTGATATAAGTATGGCTACTCCAGCTTTCTTTTGGCTTCCAGTAGCATGATAAATAGTTCTCCATCCCCTCACTCTCAATCTAAAGGTGTCCTCAGGTCTAAAATGAGTCTCTTGTAGACAGCTAATAGATGGATCTTGTTTTTTTATCCATTCTGATACCTATGTCTTTTGATTGGCGCATTTAATCCATTTACATTCAGTGTTATTATAGAAAGATACGGGTTTAGAGTCATTGTGATGTCTGTATGTTTTATGCTTGTAGTAATGTGTCTCCTACTTTGTCTCACAGGGTCCCCCTTAGGATCTCTTGGAGGGCTGGTTTAGTGGTGAGAAATTCCTTCAGTTTTTGTTTGTTTGGGAAGACCTTTATCTCTCCTTCTATTCTAAATGACAGACTTGCAGGAGAAAGGATTCTCGGCTGCATATTTTTTCGGTCTAGCACACTGAAATTCTCGTGCCAATTCTTTCTGGCCTGCCAAGTTTCAAAAGAGAGATCAGTCACGAGTCTTATAGGTCTCCCTTTATATGTGAGGGCACGTTTACCCCTTGCTGCTTTCAGAATTTTCTCTTTATCCTTGTATTTTGCCAGTTTCACTACGATATGTCGTGCAGAAGATCGATTCAAGTTACGTCTGAAGGGAGTTCTCTGTGCCTCTTGGATTTCAGTGCCTTTTTTCTTCCCCAGTTCAGGGAAGTTCTCAGCTATTATTTCTTCAAGTACCCCTTCAGCACCTTTCCCTCTCTCTTCCTCCTCTGGGATACCAATTATGCGTAGATTATTTCTTTTTAGTGTATCACTTAGTTCTCTAATTTTCCCCTCATACTCCTGGATTTTTTTATCTCTCTTTTTCTCAGCTTCCTCTTTTTCCATAACTTTATCTTCTAGTTCACTTATTCTCCTCTCTGCCTCTTCAATCCGAGCCGTGGATTTTCCATTTTGTTATGCATTTCGTTTAAAGCGTTTTTCAGCTCCTCGTGACTGTTCCTTAGTCCCTTGATCTCTGTAGCAAGAGATTCTCTGCTGTCCTCTATACTGTTTTCAAGCCCAGCGATTCATTTTATGACTATTATTCCAAATTCACTTTCTGTTATATTATTTAAATCCTTTTTGATCAGCTCATTAGCTGTTGTTATTTCCAGGAGATTCTTCTGAGGGGATTTCTTCCGCTTGGTCATTTTGGATAGTCCCTTGCGTGGTGAGGACCTGCAGGGCACTTCTCCTGTGCTGTGGTGTATAACTGGAGTTGGTGGGCGGGGCCGCATTCCGACATTATGTCTGCCCTCAGCCCACCGCTGGGACCATAGTCAGACTGGTGTGTGCCTTCTCTTCCCCTCTCCTAGGGGCGGGATTCACTGTGAGGTGGCATGGCCTGTCTGCGCTACTTGCAGGCTGCCAGGCTTGTGATGCTGGGGATCTGGCGTATTAGCTGGGGTGGGTAGGCATGTGCACAGGGGCAGGAGGGCAGGCTTAGCTCGTTTCTCGTTAGGTGATCCACTTCAGGAGGGGCCCTGTGGCAGCGGGAGGGAGTCAGATCCACTGCCAGAGGTTTGGCTCTGCAGAAGCGCAGAGTTGGGCGTTTGCGCTGAGCGAGCAAGTTCCCTGGCAGGAACTGGTTCTCTTTGGGATTTTGGCTGGGGAATGGGCGGGGGAGATGGCGCTGGCGAGCGCCTTCGTTCCCCACCAAACTGAGCTCTGTCGTCCGGGGGCTCAGCATCTCTCCCTCCCTTTGTCCTCCAGCCTACCCGCTTTCCGAGCAGAGCTGTTAACTTATGACCTCCCAGACGCTAAGTCGCGCTTGCTGTCAGAACACAGTCTGTCAGGCCCCTCCGCTTTTGCCAGCCAGACTCGGGGGCTCTGCTTGGCCGGCGAGCCGCCCCTCCGCCCTGGCTCACTCCCGGCAGTCCGTTGAGCGTGCACCGCCTCGCCGCCCTTCCTACCCTCTTCCGTGGGCCTCTAGTCTGCGCTTCGCTCCTGCGACTCCGTTCTGCTAATCCTTTGGCGGTTTTCTGGGTTATTTAGGCAGGTGTAGGTGGAATCTAAGTGATCAGCAGGACGCGCGGTGAGCCCAGCGTCCTCCTACGCCGCCATCTTCCCTCATCCTGATCTAAGCTAAGCTTTAAAAATGAAAGGAAAATAGCCATGAACTCAGATAAAAGTTAGGCATAGGCAATTAAGTACTTTTCCCTAGGGCAGCAAGGAGTTATGAGAAATACCATAATCGGTAGAGTTTGTAGTAAAAAGCTCTACTGACACGATGATAAAGCTCACCTTTAAAGCTTGCTTTGTGTACACTGATATTATTCCTTTCTTCTTGAAATCTAAAGAAGCTTTTTCTCTTTGGCTGTTAACATGAAATGAAAAGACACTCCCCCCCTTTCTTTTCTTCTGCCGTATTTAAGCTGAACTTCTTACAAAAGTCTTTTATGTATTCATTGCTTTTTATCTTCATCCTTTGTCCAAAACAAGCCTTGAGATTGGGAATGATGTGGACTATTTCTAACCCAAGCTCACAGGACTTAACTTCTCATAAAACCCATCATTTGAGGAGGCATTGAACTCGTATCATGGAGTTCCTTGTGCAGCCCATGGGCAGGATTCCACTGAAAGAATCAATAGCATCGTGGAGACCCTGTCTCTGGAAGGAACTAACAACAAATAAGGATTTGACCTTATAGGCTGATTTTCCTAGGAATCTAGGAATCAAGAGGGCCAGAAGTGGGATGGTGGGAGAGGGACACTGGAGAAGGGCTGAATACCCGGGTTCACTTGAAGCCAACCGAACAGAGGAAGGTTCTGTCCTGGAGGATCTTGGCTCAGCAGGGATCAGCTCCCAATAGTTACGGACTTAGTGAAAATACACTCATGAGAGCCTACAAGAAGGATGCTTCCAGAACTCTAAGAGGTTTCATTCCTTTCTTATGTCTTTCTTTATGGAAAGTGTCTTGGGGGTGCTTACTTCCCCTTTGTGTGTCCACAGTTCTTCTTCCCACTAGTTGTATTGTCATGAACCTCCTTACGTAGCCCTTGCTCCCCTCCTAGACCATGTGTTCTTCATGGGCAGGACTCACTTTAGCCATCCGTGTGTCGTTACTACAGTGCCAGCCATGGGCAAAGGAATAAATGCATACTGAATAAATGCAATGAGTTTATGGAGTTTCAGTTCCCAATTGTTACAGAACAAGTAGTTGTCTCACTTCAATTTGATGTGTAACAGCAGCAGTCTATACGGGGGATTCTCTCTCTCTCACATTCTCTCTTTTTACAAACACCTGCATCATCAACTTTTGATTAACTCTTACCCTTTTGTGATCAGATGGATTGGGTGGAACATTTGCCATCTCTTACAATCTTCTTTACAACTCAATACCACTTAAATTCCCTATCCTACAGTAAATTCTTGCTTAGCAAGAAGCAATAGAGTTCAGTGACTAAGGGGGTGGCCCCTGGAGCAAGGCTGCCTGGGATCTCAAATCCTATTTTGCTCTATTTCTAGCAGCGGACCTTTGGACAACTTACTTTTTCTCTGGGTTACTCAGTTTTCTCAGCTGTAAAATCAGGCACAACCTAGCACCTTCACCATAGAGCTCTGAAATGAATTCAGTGAGGTAATGACGGTAAATAACTTGGAATAATGCATGGAACCCCCTTCACTGCGAGTCAGTAAACACTCGCTTCTACCAGTGATGTAATTCCGTTTTTGACAAAGTCGCTGCTTGCTTACTTAAAACCTTCACGTTGGCTGTGTTGAATGTACAGAACAGGTGAACTGTGGAAGGCACCATGTGAGAGTCAGGTTCCTTGGTAGAATGAGGCCCAATTCCCGGATGCTGGGGATTGCAAGAGGATCCTCAAGGGCACAGAGAGGCACAGAGAGGCACAAGGCCCTCGGAACAAACCCATAACGAGATGATCAGAAAGCCTGAGGAAAACAGAGGGAAAAAACTAATTTCACTTTAGTTCCCACCATACACCAGTACATTTCTCTGCAATTCACACATGTTTCCCTCTCAAGCAAACATAACAGGCCTGTGGGAAAGGTATTATTATTCCCACTTAACAGGCAACTAGGCTAATGCTTAGAAAGTTTAAATAACTTGCCAAATATCACATCTATGTGGCAGAGCTAGGATTTGAACCAGCATCGGTCACATCCCACTGCTTCTGCCAATCTTGAGAAACATCTTTGGAAGAAGTGAAATACGTTAATCTTAATCATGCGCTGAATCACAGGGGACTGGATACTATAGGCCCATGAAATTCCAAGTCGGAAAAAAAATTGATTTACGAAGGCTATTTTGCTTACTGTTATATTCCTCAGTGTGCACCGCGTAAGTGTTCGCTATTTGCGAAATGAGTGAGTTTATGAGGGAATGGACAGAAGTGTGAATACCTATGCTCATACGATTACACCGTGTAGTTTGGTTGAGGATCTCGGGACACTCTGCCTTACATCTTAACTCATCAGAGTAACGGGAATGTTAGAGCTGTCATAGCAGGTGAAAGAGAAGGTTAGTTATCATACCACTGGTCCCAAATTACTCCTAGGCCAGTTTAAAAAGCAGCACACAAACATAAGACAGTGAGAGACAGCCAGGAAAGCTCAGAGAGAGGGAGAGAGAGAATCCCAAGCAGGTTCTACGCTGTCCGCACAAAGCCTGATGCAGAACTGGAGCTCGCAAACCATGAGATCATGACCTGCGTCGAAAGCAATATAGTCACAGGCCTAACTGACTGAGCCATCCAGGAGCTCAGCTTTGTTCAGATAGTAATTCCCAGGTTTTTACGTAGATAAATGACAGACCTAACCACCAACAACAAAACAGATTAGAACGATGGTTCAAAACCAAGGATTGCAAGATTGCAGTAAGGACGTAATATGTGGGAGTAATCGGGGCGGGTGGGCAGAAGAAAGGGCCAGGGGGCAGATGGAGGGTTTGTAAATGGACGCTGGCATTCTAGGAAAGGGGGAGAGTTGTTACTTCCACTCCTTTCCTCCAGAACTTGTTGTCCCCAGCATGTGGTGTCCACTGGCCATATGCTTCAGAGCTGGAGGATGGATAAGCTGCCCATTGTAATCAGGGAAAACATTCCACCCACAGAATTCACTAATTCGCCTGTTCCATAATGTTTACCCTCTTACTGGCATTGCTAAAAGCACCTACTTTCTCTACACCACCATGGAACAGGTGGATTTTCCCTTGTCAGCCTTTGCTCGCTTGCTTGTCCGTTTATTGGTCCACCTGTGGCTTTATTCACCACTCACCGAAAGAGATCCCCTTCTGCGGAGAGGCCAAAGTAAGAGAAAGATTGGCTGCGGAAGTGTAGGGCTGTATGTGGATAAGAGGAGAACCTGGGACTGGGACTGAGAGGGATCTTATCTCTAACTGTGGGGTTTTCTTGGGTCTGGGGCTAGGTTCCCTGTGCGAGCACCTGTGGGGAGAGGAGCCAGCATTGGTTTCAGGGGTAGAGCAGGGGCACCGTCCACAGAAGGAGACAGTAGCCCCTCCCTGGTGGGCTGTGCAATAGAACAAAGCCTGCCCGCATCAACCACCACCCCCCCCCCCCGCCCAGATCAGTGGCTGGGTCTAGGGCGCAGTCTGGAGTAGGAGAAAGTGGCCCCTTCCCTGGGGGCGTTGGTGTGGGACAAAACAATGCCTGCTTGCATCCACCATGCCCAAGCTCAGCAGTGAGGTCAGCAGCGCAGTCCACAGCAGGGAAAGGCGGGGCTCCCTGATGCACAGCAGCACAAACAAAGCCAGGAAGACATTTGGAGCAGCACAGAGTGGCACTGCCCTAGCACAGGGAACAGGTCTGTGAACCCTCAACAAGCGCTGTGCGAAAGGAGTCAGCGGAGCAAGAAGGACCACCCTGCGTGTGCTCTCGGCACAATGAGGACAACTGGAACGGAGTACACCAGGTCATGGAGAAGAGGCTGGGCATCACCATTTCCCCCCCGCCACCACCACCAAGGCGGGGCCTCAGGGATCAGCCCCAGGGTCCAGAGTGGAGGTGGGACCAGCCTACCCCAAACCACGCCCCTCTGTGCTGTGTATCCTGATGGAGCAGGATAGGCGCTGTGGAACCAGGCAGCTCTGTCATCCGGATCGGTGATGCTGCCTAGACTGGAGTAATTCCGGGACAATTCTTGTTCTTTAGACGTATTCTCCCTTCCTATCTCTTCCCTCCTTTAGTTTGATAAGTCTGTCTTGTTGGTTTGTTTAAGCAGACATTTATAATCCATTGCCTTGATACATTTCCTAACTATACCTGTATATTTTCGTTTCTCTCTCTCTCTGGGATAATCATGCCATCTAGTTTCTCTGTCTGGCTAAACGTATCTTTCTTTTGTTTCCCCACCTGCTTCCTTATTTTCCTTTCTCTCTGTCTGCATTAAGCCATTTGGCCTCCCAGCCTGGTATATATGTATGTTTTTCCTTTTCCCCACTCCTGTCATTTCTCTCTTTATATGTGTTCTTCCAACAGCAACGCCTCTACCTTGTTCTTTACTTGTAGCTGGTGTTTCTGGTCTGTTTGTTTGTTTTTTTTTGTTTTGTTTTATTTCAGACTGTTTTTCTGTGTGTGTGTGAGCGTGTGTGTGTCCATTTATTTCTTTTATTTGCACGTTGCCTTACATGTCTCTGTTTCCTGTTTGTTGGTTTGTTTGTTTTCCTTCCCAGGGCTACTTCAAGGAACAAAGAAAAGCACACCTTGTGGAGGGTCAAACACATCACTACCAGTAGAGAACTCAAAGAGCTAATGTCACAACAACAGAGAGCAAGTAACACTCTCCAAGAAACAGTACCTGCAGGGCTGGAACCTGCACAGGGCGTGAGCCCCCTGTCGTATAGCAATTCTTGCAGGTGCAAAGCAAATAACAAGCTTGTAAACCTCCTAAGAGAGAGAAAACTAGCCAAAATAATGACACAGAAGAATTCCCCTCAAAAGAAATTCCGGGAAGAAGTAGACAGCTAACGACTTTATCCAAACAGATATAAGCTACATATCAGAATTTAGCATAACAGTCCAAAGATTAATCGTTGGGATTGGCAAAGGCGTAAAGACAGCATGGAATCAATTATTGCGGAGATCAAGGAAATAAAAAGTAGTCGTGATGAATTCCAATGCTATAAATGCGGTGCAAATTAAAATGGAGGCAGCCGCAGCGCGGATTGAAGAGACAGAGGGGAGACTAAATGAATCAGAAGGTAAAAATATGGGGAAAAGGAGGTGAGAAAAAGATAGAGCAAAATTTGAGGACCGAGATGGGAGAATTAGAGAACTAAGTGATGAAATCAAATGGAACAATATCCATATCACAGGATTTCCAGAAGAGACAGAAAAGGGGTGTGAAGATGACCTTGAACAAATCATAGCTGAGAACTTCCACAAGCTGGGGAAGGACACCGGCATTGAAACCCAACAGGCACAGAGAACTCCCTTCAGATGTAACCTGAGTTGATTTTCTGCACAACATAGCATGGGGAAACTGGCAAAATACAAGCATGAAGAGAGAATTCTGAAAGCAGCTAGGGATGAATGGACCTTCACATACACAGGTAGAGAAGTATTGGGATAGGAGCAGATCCATCTACTGAAATCAGACAAGCCATAAAGGAATAGGGGAATCTTCAATGTGATGAATAGGAAAAATATGCAACCAAGAATCCTTTATCCAGCCAGCCTGCCATTCAGAATCGAAGGAGAGGTAAAGGTCTTCCCAAACAAACCAAAACTGAAGGAATTCACCACCACTAAACCATCCCTACAAGAGATCCTAAGAGGGATTCCTTGAGGGAAATGTCGCAAATATCACAAAGTACCACAGACACCAGTACAAGCATGAAAACTACAGACATCACAATGCCTCGGAACCATCGCTTTCCATAATAACACTGCATGGAAGTGGAATAAATGCTCCAACCAAAAGACACAGGGTATCAGAATGGATAATACAAAACAAGACCCATCTGTTTGCTGTCGTACAGGAGACTCATTTCAGACCTGAGGACACCTTACTCTTGAAAGTGGGGGGATGGAGAACTACCTTTCATGCTACTGGGAGTCAAAAGGAAGCTGTAGTAGCCATACTTCTATCAGACAAACTTGACCTGAAATTAAAGTTGGCAGCAAGAGATGTTTAAGGGCATTATTAAATAATTACAGTGTCTGTCCATCAGGAAAAGCTAACAATTATACTGATTATGCACTGAATTCCGAAGCACACAAATATTTAAAACATTTAATCACAAACATGAACAATCTTATTGATAAGAATGTGGTAATTTCAGGGGGATTTAATACTCAACTTACATCAATGGACAGAAAATCTAGACAGAATCAGGAAAGAAACAATGGTCCTGAATGATACATTGGACCAGAAGGATGTGACAGATATTTTAGGACTCTACATGGAAAGAAGCAGAGCATACTTTCTTCTGGAGTGCACGTGGAACATTCTCCAAGAGAGACCACATACTGGGTCGCAAAAAGCCTTCAATAATTATAACAGCATTGAGATGACACCATGCACACTTTGAGATCACAATGTTTGGAGCTTGACATAAAGTACAGGAAAAAGTCTGCTCAACCTCTAACAGCATGCAGGTTAAAAAACATCCTAGTAAAGAACGAATGAGTCAACCAGACAATTAGAGAAGAAATTAAAAGACATAAGGAAACAAATAAAAATGAAAATACAACAATCAACGCTTTTTGAAAAAAAATTAATTAAAAAGATGGAAAAAGGGTTACTGAAGCTGAGTTTTGCATACTTGAGGGAGCATGTTATGCACTAAGGAGTCCGAGTGCTTGGGGTAAAGGCCATTTCCATACCTTTCTTAGTTCTGTGACCTTGAGCAATTATAACATCTCCTTCAGCCTCAATTCCTTCTTCTGGACACAGGGTCAATTGAGATGCTTTATGAGGTAACGTGCCTGCCACAGGGAAGTGATTGGTAGCTGTAAGTTCATTGCTCTGCCCCTCGTATTCCCAGGACTCCTGCCAGGGAGCCTGGAGGCCTGCGTGCTGGCCTGAATCTGCAGCATTTTCAGGCAAATTGTTCACTTTGTGATTAAGGCTTCCCGTTTCACTGAGCCCTTGATTCACCCCATGTGTTCTGGCATCTACTGCACTGCGTGGGTTCCCTCCTCCTTTTTCAGACCCTTACTTGGTGTTGTGGGATACAGTGTTCACACCACCTGAGCATCAGTTATTAGCAATAAGCGTGACTCCTCTGAGTACCTATGGTATTCCGCTTATTCCCACATAAAGCTAGTGTTCTGCAGCTCTGATTATCTGCTAAATTATACCAAGGCATAGTTTAGAAGATTCTTTGTTGTTGTTGATTTTGTTGTTGCTGCCCTTGTTGTTGCTGCTCTTGTTGTTGTTGCTGCTGCTGCTGCTGTTGTTTTTGTTGTGTAGAAATCATTTGCTTCAGGTTCATCTAGTCTATCCAGTAACACCTGCAATAACAGTGAGATGAACTTTGGTTTTACCGTTTTTCACTTTTTAACGCGAGTGGATTTTGTTTTTGTTTTTGTTTTTCAGCCTCCCTTTGGGAAGTTCTATTTCTTCCATCTTCTCGCTCATGTGTCCTAAATAGACAACTGATTGTTTACTAGTTGCTGTCTCTGGGAGGTTGTTGCTGTTTGCCAGGTGTTAGTATTGGCATGCCAGGCCTGGGGTGTTCATTCTTTCCAGATTTTTGTTCCAGGTCTTCATGACAAAGGCAACAGAATGAAGGAGGTACTGAGTTGAAGCAGTTAGAAATTCACTTCAACTAGGCCTGCCGGAGGAAGTGGGCACTGCATTTAGAGCAGGAGACACAGAAATGAACCACAAGTGGGCAAAATGAGTTGGGTATAAGAAAGGAAAATAATGCCAGCACGATAGTCCAGTTTTCTTTGCTTTTATGTGAACTATGGGATAAATGTGTAACATACTACAAACCCTTATGATTTGGGCTGCTTATTTTTATCTTAATGTTTGTTGGTTGGGTGGGTGGTTGATTGACAGCGTGTGTGAGGAAGGGGAGGGGATGAGAGAGGGGGAAGAGAAAATTCCAAGCAGGCTCTGTGCAGAGTGTGACCTGGGGCTTGAAACCACAAATGGCGAAATCGACCTGAACTGAAACGAAGAGTAGGTCACTCAACTAACTGAGCCACTCAGGCTCCCCTTGGAGTACATTGGGTCTTTGCACATTGGGTCTTCGTGTTGGAAATACCATAGGGAGTGGTGTGCATGCATGATCTAAGGAAGGTGCAGCTAGGTAGATCTGGCTTATTTTTTTTCCTTATGACACTTTAGTCAGGAGTAATATTTTGTAAGTTTATTAGAAAGACAGATTGAAGATTGTGATTGGGAGGAAATCAGGTAAGGAGTTATTGCAGTTGACCAGGAGAGGCGAACATGACAGCAATTAGTGTGGAAGCAGGAAATGGAGAGATGAGGACAGATGTGGTAGTTTTTTGAAAATGCTTTTTGTTGTGTAATTAACATTATAGAAAGTAACTATTTTGGTGCATAGGGCTTTGAGTTTTAAAGATTGTATCTACTCATGTAAATGTCACCCCAATGAGAATACAGAAGAGTTCTGTTCCTGGGGCACATAGGTGGCTTAGTCACTTAAGCATCCCACTCTTGATTTCGGCTAAGGCATGAGTTCACTATTCTTGAGTTTGAGCCCCTGCTCACGAACTTCCCGGAGCCTACTTGGGATTATCCCTCTCTACCTCTTTTTCTGTGCCTCCCGCACTCCCACTCTCTGTCTCCCCCCTCCCAAAAAAAATTAGACAAGAAGAGAACAATGCCTTCAGCTCCCAGGATTCCTCATGTTGAATCACTGTCACCCCACTCCTGAGGCCTGGCAACCATCTATCTCCAAATTTTTTTTTATATATGAAATTTATTGTCAAATTGGTTTCCATACAACACCCAGTGCTCATCCCAAAACGTGTCCTCCTCAATACCCATCACCCACCCTCACCTCCCCCCCACCCCCCATTATCCAAATTTAATATCATATAAATGGATCCTTATTGTAGGTCACTTTATGAGACTGGTTTCTTTCATTCAACCTCATGCCTTTATAATACATCTGTTTCTTAGTGTTTCCCTGTACGGATATACCAGGGTTTGTTTAACCATTCATTTCCTAAAGGACATTTGTGTTTGTCCATTTTTGTCAGTTATGACTAGAGTTGCTTTAAACATTTGCGTGCATGTTTTTTTTTCTTTTAATAAGCATAAGTTTTCACTTCTCTAGAGAAAAGATCTAGGAGTCAGATTTATGGGTCACATGGAAGTATTAGGTATTGTCTTTAAAAATATATATATTTCATGGGCTCCTGGTTGGCTCAGTAGATTGAGTAGCTGACTTCAACTCAGGTCATGATCTCACAGTTTGTGAGTTCAAGCCACATATTTGGCTCTCTGCTGACAACTGGGAACCTGGAGCCTGCTTTGGATTCTGTATCTCCCTCTCTGTCTTCCCCTCCCTGCTCACACTCTGTCTCTCTTTATCCCTGAAAAATAAGTAAAGATGGAAAAAAAAACATTTTCAATATGTGGATAGCAATATCTCAGTGCAGTTTTAATGTGTTTCCCTGAAGCCTAGTGTTGTGGAGCATCGTTTTGTGCACTTCAATATATGATATTCTGGACACAAGACCTTTGCTGGATATATGATTTGGCAATATTTTGTCCAAGTCCATAGATTGTCTTTTTGTTCTTTTTTTTTTTTTTTTTTATAAATTTTTTTTCAACGTTTATTTATTTTTTTTGGGACAGAGAGAGACAGAGCATGAACGGGGGAGGGGCAGAGAGAGAGGGAGACAGAGAATCGGAAACAGGCTCCAGGCTCCGAGCCATCAGCCCAGAGCCTGACGTGGGGCTCGAACTCACGGACCGCGAGATCGTGACCTGGCTGAAGTCGGACGCTTAACCGACTGCGCCACCCAGGCGCCCCTCTTTTTGTTCTTTTAACAGAGTCTTTTACCAAGCAAAAGTTATAGTACTAATGAAGTGCAATTTAGAGATTTTTTTTCTTTTGTATGAATCCAATTTATACACCTTATGACGTCAGACGTCGTTTGTACTCCTTGTTCATATATTTGCCATTCTATACCAGCATCAGAATGTTTTCAGTTTGTTGCTATTGGTTGCACAAGTTGTATACTGCACAGTTCTAGGAGGCATGATTTATATGAACTGCAGTGCGAATGGGAACTCTGAAATCTGTAAAATGTACAACTTGTACACACATGTATTATCTCTTAGAGGGTCTTTTCTACTGTACAGATTGCAGTCATTGCTGTGGTTCCGTTTTACTTTCCTTGTCATTTGTTTATTATGTGGAGAGTACACTGTAGCCGAATTTAAGAAGCTCCTGTTTGTGAGCTATCTAAAGGTAATTTATTCTCACTGATTCTCAACTAGCTGGGGCCTATCCTTGGGGTACAGCAACATCTGGCTTTCAGGCTTGTTCCCTTAATTGAATCTATTACTTTGCATTCATGGAAACTGGAAACTCTCTTCAGCCAGCCAGTTTTCGCTAGATACCCATGATTTTAAAATTCACCTCTAAACAAATGCCTAAAACGTTAATATTTGTAGAATCATCTGGATTTGAAAAAAAAAGGAACCATAGAAAAAAGCTGGAAAAAAATCAACAGAATATAATATAAAAACAACAATATCCTTTGCAGAGAATACTTTGGCTCCATGTAATTCTCGATTTAATCTGAGCAGCTCTAAGTTGGTGTATGATGTCCCTCTGACAATATGAATGTACATTCAGTGTTACAAATGTTTGTATTCTAAATACTTAGTTCCTCTAAAGATGGAATCACAAATTATTAACTGATCAACACTTAGTGTTGTAGCAGAATCAGGAACAATTCAACAGAACAGGACTGTTCTGGGTGTGTTCTTATATAATTGTGTAATTATGTCCATTATTACTACAGGTGTCTTCACCTACCTGGCTTCTTCAGAATAAGCTACAGTAGGATTTCAGAAAGCATCCCATTCTTCCCCACTGAAATGGTGAAACATTTTTTTTTAATGTTTGTGTTTACATTTATTTATTTTTGAGAAACAGAGTGAGACAAAGTGTGAGTGGGGAGAGGCAGAGAGAGAAGGAGACAGAATATGAAGCAGGCCCCAGGCTCTGAGCAAGTGGTCAGCACAGAGCCCGATGCAGGGCTCAAACCCATGAACTGTGAGACCGTGACCTGAGCTGAAGTCGGACACTCAACCGACTGAGCCACCCAGGCGCCCCATGAAATGGTGAAACTTTTACGATGCTAGTTGTAGGCTTTTTTGGTGGGGTTTCGTTTTTGTTTGTTTTATAAAAGTCCTGTATCAAGTTGATGAAGTCTCCCTGGACTCAAAGTTTGCGGAGAGAGTGTTTTATTTATTATGAATGGAGGTAACAAATGCCTTCTCTGCATCTCTTTTTAAGAGCATCTGATCATTTCCCTGTCTTTCTTCTTTATCCTATTGTTGTGATGGGTTAAACTAATTGGTTTTTGAATATGGAACCAGTCTCCCATACTTGTACTGAACCCTCTTGGTTATGGATGTAGAATTCTTTTTACACATTGTTGGATTTGGTTTGCTAACATGTATTGGGTATTTTGTGTCTATGAAAATGCAAGACACTGGTCTCCAGTTTTCCTTTCTTCTAATGCCTTTACCTTGTTTTGTCAATGCTGGCCTCCTAGAATGAGGAAGTTTCCCCTCTGTTTTTATTTTCGGGAAGAGATTACAGGACATTAGCATCATTTTTTCCTGTGAATGTTTGCTAGAATTCTTCAGTGAAACCACCTGGGCCTGACGCTTTCTTTTGGGAAGGTTATTCGTCCTTGACTCTATTTACTTAATAAATATAGGCCTATCCAGATAATCCATGTCTCCTTATGTGGGTTTTAGTAGTGTGTGTCTTTTATTTGTTTTCTATATTTTTCTAAAATGTTTTCATTTATTTCTGAGAGAGAGCTGTAGAGTGGGAGGTGAGAAGGGGCAGAGAGAGAGGGAGACGCAGAATCTGAAGCAGGTCCCAGGCTCTGAGATGTTAGCACAAAGCGTGACACGGGGCTCAAACCCACGGACCAGGAGATTATGCCCTGAGCTGAAGTCAAACATTTACTGACTGAGCCACCCAGGTGCCCCATCGTGTGCGTCTTTTAAATAAACGATCTGTTTCATATAAGTTATGAAATTTGGGGGCATAGAGTCATTCATAATATTTTCCATTATCCTCTTGATGTTCATGGAATCGGGAGCGGTTATGTCTCTTTCATTTTTGATATTAACCATTTGTGCCTACTTCTTTTCTTGGATAGCCTAGTTAGGGGTTCATTACCTTTATTGATATTTTCAAAGAACCATCTTTTGATTTCTCTATTGATTATCTCCAGTATTGGACTATCTTTTATTTTATTGATATCTGTTCTAATTATTATTTTGTAATTATTATTATTTCTTTTCTTCTACTTCAGCCTTCAACTGTACCTCCTCCCCTATTTTCCTAAGGTGGAAGTTTAGGCTACTAATTTAAGGTCTTTCTCCTTTCCGATTTTGTTACGTTTATTTACTTACTTTGAGAGAGAGAGAAAGCATGTACGTGAGCAGGGGCATGGCAGAGAGAGGGAGAGAGAGAATCCCAAGCAGGAACCCAATACAGGGGCTTGATCTCATGACCATGATAGCATGACCTGAGTGGAAACTAAGAGTTGCGTGCTAAAACCACTGAGCAGCCAGATGCCCGAAGGTCTTTCTACTTTTCTAATAAATGCATTCAATGCTGTACATTGTACTGTAAGCCATGTTTTCACTGCCCACCCTACCCCGCCCTGCACATTTTGGTAGGTTGTATTTAATTTTCATTGAGTCCAAACTACTTTGAAATTTCTCTCAAGATTCCTTCTTTGATGTGTTATTTAGAAGTATGTTCTTTAATCTCTAAATATTTTGGGACTTTTCCTGCTATCTTTGTATTATTGCTTTCCATCCAGTTCAATTCCAGTGTGGCCTGAGAACATACTTTGTGTGGCTTCTTTTCTTTGAAATTTAGTAGGATGTGTTTCATGGCCCAGAACATGTTCTGACTTGGTGCACGTTCTGTGTGAACTTGAGAAACATGTTTATGCAACTACTGTTCGATAAAACATTCCATACGTATCAGTTCGATCTAGGAGTTTACTGCTACTGTTTTGTCCAGCTGTAGCCTTACCTATATCCTTCTAGACCTGTCAGTCACTGACAGAAAGGTGTTGAAGTCTCTACTATAGTAATGACTTTTTCTCTTTCTCCTTCGAATTCTAAAAGTTTTTCCATCATGTATTTTCATTCTCTGTTGTTAGATATAGAAAATTAGGGATTGTTATGTTTTCTTACAGAACTGACCTTTTTATCTCTCTATAGAATCTCTTTATATAATGACACTCTTTATCTCCCTAGAGTTTCCTTGATTGGAAGTTTGCTTTGCGTGGAGTTAATGTAATTACTCCACATCTCTTTGGATAAGCTCTAGCAGGATAAATCTTTCTTCATCCTTTTACTTGTAACCTATCTGTATCTGTATATCTCATGTGAATTTCTTATAGACAATATAGAGTTGCATCTTGTTTTTGGATCTCCTGTGACAATCTCTGAGCTTTAATTGGTATATTTAGACTATTCACATTTGATGTGAGTATTGATATAGTTGGAATAATATCTGCCATGTTTGTAACTGTTTTCTATCACTGCATTCAGACTTTGCTTCCTTTCTATCTTCACCTTTTTCTGCCTTCTGGATTTTAATGCAGCAGATGGTATATTCCATTTTCTTCTTTCTCTTAGCATATTCATTACAGTTGTTTATTTTAAAAAGTTGGAGTGGGTTCCCCTTTATTTGCATTTGCTTTACTCATTTATAACTAGTCAAATTCCTCTTTCAAATCACACTATACCCCTTCACAGGTAGTGCAGCTACCTTATAACAGCTGTCTCAATTCCTCCATCCCATGCCTTCTAATATTGATGTCATCTACCTCCTTATCCATATGCTATGATCACCGAGTATATTGCTGCTGTTATCACATTAAACAAATTGTTATCTATCAGATAAGTTGGGAATGAGAAAAATAAACTATTTTATCTTACCTTCCCTTATTCCTACTCTAATTCTCTTCTTTTTTAAGCATAGATCTGAATTCCTTATCTATAACTTCCATCCCTATTCCTTTTTCTAAAGACCTTTCTCTTGAGAGAGACAGGGGGCACAAATGAGCAAGGGGCAGAGAGAGAATCCCACGACAGGCAGAGAGAGAGGGAGAGATAAATGGAATCTCACCAAAGCATGCCTCATGCTCACTTGCAGTGGGGCTAGAGCTCACTTGATGTGGCACCGGAACTCACAAACTGTGGGACTTGAACTCATGAATCCTGAGATCATGACCTGAGCTAAAGTCAGGTATTTAACCACTGAGGTATCTTCGTAAGAACTTTATTTATTTATTTATTTATTTATTTATTTATTTATTTATTTATTTATTTATTTATTTATTTATTTATTTATTTATTTTTCTTGCAAGGCAGATCTACTAGTGATAAAGTCCTTCCTTTTTTGTTTCACAACGTATTACTTGTTTTAGGGTTGTTGTTGTTGTTGTTGTTGTTGTTGTTGTTGTTGTTTACAAAGGAGAGCGATTGTAAAATTCAGATGCTTTGGGGAAAAGTAACATACTGCATGCCTAACATCTTTTTTAATGTTTATTTATTTATGATGAGGGAGAAAGGGGTGGCGGTGGGGGGTAGAGAGAATTCCAAGCAGACTCCATTCTGATAGCAGAGAGCCCTATGTGGGGCTCAATCTCATTCAACATGAGATCATGACTTGAGCAGAAATCAAGGTTGGATTCTCAACCGACTGAGCCACACAGGCACACCTACAAGTCTTTTTCTTTAGTTTGAAATACACTTTTGCAGGATATAGAATTTTCAAGGGTTTTTTTTTTTCCTTTAAACACTTTTAAATTTTTTTTTTCAATGTTTATTTATTTTTGGGACAGAGAGAGACAGAGCATGAACAGGGGAGGGGCAGAGAGAGAGGGAGACACAGAATCGGAAACAGGCTCCAGGCTCTGAGCCATCAGCCCAGAGCCTGACGCGGGGCTCGAACTCAAGGACCGTGAGATCGTGACCTGGCTGAAGTCGGACGCTTAACCGACTACGCCACCCAGGCGCCCCTAAACACTTTTATTTGTATTTGTATTTGTATTTATTTTTGTTTTATTTTATTTTTATTTTTATTTATTTTCATTTTCATTTTCATTTTCATTTTCATTTTTATTTTTATTTTTATTTTTATTTTTATTTTTTCTTCTACCCTGGTTCGGAAGAAAGGGATAGATGGGGTAAGAGGAGAGAGAGTGATGCTGGCTGGAGGAAGGGCATCATCTTAGTCTGGCTGGTGAAGTGTTGTCTGACAGAGACATTAAATGGAGCATTGAAGCAAACGTGCAGTCATCTGAGGGAAGATTCCGGAAGAGCTGTAAGTGTAGAAGGACAGTGGTAGCATTGAGGTATTTGAGAAAGGGGATGATGTGAAACACGCCAGTATTGTGTTGCCTCAAAAAGCACATCTGCATCTGTCTTGTATATTCACAAAAAACACTTTCTACCTACCTGGCATTGTGGCTCTCTGAAGTTTTATGATGCCTTAGTTTTTTGTTTAGTAATGAAGGGAAAATGTTGAACTCCCTAGTTACCAAACTCATTTCTGGGACATCATTTTTCTTTGGAAGTTTTTGAAAATCATCCAGTAATACTCAAGGGAAGGTGAGACTTTGCTTCTATGGTATAAGGTTGAGGCCCCAAGCCCAGTGTGCTTTGAGCCAGTGAAACCTTGAATGTATTGTGGTATCAATCTAAGTATGCATGTCTGCATGGTAGGTGTTGCTGCTTTAGCTGTGCATTTATTCCTGAATGAAATGAGGAGATACTGTATGTGGAAAAAAGTAATTAACAAAAGCATATGTTACAAGGGACATGTTTCAGTTGCATATCCAAGTGCAAATGTATGTATGTATGTATGTATGTATGTATGTATGTGTGTGTGTTTTTTTTTAAGTTTTTATTTATTCTGTGTTGAGAGATGCAGAGAGAGAGAAAGAATGCGAGCAGGGGAAGGGGAGAGCGAGAGAGAGAGAGAGAGAGAGCGAGAGAGAGAGAGAGGGAGAGGGAGAGGGAGAGGGAGAGGGAGAGGGAGAGGGAGAGGAAGAGAGAGAATCTGGCAGTGCAGAGCCTGACGCAGGCCTCCATCTCACTAACCATGAGATCATGACCTGAGCTGAAATCAAGAGTCTGCTGGTAACTGACTGAGCCACTCAGGCACCCTGTCTTCATATTTTAAACATATGAACTCTTGAGTCATCGTTCTCCTTGGGTTTTAGCCATTTTCTTGTAGCAAATGTATTCTGAAATACAGAGGGGTCTGTGTGCTTCAAAGTGAACAGTGGGATGATGTATTTTTTTTAAGGTGGTATATCAGCTCAGTGGGGGCACATGGCAGAATGGTTGAATATGAGCCTGGAGCCAGATGACCTGGGCTTGAACACTGGCTTACTAGATGTGTGACCTTGGGTAGGCTATTTAACCTTTCTGTTTCTTAAGTCTCCATTTGCAAAATGAGGCTAGTGATTCTATGTCCAAATGTTCCTGGATTGTGGCCGTGCCTGGCACAATTGTTAATGGCTTTCTGCTTTGATTCCCCAAAGTATCTTTATTTGGACAATAAATTATATTGTTGCCCTAACAATAATCGAACCTGTGTCAGAAGATCCATTTTGAAGATTAAAAGCATTAAAAACAAGACCTGCTTGGGCGCCTGGGTGGCGCAGTCGGTTAAGCGTCCGACTTCAGCCAGGTCACGATCTCGCGGTCCGTGAGTTCGAGCCCCGCGTCGGGCTCTGGGCTGATGGCTCAGAGCCTGGAGCCTGTTTCCGATTCTGTGTCTCCCTCTCTCTCTGCCCCTCCCCCGTTCATGCTCTGTCTCTCTCTGTCCCAAAAATAAGTAAATGTTGAAAAAAAAAAATAAAAAAAAAAAAAAAAAACAAGACCTGCTTATAATATGTGCTCAGTAAGTACTACTTGTTATTATTAGCTGTGACAACCAGAACACACGTTTTAAATATCCAGTTTCATGCATTACCCCAGAAGCAAGAATTTTTACTGTAGACCTTGAACTCTGGAAGTGACATGTATTGCTGGAAAATGGAGAATCACCAGTGTGAGCAAATTTAATACAGTTTTGAAAAATTCTCTTCCACTTTAACCTAGCATGGATGAAACAAGTAGCTTGAAAAAAAATGGTAGTTTTCTTTCATTTCACTAACAGGATAATCACCACCCAGGACATGCTGGTTTTACAGAGAAAATACCATGGGGGTTGTTAATTTGGGTTTTGCGTTTAATGTGCTGTTCTTTACAGTCAGATTCCTAGTTTCCTTTCTTTGATCTTTCTTTGGGCATTACCTTCCTTGTCCTCTCCTCATGTAATGTCTAAAGTCAATTGCTGTCCCTTCTTCATACATCTTTGTGCTAGGGGATAAGGAAATTATACATAACTGAAAAAGCTTTATTTGCAGTAATGGTTTCATGTGCCTACTCTTAAAATCCTTTGCCGTGTTTGAGATTGGGTAAAAAAAATAGTGGGTTAATTGGGATATGACTTTTCTTCATATAAGCATCTTGATCAGAGTTTCTGCTAAACTTGTGAGGTAGTGATGCTAGACAGGCACAGAGGTGGGACGGACGTCTACTCCTGGCCCTGCCACAGGCTATCTGTGTGACCTTGGGCACTCCATTTGTTTCATCTCTCTGAGTTTCAGTATTTAGCACGCTTCAAAGGGGGTAAAGATATGTGCTGCTTCCCAAGGTTAAGCATGAGGCTCAATTGGGATGATGAGTTACTGTGCTCTAAGCAAATGTTGGCCAAGAGTTCCTTTCTTTCAAAATTGGTTGATGTGATTGGGACTCCTTTTGTAAGATCCATGAGTAGAGGCTTGGAGGAAAAGTAGATAAAAATGCTGCTTCTGTTTGTGTGTTTCTGAGTTGCCTGTGGCTGTAGTACTTGGCTATCTAACCGGGGGCTGCTTCAGCATGCATGAAATACTTCAAATGGGCGACAAGACGGTTTTTCTTTATCCTAAACTTCAGGCTGTTGGAAGCATATCTGTGGAAGCCTCTGTGATCTGACAGCTTGAAGGCTCCATGAGAAGTCAAGTGTGCAAGGGAGCCCAGCTTTGAGCCAACCAGGGAAAGATGGCTTAGCTCTCAAAGGAACATGCACGTTTCTCAGGTGATAGAGTAGAGAATAAAATGTGTCCCTTTAAATTCCACATTCCCCTGCTCTTCAACTTCTAAGGAAGTCTTTGGCTACCAGCAGTCTGGGCTCTGGAGCCAGCATAGTATTTTTCTTCTTTTAGTTTACCCTGGTTCATGATTTGCTCCCCTTTAACTTAAGAATTGTCTTTATTATAGAAAATTTCAAATATGTAAAAGTCAAGAAATTAGTATATCATACCCCCATGTCCTTAGGACCTAGTTGTAAACATTATCAACTCATGTCTAATCTTGTTTCGTCTGTATTTCTACCCGTTTTGTCCTTGCTCCCCTCTTCCCCTGGTTTATTTGAAGCAAATCCCACACGTTGCATTTTATTAAAAATATCATCCTGTTTGTTTTTATTTTTAAAAAGTTTTGTTGTAGTATAATTGGCATAACTTGCAGGAAACTAAAGTGTGCTATTTGATAAGTTTATACATCAGTGTGGATGTGTGTACACACAGATCAAAAACTATACACACACACATATCCATGAAACCACCACAGTCTAGATAGTGAACATACCCATCACCGAAAAGTTTCCTTGTGTCCCTTGGTCATCCTTTCCTCTTGACCCTCTCTGCCACCCATTACTGATCTGCATTCTGTCACAATATATTAGTTTCTATTTTGTAGAGTTCTAGATGAGTGAGATCATAAAGTAAGTACTTTTTTTTTTTTTTGATCCAGTTTTTTTTTCCCGCTCAGTGTCATAGTCTGTCTATCCTACCAATATCATCATGCTGTGACTAGGTACCCCTTAGGAAGCTGAAGGACCCTTTAGCAGATATTATAGTCGTCCCGGTGAGTAATGGTGGTTTGGACCAGCATGGTTACCATGGAGATGATAGCTGCCTCAATTAGAGATCTGCTTTGGAGGTAGAGCCAATCAGACCAGCTGGATTTGGGGATTAGGGGGGGTGGGGGTGGGGGTCGGATCCAGGATTACTCCTGAGGATTCTTGCTTGAGCACACGAAGAGAGTGTGATGAAACAGAGGAGACTCAGTGAGGAGCAGCTATGTATGATCTTTCCTGATTCAGTCCTTGCCTGGATGTCTATTGCTTCTTCAAAGCTGTCATTATTATCATTGGTTGATTTGAAGCAGTACTTGAATGGCAGAGGAAAAAAAATACTGTATTTGGAGCACTTTAAGACATTTACAGGATGACTGGGTGTTATCAGGAATGATATTAAATAAAGGCTAGTTGGCATTGTCAAATTCAAATTAATGAATTTCAGTGTTCTCCTCAGGTGTTGGTAGTATCATCTGGTCCAGGTAAGGAGAGACTAAGAAGTACAGAGGCAAATCACATTTGTAAGAGCTTGTAAAATCTGCTTGAGGTGAAGTTCACTCCACTTTTTTCAGGGCTCCCAGAATTTTCTTTTTTTTTGTGGTGGTTTTATCATTGAAAATGTTCTGCAAAGTCTGATGCTGTGGTGATAACATCTGCACGCAGTGACTAGCTTTGTGAATTTCATCGTAAGGTAGGATATACTGTCTTCCTTCTCCAGGGTTATTAACATGTCGGGTGTTTTATTAGAACTTGGACTCCCTTTGGGTGTTTGGCCTTAGAAAAACTGAGTCAAGTGATATCTTTAGTTTTGGAATTTTAGAAAGGACACGCCACCTGGATTATTAAGTTCATGGGCACCTTTGGGAAACCTGATTAGTTATAGAACTCATACTATATGATAGTAACAACAACTGCACGTTTATTGTTTATTCCTTGCTTAGTGCTTTATATGCATTATCTTATTTAATCTCCACATCACTCCGATGAAGTAGGTACTATCATCATCTCCATTTTGCTGGGGAAGGACCTGGGATGCAGACGGGATACCTGATGAGACCTAGACGAGTCTTACAATCAGTGTTAGTGCCGCAACTTGGACCCAGGCAGGTAGTCTAGCTGCAGAGCTCATGCTTTCATTAAGAGATAATATTTTCATTAAGAGATGGTACTCCTGGGTGGCTCAGTTGGTTAAGCCTGCTTGGGATTCTCTCTCTGGTGCTCCCCTGCTTGTGCTCTCATTCCTCTCTCTCTCTCTCTCTCTCTCTCTCTCTCTCTCTCTCTCTCTCTCTCTCTCTCTCTCTCTCTCTCTCCCTCTCTCTCTCCCTCTCTCTCTCCCTCTCTCTCTCTCTCACTTTCTCTCTCTGTGTGTGTCTCAAAACAAATAAAAATGTGTTCTTTTTTTTTTAAAGAGATAATACTTGAGGTGGATCTTGCAAGATAAAGAGAAGTTTAAAGGACAGTGGGGACTGGCATATAAGGTAGAGAGAATGTAGTATCAATGCGGGGACATGAGAAACTTATTGTCCTGGGGGCTGATGGTGAGAAATAATGTTGGTAATGCTGGTATGACCAGAAAAGATGTAGGGCCTAAAAAAATACCTGTTTTGGTTATCCAGAGCAGCTTTTTCACTGATAATCTTATGATGTCTTTAAAAAGTCTCCTTGAAATATTGAATAAGTGCAGGAGATCCCATTTCTGTTTTCTCAGTTCCAAGGATCTCAGATGGGGAGCTTCTAAACTAGCTGATCTCAAAAGCATCTTCTGACTTCAGCCAACCTAGGTTTTGCCATCCAGGAGTAAATTCACTGCTCCCACCTTTTCTGCTCAGCTCTGAGTCCCTTTCGTGTTAAAAGAGATCTACTTGCTACTTTTAAACGGAATAGGATTTCCAAACCTGTCCCCACTGTCAGTAGTTGAAAGGCTAATAGTCAGCTAGCATCTGAATACCATTGGAGTGGTACCTCACATATTTGGTTCATAAACGGATGATGGTTGTAAACAGAAAAGTGTATGATGTGGCGGTTTAGCCATGTTTTGGAGGCTAACTCTTGCTTCCTGCTTTAAAAATGCATTTTGCTATTTTGTAGTTAAGGATCGATTATAATGAGAAGGGAGTAAATGCAAACCAACGGGTGCTTTTAGGTTTTAATGCACAGAGCTGTTGCTGAGTATCAGTGAAACAGCTTTGTTTTTGTTTTTTGTTTTTTGTTTTTTTTAAATTTTTTTTTCAACGTTTATTTATTTTTGGGACAGGGAGAGACAGAGCATGAATGGGGGAGGGGCAGAGAGAGAGGGAGACACAGAATCAGAAACAGGCTCCAGGCTCTGAGCCATCAGCCCAGAGCCTGACGCGGGGCTCGAACTCACGGACCGCGAGATCGTGACCTGGCTGAAGTCGGACACTTAACCAACTGCGCCACCCAGGCGCCCCCGTTTTTGTTTTTTAAATGAATAGGTAGTTTGTGGATGTGAATTTCAAAAGGTACACGTGTTCATCCTGTATCTCAAATCCCTTCTTTCCTCCTCAAGCAACTTTAATTGTTCTTTAGTGGCCCCTTTTATAAAGGGAGTCTATGCTTGTATTAGCGTGTATGAGTGTGTCATTGTTTCTAGGATTTTGTTATGGAGATGCTAATTAGTAAGAGTAGAGAGAATGTTATCTCTTGCCAGTCATGATAGCAAGGCTTGTGTGTGCACACACGCAAATGAGCAGATAATCTAAACAAGTGTTTACTCTTCACCTAAAAAATAATAAACATGCACATTATCAAAGATTAACCCATACTAAGGAAAAACATTAGTTAAATAGAAACTGACTAGGTTCAACTTTGGGTTTAACAAAGACTTCCAGCAGCTACTATATTTAAAAACTAAAGGAAAATGTATGCAAAGATACAGTAGGAAACATGAAGTGAGTCCACCGGGAATCACAATAGACAAATGGAAGTGATTTTCTAAAAAGTGAAATTTATGAAATTGAAAAATACAATAACTGAAATAACATTTCCCTAGATTAACTCAGTAGGTTAGAAATAGAAGAAGGAATCAGTGAACCTGAAGGTAAATCAAGAGAAATGTCCCAAGCCAAACAATAGAGAGGGGAGAAAAATTGGACACAAATCAGTAGAGCACTGTGTGACAATATCAGGTGTTCCAACATAATGATGTAACACATGTATAATAGGAGTCCCAGATGGAGAGGAGGGAGAAAATGGGACAAAATCTTACTGAAGAAATTGTTTAAGTACCAGATTTGATGAAAATTATCTGAAAGATCCAAAAAGTTGAAATAACTTCAGTTTGGTTTTTCGGGACCAGAGTTTGATTCTAGAAATACCAAAGCACTGCTTGACAGCAGCCTGGTGAGTAGGGCCTCTGTGGGATGGGACTTCTGCTGCGTCCCCCTGTGTGATAAACTGGACATTTTAGAGCTGCACGCCAGGCACAGGCAGCATCACAGATGCCATCAGCTTTTCACTCTTCCAGGTACATTTTTTTATTCATCTTTCCTCTCTCTGCCTGAGTATTGGTAATATGTTATATTCCTCACTGGCCACATGGAAAATGAGAACATTGGTTGCTACTGTTTCACTATCTATACACTAGAAACCACCGTGTCTTTCTTTTTATGATAGAGGTATTCTGGAGAATTTCTATGGTAGCTTTGGACATACTTTTTTTTTTTTAATTAAAAAAAATTTTTAATGTGTATTTAATTAGATAGAGGAGGGGCAGAAGGAGAGAGTGAGAATCCCAGTAGGTTCCATGCTCAGTACAGAGCCTGATGAGGGGCTCAATCTCAACAACCATGAGATCATGATCTGAGATTAAATCAAGATCTCAGCTTAACTAACTGATCCAACCAAGCACCCCAAGAGATCATTTTATGCAGGTTAGAAACACTCACCTTTTGTTTGAAAAAGGAGACTAAGAATCAACAACAACAACAACAACAACAACAACAACAACAACAAAACCTCTCTCATGCAGAACTATACCCCCCCCCTTCCAAAAACTGACATCTCCTTCCTGAGTTCCAAAGTTTCTTTGTGTAGTAGTTTCTTTAACCACCTGGCGAGGGCTTTAGTTTCACTGGGCCGACTCAGCATTAATATTCATGCTACACAAGATAACTAGTTTATTATCATTCTCTTTTATTTTGTATCAAAGTACAGTCCTAGGATATGAGAGTTCTGTGCATGGTTGTTTTTGGAATGTGGAATCTTTTGATGTATTCAACTCAGCTGTGGTTATTCACTGAATACCTACTAGGTGCCCAGCCATTGTGTTAGTCCTTCTTCTTTGTGCAAGTATGCATGTACGTGCAGGATGGATGCATTAGAGGTGGGAGAGGAGGCTGGGATGTGCAGTCTTTCCATGTAGGAGTATAGAATCTTGCTTCAGAGGCACATGCACCAGGGTGAGACCTGGGTTCGAATTCTGCTTCCTTCAACAACTGTGTCATCTTGGATGACTCATTTAATTCATGTGATTTTATGATTAAATGAAATAACACTTGAAGTGTCTAGCATGCCTGACATGTTCTAGGTGCTCAGTGTGTGTGTGTGTGTGTGTGTGTGTGTGTGTGTGTGTGTGCACGCACATGTATATATGTGTTCTCTGCTCCTTTAAAATAAACCAGAAAGAAAACATCCCCCCCACAGTAGTGTGTAGATTTATAGCGAAACCAAAGGTAGTGTATTTCGAAATATGTTTTGCTTTCCCTCAGATGACTGCACGTTTGTTTCAGTGCTCCATTTAATGTCTCTGTCAGACGGCACTTCACCAGCCAGGGTAAGATGATGCCCTTCCTCCAGCCAGCATCACTCTCTCTCCTCTTACCCCATCTATCCCTTTCTTCAGAGCCAGGGTAGAAGAAAAAACAAAAACAAAAATAAAAATAAAAATAAAAATAAAAAAAGTAAAAATAAAAATAAAAATAAAATAAAAATAAAAATGAAAATGAAAATAAATAAAAATAAAAATAAAATAAAAATACAAATAAAAGTGTTGAAAGGAAAAAAAAAACACCCCTTGAAAATTCTATATCCTGCATAAGTGTATTTCATACTGAAGAAAAAAGACTTGTAGGTGTGCCTGTGTGGCTCAGCCGGTTGAGCATCCAACCTTGATTTCTGCTCAAGTCTTGATCTCATGTTTAATGAGATTGAGCCCCACATAGGGCTCTCTGCTATCAGAATGGAGTCTGCTTGGAATTCTCTCTACCCCCCCGCCACCCCTTTCTCCCTCAACATAAATAAATAAACATTAAAAAAGATGTTAGGCATGGAGTATGTTACTCTTCCCCAAAGCTTCTGAATTTTACAATCCCTCACTTTTGTAAACAACAACAACAACCACAACAACAACAATAACAACAATTCGAAAACAAGTAATACATTGTGAAACAAAAAAAGAAAGACTTTATCACTAGTAGATCTGTCTTGCAAGAAATAAATAAATAAAAAAAAAAGTTCCTTCGAGGATACCTCAGTGGTTAAATACCTGACTTTAGCTCAGGTCATGATGTCAGCATTCATGAGTTCAAGTCCCACAGTTTGTGAGTTCAAGTGCCACATCAAGTGAGCTCCAGCCCCACTGCAGTGAGCATGAGGCATGCTTTGAGTGAGATCCCATTATCTCTCCCTCTCTCTCTGCCTGTCCTGGGATTCTCTCTCTGCCCCTTGCTCATTTGTGCCCCCCCCCCGTCTCTCTCAAGAGAAAGGTCTTTAGAAAAAGGAATATGGATAGAAGTTATAGATAAGGAATTCAGATCTATGCTTAAAAAAGAAGAGGATTAGAGTAGGAATAAGGGAAGGTAAGATAAAATAGTTTATTTTTCTCATTCCCAACTTATCTGATAGATAACAAGTTGTTTAACGTGATAACAGCAGCAATATACTCGGTGATCATAGCCTATGGATAAGGAGGTAGATGACATCAATATTAGAAGGCGTGGGATGGAGGAATTGAGACAGCTGTTATAAGGTAGCTGCACTACCTGTGAAGGGGTATAGTGTGATTTGAAAGAGGAATTTGACTAGTTATAAATGAGTAAAGCAAATACAAATAAAGGGGAACCCACTCCAACTTTTTGAAATAAACAAGTGTAATGAATATGCTAAGAGAAAGAAGAAAATGGAATATACCAACTGCTGCATTAAAATCCAGAAGGCAGAAAAATGTGAAGATAGAAAGGAAGCAAAGTATGAATGCAGTGATAGAAAACAGTTACAAACATGGCAGATATTATTCCAACTATATCAATACTCACATCAAATGTGCAGAGTCTAAATATACCAATTAAAGCTCAGAGATTGTCACAGGAGATCCAAAAACAAGATGCAACTCTATATTGTCTATAAGAAATTCACATGAGATATAAAGATACAGATAGATTACAAGTAAAAGGATGAAGAAAGATTTATCATGCTAGTGCTTATCCAAAGAGAGTTGGAGTAATTACATTAACTCCACACAAAGCACACTTCCAATCAAGGAAACTCTAGGGAGATAAAGAGTGTCATTATATAAAGAGATTCTATAGAGAGATAAAAAGGTCCGTTCTGTAAGAAAACATAACAATCCCTAATTTTCTATACCTAACAACAGCGAATGAAAATACATGATTGAGGGGATCCTGGGTGGCGCAGTCGGTTAAGCGTCCGACTTCAGCCAGGTCACGATCTCGCGGTCTGTGAGTTCGAGCCCCGCGTCAGGCTCTGGGCTGATGGCTCAGAGCCTGGAGCCTGTTTCCGATGCTGTGTGTCTCTCTCTCTCTGCCCCTCCCCCGTTCATGCTCTGTCTCTCTCTGTCCCAAAAATAAATAAACGTTGAAAAAAAAATTAAAAAAAAAAGAAAATACATGATTGAAAAACTTTTAGAATTTGAAGGAGAAAGAGAAAAAGTCATTATTATAGTAGAGACTTTAACACCTTTCTGTCTGTGACTGACAGGTCTAGAAGGATATAGGTAAGGCTACAGCTGGATGAAGCAGTAGCAGTAATCACCTAGATCGAACTGATACGTATGGAATGTTTTATCGAACAGTAGTTGCATAAACATGTTTCTCAAGTTCACACAGAACGTGCACCAAGTCAGAACATGTTCTGGGCCATGAAACACATCCTACTAAATTTCAAAGAATAGAAACCACACAAAGTATGTTGTCAGGCCACACTGCAATTGAACTGATGGAAAGCAATAATGAAAAGACAGCAGGAAAAGTCCCCAAATATTTAGAGATTAAAGAACATACTTCTAAATAACACATCAAAGAAGGAATCTTGAGAGAAATTTCAAAGTAGTTGGGACTCAATGAAAATTAAATACAACCTACCAAACTGTGCAGGGCGGGGTGGGGTGGGCAGTGAAAACATGGCTTACAGTACAATGTACAGCATTGAATGCATTTATTAGAAAAGTAGAAAGACCTTCGGGCATCTGGCTGCTCAGTGGTTTTAGCACGCAACTCTTAGTTCCCACTCAGGTCATGCTATCATGGTCATGAGATCAAGCCCCTGTATTGGGTTCCTGCTTGGGATTCTCTCTCTCCCTCTCTCTGCCATGCCCCTGCTCACGTACATGCTTTCTCTCTCTCTCAAAGTAAGTAAATAAACGTAACAAAATCGGAAAGGAGAAAGACCTTAAATTAGTAGCCTAAACTTCCACCTTAGGAAAATAGGGGAGGAGGTACAGTTGAAGGCTGAAGTAGAAGAAAAGAAATAATAATAATTACAAAATAATAATTAGAACAGATATCAATAAAATAAAAGATAGTCCAATACTGGAGATAATCAATAGAGAAATCAAAAGATGGTTCTTTGAAAATATCAATAAAGGTAATGAACCCCTAACTAGGCTATCCAAGAAAAGAAGTAGGCACAAATGGTTAATATCAAAAATGAAAGAGACATAACCGCTCCCGATTCCATGAACATCAAGAGGATAATGGAAAATATTATGAATGACTCTATGCCCCCAAATTTCATAACTTATATGAAACAGATCGTTTATTTAAAAGACGCACACGATGGGGCACCTGGGTGGCTCAGTCAGTAAATGTTTGACTTCAGCTCAGGGCATAATCTCCTGGTCCGTGGGTTTGAGCCCCGTGTCACGCTTTGTGCTAACATCTCAGAGCCTGGGACCTGCTTCAGATTCTGCGTCTCCCTCTCTCTCTGCCCCTTCCCACCTCCCACTCTACAGCTCTCTCTCAGAAATAAATGAAAACATTTTAGAAAAATATAGAAAACAAATAAAAGACACACACTACTAAAACCCACATAAGGAGACATGGATTATCTGGATAGGCCTATATTTATTAAGTAAATAGAGTCAAGGACGAATAACCTTCCCAAAAGAAAGCGTCAGGCCCAGGTGGTTTCACTGAAGAATTCTAGCAAACATTCACAGGAAAAAATGATGCTAATGTCCTGTAATCTCTTCCCGAAAATAAAAACAGAGGGGAAACTTCCTCATTCTAGGAGGCCAGCATTGACAAAACAAGGTAAAGGCATTAGAAGAAAGGAAAACTGGAGACCAGTGTCTTGCATTTTCATAGACACAAAATACCCAATACATGTTAGCAAACCAAATCCAACAATGTGTAAAAAGAATTCTACATCCATAACCAAGAGGGTTCAGTACAAGTATGGGAGACTGGTTCCATATTCAAAAACCAATTAGTTTAACCCATCACAACAATAGGATAAAGAAGAAAGACAGGGAAATGATCAGATGCTCTTAAAAAGAGATGCAGAGAAGGCATTTGTTACCTCCATTCATAATAAATAAAACACTCTCTCCGCAAACTTTGAGTCCAGGGAGACTTCATCAACTTGATACAGGACTTTTATAAAACAAACAAAAACGAAACCCCACCAAAAAAGCCTACAACTAGCATCGTAAAAGTTTCACCATTTCATGGGGCGCCTGGGTGGCTCAGTCGGTTGAGTGTCCGACTTCAGCTCAGGTCACGGTCTCACAGTTCATGGGTTTGAGCCCTGCATCGGGCTCTGTGCTGACCACTTGCTCAGAGCCTGGGGCCTGCTTCATATTCTGTCTCCTTCTCTCTCTGCCTCTCCCCACTCACACTTTGTCTCACTCTGTTTCTCAAAAATAAATAAATGTAAACACAAACATTAAAAAAAAATGTTTCACCATTTCAGTGGGGAAGAATGGGATGCTTTCTGAAATCCTACTGTAGCTTATTCTGAAGAAGCCAGGTAGGTGAAGACACCTGTAGTAATAATGGACATAATTACACAATTATATAAGAACACACCCAGAACAGTCCTGTTCTGTTGAATTGTTCCTGATTCTGCTACAACACTAAGTGTTGATCAGTTAATAATTTGTGATTCCATCTTTAGAGGAACTAAGTATTTAGAATACAAACATTTGTAACACTGAATGTACATTCATATTGTCAGAGGGACATCATACACCAACTTAGAGCTGCTCAGATTAAATCGAGAATTACATGGAGCCAAAGTATTCTCTGCAAAGGATATTGTTGTTTTTATATTATATTCTGTTGATTTTTTTCCAGCTTTTTTCTATGGTTCCTTTTTTTTTCAAATCCAGATGATTCTACAAATATTAACGTTTTAGGCATTTGTTTAGAGGTGAATTTTAAAATCATGGGTATCTAGCGAAAACTGGCTGGCTGAAGAGAGTTTCCAGTTTCCATGAATGCAAAGTAATAGATTCAATTAAGGGAACAAGCCTGAAAGCCAGATGTTGCTGTACCCCAAGGATAGGCCCCAGCTAGTTGAGAATCAGTGAGAATAAATTACCTTTAGATAGCTCACAAACAGGAGCTTCTTAAATTCGGCTACAGTGTACTCTCCACATAATAAACAAATGACAAGGAAAGTAAAACGGAACCACAGCAATGACTGCAATCTGTACAGTAGAAAAGACCCTCTAAGAGATAATACATGTGTGTACAAGTTGTACATTTTACAGATTTCAGAGTTCCCATTCGCACTGCAGTTCATATAAATCATGCCTCCTAGAACTGTGCAGTATACAACTTGTGCAACCAATAGCAACAAACTGAAAACATTCTGATGCTGGTATAGAATGGCAAATATATGAACAAGGAGTACAAACGACGTCTGACGTCATAAGGTGTATAAATTGGATTCATACAAAAGAAAAAAAATCTCTAAATTGCACTTCATTAGTACTATAACTTTTGCTTGGTAAAAGACTCTGTTAAAAGAACAAAAAGAGGGGCGCCTGGGTGGCGCAGTCGGTTAAGCGTCCGACTTCAGCCAGGTCACGATCTCGCGGTCCGTGAGTTCGAGCCCCACGTCAGGCTCTGGGCTGATGGCTCGGAGCCTGGAGCCTGTTTCCGATTCTCTGTCTCCCTCTCTCTCTGCCCCTCCCCCGTTCATGCTCTGTCTCTCTCTGTCCCAAAAAAAATAAATAAACGTTGAAAAAAAATTTATAAAAAAAAAAAAAAAAAAGAACAAAAAGACAATCTATGGACTTGGACAAAATATTGCCAAATCATATATCCAGCAAAGGTCTTGTGTCCAGAATATCATATATTGAAGTGCACAAAACGATGCTCCACAACACTAGGCTTCAGGGAAACACATTAAAACTGCACTGAGATATTGCTATCCACATATTGAAAATGTTTTTTTTTCCATCTTTACTTATTTTTCAGGGATAAAGAGAGACAGAGTGTGAGCAGGGAGGGGAAGACAGAGAGGGAGATACAGAATCCAAAGCAGGCTCCAGGTTCCCAGTTGTCAGCAGAGAGCCAAATATGTGGCTTGAACTCACAAACTGTGAGATCATGACCTGAGTTGAAGTCAGCTACTCAATCTACTGAGCCAACCAGGAGCCCATGAAATATATATATTTTTAAAGACAATACCTAATACTTCCATGTGACCCATAAATCTGACTCCTAGATCTTTTCTCTAGAGAAGTGAAAACTTATGCTTATTAAAAGAAAAAAAAACATGCACGCAAATGTTTAAAGCAACTCTAGTCATAACTGACAAAAATGGACAAACACAAATGTCCTTTAGGAAATGAATGGTTAAACAAACCCTGGTATATCCGTACAGGGAAACACTAAGAAACAGATGTATTATAAAGGCATGAGGTTGAATGAAAGAAACCAGTCTCATAAAGTGACCTACAATAAGGATCCATTTATATGATATTAAATTTGGATAATGGGGGGTGGGGGGGAGGTGAGGGTGGGTGATGGGTATTGAGGAGGACACGTTTTGGGATGAGCACTGGGTGTTGTATGGAAACCAATTTGACAATAAATTTCATATATAAAAAAAAATTTGGAGATAGATGGTTGCCAGGCCTCAGGAGTGGGGTGACAGTGATTCAACATGAGGAATCCTGGGAGCTGAAGGCATTGTTCTCTTCTTGTCTAATTTTTTTTGGGAGGGGGGAGACAGAGAGTGGGAGTGCGGGAGGCACAGAAAAAGAGGTAGAGAGGGATAATCCCAAGTAGGCTCCGGGAAGTTCGTGAGCAGGGGCTCAAACTCAAGAATAGTGAACTCATGCCTTAGCCGAAATCAAGAGTGGGATGCTTAAGTGACTAAGCCACCTATGTGCCCCAGGAACAGAACTCTTCTGTATTCTCATTGGGGTGACATTTACATGAGTAGATACAATCTTTAAAACTCAAAGCCCTATGCACCAAAATAGTTACTTTCTATAATGTTAATTACACAACAAAAAGCATTTTCAAAAAACTACCACATCTGTCCTCATCTCTCCATTTCCTGCTTCCACACTAATTGCTGTCATGTTCGCCTCTCCTGGTCAACTGCAATAACTCCTTACCTGATTTCCTCCCAATCACAATCTTCAATCTGTCTTTCTAATAAACTTACAAAATATTACTCCTGACTAAAGTGTCATAAGGAAAAAAAATAAGCCAGATCTACCTAGCTGCACCTTCCTTAGATCATGCATGCACACCACTCCCTATGGTATTTCCAACACGAAGACCCAATGTGCAAAGACCCAATGTACTCCAAGGGGAGCCTGAGTGGCTCAGTTAGTTGAGTGACCTACTCTTCGTTTCAGTTCAGGTCGATTTCGCCATTTGTGGTTTCAAGCCCCAGGTCACACTCTGCACAGAGCCTGCTTGGAATTTTCTCTTCCCCCTCTCTCATCCCCTCCCCTTCCTCACACACGCTGTCAATCAACCACCCACCCAACCAACAAACATTAAGATAAAAATAAGCAGCCCAAATCATAAGGGTTTGTAGTATGTTACACATTTATCCCATAGTTCACATAAAAGCAAAGAAAACTGGACTATCGTGCTGGCATTATTTTCCTTTCTTATACCCAACTCATTTTGCCCACTTGTGGTTCATTTCTGTGTCTCCTGCTCTAAATGCAGTGCCCACTTCCTCCGGCAGGCCTAGTTGAAGTGAATTTCTAACTGCTTCAACTCAGTACCTCCTTCATTCTGTTGCCTTTGTCATGAAGACCTGGAACAAAAATCTGGAAAGAATGAACACCCCAGGCCTGGCATGCCAATACTAACACCTGGCAAACAGCAACAACCTCCCAGAGACAGCAACTAGTAAACAATCAGTTGTCTATTTAGGACACATGAGCGAGAAGATGGAAGAAATAGAACTTCCCAAAGGGAGGCTGAAAAACAAAAACAAAAACAAAATCCACTCGCGTTAAAAAGTGAAAAACGGTAAAACCAAAGTTCATCTCACTGTTATTGCAGGTGTTACTGGATAGACTAGATGAACCTGAAGCAAATGATTTCTACACAACAAAAACAACAGCAGCAGCAGCAGCAACAACAACAAGAGCAGCAACAACAAGGGCAGCAACAACAAAATCAACAACAACAAAGAATCTTCTAAACTATGCCTTGGTATAATTTAGCAGATAATCAGAGCTGCAGAACACTAGCTTTATGTGGGAATAAGCGGAATACCATAGGTACTCAGAGGAGTCACGCTTATTGCTAATAACTGATGCTCAGGTGGTGTGAACACTGTATCCCACAACACCAAGTAAGGGTCTGAAAAAGGAGGAGGGAACCCACGCAGTGCAGTAGATGCCAGAACACATGGGGTGAATCAAGGGCTCAGTGAAACGGGAAGCCTTAATCACAAAGTGAACAATTTGCCTGAAAATGCTGCAGATTCAGGCCAGCACGCAGGCCTCCAGGCTCCCTGGCAGGAGTCCTGGGAATACGAGGGGCAGAGCAATGAACTTACAGCTACCAATCACTTCCCTGTGGCAGGCACGTTACCTCATAAAGCATCTCAATTGACCCTGTGTCCAGAAGAAGGAATTGAGGCTGAAGGAGATGTTATAATTGCTCAAGGTCACAGAACTAAGAAAGGTATGGAAATGGCCTTTACCCCAAGCACTCGGACTCCTTAGTGCATAACATGCTCCCTCAAGTATGCAAAACTCAGCTTCAGTAACCCTTTTTCCATCTTTTTAATTAATTTTTTTTCAAAAAGCGTTGATTGTTGTATTTTCATTTTTATTTGTTTCCTTATGTCTTTTAATTTCTTCTCTAATTGTCTGGTTGACTCATTCGTTCTTTACTAGGATGTTTTTTAACCTGCATGCTGTTAGAGGTTGAGCAGACTTTTTCCTGTACTTTATGTCAAGCTCCAAACATTGTGATCTCAAAGTGTGCATGGTGTCATCTCAATGCTGTTATAATTATTGAAGGCTTTTTGCGACCCAGTATGTGGTCTCTCTTGGAGAATGTTCCACGTGCACTCCAGAAGAAAGTATGCTCTGCTTCTTTCCATGTAGAGTCCTAAAATATCTGTCACATCCTTCTGGTCCAATGTATCATTCAGGACCATTGTTTCTTTCCTGATTCTGTCTAGATTTTCTGTCCATTGATGTAAGTTGAGTATTAAATCCCCCTGAAATTACCACATTCTTATCAATAAGATTGTTCATGTTTGTGATTAAATGTTTTAAATATTTGTGTGCTTCGGAATTCAGTGCATAATCAGTATAATTGTTAGCTTTTCCTGATGGACAGACACTGTAATTATTTAATAATGCCCTTAAACATCTCTTGCTGCCAACTTTAATTTCAGGTCAAGTTTGTCTGATAGAAGTATGGCTACTACAGCTTCCTTTTGACTCCCAGTAGCATGAAAGGTAGTTCTCCATCCCCCCACTTTCAAGAGTAAGGTGTCCTCAGGTCTGAAATGAGTCTCCTGTACGACAGCAAACAGATGGGTCTTGTTTTGTATTATCCATTCTGATACCCTGTGTCTTTTGGTTGGAGCATTTATTCCACTTCCATGCAGTGTTATTATGGAAAGCGATGGTTCCGAGGCATTGTGATGTCTGTAGTTTTCATGCTTGTACTGGTGTCTGTGGTACTTTGTGATATTTGCGACATTTCCCTCAAGGAATCCCTCTTAGGATCT
The DNA here is from genome assembly GCF_028749965.1 of Puma concolor. NCBI lineage: Eukaryota > Metazoa > Chordata > Mammalia > Carnivora > Felidae > Puma > Puma concolor. Next base: position 1,652,850 of record NW_028240225.1, read on the forward strand.
CTTGTAGGGATGGTTTAGTGGTGGTGAATTCCTTCAGTTTTGGTTTGTTTGGGAAGACCTTTACCTCTCCTTCGATTCTGAATGGCAGGCTGGCTGGATAAAGGATTCTTGGTTGCATATTTTTCCTATTCATCACATTGAAGATTCCCCTATTCCTTTATGGCTTGTCTGATTTCAGTAGATGGATCTGCTCCTATCCCAATACTTCTCTACCTGTGTATGTGAAGGTCCATTCATCCCTAGCTGCTTTCAGAATTCTCTCTTCATGCTTGTATTTTGCCAGTTTCCCCATGCTATGTTGTGCAGAAAATCAACTCAGGTTACATCTGAAGGGAGTTCTCTGTGCCTGTTGGGTTTCAATGCCGGTGTCCTTCCCCAGCTTGTGGAAGTTCTCAGCTATGATTTGTTCAAGGTCATCTTCACACCCCTTTTCTGTCTCTTCTGGAAATCCTGTGATATGGATATTGTTCCATTTGATTTCATCACTTAGTTCTCTAATTCTCCCATCTCGGTCCTCAAATTTTGCTCTATCTTTTTCTCACCTCCTTTTCCCCATATTTTTACCTTCTGATTCATTTAGTCTCCCCTCTGTCTCTTCAATCCGCGCTGCGGCTGCCTCCATTTTAATTTGCACCGCATTTATAGCATTGGAATTCATCACGACTACTTTTTATTTCCTTGATCTCCGCAATAATTGATTCCATGCTGTCTTTACGCCTTTGCCAATCCCAACGATTAATCTTTGGACTGTTATGCTAAATTCTGATATGTAGCTTATATCTGTTTGGATAAAGTCGTTAGCTGTCTACTTCTTCCCGGAATTTCTTTTGAGGGGAATTCTTCTGTGTCATTATTTTGGCTAGTTTTCTCTCTCTTAGGAGGTTTACAAGCTTGTTATTTGCTTTGCACCTGCAAGAATTGCTATACGACAGGGGGCTCACGCCCTGTGCAGGTTCCAGCCCTGCAGGTACTGTTTCTTGGAGAGTGTTACTTGCTCTCTGTTGTTGTGACATTAGCTCTTTGAGTTCTCTACTGGTAGTGATGTGTTTGACCCTCCACAAGGTGTGCTTTTCTTTGTTCCTTGAAGTAGCCCTGGGAAGGAAAACAAACAAACCAACAAACAGGAAACAGAGACATGTAAGGCAACGTGCAAATAAAAGAAATAAATGGACACACACACGCTCACACACACACAGAAAAACAGTCTGAAATAAAACAAAACAAAACAAAACAAACAAACAGACCAGAAACACCAGCTACAAGTAAAGAACAAGGTAGAGGCGTTGCTGTTGGAAGAACACATATAAAGAGAGAAATGACAGGAGTGGGGAAAAGGAAAAACATACATATATACCAGGCTGGGAGGCCAAATGGCTTAATGCAGACAGAGAGAAAGGAAAATAAGGAAGCAGGTGGGGAAACAAAAGAAAGATACGTTTAGCCAGACAGAGAAACTAGATGGCATGATTATCCCAGAGAGAGAGAGAAACGAAAATATACAGGTATAGTTAGGAAATGTATCAAGGCAATGGATTATAAATGTCTGCTTAAACAAACCAACAAGACAGACTTATCAAACTAAAGGAGGGAAGAGATAGGAAGGGAGAATACGTCTAAAGAACAAGAATTGTCCCGGAATTACTCCAGTCTAGGCAGCATCACCGATCCGGATGACAGAGCTGCCTGGTTCCACAGCGCCTATCCTGCTCCATCAGGATACACAGCACAGAGGGGCGTGGTTTGGGGTAGGCTGGTCCCACCTCCACTCTGGACCCTGGGGCTGATCCCTGAGGCCCCGCCTTGGTGGTGGTGGCGGGGGGGAAATGGTGATGCCCAGCCTCTTCTCCATGACCTGGTGTACTCCGTTCCAGTTGTCCTCATTGTGCCGAGAGCACACGCAGGGTGGTCCTTCTTGCTCCGCTGACTCCTTTCGCACAGCGCTTGTTGAGGGTTCACAGACCTGTTCCCTGTGCTAGGGCAGTGCCACTCTGTGCTGCTCCAAATGTCTTCCTGGCTTTGTTTGTGCTGCTGTGCATCAGGGAGCCCCGCCTTTCCCTGCTGTGGACTGCGCTGCTGACCTCACTGCTGAGCTTGGGCATGGTGGATGCAAGCAGGCATTGTTTTGTCCCACACCAACGCCCCCAGGGAAGGGGCCACTTTCTCCTACTCCAGACTGCGCCCTAGACCCAGCCACTGATCTGGGCGGGGGGGGGGGGGTGGTGGTTGATGCGGGCAGGCTTTGTTCTATTGCACAGCCCACCAGGGAGGGGCTACTGTCTCCTTCTGTGGACGGTGCCCCTGCTCTACCCCTGAAACCAATGCTGGCTCCTCTCCCCACAGGTGCTCGCACAGGGAACCTAGCCCCAGACCCAAGAAAACCCCACAGTTAGAGATAAGATCCCTCTCAGTCCCAGTCCCAGGTTCTCCTCTTATCCACATACAGCCCTACACTTCCGCAGCCAATCTTTCTCTTACTTTGGCCTCTCCGCAGAAGGGGATCTCTTTCGGTGAGTGGTGAATAAAGCCACAGGTGGACCAATAAACGGACAAGCAAGCGAGCAAAGGCTGACAAGGGAAAATCCACCTGTTCCATGGTGGTGTAGAGAAAGTAGGTGCTTTTAGCAATGCCAGTAAGAGGGTAAACATTATGGAACAGGCGAATTAGTGAATTCTGTGGGTGGAATGTTTTCCCTGATTACAATGGGCAGCTTATCCATCCTCCAGCTCTGAAGCATATGGCCAGTGGACACCACATGCTGGGGACAACAAGTTCTGGAGGAAAGGAGTGGAAGTAACAACTCTCCCCCTTTCCTAGAATGCCAGCGTCCATTTACAAACCCTCCATCTGCCCCCTGGCCCTTTCTTCTGCCCACCCGCCCCGATTACTCCCACATATTACGTCCTTACTGCAATCTTGCAATCCTTGGTTTTGAACCATCGTTCTAATCTGTTTTGTTGTTGGTGGTTAGGTCTGTCATTTATCTACGTAAAAACCTGGGAATTACTATCTGAACAAAGCTGAGCTCCTGGATGGCTCAGTCAGTTAGGCCTGTGACTATATTGCTTTCGACGCAGGTCATGATCTCATGGTTTGCGAGCTCCAGTTCTGCATCAGGCTTTGTGCGGACAGCGTAGAACCTGCTTGGGATTCTCTCTCTCCCTCTCTCTGAGCTTTCCTGGCTGTCTCTCACTGTCTTATGTTTGTGTGCTGCTTTTTAAACTGGCCTAGGAGTAATTTGGGACCAGTGGTATGATAACTAACCTTCTCTTTCACCTGCTATGACAGCTCTAACATTCCCGTTACTCTGATGAGTTAAGATGTAAGGCAGAGTGTCCCGAGATCCTCAACCAAACTACACGGTGTAATCGTATGAGCATAGGTATTCACACTTCTGTCCATTCCCTCATAAACTCACTCATTTCGCAAATAGCGAACACTTACGCGGTGCACACTGAGGAATATAACAGTAAGCAAAATAGCCTTCGTAAATCAATTTTTTTTCCGACTTGGAATTTCATGGGCCTATAGTATCCAGTCCCCTGTGATTCAGCGCATGATTAAGATTAACGTATTTCACTTCTTCCAAAGATGTTTCTCAAGATTGGCAGAAGCAGTGGGATGTGACCGATGCTGGTTCAAATCCTAGCTCTGCCACATAGATGTGATATTTGGCAAGTTATTTAAACTTTCTAAGCATTAGCCTAGTTGCCTGTTAAGTGGGAATAATAATACCTTTCCCACAGGCCTGTTATGTTTGCTTGAGAGGGAAACATGTGTGAATTGCAGAGAAATGTACTGGTGTATGGTGGGAACTAAAGTGAAATTAGTTTTTTCCCTCTGTTTTCCTCAGGCTTTCTGATCATCTCGTTATGGGTTTGTTCCGAGGGCCTTGTGCCTCTCTGTGCCTCTCTGTGCCCTTGAGGATCCTCTTGCAATCCCCAGCATCCGGGAATTGGGCCTCATTCTACCAAGGAACCTGACTCTCACATGGTGCCTTCCACAGTTCACCTGTTCTGTACATTCAACACAGCCAACGTGAAGGTTTTAAGTAAGCAAGCAGCGACTTTGTCAAAAACGGAATTACATCACTGGTAGAAGCGAGTGTTTACTGACTCGCAGTGAAGGGGGTTCCATGCATTATTCCAAGTTATTTACCGTCATTACCTCACTGAATTCATTTCAGAGCTCTATGGTGAAGGTGCTAGGTTGTGCCTGATTTTACAGCTGAGAAAACTGAGTAACCCAGAGAAAAAGTAAGTTGTCCAAAGGTCCGCTGCTAGAAATAGAGCAAAATAGGATTTGAGATCCCAGGCAGCCTTGCTCCAGGGGCCACCCCCTTAGTCACTGAACTCTATTGCTTCTTGCTAAGCAAGAATTTACTGTAGGATAGGGAATTTAAGTGGTATTGAGTTGTAAAGAAGATTGTAAGAGATGGCAAATGTTCCACCCAATCCATCTGATCACAAAAGGGTAAGAGTTAATCAAAAGTTGATGATGCAGGTGTTTGTAAAAAGAGAGAATGTGAGAGAGAGAGAATCCCCCGTATAGACTGCTGCTGTTACACATCAAATTGAAGTGAGACAACTACTTGTTCTGTAACAATTGGGAACTGAAACTCCATAAACTCATTGCATTTATTCAGTATGCATTTATTCCTTTGCCCATGGCTGGCACTGTAGTAACGACACACGGATGGCTAAAGTGAGTCCTGCCCATGAAGAACACATGGTCTAGGAGGGGAGCAAGGGCTACGTAAGGAGGTTCATGACAATACAACTAGTGGGAAGAAGAACTGTGGACACACAAAGGGGAAGTAAGCACCCCCAAGACACTTTCCATAAAGAAAGACATAAGAAAGGAATGAAACCTCTTAGAGTTCTGGAAGCATCCTTCTTGTAGGCTCTCATGAGTGTATTTTCACTAAGTCCGTAACTATTGGGAGCTGATCCCTGCTGAGCCAAGATCCTCCAGGACAGAACCTTCCTCTGTTCGGTTGGCTTCAAGTGAACCCGGGTATTCAGCCCTTCTCCAGTGTCCCTCTCCCACCATCCCACTTCTGGCCCTCTTGATTCCTAGATTCCTAGGAAAATCAGCCTATAAGGTCAAATCCTTATTTGTTGTTAGTTCCTTCCAGAGACAGGGTCTCCACGATGCTATTGATTCTTTCAGTGGAATCCTGCCCATGGGCTGCACAAGGAACTCCATGATACGAGTTCAATGCCTCCTCAAATGATGGGTTTTATGAGAAGTTAAGTCCTGTGAGCTTGGGTTAGAAATAGTCCACATCATTCCCAATCTCAAGGCTTGTTTTGGACAAAGGATGAAGATAAAAAGCAATGAATACATAAAAGACTTTTGTAAGAAGTTCAGCTTAAATACGGCAGAAGAAAAGAAAGGGGGGGAGTGTCTTTTCATTTCATGTTAACAGCCAAAGAGAAAAAGCTTCTTTAGATTTCAAGAAGAAAGGAATAATATCAGTGTACACAAAGCAAGCTTTAAAGGTGAGCTTTATCATCGTGTCAGTAGAGCTTTTTACTACAAACTCTACCGATTATGGTATTTCTCATAACTCCTTGCTGCCCTAGGGAAAAGTACTTAATTGCCTATGCCTAACTTTTATCTGAGTTCATGGCTATTTTCCTTTCATTTTTAAAGCTTAGCTTAGATCAGGATGAGGGAAGATGGCGGCGTAGGAGGACGCTGGGCTCACCGCGCGTCCTGCTGATCACTTAGATTCCACCTACACCTGCCTAAATAACCCAGAAAACCGCCAAAGGATTAGCAGAACGGAGTCGCAGGAGCGAAGCGCAGACTAGAGGCCCACGGAAGAGGGTAGGAAGGGCGGCGAGGCGGTGCACGCTCAACGGACTGCCGGGAGTGAGCCAGGGCGGAGGGGCGGCTCGCCGGCCAAGCAGAGCCCCCGAGTCTGGCTGGCAAAAGCGGAGGGGCCTGACAGACTGTGTTCTGACAGCAAGCGCGACTTAGCGTCTGGGAGGTCATAAGTTAACAGCTCTGCTCGGAAAGCGGGTAGGCTGGAGGACAAAGGGAGGGAGAGATGCTGAGCCCCCGGACGACAGAGCTCAGTTTGGTGGGGAACGAAGGCGCTCGCCAGCGCCATCTCCCCCGCCCATTCCCCAGCCAAAATCCCAAAGAGAACCAGTTCCTGCCAGGGAACTTGCTCGCTCAGCGCAAACGCCCAACTCTGCGCTTCTGCAGAGCCAAACCTCTGGCAGTGGATCTGACTCCCTCCCGCTGCCACAGGGCCCCTCCTGAAGTGGATCACCTAACGAGAAACGAGCTAAGCCTGCCCTCCTGCCCCTGTGCACATGCCTACCCACCCCAGCTAATACGCCAGATCCCCAGCATCACAAGCCTGGCAGCCTGCAAGTAGCGCAGACAGGCCATGCCACCTCACAGTGAATCCCGCCCCTAGGAGAGGGGAAGAGAAGGCACACACCAGTCTGACTATGGTCCCAGCGGTGGGCTGAGGGCAGACATAATGTCGGAATGCGGCCCCGCCCACCAACTCCAGTTATACACCACAGCACAGGAGAAGTGCCCTGCAGGTCCTCACCACGCAAGGGACTATCCAAAATGACCAAGCGGAAGAAATCCCCTCAGAAGAATCTCCTGGAAATAACAACAGCTAATGAGCTGATCAAAAAGGATTTAAATAATATAACAGAAAGTGAATTTGGAATAATAGTCATAAAATGAATCGCTGGGCTTGAAAACAGTATAGAGGACAGCAGAGAATCTCTTGCTACAGAGATCAAGGGACTAAGGAACAGTCACGAGGAGCTGAAAAACGCTTTAAACGAAATGCATAACAAAATGGAAAATCCACGGCTCGGATTGAAGAGGCAGAGAGGAGAATAAGTGAACTAGAAGATAAAGTTATGGAAAAAGAGGAAGCTGAGAAAAAGAGGGATAAAAAAATCCAGGAGTATGAGGGGAAAATTAGAGAACTAAGTGATACACTAAAAAGAAATAATCTACGCATAATTGGTATCCCAGAGGAGGAAGAGAGAGGGAAAGGTGCTGAAGGGGTACTTGAAGAAATAATAGCTGAGAACTTCCCTGAACTGGGGAAGAAAAAAGGCACTGAAATCCAAGAGGCACAGAGAACTCCCTTCAGACGTAACTTGAATCGATCTTCTGCACGACATATCGTAGTGAAACTGGCAAAATACAAGGATAAAGAGAAAATTCTGAAAGCAGCAAGGGGTAAACGTGCCCTCACATATAAAGGGAGACCTATAAGACTCGTGACTGATCTCTCTTTTGAAACTTGGCAGGCCAGAAAGAATTGGCACGAGAATTTCAGTGTGCTAGACCGAAAAAATATGCAGCCGAGAATCCTTTCTCCTGCAAGTCTGTCATTTAGAATAGAAGGAGAGATAAAGGTCTTCCCAAACAAACAAAAACTGAAGGAATTTCTCACCACTAAACCAGCCCTACAAGAGATCCTAAGGGGGACCCTGTGAGACAAAGTAGGAGACACATTACTACAAGCATAAAACATACAGACATCACAATGACTCTAAACCCGTATCTTTCTATAATAACACTGAATGTAAATGGATTAAATGCGCCAATCAAAAGACATAGGTATCAGAATGGATAAAAAAACAAGATCCATCTATTAGCTGTCTACAAGAGACTCATTTTAGACCTGAGGACACCTTTAGATTGAGAGTGAGGGGATGGAGAACTATTTATCATGCTACTGGAAGCCAAAAGAAAGCTGGAGTAGCCATACTTATATCAGACAAACTAGACTTTCACTTAAAGGCTGTAACAAGAGATGAAGAAGGACATTATATAATAGTACAGGGTCTATCCATCAGGAAGAGCTAACAATTATCAATGTCTATGTGCCGAATACCGGAGCCCCCAAATATATAAAGCAATTACTAATAAACATAAGAACCTTATTGATAAGAATGTGGTAATTGCAGGGGACTTTAACACCCCACTTACAGAAATGGATAGATCATCTAGACACACGGTCAATAAAGAAACAAGGGCCTTGAATGAGACATTGGATCAGATGGACTTGACAGATTTATTTAGAACTCTGCATCCCAAAGCAACGGACTATACTTTCTTCTCGAGTGCACATGGAACATTCTCCAAGATACATCACATACTGGGTCACAAAACAGCCCTTCATAAGTTTACAAGAATTGAAATTATACCATGCATACTTTCAGACCACAATGCTATGAAGCTTGAAATCAACCACAGAAAAAAGTCTGGAAAACCTCCAAAACCATGGAGGTTAAAGAACACCCTACTAACGAATGAGTGGGTCAACCAGGCAATTAGAGGAGAAATTAAAAAATATATGGAAACAAACGAAAATGAAAATACGACAATCCAAACGCTTTGGGATGCAGAAAAGGCAGTCCTGAGAGGAAAATACATTGCAATCCAGGCCTGTCTCAAGAAACAAGAAAAATCCCAAATACAAAATCTAACAGCGCACCTAAAGGAAATAGAAGCAGAACAGCAAAGGCAGCCTAAACCCAGCAGAAGAAGAGAAATAATAAAGATCAGAGCAGAAATGAACAATATAGAATCTAAAAAAACTGTAGAGCAGATCAATGAAACCAAGAGTTGTTTTTTTTGAAAAAACAAACAAAATTGACAAACCTCTAGCCAGGCTTCTCAAAAAGAAAAGGGAGATGACCCAAATAGATAAAATCATGAATGAAAATGGAATTATTACAACCAATCCCTCAGAGATACAAACAATGATCAGGGAATACTATGAAAAATTATACGCCAAAATACTGGACAACCTGGAAGAAATGGACAAATTCCTGAACACCCACACTCTTCCAAACTCAATCAGGAGGAAATAGAAAGCTTGAACAGACCCTTACCAGTGAAGAAATTGAATCGGTCATCAAAAATCTCCCAACAAATAAGAGTCCAGGACCAGATGGCTTCCCAGGGGAGTTCTACCAGACGTTTAAAGCAGAGATAATACCTATCATTCTCAAGCTATTCCAGAAATAGAGAAGGAGGAAAAATTTCCAGACTCATTCTATGAAGCCAGTATTACTTTGATTCCTTAACCAGACAGAGACACAGTAAAAAAAAGAGAACCACAGGCCAATATCCCTGATGAATATGGATGCCAAAATTCTCAATAAGATACTAGCAAATCGAATTCAATGGCATATAAAAAGAATTATTCACCATGATCAAGTGGGATTCATTCCTGGATTGCAGGGCTGGTTCAACATTCGCAAATCAATCAACGTGATACATCACATTAACAAAAAAAAAAAAAAAAAAAAAGAGAAGGACCATACGATCCTGTCAATCGATGCACAAAAGGCCTTTGACAAAATCCAGCACACTTTCTTAAGAAAAACCCTTGAGAAAGTCGGGATAGAAGGAACATACTTAAAGATCATGCAAGCCATATGAAAAGCCCACAGCTAACATCATCCTCAACGGGGGAAAACTGAGAGCTTTTTTCCCTGAGATCAGGAACACGACAGAGATGCCCACTCTCACCGCTGTTGTTTAACATAGTGCTGGAAGTTCTAGCATCAGCAATCAGACAACAAAAGGAAATCAAAGCATCAAAATCGGCAAAGATGAAGTCAAGCTTTCGCTTTTTGCAGATGACATGATATAATACATGGAAAATCCGATAGACTCCACCAAAAGTCTGCTAGAACTGATACATGAATTCAGCAAAGTTGCAGGATACAAAATCAATGTCCAGAAATCAGTTGAATTCTTATACACTAACAATGAAGCAACAGAAAGACAAATAAACTGATCCCGTTCACAATTGCACCAAGAAGCATAAAATACCTAGGAATAAATCTAACCAAAGATGTAAAGGATCTGTATGCTGAAAACTATAGAAAGCTTATGAAGGTAATTGAAGAAGATTTAAAGAAATGGAAAGACAATCCCTGCTCATGGATTGGAAAAATAAATATTGTCAAAATGTCAATACTACCCAAAGCTATCTACACATTCAATGCAATCCCAATCAAAATTGCACCAGCATTCTTCTCGAAACTAGAACAAGCAATCCTAAAATTCATATGGAACCACAAAAGGCCTCGAATAGCCAAAGGAATTTTGAAGAAGAAGACCAAAGCAGGAGGCATCACAATCCCAGATTTTAGCCTCTACTACAAAGCTGTAATCAACAAGACAGCATGGTATTGGCACAAAAACAGACACATAGACCAATGGAATAGAATAGAAACCCCAGAACTAGACCCACAAACGTATGGCCAACTCATCTTTGACAAAGCAGGAAAGAACATCCAATGGAAAAAAGACAGTCTCTTTAACAAATGGTGCTGGGAGAACTGGACAGCAACATGCAGAAGGTTGAAACTAGACCACTTTCTCACACCATTCACAAAAATAAACTCAAACTGGATAAAGGACCTGAATGTGAGACAGGAAACCATCAAAACCTTAGAGGAGAAAGCAGGAAAAGACCTCTCTTACCTCAACCGTAACAATCTCTTACTCGACACATTCTCAAAGGCAAGGGAATTAAAAGCAAAAGTGAATTACTGGGACCTTAGGAAGATAAAAAGCTTCTGCACAGCAAAGGAAACAACCAACAAAACTAAAAGGCAACCAACGGAATGGGAAAAGATATTTGCAAATCACATATCGGACAAAGGGCTAGTATACAAAATCTATAGAGCTCACCAAACTCCACACCCGAAAAACAAATAAGCCAGTGAAGAAATGGGCAGAAAACATGAATAGACACTTCTCTAAAGAAGACATCCGGATGGCCAACAGGCACATGAAAAGATGTTCAGCGTCGCTCCTTATCAGGGAAATACAAATCAAAACCACCCTCAGGTATCTCCTTACGCCAGTCAGAGTGGCCAAAATGAACAAATCAGGAGACTATAGATGCTGGAGAGGATGTGGAGAAACGGGAACCCTCTTGGACTGTTGGTGGGAATGCAAATTGGTGCAGCCGCTCTGGAAAGCAGTGTGGAGGGTCCTCAGAAAAATAAACAATAGACCTACCCTATGACCCAGCAATAGCACTGCTAGGAATTTACCCAAGAGATACAGGAGTACTGATGCATAGGGGCACTTGTACCCCAATGTTCATAGCAGCACTGTCAACAATAGTCAAATTATGGAAAGAGCCTAAATGTCCATCAACTGATGAATGGATAAAGAAATTGTAGTTTATATACACAATGGAATACTACGTGGCAATGAGAAAAAATGAAATATGGCCTTTTGTAGCAACGTGGATGGAACTGAAGAGTGTGATGCTAAGTGAAATAAGCCATACAGAGAAAGACAGATACCATATGGTTTCACTCTTATGTGGATCCTGAGAGGCTTAGCAGGACCCATGGGGGAGGGGAAGGAAAAAAAAAGAGGTTAGAGCGGGAGAGAGAGCCAAAGCATAAGAGACTGTTAAAAACTGAGAACAAACTGAGGGTTGATGGGGGGTGGGAGGGAGGAGAGGGTTGGTGATGGGTATTGAGGAGGGCACCTTTTGGGCTGAGCACTGGGTGTTGTATGGAAACCAATTTGACAATAAACTTCATATATTAAAAAAAAATAAAGCTTAGCTTATCTTAGTTCGTCAAATAATTTTCTTTTATTTTTTTGATGACAGAAATCTCATTTACACTCCTGAATGTCCTATTACCCATGACAGGTACCTAGCATTCTGCCTTGCACATCTACTTACTTATGTGGGGAAAATGAAACAAAACAAAACAAAACAAAACAAAACAAAAGGCATTTGTTTTTTCACCGTCCAGAGACAGAATAAATTCCTAACGGAAATAATAAAATATTTGGGCCCTGAACACGTGACTGCCCTTAAATGTTAATATATTCAAATTGAGGACATTTTTTATTTGACAGGTATGGTCAAATGCCCAAGAGAACGATTCAAAAATAAAGAGAACTCTGGGAATCAATGGGTTAGGAAGGTCATGAAAAAATTGGAGACTACGATCCAGATCTTAAAAAAGCTCTGAATGTATACTCACAAAGACTTACCGACTTTGGATAAGCAGGTTAAAACTAGTGCTTTGAAAGTCCATAGAGCTGTAGCATTCGAAGGCAGGGTTTCTTACAGTATGGTCTGATACCTCTCCCTAATCAATGGAATCATGGAGGGCTTACTACAGGTGCGGATTCCGAATTCACACCGAATTCTACATTTTTAGGTAATGTGCCAGTTTTTGTTAAGATAACCCAAACTAGTAACAGCATTCCAATCTGCAAAGGACACACGAGCCCCACTCTCTGTAGCATAAAGTTTGGGTTGCTTTGGTAGGTGGATGAAAGCAACAAAACACAGAAGTGTGCAGGGAGAAGTGGAGACTTGAAGTGTTTGAAATGCATACTGTCCCATTTCTCAGGGAGGGCACAGATACGGCTTGATGGCACCCAAATCAGTGTTTCTGTCTGAACCAGTCCTGCTACCCAGGCCACAGTCAACCATAAATATTATCCAGAGAAATGATCTGCATCTGCATCTGTATCTGCTGGAGATTCCCTGACTGACCAGATTCTCACTGCTGCTGGGGCTGGGGGTGTGGGGTGGGAGGTAGATAAACGGAGAGAATCAGACTAGCCCAAGTGGCCAAGATCTAGATGGAGTCCACCCTATGTGTTACCGTGGCCATATCTGAAGTTTCCAGAGGTGATGATGCTACATGCGGGGCCACCATTGTTCCGTGATGATATTGCAGTTGGTATATGATGCTAAGATTAAAACAAGGAAACGTGGTAACTTAGTATATATTATAACGTGTCAACAAGAAGGCAAAGAAAAATCTTGGTTTGTACTTCGTTGGCAATTACTAATAGATATGAAAGTTACCGTCCCTCTAGGAGGCAAGGTTCTTGCCAACAGAAATACAACACTAATACAGGAGCTCCTTCCAAGGGTTCATCTGAGAGTATACTGAATGGCCTGAGTATGTAATGTGATTTGATAAGGCAGAACTGGTTTCTCCATGGCCCACAAGGATTAAATTCTAGAATTCCATAGAGTTTGCTTGATGCATTGATAAGCCAAGGAAACCTAGGAGGGGATTTGGTGAAGCCACATGCCCTAGAAATATGACAGCTAATTTTTGACTTAAGAAGAAACCGAATGACCTCCAAAAGACATCAACAATTGTACCTCACAGATGTGCTGTGAGCTTGAAATGCTCACACATGTGCTGCATCTTGAAGACGGTAAGTGGTAAAGACATTGGTAGTATTATATTAATGGCGGCTACCCTTTTTTCCAAAATTTTGTAGGAGGTCATAAAGAAATTGGCAGCTCTGCCATTCCATGCAGTCTGCTGCCAATGACATTGTTGCCTTAATGGAGCACAGCCTACAGCCTCTTTGTGAGTAAAACGCTCTTTGATTATGCCACTGGTGGCAGCCTTTCTGTGACAGCTGAACACGTCCCTAACCGATACTACTTGCACTTACTCAATGCCATTCAAGTACAATTTCATGTTTTGTTAGCACAGATAACATCAATAATGTCACTCTTATTGAAGGTGAAATTATTACCAACATCACTCAGCAGATGAGGTTGGGGAAAAGATGCTAGAGAAGTTTCCTAAATGAAGAAGGGTTTGGAGAATACCAGCGTTCTATCTCCTAAGCATACCCTCGCAGAGTAAACTGTAGGGCACAGGGATCTCTCTGTTACAATATCACTTGAAGTTTAGGAGTGTTTTTCCATATAAATGTTTGAAAAAGTCCATGGTAGAGAAGGATTTACTTAATCCCAGAGAGTAAAATGAAAGAAGGCTTTGGACCCACAACCTCCTCCAATCAGTAAGTAGGCCGAGACAACCATAAGGCTGTAGACACAGGCTACTTTTCATGAGAAGGGAAGAATGACTTGGAGGTTGAAAGCCAGAACCCCGGAGGAGCTAGGACCATGGAAAATCATTCCCAGGCCTTAGGACCCAATGAAACAACTGCCTACCTGTGCCAGCTGAACTTCAGAATTGCTATGGACCAGTGACTCATTCATGATTACCTCCTTCCTTTCTTTTGAAACAGCAATGTTTGTATTTTGTTTGTTTGTTTGTTTGTTTGTTTGTTTGATTTTTCTGTGTGTGTGTGTGTGTGTGTGTGTGTGTGTGTGTGTGTGTGTGTGTGTTTGTGTGTGTGTGTGTGTGTTGTGTGTGTGTGTTCTGGTTATAACCATGCCCGTGTTGTTTGTATGCTGAATTCATAGGTCTTCATTCATAGGTCTTCAGATTGAAAATGTACTCGAGGACTAGTGCGCCCATGGAGACTCATTCACACCTGGACCTAATTTAGATAAAAATATCCTGGACTTTGAGCTGATGTTACAAGGGTTGTGTCTTTAAGAGGGAGGATTCTTGGGGAAAGGTGAGGATATTTTTCAGGCAGGATGAGAGTGAATAATAGGAGGCCAGCAGACAGGCTGTGGCAGTCTAAAATATGTTCATAAATTCTCTTTTTTTTTTTTTTAAATTTTTTTTTTTTTTTTTAAATTTTTTTTTTTTTTTTTCAACGTTTATTTATTTTTGGGACAGAGAGAGACAGAGCATGAACGGGCGAGGGGCAGAGAGAGAGGGAGACACAGAATCGGAAACAGGCTCCAGGCTCTGAGCCATCAGCCCAGAGCCCGACGCGGGGCTCGAACTCACGGACCGCGAGATCGTGACCTGGCTGAAGTCGGACGCTTAACCGACTGCGCCACCCAGGCGCCCCCATAAATTCTCTTTTAAGCCCTTCAAAAGGGGGACCTTCATTCCCTTTTCCGTAAGCATAGGCCAGATGTACTGAATGATTTTGAAAACCAGAAGAAGGTGGAAGTGATAGTGAGTTAAAAAACTCCAAAGAGCAGATATTGTAGTCCAATGGCGTTGTGATTAGGGGAAAATCGATGGAAGGGGCAACCGGCCATTAGACGCAAGAATTCTGAGTGGAAGAGATGAATATAAGCGAAGAGAAACAAAAATTATATAAAATCAGGGAGGGGACAAAACAGAAGAGACTCATACGTATGGAGAACAAACTGAGGGTCACTGGAGGGGTTGTGGGAGGGGCAATGGGCTAAATGGGTAAGGGGCACTGAGAAATCTATTCCTGAAATCATTGTTGCACTACATGCTAACTAATTAGGAGGTAAACTTTAAAAAATAAAAATAAATCAAATAAAAAAAAAGAAGCTACAATTCTACACCTTTCAAAATTATCAATTAAATTTGAGAGTGGACTCAAGATATCTTCAGACGTGCAAAGACTCAGATATTTGATTCTACTCATTCTTCATTAGGAAGTTATATGAAGGTGTACTCCAGCAAAACAAAGAGAGAAAAAATAAAGACAAATTATTCTTAATAACAGGCAACACTAACAGAGTGTTTATTTTTGTGCCAGACTCTGTTATGGGTTATTTTCATATATTATTTCATATGAACCACACAACAAACTTATAAAGTATATACAATTACCGTTCTTATCTTCGAGAGGAGAAAAGAGGGTTATAAAGAAGCCAAATAACTCATCCAACATCCAACTTACACAGCTGGTAAGTGGAACAAGTAAAGTCTAACCCCAGGCCTTCTGGCTCAAGAGTCCAGGCTTTTAAATGTTCCCTAACTTCCCAGATAGCCATATTACCATGAAACCATGGAAACAAACTGGGAGCGTAGCAGAGGAAAATCACAGGAAGGAAGCTATGAAGCAGACCTACTGAGTCACCACCTAAATGAGGCAGGAAAAGAGAAGGGTCCAGTGAGAGACCGCTAAGAGGTTAGCAGGAAGATGTCATAAAGTGGCATGATTTGAGAACACTGAAAGAGTGCAATAAAACAAAGAAGTGCATTAGAAAATTAAGGAGAACCAGATAATATCCATAAGACGGCCTTACTCTGAATGAGCCAAGTGAAACATGGCATGGTTTAAAGCACTGATGGAATACAAAGAGAAAGGATCCATTTCACCTTGATGCTAGACATGTCCTCATTCAGGAGGTGCAAAGACTCCAGCAAAAGAGTAGTAATTCTAATGTTTGCATATTATTTAATAATCACAATAATTTAAACCATTTATTAGTTTTCAAGTTTTAGAATCAACCTTGAACTCTCTAAAGAGACTTGATTGCAGAGCATAACAGCAGTGTTAACAACAATGACAAACAGAAGCCCAAAGCTGATGGGAGACGGAGAAAAAGTGCAGCAAGTTTAAGGAAGACCTTTATCGTACAATGTAAGGAATGAAAAATGATAGTACAGGTAAGGGAACTAGGTCTCTATTTTAAAATTACATCTCATGGGGTACCTGAGTGGCTCGGTGAGTTCACAATCCACTCTTGATTTTGGCTCAGATGATGATCTGACAGTTCATAAGACTAAGATGAGCATTAGGTTCTGCACTGACAGCTCAGAATTCTCTCTCTGCCCCTATCCTGCTTGAGCATACTCTCTCTCTCTCTCTCTCTCTCTCTCTCTCTCTCTCTCTCTCTCTCTCTCTCTCTCTCTCAAATAACATACATTCATACATACATACATATATACATACAAACATAAAATTATATTGTGTGATGGTTAATTTCATGTTTTAACTGGGCTAAGCCACAGGGTACCCAGATATATGGCTAAACAGTATTTCTAGTGAGTCTGTGAGGACATTTCTTAGTACAATTAACATCTGTATATCCGGAGAGTAAGCAAGACACATTGCCTTGCCAAACACTGGGTGGCCTCAACTAATCGATTGAAGACTTGAATAGAACAAAAGGTGGAGTAAGAGAGAATCCACTGTGTCTATCTGACTGTCTTCAAGCTGCGATATTGGTCTCCTGACTTCAGGCTCAGACTTGGAATGGAACATACATCATCAGCTCTCCTGATTCTTAGGCTTTTGGAGTCTGCCTGGAACTGAACTACTCGATCTCCTAGGTCTGCTCTTCTCAGCCTCCGTAATCCTGTGAACCAATTCCTATTGATACTGAGTCTCTGGAGAACCCTAATTAGTACCTATATGTAACTTCATCCGTTATGTATTTTTGCCCTCAGATCCAGTTCCTGCACTTCTCCTACAGACTGTGTTTCCTGGTTCCTTGCCAACTGGCTTCCAGAGGGGTTTGACCAATGGGTGTTTGATGGGAGAAAGGGAGGAAGGTATAAGCCCAGAGGTTTTTCTCTCTCCGGCTCCACTTCCTACCAGTGATTTTATCTCCTCCAAATTCTAGCTTCTTTCCAAGAGCCTCTTCTCCCATGTTCTCAGTTCCTGCTAGGTATGGTTCTGAATTTCTCTAGCTCTGCAGGTGGAAACAGCTTTCTGATGATACTAATTCCTGATTGCTTCGCCATCCTTTGTTTGGCTTCTGGGATTTCCCATCACGTGTGTAACTATTTAAAATACCTATAGTGACTCACCGGCTGGCTGGACCTGACTGAAACAGTATACAGATAGAAGTTCGGGAATATATCGGAAAGTGAGGAGAGAGAAGACAGGTGGCTTAAGCGACCTATATGTCAACGTCACATAGGAAGTCAGTAGACGGTGCTTAAAACTGACAAATCAATAAGCAGCAGTATAGTATACTACTTATCTTCATGAAGATTCCTAACAAAAGAATATAAACCTGGAACAGTTAAAAGTGTTGCCTCAAATCATGGAGACAGTAAAGAGACCTGTGGTTGCCAGGGACTCAGGGGGGAAGGGAGAGATGAATAATCGATGAAGCACAGGGAATATTTACGGCAGTGAAACATCTTGTAAGACAGTGAAATGCTTTGGATCATGGCATTGTGCGTTTGTCAAAACTCACCGAACTGCACACCACAGTGAATGCTAAGGTACACTTCGGTCTTTAGTTAATAATAGTTTTCATATGGGCTCATCCGTTGTAACAAATGCACTACACTGACACAAGAAGTTTACAATAGGGAAAACTATGTTTTGGGGGGTAGGAGGGAGAACAGGGGAACTCTGCACTTTCCAGTCTTTTTCCGTAAACCAGCTTTTTAAAAGCTGTTTTAGAAAATAAACTCCCTCAATGAAAGGGAGGCAGAGAGACAGAAGAGGAGGGAAGGAAAGAGGGAGAAAGGGAGCTACTTAAATGTCATGGAGGAAACTTAAGTGTGGATTACTAAGTGAAGGGATCCAATACGAAAAAGCCATTTGCTTTACGTTTCCAACTATGATAACGTTCTGGAAAAACAAAACAAAAGAAAACAAAACAACGACAAGGACGACAACAACAACAACAACAACAACAACAACAACAACAACAAAACACCTTCGGAGACAGTAAAAAGACCAGTGGCTATTAGGGTTTAGGGGGAGAGAGGAAGTGGTAATAGGCGGAGCACAGGGCACTTTAGGGTGGTGTAACTATTCTGTATGATACGGCAATAGTAGATACATACCATTATACATTTCTCAAAACTTATGAATCTATATAACACAAAATAAACCCTAACTGTTAGTTAATGATAATGTGTCTAATGGTAATGTGTCAACAAGAATGGCTCATCCACCACTTATAATTAATGTATCCACATTGGTGCAAGGTACTATAGAAACTACTGGGGGTGAGGAACCTGTATTTTTTGTGCAATTTGTCTCTAAATCTAAATTTGTCCTTAAAAAATGGTCTTTTGAAAAAAACCTGATTTTAAAAAAAAGAAAAAACAAAACAAAAGAAAGTGTTGCCTCTGGGGAAGAGGTGTTCATGGGGGAAACAAAGCTTTTGATTTTTTATTGCAAGTCCTGATCTGCAATTTGGATGTTGTGGGCTTTATTTTTAACTATTTGTATACAATACTTGGATTGATATTTCTCAAAAAAAAATCTGTACACCTGCCAGAATAGATAACATGAAAAAGACCATATTAGCAAGTGTTGGCAAGGCTATCAAGTATTCAGAGCTCACAGGCACTACGCAGGCACTACTATAGAAAGAAGTGTGTGTAAATTGGTATAATCATTTTGGAAACAGTTTGGAGGAATCTTACCAAAGCTGATAAGTTGGATGACATGTGACCCAGCAAATTCTCTCCTAGATAAATAAATACTATTGTAAAAAATGTTCACCAAAGGACGTGTCCTATAATGTTCACTGAAGCTTTATTCATAATTACCCTAAGCCAGAACCTACCTAAATGTCCACCAAGAGTTGCAGAAATATTGTAAACTATTCAAATAATGAAATTCTATACACCAATGAGCAGAAAGGATCTATACATACAATACCATGAATATCACTAACATAAGTTTGAGTGAAAGAAGCTAGGTGTAGGACACATAATTCCATTTCTATATAGTCCAAAAAGAAGCAAAAGTTGTATATTCTGTAAGAAGTCAGAATAATTGCCGTCCCAAAGAGAGATAGACCGTGACTGAAAGAAGCACAGGTGGTCCCTTGGGGTCCTGGTATCTTTTTTATTGAGTGCTGATTCCACAAGTATATTGAACTTAATTGCCTCAATCTGTGCTCAGAATGCTTTTAATAATATATGTTCTTTTTTGCGTGCCTGGGTGGCTAGTCACTTAAGTGTCCAACTTTGGCTCAGGTCATGATCTCATGGTTTGTGAGGTCGAGCCCCGCATCAGGTTCTGTGCTGACAGCTCCGAGCCTGGAGCCTGCTTGGACCCTTGGCTCCCTATCTGGCCCTCACCTGCTCACAAGGTATCTCTCTCTCAAAAATAAACAAACATGACAAAAATAGTATATGTCCTTTTGAATATACTCTATACTTCAGTAATCTTATTTTAATCTGAGTGCAGACCCCTAAGTCACACCCTTTTTTCTCTACTGCCTCTTCTAAACAGTTAAAGAATATGTACTTTAAATCATCCTAGAAGATATATATACATACACATACACACAAAGAAAGAAAGAAATTGGCGGGAGGAGCCGGGAGGTGGGTGAATGGCAAAGAAACTCTAGCTTTATTACACAAGCATGGAAACAAATTCCTTTGGAGAGGGTGGGGGTGGAATGGCTTCTTCGGAAGACTTCAGAGCAATGAAGGAACAAGAGAGATCATGGATCTGCCCCTACAGTCCTGGAGACCTCTCAATGTGGGGTTAGGAAGAAAGGGGCCCTCCCTTGCGGTCCAGTGGTCTCCTCCCTCCGCAGACCCGGTGCTGGGAAGCAGCAGAGGGCACAGCTGCCCCGGAGTCCCAGAAGGCGGCGCCGCATCCAGGGGGCGCGGGCCGGGATCCTCTGGTGCTTCTTCGCCCGTACAGTGCACTAGGGGACGCGGGCCCGGCTCTCACTGGTTCATCCCTCCAGGCACAAGCCGTCCTGGGGCTGAGAGGTCGCGCGGTGGTGGCCCGCATCTCTCGCCCAGGCACTGGGAAGCGGCAGAGTATCACCACGGGTGCCAGGTTCACTCCCAGGACTTGGCACGCTTGGCGCCGCGCTTCTGCCACGCTGCTCTCGGCCCAGACGTCGCCGACTACGCGGATGGTGGGCAAGGTGGTCAGCGTCGGAGTGGCCGCCCTCCCACTCTCCTCCAGGGGGCTGCTGTCCTCGAGGGACGGCGCCGGCGGGGGCGGCACCTTCCTCTGGCCGGCGGCGACCTTCCGGGCTCCGTGGCGCCTCCTCCTGGCAGCTGGCAGGCGCGTCTGGACGCGGGCCTCGGGGGGCTGGTGCCCCAGCATGTACACCACCTTCTCCTCAGGCGCCTCCAGCGCGGCCCCTCCTGCAGCGCTAGAGGCACCTCCCCGGGCGGCCGGGGCCAAGGCTCCCCGGGGCCTGCGCCGCTGCCTCTTCATGAGGCTCAGGAGGTGAGGCCGTTAGGGGCCGCCCGTGCTTGCCAGGTCTCGCCGCCACCGCCAGGCCCTGATGAATTTCCTACCAGGAAGCCAAATCACTCGGCATGCTGTGAGAGTTACACCGCTGTTGCTAGGAGACCAGGCGCTTTGTGAGGTCACAATGTCTGCCTATCCTATCACTGCCTGCTGCCCAAAGCTGCCTTAGGTTGGGATGTGTTTAAGATTATGCCCTTGAGAAAGACCTGCACGAATCTTACCTGAGACGGCCCATAGTTCTTGATGAGTTCAAGAGGGTTGTTCTCGACGTGAATGCACAGGTGCCTCAGCCTCCATTAATTCCATCCAACATGGGATGACACTTCGCGGTGGAGAGTACACACAACTTGTAATCACACATGACTGTAAGAGGTTTTAGCTAATTAAATGCCTTGTCATGCAACGCACTGAAAGCCAAATTGAAGTAACTACTCTACTCTTTCAAAGAATACAGATATACTGTGCCTTGCTTAGGGGTCCATAAGTCTGTGGCTATAGCTCACACTTCAGGAAGCTGTTTTTCACAGCAGCAGCAAACAGTTTGCCTAGTTAGGATGCATGTTCACTTTCACGCAGCTTAGGGAAGACCGAGTCATTGTGTGCTTAAGTGCAAAGCGTCAACGAATTCTGCGTGAGTGGCCATGAGGGCATTCAGTGCCACTAAAACCTATTCGGTACCTACCAATTCATGATATTTCAGGTAAGTCATACACAAGGTAGTAAAAGAGCCATCTGGGATTCCAAGAGTAGAAAACGTGTTACACCGTCCGTGTAAGTGCTTTTGAAAGTAACCAGCATGGTCCATCCATCATCACCACATACACAAATAATTCACAAAATATAAAAAGGACCACCTACCATGATCAATTGAAATCCACTTCCTCAGGAAAGGATGACACCAAACTATGTGAATGAATAAAACGGATAAGTCATGGTAACAATCAGAAGAGACACTTGCCAAGGTCAACGTGATACATGTGAGAGGCCTACTCAACTCCTTTTCTTAAACACACAAACCAAACTTTCATCTAGGCAGCTTAAGCCAGTACTACCTCACGTTCAGAAAGTGCTGAAAATGGAAAGCTATCCTCATATTCAGTAAGAGCAACCCCTGGATTTCCTTTTTCATTAAATGTAATTTATTTTCAAATTGGTTTCCACGCAACACCCAGTGTTCATCCCAACAGGTGCCCTCCTCGATGCCCGTCACCCACTTTCCCCTCTCCCCAACCCCACGTCAACCCTCAGTCTGTTGTCAGTATTTAAGAGTCTCTTATGGTTTGCCTCCCTCCCTCTCTATAACTTTTTCCCCGCATCACCTCCCCCATGGTCTTCTGCTAAGTTTCTCAGGATCCACACATGGATGAAAACATATGGTATCTGTCTTTCTCCACCTGACTTATTTCACATAGCATAATACCCCCCAGTTCCATCCACGTTGCTACAAATGGCCAGATTTCGTTCTTTCTCATTGCCAAGTAGTATTCCATGGTATACATAAACCACAACTTCTTTATCCACTTGTCAGTTGATGGACAGCTGGGCTCTTTCCATAGTTTGGGTGTTGTTGAAAGTAGTGCTATAAACATTGGGGTACATGCGCCCCTATGTCTCAGCACTCCCGTACCCCTTGGGTAAATTCCTAGCAGTGCTATTGCTGGGTCTTAGGGTAGATCTATTTTTAATGATTTGAGGAACCTCCACACTGTTTTCCAGAGCGGCTGCACCAGGATGCATTCCCACCAACAGTGCAAGAGGGTTCCCGTTTCTCCACATCCTCACCAGCATCTATAGTCTTCCAGTTTGCTCATTGTAGCCACTCTGACTGGCATGAGGTGGCATCTCAGTGCGGTTTTTCTTTGGATTTCCTTGACGAGGAGTGCTGTTGAGCATCTTTTCATGTGTCTCTTGACAATCTGGATGTCTTTTTTAGAACAGTGTCTGTTCAAGTCTTCTGCCCATTTCTTCACTGGATTTTTTGTTTTCCGGGTGTGGAGTTGGTGAGTTCATTTTACAGGTTTAGGATACTAGCCAATTATCCAGTATGACTTTTGCACACATCTTTTCCCATTCAGTCAGTTGCCTTTTAGTTTTGTTGATTGTTTCCTTCATTGTGGAGAAGATTTTTATTTTGATGATGTCCCAATAGTTCATTTTGCTTTTAATTCCCTTGCCTTTGGAGATGTGTCAGCTAAGAACTTGCTGACGCGGAGGTCAAAGAGGATGTTTCCTGCTTTCTCCTCCAGGGTTTGATGGTTTCCTGTCTCACATTCAGGCCCTTCATCCATTGTGAGTTTACTTTTGTGAGTGGTGTAAGAAACTGGTCTAGTTTCATTCTTCTGCATGTTGATGTCCACTTCTCTTAGCACCATTTGTTAAAGAGACTGTCTTTTTTTCCATTGGATATTCTTTTCTGCTTTGTCAAAGATTAGTTGGCCATACGTATGTGGGTCCAATTCTTGGGTCCCTAAACTATGCCATTAAGTCTATGTATTTGTTTCTGTGCCAATACCATGCTGTCTTGATGGTTATAGCTTTGTGGTAGAGGCTAAAGTCTGGCATTGTGGTGGCTCTCACTTTGGTTTTCTTTTTTAGTATTACTTTGGCTTTTCAGGGTCTTTTGTGTTTCCATACACATTTTATGATTGCTTGTTCCAGCTTGGAGAAGGATGCTGGTGCAATGGGATTGGGGCTGCCTATAATGTGAGGACTGCGTTGGGTCGTATTGACATTTCGCCAATATTTATTCTTCCAATCCACGAGCATGGAATGTTTTTCGCTTTCTCTGTATCTTCTTCAATTTCCTTCACAAGCCTTCTATAGTTTTCAGCATACAGATCATTTACCTCTTTGGTTAAGTTTATTCCTAGGTATTTTATGACTCTTGGTGCATTGTATATTGTATCCGTTTCCTTATTTCTCTTTCTGTTGCTTCATTATTGATGTATAAAACGCAATCAATTTCTGTACATTGATTTGTACCCTGCAACTTTGCCAAATGCATGTATCAGTGCTAGCGGACTTTTGATGGAGTCTGGCGGAAATTCCATGTATAGTGTCATGTCATCGGCAAAAAGTGGAAGTTTGACTTCTTCTTTGCAAATGATGATACCTTTAATTTCATTTACTGTCTGATTACTGATGCTAAGACTTCCAACACTATGTTCAACAACCGGGGTGAGAGTGGACATCTCTGTCTTGTTCCTGATCTCAGGGGGAATGCTCTCAGTTTTTCCCCATTGAGGACGATATTTACTGTGGGCTTCTGATTAATGGATTTTATGATGTTTAAAGTAGTTTCCTTCAATCCCAACTTTCTTGAGGGTTTGTAATAAGTAAGGATCCAGTATTTTCTCAAATACTTTTTTTCTGCATCTATTGACAGTGTACTATGGTTCTTATCTTTTCTTTTCTTAATGTGATGTAGCACAATGATTGATTTGTGAATATGGCACTAGCCCTGCAGGCCAGGAATGAATCCCACTTGATCGTGTTGCATAATATTTTCTATATGCTATTGAATGTGATTTGCTACTATCTTGTTGAGAATTTCTGCACCCCTATTCATCAGGGATATTGACCTGTGATTTTCCTTTTTTTCTGTGTCTCTGTCTGGTTTTGAATCACCGTAATGCTGGCTTCATAAAATGCGTCTGGAAGTTTTCCTTTCATTTCCAAATTTTGAAACACCTTGGGAAGGATGGCTATTACCTCTACTTTAAATGTCTGCTAGAAATCGCCAGGGAAGCCACCTGGACCAGGACTCTTATTTATTGGGAGATGTTTGATAACTGAATCAGTTTCCTCACTAGTTATGGGTCCGTTCACATTTTCTATTTCTTCCCGTTTGAGCTTTGGAAGTGTGTGGGGATGGAGGCATTTGTCCATTTCTTCCAGGTTGTCCAGTTTGTTGGCATAGAAGATTTTATAGTGTTTCCTGATGAATGCTTGAATTTCTGAGGGATTCTTTGTAATAATTCCATTTTCATTCGTGATTTGACCTATTTGGGTCCCCTCTCTTTTCTTTTTGAGAAGCCAGGCTAGAAGTTTATCAATTTTGTGTATTTTCTCAAAAACACAACTCTTGGTTTCATTGATGTGCTCTACTGTTTTCCTTTAGACTCCATATTGTTTATTTCTGCTCTGATCTTTATTATTTTTCTTCCTCTCCTGGCTTTGGGGTGTCTTTGCTGTCCTGTTTCTAATTCCTTTAGGTGTGCTGTTGGATTTTGTATTGGGAATTTTTCTTGTTTCTTGAGATAGGCCTGGATAGCATTGTTTGTTGTTGTTGTTGTTGTTGTTGTTGTTGTGTTTTGTTTTGTTTTTGTTGTTCCCTGTCAGGACTGCCCTTGCTGTATCCCGAAGGGTTTGCATTGTGGTGTTTCATTTTTATTCGTTTCCTTATATCTTTTTTTTTTAATTTTTTTTGAACGTTTTTATTTATTTTTGGGACAGAGAGAGACAGAGCATGAACGGGGGAGGGGCAGAGAGAGAGGGAGACAGAGAATCTCAAACAGGCTCCAGGCTCCGAGCCATCAGCCCAGAGCCTGACGCGGGGCTCAAACTCACGGACCGCGAGATCGTGACCTGGCTGAAGCCGGACGCTTAACCAACTGCGCCACCCAGGCGCCCCATGTTTCCTTATATCTTTTAATTTCTTCTCAAATTGCCTGGTTGACCCATTTATTCCATAGTGGGATGTTTTTTAACCTCCATGCTTTTGGAGATTTTCCATCTTTTTTCTGTGTTTAATTTAATGTCCCCTGCAATTACCACATTCTTATCAACAAGGTTCTGTATGTTTTTAATTAATTGTTTATGTATTTGTGTGTCTCCGAATTTGGTGTGTAGGCATTTAAAATTTTTAGCTCTTCCTGATGGAAAGACCCTGGAATTAATATAGAAAGCCCTTCGTCATCTTTTGTTACAGCCTTTGATTTAAACTCTACTTTGTATGATATAAGTTGGCTACTCCAGGTTTCTTTTGACCTCCAGTAGCATGAGAGATACTTCTCCATCCCCTCATTTTCAATCTGAAGGTGTCCTCATGTCTATAAGCAGTCTCTTGTAGACAGCAAATAGATGGGTCTTGTTCTGTTTTTTGTTTTTGTTTTTTCTTTCCATTCTGATACACTATGTTGTTCGGTTGGAGCATTTAGTC
Organism: Puma concolor; assembly: GCF_028749965.1. NCBI lineage: Eukaryota > Metazoa > Chordata > Mammalia > Carnivora > Felidae > Puma > Puma concolor. Next base: position 1,678,820 of record NW_028240225.1, read on the forward strand.
CATTGAAATTCAGTGTTATTATGGAAACATATGCGTTTAGAGTCATTGTGATGTCTGTAGGTTTCATGCTTGCAGTGATGCACCAGTTTCCTTTCCCACCAACAGTTAGAGAGGGTTCCTCTTTCTCCATATCCTCACCAGCATCTGTGTTTCCTAAGTTGTTCATTTTAGCCACACTGACTAGTGTGAGGTGGTATCTCAGTGTGGCTTTGATGTGTATTTTCCTGATGATGATTCATGTTGAGCATCCTTTCATGTGTTTTTGGGCCATCTGGATGTCTCTTTTGGAAAAGTGTCTATTCATGTCGTCTGCCCATTGTTTCACTGTATTACATTTTCCAGGTGTGACTTGGGTAAGTTCTTTATACATTTTGTGTAGTAACCCTTTATCCAATATGTCATTCGCAAATATCTTCACTCCTTCCATCGGTTGCCTTTTAATTTTGCTGATTGTTTCCTTTGCAGTGCTGGAGAATTTTATCCTGACCAGGTCCTGATCATTCAGTTTTGCTTTTCATTCCCTTGTCTTTTGAGACATGCCAAGGAAGAAATTGCTGTAGTGGAAGTCAAAGGGTTTTTTTTCATCTTTTCTCCTCTAGTGTTTTGATGGTTTCCTGTCTCACATTTAAGGCTTTCATCCATTTTGCATTTATTTTTATGCACATTGTAAGAAAGTCATCTAGGTTATTCTTCATCATGTTACTGTTCTGTTCTCCCAGCACCCTTTGTAAAGAGGCTGTCTTCTCTCCATTGGATTGTCTTTCCCGTTTTGTCAAAGATTAGTTCACCATATATTTGTGGGGCCCCTTCTGGGTTCTGTATGCTGTTTCATTGATTCATGTGCCTGTTTTGGGGCCAATGTCATACTATCTTAATGATTACAGCTTCGTAGGAGAGGCAAAAGTCTGAGCTGCCTCCCACTTTGGGTTTCTTTTTTCCACGTAACTTTGTCTACTCAGGTTCTTTGGTTGTTCCGTGCAAAGTTTCAGATTGCTTGCTCTAGTCTGGAGAAGAATGTTGGTACAATTTTGATTGGTATTGCATTAAATGTGTAGATTGCGTTCAGTACTATTGACATTTTAACAGTATTCATTCTTCCACTCTTTGGCATGGATTGTTTTTTTTTTTTTCTGTATTTGATGTGTCTTCATCATTTTACTTCATATATTTTCTGTACTTTTCACTGTACAGATCTTTTACATCTTTGGTTAGGTTTCTTGCTAGGTATTTTACGGTTCTTGGTGAAATTGTAACTGGCATTGATTTCTTGACTTCTCTTTCTGTTGCTTCCTTATTGGTGTATAGAAAGGCAACCAGTTTCTTTACACTATTTTGTATCCTGTGAGTTTGGTCAATGCATGGATCAGATCTAGCAACGTTTTCATGGAGTTTTTGGGTTCTCCGCGTTCAGTCTCATGTCATCTTCGAAAGGCCAAAGTTTGACTTTCAATGATATACGTTAAGTTAAGTGTAGTTAAAAAAGAATTTACCCTTTGGGCTCTATGTTAACTTCATAATTGCACAATAAGTGACAAATAGCAAAAAACTGTGCATGTTATCCCACATTAGAATTGGTAACTGGAATTTAATTCTTTAAAACATATTGAATCTCTCATGATATGGATAGGAGTATGAAACATCTAACTTCACCCAGTGCACACGTGTGTATTTGTAAACACATATGCTAAACAGCAAAATTGTAATACTAGTGAGGTGTGTCAAATTTTACATGTTCATGGTGCAGATAATATTGTTTTACCGTCTTTTTGGTAGCAGCCCGAATAAGACATTTGAAATCAACGAGAGAATTCCGAACCTACAGGGTACATTCTCCATGCTCTATACTGACTTACAAATAAATGAACAAATGGAACTAAAAAAATACATTGCACTGGTAATCATGTTTATTGCAATTGTGCATTAACTTTTTATGGACTCTAGCCATACTAAGAGTGCACGTGAATAGGTGTTGGAAATGACACACTTTATCTGACATGACCAAACTCACTAGAAACATATACTTTCAAAAACTTTTTAATATTCATTTTTCAGACATACTATAACGTCTAATACCGTATGACTCCACATTTAGAAGAGCAAAGATCGACATGGTGAACTTTGCACGTGTTACAATGGTTATCACATAATATTATTTGATATCCTAGAATTTTAAACAACTATTCAGCTGCACGGCTCATGCTAGGTATTTGAACTTTGACATATTTTATCTTTCTGTTTTTCATTAGTTAATCGTTTTTTTTTTTTTTAGAATTAGCTTTTGCTACAATCGCATAACTACTAACTTGGGTAATGGACATCCAAGGTTCCAGCTTACCTGTTTTTGTATCAGTGATGAAAATCAATCGCAATGTCATTGCCTTTTCAATTAACCATGGCTATGTTTTAGTTCTTTTATCACTGCAATAATAAATTCTGTTGTCTTCTATGCCTTTTTTGAAGCCCAGTGATTAATCTTATGACTATGATTCTACATTCTTGTTGTTATACTGCTTTTGTCTATTTTGATCGATTCTTTAACAGTCACGTCTTCCTGGAAATTCGTCTCAGGGGAATTCTTCTGTTTCATCAGTTTGGATAGTTTTCTATCCCTTATGAGTTTTAACGTTGTTGTTGTTGTTGTTGTTGTTGTTGTTGTTGTTGTTGTTGTTGTTGTTTTGTTTTGTTTTGTTTTGTTTTGTTTTTTGTTTCTTTTCTTTTATGTGCTATGCACCTGAGAGCACTGCTACTTTAAAGTGGGCTCATACCCTCTCCATGGCCTGGCCCTTCAGGAGGTGTGTTTTGGAAAGTGTTACTTGCTTCGTGTTGCTATGACTTTTGTTGTTTGATTTCTCATCTCAGAGTGATTTTTGAAAATCCCACGAGGTGTGATTTGATGTGTTCCTTGAAGTACCAAATGTAGTAATTGGAGGCTTGCACTATCTTGACAGGGGTTAAAACACCTTAAGTTGCCATGGATGGGTGTTCTTGCCCTTCCCAACAATGGGGGTTACTCCTGGTAGTGAGATCCAAAGCCCCGGCGCCACACAGACAGCTCCTCTGAAAAGCTCTAGGCAGCTGCACTTATGAAAGCCGCTCATTTTCTGATTTCCCAGAGGTTACCTTGGGCAAAATGTGGATTTTGTAAATTACCTGACCCCATCTATTTCTTCTACCAGCCAGATCTTAGATTGTAGGCAAATGATACCTCCGAGTTTGCTTTTCCAATTTGTAAAAGGGAAGTATAACGCCTATGTTCAGTATAGTGGTGAGATTACAGGTAATGCCTGTAAAACGTGTGGAAAAACTCCTGGCACATTACACTCCATAAAGACTGTATTTTGTTTTGATTTCCTCATAATTGTCACTGCATCCATACAAACTGTATCTCCAGGATGGGGTCTTTTGTAGGTCAAAATGTAAGCTACACCATAGAAGCTATCAACGAGGCAAAATGTTTCTCCTATCCGTGAGGACGTGACCCTTCCCTTTTTTGTATATGTAGACAAAATTTGGTGGTAGAGATTATTGAAGACTTGAATGTATATTGCAGTCTGGCACACCGGGAGATAGTTAAACATCCCCTATTTCAGGCATCGTGGATAGGCATATTGAACACCTTACGTGTCAGGTGCAATTAGGTTCAAGTACACAGTGATAATCCAACATGCACGCTCCATATATTCAGGATGTTTCAAACCTTAGCTACAAATGGTACAGGTGTAATTACAACGTGTGGCAAATGCTGTTAAAAAAAAGACTAAATGTTCTGAGAAGGAATGGCACAGGGGACAAAGTGTAGATGAGAGGATTGGCCAACAAAGTTCTTGGGGAGAAAAGTCCTTTTTTCAAACTTGGACCCATAGCAAGTACTGGTAAGGAACCTAGCGAACACAAAATGCATTCTAAGCAGAAACTACGTAGGTCTAATTTGAGCAACCAGGAGAACAGACCGTTCCGTTCACCTAATGAAAGGAGAATGAGGAAAGATGGCATTAGAGGGGTGACAAGACAGGACTGCCAACATCTTGTGGTCATGTTACAGATTCTATGTGTCATTTTGAGTACAGTGGAGATTAGAGGGTTCTCTTAAGCAGAGGAATGAAGTGCTCAGACTCAGGATTTTTGCATTGCATTCCGGATGCAGTGAAAAGAACGAACTGGGATTTTGGTGGGAAGGGAAAGGCAGAATGGGGCTAAGAACGAAAATGGAGAGTAGGCAGAAGGTGGTGAGAGACTAGCTGGCTTGGCATACGTTGGAGGTGGAGTTGAGAGCCCCTACTACTGAGTGGATCACAGGAAAGACGTTGAGGAGGGGAGGACTGACAATGAGTCTCTTCCCCTCATGAGCAACTGAAGACAAAGCCCCATTAAGAGAGGAACACAAGAGGGGTCTTGAGTTGGTCATGGATTTCAATTGATTGTTGATTGGGTATTAATTCATAGGCTTAGAGAAGTTTGCTTAGAATTTTATCTTTTCATTGTTTTGTTTCTACAAATTGCTTCGTTATTACCATCTTGAGGTTCTAACGGATGGTCTCCAATTCTTCGCTGTCACCAAGACCTTCTTCCACAAGAGTATGGACGTGATGGGTTATGTAGGTCCATCATCTTCTACCCAGTCTTTGTCATCGTCACAAATACTTAATGGCCACTGTTGTAGAATAACCTCAAGCTCCAAGAGGGTTGTTCTCACTGTTCTCAGAATGCCTGCCCCTCCTTTATTCCCGCACATTTGCTTTTGTCGCCTTTGTCCTCCTCCTTTCTGCCTGCCAACTAGAAATTTGGTCATCCTTTAAGATTCTTTGTGCTATGCCTCTGAGACGCCTTTACTGATCAACTCGGCTCAGTGGACTTCTCCTGCTACATGAAACTTGACCTTGAAGTCTCACTGTGCTTTGTATCGTGTTTGGGTTTTTTGTACCGTCAAATATTGAAAGTTTCTTGAAGGCAAGGATGCGGTCTTGCATGCTTTCAGAAACTTTTATAAACACTCAAACATGGTGAATGTTTAGAAATCTTTCTTGGTGAAGTGGTTGAGTCAACGTCAAATCAGATGGGAAGGGAGTCTGCTGAAGGAATAACACTGGACTGTTTGAAACTATCCTTGATATGTTGAATGGACCTAATAAATTTATGAATTGACACATTTTATTTATTTAACTGATACTAGACTAAATCATTTATTTGAAACGTTACTTTATGATTACGGCGGTCTTAAAGTTTATTGCAGAAAATTTAGAAAATAAACAAGAAAGAAAGAAAAATGGTCATAAGTCAAACACCTGGAGATAAGCATATGTAAACACGTTTTTTATGTTTATGTATTTTTGGCACAGAGAGAGAACGAGGGAGAGATGAGCAAGAGTGGGGGATGGGAGGAGAGAGAGAGATAGAGAGAATCATAAGCAGGCTCCACGCTGTCAGTGCAGAGCTCAATGTGGAGCTTGATCGCACACTCTGTGGAATCATAACTGGGCTGAAATCAAGAGCCACATGCTTAACCGACTGAGCCATTCAGGCGCCCCTGGAGGTAAGCACCTCTAACACTGTGCTATAATCGTCAGGGAAGAGGTATATGTACATGCATTTACCAAAATTAGCTATGTAGCTGTGAATCCCATTTTTGGTCCTCTAGTGATAGGAGCATTTCCGCAAGGTCATAAATGTTCTGCAGGGCTATGAATTGTAAAGGCCACATAGCATGCCATAACTTATTAAAAAATTTTTTTAATGTTCATTTATTTTTGAGACAGAGAGAGACAGAGCATGAACGGGGGAGGGTCAGAGAGAGACGAAGACACAGAATCTGAAGCAGGCTCCAGGCTCTGAGCTGTCAACACTGAGCCCGACGCGGGGCTCGAACTCACGGACCGTGAGATCATGACCCGAGCCGAAGTCGGACGCACAACCGACTGAGCCACCCAGGCGCCCCATGCCATAACTTATTTAAACACGGCTATTGATCATTTAGGATGTTCCATTTTCTTGCTTCAATTAGTTGCTACAAGTAGAATTAGCTTTTCATGGTGTAGACACAGTTTAGTAAATGTGAATTAAGAAATAAAAAGAACTGCAGCCGGTAATGTGAGGTGGAGGAACAGGATGACCAGATTTTGCTTCACCTTGTCTATTGCTGGCAGTCTTTACACCCTTCTCTCCCTCATCCTCTTTTTCTCCTCCTTAACCCACAGCCTCCACCTCTTTATTCCTCCTTCTTCTCATCCTCGTTTCTCTGTCTATGCTGGCCTCCTTGCTTCCCATCAGTACACACGTTCACACTCCGGCCTTGGGGAATTCATGGGTCCTTCTGCCTAGATCACCTTCCTGTGAGCAGGGAGTTCTCTCATTTCCATGAGGTATTTATTCAACTGACACCTTTTTCAGTAGGGCCCTCTGTGTCGAGTATTTCACCCTGTCTAGTATTTCACACCCCCTCCCCCAGTGCTTATATCCTCTCCAAGATGTATTTACTTCTTTTTTCCCCATTCATTATTCTCTACCATAGTTTCTAGTTCCATTATCTTTGTCAGTCTCCCCCACTGGACTATTAAGCACCAAGAGCGCAGTGGTCCTTGGTCCTTTGGTTCCCTAGCGGATCCTCAGGGCGTAGACTGTGTTGTCTCATTCTAAATGCTCCAAAAGTATTTATTGAATGATTCAATGAATCAACATCACTCCTTCTTTCTTAAGAATGTTTTATAATTTTCTACATGACACATACATCTATGATCCATTTGAGTGAATGTTTGTATAAGTGATGAATTTAGGTCAAGGCTGCTTTTAATTAATTAATTAATCAATGAACCGTTTGATTAAACAATTAATTACTTAGTTAATTGATGACTATTGCATACGAACACTTAATTGTTCCAGTAACACTTGTGAAAGACTATCTCCCTTTTTCTGTTAGGTTGGCTGTATGTCGTTATCAGAAGTTGTGTGAGGATGCTTGTGTATGGGGTCAATATCTGGATTATCTGTTCTATCTCTTGTTCTGTGTGTCCATCTTTCTTCAATATCACACTGCCTTGATTACTGGACGTTTATATTAAGTCTTAAAATGGTGCAACATGAGTTCTCCAACTTGGTTAGTTTTCAGAGCTGTTTGGCTGTTCTCGTTCCTTTGTCTTTTCACACGTATTTTAGAATGAGCTTCCTGATATCCACAAAAAAATCCTGGGATGTCGACTGGGATTATGTTGAATCTCTAGATCAAGGTGATTATTGACATCGTACTAGCGAGGCTTCCATGGATAGATATGGCATATCTCTCCATTTATTTATATCTTCCTTGATTTACCCAATCAGCCTTCTGTGGCTTTTCGCGTACAGATCCTGTGCATGTTGTTAGATTTAAATGTAAGTATTTCAATGTTTGGTGTGATTTTAAATGGTTCTTTAAAAAACAGTTCATATTCTAATTGTTCTTTGCTTATGTATAAAAATGAGACTGAGCTTTATATATTGACCGTGTATTCTGGGGCTTATTTAATTATGTTTGAGTTCTAGAAAACTGATGTATACTCCTTAGAATTTGTTTCATGTTGATAATCACATGATTTAAGAGTTGAGGCAGTTTTCAGGGCACCTGGATGGCTCCATCAGTTGACTACCAGACTGCTGGGTTCAGCAGCTCAGGTCATGGTCCTATGGTCAGGGGATTGAGCCGCGTTTGGGGTTCTGTGCTAAGCATGGAGCCTGCTTAAGCTTCTCTCTCTGTCTTTCTCTCTGTCTCTTTCTCTCCCCGTCTCTGTTCATTCTCTCTTTCCAAAATACGAATTGAAAAATCAATAAATAAAAGAATCGAGATACTTTTTATTTTTACTTTTTCCACTGCGAAGGCCTTTTCTATGCCTTTTTCTGCACATGGCACGCTTGTCATCAGGGGAGGTACTGGTGTTTATGTCGATTTGTACACAGGACTGGCTGATTCCCTGCTTTTATTGTCTCCTTCCTTGGATTTCTGCCAAACTTTCCCCAATCAAAATAGGATTCAGAGGGACCCTATTCTAGTTTCGGTTCAAGATGGCTGTGTAGGAAGGCCTTGAACTCAAATCCTCCAAGGTGAAAGAAGGTTTCAACTACCTCCACATCGACCTTAAACTGTCTAAATGATTCACTTTTTCTTTCCAGCTTCTCTCTTTCTTTATGTGTATTTATTTTTGAGACAGAGGGAGACAGAGTGCAAGTGGGGGACAGGCAGAGAGAGAGGGAGACATAGAATCTGAAACAGGCTCCAGGCTCTCAGCTGTCAGCACAGGTCCCAATGCGGGGCACGAACCCAGGAGCCATGAGATCATGACCTGAACTGAAGTTGGATGCTTAATCAGCTGAGCCACCCAGGCGCCCCCTCCCCAGTCTCAGCTTATCTCTTAATTCAGGATCCTGAAAGCAAAGTATCACCTCATGGGAACTGAAACTACCCCTCTAGGAATAAGGACTCCCTGAGCCAATAAGACTGCACCCTCAAGCCCAAGACAATGACCAACCTGACCTTAGTGACCACCTGTGTGTACCTACCTCCTTTTGTCCCAGATTTTCCTTACATAAACCTGGAGGTATTTTCAGCACTTTACAGAGAGTCTTTGAGGGGAGTCTGCTGTATCTCTGGTGTCGGCCTCTGAATAAGTTCCCCATTTGTTTCACCTCCACTAGTTCCTTTGATTTGCGATTTTGTCACTAATGAGTAGCCAAACCTCACCTTTTTTGGGTCCCCTGGAGCGAGGTGCTCTTGTGCCTGAACTTCCTGACTACATTTTCTGGTGAACCATCCAGAAGTTGTACTTCCAATTTGTCCAGCTCCCTCGGGATTGCACCTATTGATATAACAATTCCTCCTGAGGAGCTGAGGACCGACTGCACAGATGGTGCCTAACAAAACATAGAAAATCAAAAGACAACAGCAAGACAGTGAGACAGTAACAAAGGAAACACTCACCCTAACGTTGCCAAGGGCAGTTGGGGAAGGACCAGAAACAGACTCCTCTGTCCTTGGGCAGAAAACAGAGAGAAAAAAACACACACTGCAGTTTGAAAAGAACAACTGTCATATAAAAGAGAGCATTAGAACTCTGTCAAGGTCAGAGGAGCCGCAGGAGTTCTCTCTGGGTCATAGAGACGGGAGAGTGGCTGGGTTACATTTTACATCCACATTTTTTCCTGTTTACTTATTTTTGAGAAGCAGAGAATACAAGCAGAGCAGGGGCAGAAAGAGGGGGACAGAAGATTCAGGGAAGGCTCTACACTGACAGCATCCAGCCCAAAATGGTTCTCAAATTCATGAACTGTGAAATCACGACCTGAGCTGATGTCAGATACTCGATCCACTGAGCCACCCAGGCGCCCCACATTCTCCATCCACCTTAAATGCATAGACCAGAGCAGGGTCCAGTTGCTGTAGCTGCCCTAAGCCTCAGTAAGTTCCAGGCCCACAATAACACAAGCCCCAATTGCACTGGACACACACACACACACACACACACACACACACGACATGCTTTTTTCCCCCTTAATGAATGCAGTTGAAAGAGCAACTAGCATATAAAAAGAGCCATTCCTGAACTGTAACCCACCTCAGCTCCCACGGCCCCTTCAGGGCACCCTCTCCGTGGAAAGTCCTGGTACACACTAGTTTATATCCACTTCAGCTTCAACTATATTGGCAAGGTATCCTCTGCATGTACAGCCCCAGGTGCCTTCAGCTTGTACGCAATTTAGCTTCACCTATCTTGCCCAGGAATCGTCTGCATAGAGAGATCAAGGACATCCTGACACCCAGACTGCTTATATTCTAGCCACCCTGTACAGGGTACCTGTACACAGCACCCCAGCATGCCTCAACCTGCATTCATTTCAGCTTCAGCTGTCCTGTCAGGGTACCCTCAACACACAGAATCCTGGGATACCCCAGTCTGCGTTCACTTCAGCTTTAACTATCCCGACAGGGCGCCTGCTATGTAGAAAGCTCCAGGATCCTCAGTCCACGCAAGCCACGGCTTCATCCAGCCAGCAAATGTCACCAACTTGCACACAGGGTCTACCCAGGGGGACACTCATGTATAAGACAATTCCTTCAAGTGTAGGAGAAGTAGCTGCTCTGCCTAATCTATAGAAACAAATGCAGAAAGAGAAGCAAAGTGGAGAGACAGGGAAATATGCTACAAAAGAAAGAACAATAAAAAAACCAGAAAAGAGCTGAAACGGAGGTAAGCATTTTGCCTCAATTAAATAAAGAATATAAATTAATGATGGTCAAGATCCCCGCCGGGCTGCAGAGAAAAGACAAGAACTAAGTGAGACCCTTAATTAAGAGATAGCAACACACATAAAATCAGAGTTCAAGAAGAAAATAGCTGGAAAAAAAAGAACACTAGAGGGAATCAACAGTAGAAGACGGCATGGGGAAGGACAAATCAGTGGATATGGAAGACAGATTAAGGGAAAGCACCCAAAACAAACAGCAGATTTTTTTTCTAATGAGGATAAGTTAAGGGATACTTTGGAAATATCCAGTGAGCAAAAATCCACATAATAGGGATTCTACAAGAAGGAAAAGTGGTACAAAAAGTATTTCAAGAAAAGATAACTGAAGACTTTCCAAAACTAGGGAAGAAAACAGACATCTAGGACAAGAAGCACAGAGTTCCAAACATGATGAAACCAAGGAGCCCCACACTATGACACATATAAATGTTGTTAATATATGAAATTTAGTGTCAAATTGGTTTCCATATAACACTCAGTGCTCATCCCAAAAGGTGCCCTCCTCAATACCCACACCAACCCTCTCCTCCCTCCCACCCCCCATCAATCCTCATTTCATTCTCAGTTTTTAACAGTCTCTTATTTTTTGGCTCTCTCTCCCAATCTAACCTCTTTTTTTTCCTTCCCCTCCCCCATGGGTTTCTTTTAAGTTTCTCAGGATCCACATAAGAGTGAACCCATATGGTATCTGTCTTTCTCTGTATGTCTTATTTCACTTAGCATCACACTCTCCAGTTCCATCCATGTTGCTACAAAAGGCCATATTTCATTTTTCCTCATTGCCACCTAGTATTCCATTGTGTATATAAAATTTTTTTTTAACGTTTATTTATTTTTTTTGGGACAGAGAGAGACAGAGCATGAACAGGGGAGGGGCAGAGAGAGAGGGAGACACAGAATCGGAAACAGGCTCCAGGCTCTGAGCCATCAGCCCAGAGCCCGACGCGGGGCTCGAACACACGGACCGCGAGATCGTGACCTGGCTGAAGTCGGACGCTTAACCGACTGCGCCACCCAGGCGCCCCTCCATTGTGTATATAAACCACAATTTCTTTATCCATTCCTCAGTTGATGGACATTTAGGCTTTTTCCATAATTTGGCTATTGTTGAGAGTGCTGCTATGAACATTGGGGTACAAGTGCCCCTATGCATCAGCTCTCCTGTATCCCTTGGGTAAATTCCTAGCAGTGCTATTGCTGGGTCATAGGGTAGGTCTATTTTTAAATTTCTGAGGAACCTCCACACTGCTTTCCAGAGTGGCTGCACCCATTTGCATTCCCACCAACAGTGCAAGAGGGTTCCCGTTTCTCCACATCCTTTCCAGCATCTATATCCTCCTGATTTGTTCATTTTGACCACTCTGACTGGCGTGAGGTGATACCTGAGTGTGGTTTTGATTTGTATTTCCCTGATAAGGAGCGACGCTGAACTTCTTTTCATGTGCCTGTTGGTCATCCGGACGTCTTCTTTACAGAAGTGTCTATTCATGTTTTCTGCCCATTTCTTCACTGGCTTATTTGTTTTTCGGGTGTGGAGTTTGGTGAGCTCTTTATAGATTTTGTATACTAGCCCTTTGTCTGATATGTCATTTGCAAATATCTTTTCCCATTCCGTTGGTTGCCTTTTAGTTTTGTTGGTTGTTTCCTTTGCTGTGCAGAAGATTTTTATCTTCATAAGGTCCCAGTAATTCACTTTTGCTTTTAATTCCCTTGCCTTTGGGGATGTGTCGAGTAAGAGATTGCTACGGTTGAGGTCAGAGAGGTCTTTTCCTGCTTTCTCCTCTAAGGTTTGATGGTTTCCTGTCTCACATTCAGGTCCTTTATCCAGTTTGAGTTTATTTTTGTGAATGGTGTGAGAAAGTGGTCTAGTTTCAACCTTCTGCATGTTGCTGTCCAGTTCTCTCAGCACCGTTTGTTAAAGAGACTGTCTTTTTTCCATTGGATGTTCATTCCTTCTTTGTCAAAGATGAGTTGGCCATACGTTTGTGGGTCTAGTTCTGGGGTTTCTATTCTATTCCATTGGTCTATGTGTCTGTTTTTGTGCCAATACCATGCTGTCTTGTTGATTACAGCTTTGTAGTAGAGGCTAAAATCTGGTATTGTGATGCCTCCTGCTTTGTTCTTCTTCTTCAAAATTCCTTTGGCTATTCAGGGCCTTTTGTGGTTCCATATGAATTTTAGGATTGCTTGTTCTAGTTTCGAGAAGAATGCTGGTGCAATTTTGATTGGGATTGCATTGAATGTGTAGATAGCTTTGGGTAGTATTGACATTTTGACAATAGTTATTTTTCAAATCCATGAGCAGGGAATGTCTTTCCATTTCTTTAAATCTTCTTCAATAACCTTCATAAGCTTTCTATAGTTTTCAGCATACAGATCCTTTACATCTTTGGTTAGATATATTCCTAGGGATTTTATGCTTCTTGGTGCAATTGTGAACGGGATCAGTTTCTTTATTTGTCTTTCTGTGGCTTCATTGTTAGTGTATAAGAATGCAACTGATTTCTGGACATTGATTTTGTATCCTGCAACTTTGCTGAATTCATGGATCAGTTTTTGCAGACTTTTGGTGGAGTCTATCGGATTTTCCATGTATAATATCATGTCATCTGCAAAAAGCGAAAGCTTGACTTCATATTTGCGAAGTTTGATGCCTTTGATTTCCTTTTGTTGTCTGATTGCTGATGCTAGAACTTCCAGCACTATGTTAAACAACAGCGGTGAGAGTGGGCATCCCTATCGTGTTCCTGATCAGGGGAAAAGCTCTCAGTTTGTCCCCGTTGAGGATGATGTTAGCTGTGGGCTTTTCATAAATGGCTTTTATGATCTTTAAGTATGTTCCTTCTATCCCGACTTTCTCAAGGGTTTTTATTAAGAAAGGGTGCTGGATTTTGTCAAAGGCCTTTTCTGCATCGATTGACAGGATCGTATGTTTCTTCTCTCTTTTTTTTTTTTTTTTTTTTTTTTTTGTTAATGTGATGTATCACGTTGATTGATTTGCGAATGTTGAACCAGCCCTGCATCCCAGGAATGAATCTCACTTGATCATGGTGAATAATTCTTTTTATATGCCGTTGAATTCGATTTGCTAGTATCTTATTGAGAATTTTGGCATCCATATTCATCAGGGATATTGGCCTGTAGTTCTCTTTTTTTACTGGGTCTCTGTCTGGTTTAGGAATCAAAGTAATACTGGCTTCATAGAATGAGTCTGGAAGTTTTCCCTCCTTCTCTATTTCTTGGAATAGCTTGAGAAGGATAGGTATTATCTCTGCTTTAAACGTCTGGTAGAACTCCCCTGGGAAGCCATCTGGTCCTGGACTCTTATTTCTTGGGAGATTTTTGATAACCGATTCAATTTCTTCGCTGGTTAAGGGTCTGTTCAAGCTTTCTATTTCCTCCAGATTGAGTTTGGAAGAGTGTGGGTGTTCAGGAATTTCTCCATTTCTTCCAGGTTGTCCAGTATTTTGGCGTATAATTTTTCATAGTATTCCCTGATCATTGTTTGTATCTCTGAGGGATTGGTTGTAATAATTCCATTTTCATTCATGATTTTATCTATTTGGGTCATCTCCCTTTTCTTTTTGAGAAGCCTGGCTAGAGGTTTGTCAATTTTGTTTGTTTTTACAAAAAAACAACTCTTGGTTTCGTTGATCTGCTCTACAGTTTTTTTAGATTCTATATTGTTCATTTCTGCTCTGATCTTTATTATTTCTCTTCTTCTGCTGGGTTTAGGCTGCCTTTGCTGTTCTGCTTCTATTTCCTTTAGGTGCGCTGTTAGATTTTGTATTTGGGAGTTTTCTTGTTTCTTGAGATAGGCCTGGATTGCAATGTATTTTCCTCTCAGGACTGCCTTTGCTGCGTCCCAAAGCGTTTGGATTGTTGTATTTTCATTTTCGTTTGTTTCCATATATTTTTTAATTTCTCCTCTAATTGCCTGGTTGACCCACTCATTCGTTAGTAGGGTGTTCTTTAACCTCCACGCCTTTGGAGGTTTTCCAGACTTTTTTCTGTGGTTGATTTCAAGCTTCATAACATTGTGGTCTGAAGGTATGCATGGTATAATTTCAATTCTTGTAAGCTTATGAAGGGCTGTTTTGTAACCCAGTATATGATCTATCTTGGGGAATGGTCCATGTGCACTCGAGAAGAATGTATATTCTGTTGCTTTGGGATGCAGAGTTCTAAATATATCTGTCAAGTCCATCTGATCCAATGTCTCATTCAAGGCCCTTGTTTCTTTATTGACCGTGTGTCTAGATGATCTATCCATTTTGTAAGTGGGGTGTTAAAGTCCCCTGCAATTACCACATTCTTATCAATAAGGTTGCTTATGTTTATGAGTAATTGCTTTATATATTTGGGGGCTCTGGTATTCGGCACATAGACATTTGTAATTGTTAGCTCTTCCTGATGGATAGACCCTGTCACTATTATATAATGTCCTTTTTCATCTCCTGTTATAGTCTTTAATTGAAAGTCTAGTTTGTCTGATAGAAGTATGGCTACTCCAGCTTTCTTTTGGCTTCCAGTAGCATGATAAATAGTTCTCCATCCCCTCACTCTCAATCTAAAGGTGTCCTCAGGTCTAAAATGAGTCTCCTGTAGACAGCAAATAGATGGGTCTTGTTTTTTTATCCATTCCGATACCCTATGTCTTCTGATTGGCGCATTTAATCCATTTACATTCAGTGTTATTATAGAAAGATACGGGTTTAGAGTCATTGTGATGTCTGTATGTTTTATGCTTGTAGTGATGTCTCTGGTACTTTGTCTCACAGGGTCCCCCTTAGGATCTCTTGTAGGGCTGGTTTAGTGGTGACAAATTCCTTCAGTTTTTGTTTGTTTGGGAAGACCTTTATCTCTCCTTCTATTCTAAATGACAGACTTGCTGGAGAAAGGATTCTCGGCTGCATATTTTTTTCTGTCTAGCACACTGAAAATCTCGTGCCAATTCTTTCTGGTCTGCCAAGTTTCAAAAGACAGATCAGTCACGAGTCTTATAGGTCTCCCTTTATATGTGAGGGCACGTTTACCCCTTGCTGCTTTCAGAATTTTCTCTTTATCCTTGTATTTTGCCAGTTTCTCTATGATATGTCGTGCAGAAGATCGAAACAAGTTACGTCTGAAGGGAGTTCTCTGTGCCTCTTGGATTTCAATGCTTTTTCCTTCCCCAGATCCGGGAAGTTCTCAGCTCTTATTTATTCGAGTACCCCTTCAACACCTTTCCCTCTCTCTTCCTCCTCTGGGATACCAATTATGTGTATATTATTTCTTTTTAGTGTATCACTTAGTTCTCTAATTTTCCCCTCATACTCCTGGATTTTTTTATCTCTCTTTTTCTCAGCTTCCTCTTTTTCCATAACTTTATCTTCTAGTTCACCTATTCTCTCCTCTGCCTCTTCAATCCGAGCCCTGATGTTTTCCATTTCATTATGCATTTCGTATAAAGCGTTTTTCAGCTCCTCGTGACTGTTCCTTAGTCCCTTGATCTCTGTAGCAAGAGATTCTCTGCTGTCCTCTATACTGTTTTCAAGCCCAGCGATTAATTTTATGACTATTATTCTAAATTCACTTCCTGTATATTATTTAAATCCTTTTTGATCAGCTCATTAGCTGTTGTTATTTCCTGGAGATTCTTCTGGGGGGAATTCTTCTGCTTGGTCATTTTGGATAGTCCCTGGCATGGTGGGGACCTGCAGGGCTCTTCCCCTGTGCTGTGGTGTATAACTGGAGTTGGTGGGTGGAGCCGCAGTCAGACCTGACCACTGCTCCCAGCCCACGGCTGGGGCCACAGTCAGACTGGTGTGTGCCTTCTCTTCCCCTCAACTAGGGGAGGGATTCACTGTAGAGTGGCATGGCCTGTCTGGGCTACTTGCACACTGCCAGGCTTGTGATGCTGGGTTTCTGGCATATTAGCTGGAGTGGGTAGACAAGGTGCACAGGGGCAGGAGGGGCAGGATTAGCTCGCTTCTCCTTAGGTGATCCACCTCAGGAGGGGCCCTGTGGCAGCGGGAGGGAGTCAGATCCACTGCCAGAGGTTTGGCTCTGCAGAAGCGCAGAGTTGGGTGTTTGCGCTGAGCTAGCAAGTTCCCTGGCAGGAACTGGTTCCCTTTGGGATTTTGGCTGGGGAATGGGTGGGGGAGATGGCGCTGGCGAGCGCCTTTGTTCCCTACCAAACTGAGCTCTGTCATCCGGGGGCTCAGCATCTCTCCCTTCCTTTGTCCTCCAGCCTTCCTGCTTTCCGAGCAGAGCTGTTAACTTATGACCTCCCAGAAGGTAAGTCGCGCTTGCTGTCGGAACACAGTCCGTCAGGCCCCTCCGCTTTTGCAAGCCAGACTCAGGGGCTCTGCTTGGCCAGCGAGCCGCCTGTCCGCCCGGCTCCCTCCCGCCAGTTCCTGGAGCGCGCACCGCCTCGCTGCCCTTCCTATCCTCTTCCATGGGCCTCTCGTCTACACTTGGCTCTGGCGACTCCACTCTGCTAATCCTCTGGCGGTTTTCTGGGTTATTTAGGCAGGTGTGGGTGGAATCTAAGTGATCAGCAGGACGCGCGGTGATTCCAGTGTCCTCCTACGCCGCCATCTTCCCTCTGTTCTCCTGGGGAGAGTTGACACATAATAATTAAAATGTCAAGGTTTAAAATTGATAAAGAATTTCCAAAGTTTTAAGAGAGAAGCAAAAGTTACCTATGATTTGAAAAACAGATCTCAACAAACAAACACCTAAAGTTGTCAGCTGATTTTTCAGCAGAAAGTTGGCATGCTGGGAAAGAGTGACAAGGTATCTTCAAAGGCCTGAAAGGATAATCCCACGACCAAGAAAACTTTACCTGGAAAGATATCATTAACATTTGAAAAAAAAAGAGATAAAGAGTTTCTCAAACAGAAGATAAAGAAGTTTATCACCACTAATCAGCAGTGCAAGAATTGTTCACCGGGAAAATCATAATTAGATATTACAGAATTATGAATAAAAAGATGTAAATAATGACAACATACACATAAAATATGGAGGAGGGACTTAAAAAAGTCAGTTCGTATTTTATTTTACTAAAAAATATATGTTTTATTTCATGTTTGAGAGAGAGAGAGAGAGAGAGAGAGAGAGACAGAGTGTTAACAGGGAGGGACAGAGAGTGGGGGAGGCAGAGAATCTGAAGCAGGCTCCAGGCTCTGAGGTGTCAGCACAGAGTCCAACATGCGGTTCAAACTCACGTATTGTGAGATCATGACCTGAGCTCGAAATCGCACACTTAACTGACTGCTCCACCCAGTTGCCCCAAAGGTTAGTCTTCTTAAATTTCTCGAATGTGTGTATATTTAAGAGACCACCAAAATAACATAGACTGCTGTTCCTTGGGATGTTATATGTAAGCCTTGTGATAACAAACTCAAAACACAAAATACATGAAAAATAAGGAAAAAGAAACCCAAGTAAAGCACAACACCAATTAATCTATGAGAAAGAAAGAGAGTACGGAAAAAAAGAAACAGAGAACTACAAAAGCAACCGGAAAACAAAGAACAAAATTACAATTAGTACATAACGGTCAACAATTACTTTAAATATAAACGGCTGAAGTGCTCCAGTCAAAATATATAGGGTAACAGGATGGATAAAAAACAACACTCATCCATATGCTCCCTAGCACAGACCCACTTCAGACCTAGACACATACAGACTGAAAGTGAAGGGATGGAGATACATTTCCCATGCAAATGAAAGCAAACAACAACAAGGACAACAAAAATAACATCAAACAACAACAACAACTCAGAACCAGGTAGCAACACCTATATCAAACCAAATAGACTTTAAATTCCTCAATAAAATATTACCAAACTCCACTCAACAACACACTAAAATGATTACGTGGCTTTTATTCCAGGGAAACAAAGATGGCTCATCAAATCAATCAACATAATATCCCACCTCAACAAAACGAAGGGTAAATATCATATGATTATACCAATAAATGCAGAAAAAGCATATGACAAAATTTAACATGTATGCATGGTAAAAGTCTCAACAAAGTCGGGGGGGGCGGACATGCCTCAATACATGAAAATATTATTTTTATATTGTTTATATTAAAAAGTTCACACCTAACATCTCAATGGTGAAAAACTGAGAGTGTTCCATCTAAGATCAAGAACAAGATAAATATGTCTACTTTTGCCACTCTTGTTTCATATAACACTAGAAGTCCTAGCCACAGGAATCAGATAAGAGAAAAGAAATTAAAGTCATCTACATTTGTAAACAAGCTAAACTGTCACTATCCGCAGATGACATAAGAATATGCATAGAAAACCCTAAAACTTACCCCCAAAACCAGAAGAAGTAATAAAGGAATTCAGGAAAGTTGCAGATACGGAACTGATACACAGAAATTGGTAGGGTTTCTATATAATAATAATGAAGTCACAGAAAGAGAAATTAAGAAAACAACACCGTTCATAATTGCACCAAAAAGAGAAGGAGAGTAAAATAGCTACAATTCAACTTATCCAAAGAAGTGAAAGACCTGTAGTGTGAAAACTATAAGTCAATGATGAAATTGAAGATGACACAAACAAATGGAAAGATATCCCATGATCATGGACTGGAAGAATTAATATCATTACAATGTCCATATTACTCATAACTATCTACAGTTTCAATGCAATCCCTATCAAGATACCAAAGGCACTTTTCACAGAACTGAAACAACTAATACTAAAATTTGTATGGGACCACAAAAGACCCTGAATCGTGAAAATATTCTTGAAGGACAAAAACATAGATGGAGGTATCAAAATCCCAGATTTCAAGATGTACTACACAGCTTCAAGTAAACCAATTAGTATGGGTAGTGACACAGAAACAGCCACATAGGTCGATGGGACAGAATAGAAAGCCCAGAAATAAACCCATGCTTATGTGGTAAATTAACCTATAACAAAGGAGGCAAGAATAAACAATGGGGGAAAGACAGTCTCTTCAACAAATGGTATTGGGAAACCAGGAAATCTACATGCAGGTAGCTGGGACCTAACCTTAACGCTGGCCTGGGCTCTGGCCCTAAAGGCACCTAGCATGGACGTCTAAAAGAAATAATGGATTGGGACCAATTACCATTGGGGAAAATCCTGAGTGGAAGTCACACTCTCTCCATGACATTTCCACTTCCGTGATGGAGTTGGAGGAAGAGATCCAGAGCCAGTTTCAGTCTGGCCCACACATATGTTTGGCTCCGCCCTTCCAACGCTAGCCCTCACCCATAACCGCACATGGGCCCTCATTTCAGTCCTGGAGGGAAATCACATCACTGTGGGTGGTTGGACCGAAGGTACTTCCGGGGAACCAACCTACCCCTACCCAATGCTCTGCCTCTAAGCGGGATCAACCTCTAAGGCTGAGAAAAGAAGCGGTGGGACATGGATTCCTCCTTTTTCTACCCTGTGTTCTCTTCGGGACCTCAGGATATTGAATGCTGCCCACACTCACTGGGGACGATAGTGCTTGACTGAGTCCACCAAATCAAACGCTAATCTCACCCAGAAACACTCTACAAATACCCCGAGAAAAAATGTTTAGTCTTGGGCACCCCACGGCCAACTCAAGTAGACACGTAATAATAACCATCACAGGGTTATTCTTGTTTTTCTTCCCTTCCCTCATTCACCTCCTATTGCTAACTTTCAAGTTCTGAAGTCGTTGCTTTTTATATTCTGACCAGTGTATAGCGTTAAGAGAAATTCGAGGAAAGGTGTCTTGTGCAGGGACTAGTGTTTCAGTTAATATGAAAATGTTTTCGGTAAGGTAAGGGAAAAAGATCTTAGCTAGGACACCAACATACTCCATGTTACTTTATCAGAGGTGGCTTTCCAAACCCTTAACACGCTCATGGGAAGGCAGTGTAACATGGGTGAGAGCATGCATGTTGGCATAGGAGCAGAGTTGGTGCCCATCCCAGCCACCCCACTCGTGTGTGTGTTATCTTGGACCAATTACTTAACATAACTGGAACTCAGTTGCCTAATTTATAAAATGGAAATAATAAGAAAGGGTCAAAAAGATTAAATGACACTATTGGCAAGGTGCTTAATCCAACACCTGACAACACGGAACAAGTGCTCCACAGATGATAGCCATCATTATCCTCATTTGAACAGCTAAGACAGGCTAATATTCTGTCTGGGGTCAGATATCTACGGGGGAATCTCAGGTCTTCTGACACTCATGCTTTAATTTGGAGGGAGCCTAAGGCCAGGATGGCTGAAAGAGTACAAGGAGGTAGACCAGTAAGCCAGTCCTCTATCCACCTCTTATTTGATAGTCCAGTTGTATATTCATCTCTTTCCTTCCACTGAAAAAAAATGCAAATCCCTCCCTCTAGAATAAATAATACACAGACCCTTGCATGTAATATTAAGTGTTAGGCTCTGTAAAACTGGCACATGCCTCATGTCATTTAATCTCACAATGGCCCTTCATATTCCTTATTCCAATTTACAGGTGAGGAAATTGAGACCTAGGAAAGTCAAGTGCCTTCCCCATAACTTGTTTATGACCGTGTTAGACAACAACCCTAGACTCCTCCTCCGTGTCCAGTGTGTTTTCTTCTGTGCCACAGTTTATCTTGAAAGGCGAACACTGCTAAAGAAACATGGGAAGAAAGCAGTAAAAAAAAAAAATCATTTAAAAGGTCTAGTTTTCACCCAAGCACTGATTTCTGGGTGACATTGGTGTGTTTTCTCTCTGAGAAACAAAGGTGAGAAATTCCAAACCTTGGCCTTTGTTACGGAGTTATGAAGACTAGTAAAAATTAGTAAAGCTCACTGGCAGATTAAGGTTTCCAAGTCGAAAACATTATTTTCAATTCTCATATTATGTCTGTTAAAGTGGGCGCTGGGATTTCACATGGCTTTGACAATCGCCATCAATTCCTTTCTTCAAGATTTGACTGCATATTCTCTTTCTTTCCTTTTTTTCTCTTTTCTAAGTATACTTCCAATCTGCCAGCTCATCCCTAGTTTCTCCCTATGTCTAGCAATGGCCATTCTCCATATGTCCACATTAAATCTATCATCAAAGGAGAATAAAAAGATAAAAGAACAAAGCCAGAGAAGTAAGACTCAATACTAAAATGTAAATTGGTGTTAACACTTCTACTTCCAGCCAAATGTAATAACAAACACTAGATTTATACTCCTATGGAAGCAGCTAAAAGCGTAGACAAAATATATAAGAAGCTGTTCTCAAAATATCAGAGATGAGGCCGTGAAGGGCAGTGATCCCTGATATTGGGAAATAAGTGAAATGGTTCCTATAGTGCCCTAGCTTATTGACTAGGCTGGGTTTTGAGTCTGTGGTATAGAGAGGAGATAGCTGGCATAGCCCAACATTTTCCCTGCATTGTGGAGGGGGTAGTCACAGATTCAGGAAGACTGCTATATTTCACAGAGCAGAGTACCAAAGAAGAGAAAGTTGTTCACAGAGAGAACTCGAGAGATCAACACTGGTCTGCCTTGGTATTCAATGGAATATTGATAAACTCTTGTGTTTGAGGACACTGAGACCAGGGGAAGGAATAATACCCACTGCCATACAGGGTCAGGAATAATGCCTGACAGCCAGTGTGGAAGACCTCACAATGTACATGCCATTTGTAAAATACTTGAAATTTGTGTCAGTACTGGACAAAAATTATCGCTAAACTAAGTGCTGCCTGTGCCTTGCCCAAAATATCTTTAAAGAAAGACCTGAAAGGATCAAGCTATTTGTAAGTAACTAAATTATGTCCAAAACAAAAACCAAGGATATTTTTAGGAATCTAAAAGTATCCAGCAACTGACAGGCTTAAACTGACCATGTTTGGCAACCCATAAAAAATTCTCGGGTATGCAAAGAAGCAGGAAAATAAGACACGTAAGGAAGGGGAACTCAACTGACACTGACCCAGAAATTACACAAATGATATAATTTATACATCCGAACACTCAAATAGTTATTATAACTATTATCAGTATATCGAAGAAATTATAGAGCAGAATGAGCATGTTAAATAGAGACATGCAAGTGGTATGTAAGACCTAAACCAAACTGCGCATGACAAAAGCAATGACTAAAATAAGAAATCTGGTCTATGATTACTGAATGGAATTAAAGGCATATAGACAGTGCAGAAAAAAAAAAAAAGGTTGATGAACCTAAAGACATAGCAATGGAAATCGTCTGAAATGAAACACACAGACAAAATATGCCTGCAAACCATCCAACATACATGTAATTGTATCTCCAAGGAACACAGACAAGAAAACTAATTTGAGTAAATAATGAAACGAATTTGAATTTATAGTTGTTAAGGTTGATGCAAACTAAAAATATATAGTTCCAATAAGGTCAATGAACCTCAAGGACAGGAAATATGAGGAAAATTACACCAAGGCACCCCACAATCAAATTGCTTTCATCCAGGGAAAGGGAGGGAAATGATTTCTCATCAGAACCCATGCAATCTAGAATACAGTAGGATAACATTTTTAAAGTACCTAAAGTAGGAAACCATTATGACCTGGGCTTAAGCAAACATTTCGTAGCTACACCACCAACAATATGATTCATTAAAAGAAAAAAATATGATTGGATTTTATCACACTAAAACTTTTGCTTTTCAACGAACAAAGACTTTGAAATCACAAGACTGAGACTGGGAGAATATATTTACCAATCATCTATGTGAAATGGGACTTTTATCTAGAACATATGGGCAATCCGCAAAATTCAATAATCTGAAGGGAAATAATCCAAAAAAAAGGCAAAAGATTTGAGAAGACACATTACCAAAAAAGATATATGTACAGCAGATACACACATGAAAATGTGTTCGGGGGGCGCCTGGGTGGCGCAGTCGGTTAAGCGTCCGACTTCAGCCAGGTCACCATCTCGCGTTCTGTGAGTTCAAGCCCCGCGTCAGGCTCTGGGCTGATGGCTCAGAGCCTGGAGCCTGTTTCTGATTCTGTGTCTCCCTCTCTCTCTGCCCCTCCCCCGTTCATGCTCTGTCTCTCTCTGTCCCAAAAATAAATAAATGTTGAAAAAAAAATTAAAAAAAAAAAATAAAATGTGTTCGGCATCATGAGGGGAAATGCAAATATAAACTACAATGAGATAAATGAGATAAACTACTACTTCATGCCTACAAGATGTCTAAAATCAAAAGACAGGGCTCTGAAGTGTTAGCTAGGATATGAAAGAACTGGAATTCTCACACCCTGCTGATGAGAATGTAAAAGTGATAAAACTACCCGGGCAAACAGTTTGACAGTATCCTAAAACGCTGAACATGCAACCTATTCTATGACTCAGCCAAATCTACTCTCAAATATTTTCCCTAGAGGGATCAAAGTATACGATCGTACAAAAAATAAATAAATAAAATAAAGAACAGAGAAGAAAAGAAATGAAAACAAAAGAAACAAAAAGAAAAGAAAAGAAATAATGAATGTTTATAGAAGCTTTGTTTTCAATAGGCTAAGGAGCACCTGGTGCCTCAGTTGGTAGATTTCTTGATTTCTGCTTGGGTCATTATCCCAGGGCCGTGATATTGAGACTCACATGGAGCACCACACTAAGCATGGAGGCTGCTTAAGATTCTTTTTCTCTTTCCCTCTACTCTCTCTTTCTCTTTCTCTCTCCCTCCCCCTCTGCCTCTCCCTCTCTATCTCCCTCTCTCTCTCCCTCTCCTTTTCCCTATCTCTCCCCCACCTCTCCTTCCACACTCCCCTCTCCTTCTCACTCCCTCTCTCTCACTCTCTCTCTCTCAGAAAAAGAAATAAATACGCCACATTTGGAAATAATACAAATGTCCACTGACATGTGAACGGATAAACAAAGTAGTAACAGACTATTGATACACACAACACTATGGATAATCTTCAAAATACTAAGTAAAAGAAGTCAACTCCCCACTCCTAAATAATAAGGATTATGTCTTATATAATTTTATTTGTATAGTATTCTAGAAAATGCAAGATAATATGTAGGGACAGAAAACAGAGCAGAGATTGCCTAGGAATGGGAATCCGGAAGACGTGGGGGATGGAGGGATATCTAAGGGATACAAGGACATTTTTAGTGGTGACAGACATATTCTTTTCCTTGTTATGTATACATTGGTTGATATGTGACCAAAATTTACCATATTATGCAATTGTATTTATTAGTATTAGTATTAATTATTAATTAAATAATTTATTTATTAGGGCCTTTTTTTTCAGAGACAGAGAGGAAGCCTTCATATCTGGGGTAGAGAGGCAAGGGAGAAAGAGAGAATCTTAAGCAGACTCCATGCTTAGCATGGAGCCCTATAAAGGGCTTAATCGAACCTGGGATCATGACCTGAGCCAAAATCAAGAGTCTCATGCTCAAATGACAGCCATCCAGGTGCTCCACCAACTACGTACTTTAAATATGTACAGTTTGTGTATATCAGTTAAACATTAATGAAGTTGGTAAAAACAAACAAACAAACAAACAAACAAACAAAACATGATTGGATATTGTGTCTTTTGACCTCTGGGGCTGCTATTTCAAACCTGGTCCCCCAGCATCTACTGATTCTCGGAATCCCCAGTATCTTTCATTAACTCACTTAAGTTCTTCAAAATAAATGTAAGTTGGGAAAAGGGGAAATCCCCTGGCAGTTATCACGTGTATCAATTATAAATGTCACAACACTTAGAACTATGATCCATACATGAGATGGGTGATATAGCATATGTTTGCTTTCGACAACTTGGAGCTGGTTGAGTCCCAGCACCCCATTACCCTTGTGCACTTGTTCATTACTTGTTTACGAGTTACTGGTCCTCTACCTCCTTATACTGTATACGAAGGGACTTGGTCTGTCTTGCTCACTTCTGTGTTTATAATGATCCAGAACCAGGCTGGAACGCTGGTGGAAAAACCAAATGGCGCTCGGAGATCTTCTTTGGATTGTAGATCTTGGTGGAACGGCGGGCTCAGAGGACCCTGTTTCTCCAAACGTCTGAGCGCTGAATGCAAGTGGGGCAGGAAATTTACAGTCATCAGCTGCCATATCTGTGATGGTTTTCCTGCACACAGGAATCAAAGGAAGAAGAACCAGGAGGTGGGGTCTCTAAGACAGAGACCAGAGTTCATTTTAGTCCCAGCGGCCATCTTTGGTGCAGTATTTTATTCACTTCTCCAACATTATCCCATTTTATGCCTTTTAAGAAACCTTTTTAGTAGGTATCACCTTTCAGTTTTTTAGGTTGGTACCCTCAGAAGGCTAAGATGCCTGCAGTAGTTTGGCGAGCAACAGTGTTTTCAATAAAATGTATTATGTTATTCAGTATACAGGGGCCAAAGGGTACAAGTAAAATTATGGAGAAGAGGGGCCCTGCCAGGGCAGGAAGCCAGGATCCCAATCCGTGAGATCTAATTTGTTCCATTGATTGATACTTTCCTGTTGTCTATGTTGAATTATTATTATTATTATTATTATTATTATTATTATTATTATTATTATTATTATTATTATTATTATTATTATTTTCTGTTTTAGTTCCTTAACCTTAGTTGTGAGTATTTCTGACGGTTTCAAAATACCAACATTCCTCCCCCGAAAATTTGCAAGTCCCTCCATTTTCTGAAGTGAGGAGGTCGGGGGCTTTTCTATTTTGGGGGATTACTGCCACCAGAGAGTTTATTTGGTTTTGTAAATTTACCAGAAAATTGGCCACCCGTTCTATGTCTTCATTTAGCTCTTGAGATAGTCTATGGTACAGTCCTATGCATAAAACTATGCCCCCTTATCCAGTTCCTATTCCTGTCACAATTTCTGACCCTATCAGAATGGGTAGCGGGACTGCCCGTATAGCCTGAGACTTGGGGCTAAAGGTTGTTAGGAACTGATCTTCAGTGTATACAAATATCTCTGGGGTCCGGAAGATGGAATAACATTTCGGAGTCCAGTTGGCTTCTAAGCATCGATAGGCCGAATTAGAACACAGATAGAACACCCCAAGGGTGCAACATAGGGTTGTAGTCCTCATTAAGGTTCTATCTCTTCCTCCTAGAGAGGGAATTCAGGGACTGTATGGATTAGATTGTCGGCATTGGCACCCCTAGTGCCCAGGGGTCCAATTAAGACAGAGGTGTTGGTTTTGAGGTTTTCAGGAGATTCCTAGGTCAAACGGATTGGAGTAGCTAAGTAAGTCCTCTGGCTGAGGGGCAAGCACATCCAGCAGGTTTGCATGTGATTATCTATCTTATGGAGGACTAGTAGAGCAGTGTCAGCCCAATGCTGGAGTAGGGAATTGGTAGGCATCTGATTGACGGCTGAAGTTTCAAACGTTGGTAGGCTTCTGGAAGAGTGGTCGCCTTTATGGCTTGTATTACCCTATCCTGGGTATGCTTTATAACTTTTTGAAGGGCCCTGTAGTGCAGCCCTCCCCTGTGCGAGATTCCCCATTGAGAAAGGTAAGTGTAGCAAGTTTGCTTCCCTCTCTTCAAGCCCTTGTTGTGACATGGGTTAGTGATAGTTTTGATTATATCCTCGGTCCAATACTTAGCACTTGGGGCACCAGGTGACTGATACAGAGTGGGTGTTTTTTCCCGTGTAGCAATCTTTGTGGAGGGAGGGAAATGTACTGAACACCCTGGACACCCTTATTGTCCTAAAACAATTGTGGGGGCAAAGTGGATAAGTTGCAGTTGTGAGGGTGAGAGCGGTTACCATAATATACAGGCAATACTTGGAACCCTCCCATCCAGAGGAGGTACGTGAGGCTCAGGATGCATCTTTTGCACCATGTGCAGCCTGTTGGCGGAGTCTCTATCAGCCCAACAGTAAGAAGTAAGACCAGGCTTATGACACCAGTAAGGTGCAAGTGTTGCCAGAGTTGCATTCAAATCCCTGGGCTTGGTTCATGCATTTGTTCCTCAAGCTTCTGCTGTGTGCAGACCAGTCATCTCCCATGGTGTGGCTGGAGCACGGCTGGACACGTCAGGGGTCAGTTCCCTTTTGAGGGAAGGTTAAGCGGGATGACTGGATCTGGATCACTTCGCCAGGTTGTGGGTTCTTCTGAGTTGGACTTCTTAACTGTGGAGTGATGGACCCATGGGGTGATACCTGAAGTTTTGGGGGCTGTAGGAGTTGTTAGAATAACAGTGTGAGGCCCAGTCCACCATGGTATAAGAGGTTCCTTCTTCCAATCTTTGACCCACACAGAGTCTTCTGGCTGAAAGAAGTGAACGGGGGTCCCTAAGGAAATGGTGACCCTCTCTATGGTGTGTCTCTAACTTGTTTAGGACTGCCCCCAAGTTCTGGAGCTGTTATCTTATTTCCTTGCGTGCAATCTGGTGTACATCTCCTGGGTGCTTTCCTAAATGTGTGTGTGTGCGTAGGGGTCGGGTGGAGGATCGCCCATATAATAACTCAAAAGGGGAGAATCCCAGTGCCCCAGGCGGGCATTGGGCACACAGGAGGACCAGCCGAATCAAATCTGGCCATGGGGGCTAGTCTCTTGGTGGAACTTGGCCAGGGTTTCCTTGAGGGTGCAGTTCATCTGCTCTACCTTTCCCTGAGCCCTGGGGGCGTTAAGCAGTGTGCAGTTTCCAGGCAATGTTAAGGGACTTTGTTAGGGTTCGTATAATGTCCGCTCCAAACGCAGGTCCATTATTACTGTGTGTGGTTAAGCCCAATCTCCCATAGAAGACCTTTGGCCACCTCGTGAATTCATCCCATTCTGGTCTGGAAAGCTTGGACACATCCCAAATTGGTGCAGATTATTACAAGGAGGTACCTCAACCCTTTATTTGGTTGTATGTTGGTAAAGTCCACCCCTAAGTCCATCCTTTGTGAACCAGGCAGGGGCCGTGGGGCCGAGCAAGCATTGTTTTTGGCACACGTTACACATTATTCACTGACAGCCTGGCGTAATGCCGGCAGTTGGCTGATACCGTAGTTATTTTTGAAGAGGACCTCTAGAGCAGTTTTCCCTAAGAGGGTGAGTTAGTTCTCTTCCTTCACTAGCTGCTTTCACATAGATGATGGGACAAGACTCACCATCCGTCTTTGCTTAGTGTGTCCCCTTCTGTGGAAGCCCAACTTCTTTCTTCACTTGTGTCCATGGGTGGGGAGGCTTCCTTCTGGGGCGCAAGAGTCAGAGTGTAGGTAGGAGCTTCACCTAGGTCACCTCATGCAGCCACTCTGGCTGTTTTGTCGGCCTGGTGATTTCCTTGATTTATGGGGTCATCTCATTTCTGAGGTCCCTTACAGTGTAGGATAGCTACTTTGACTGGTAGCCATATGGTCTCAAGAAGCTTTAGTATTTCTTCCTCGTTTTTGATAGTTTTCTCTGAAGCTGTAAGGAGGCCTTTTTCTCTATACATGGCCCCATGTACATCACAGTAGCAAAGCCATACATGGAATTGATGTAGATGTTAACTCATTTACTTTTGTAAGGATGATGGCTCAGGTTAAGGCGTACTGAGTCCAGCCCATTGTGTCGACCATCCTTCCGACAAGGCCTTAGCTTCCTGAACTTCTGTGGTAGTGATGACCACATACCCTGCTCTTTGGCTGCACTCCTCTAAAAACCTGCTCCCATCGCTGAACAGGGTGATCCCTGGGCTTGTTATACCATGGTCTTGGAAGTCTGGGAAGCTGGCGTAGACTTCATCCACTACTCCAGAACAGTCATGGTCAGGTTCTCCCTCCTCTGTGGGAAGGAAGGTGGCCAGGTTTAGTGTTCTTACACTGTTTTGAGAGTGAGCCTTGGGTTCTCATAGAGAAGGCCTTGGGATTGTGTCAGCTGAGAAATGGAGAGGAAATGATATCCTTGGTTGCTTGTGAGCCACACGACCATGTGTGGGACGTTAACATTAAATGTTTGGCCCAGTGTGAGCTTGTCTGCATCCTTGATGAGCAGGACTGTGGCTCTGAAGTCTGAGGCAAAGGGGCCATCCTCCAGCCACAGGATCAATTTTTTTTTTGACAGTTAGAACACTAGCCATTGCCGAGGCACCATGCTCTGAGTGAGCACTCCTTTTCGTGTGTAAAGAAGTTAAAGGGTCTGTCTATGTCAGGCAAACCAAGGGCTGGGGCTTCTCCCAGAGCCAACTTTATTTCTGTGAAAGCAGCCCTCACCTCCTCAGCCCATGCGAGGAGCTCCCAGTTTGGTCCTTCCAAAAGGTCATAGAGGGAACTCACTATGGCTGAGCATCTGAGGATTCCCAATGCGACAGAACCCCCTGGCCCCTAAACATTCACACAAGCCTCGTTTTGTTTGGGACTGTGGCAGTGTGGTGCCACACTTTCTTCCTTTCCGGTCCTCGTTCTCTTTTTCCTTTTGTGAGGAGGGAGACTAGTATTGGACCTGCTGCTGACGAATCTGTGCCTTTTTCCAAGAGGCCTGGTACCCCAAGTAGGATCAGAGCTGTAGGAGGGCCTGTGTACCTTTCATACAGTCTTCCTGGGTGTCACTGGAAAGGAGGTCTTCTATATATTGGAGAAGGGCATATCCTGCGGTTACCTTCAGAATGTCAGCGAGATCTGAACCTAGGGCTTCCCCCAGAAGAATGGGCGAGTTGTTGAAACCTTGGGAAAGTGGTGTCCAGGTCAGCTGCATCTGGCACTCTGTAACGGGCTCAGTCCATTCAAAGGCAAACAATGATTGCCTTTGTGGAGCCAGGCAGAGGCAGTAGAAAGCATCCTTCTGGTCAAAGCACGCAACCCTTCTGGCTGACCATGGAATTTGGCTGAGGAGAGTATACTGAGGGTTCGGAATGACTGGGTGTAAGGAAAGAGTCACTTTGCTAATGGCCCTCAAATCCTGTACTAGTTGGTGTCCTCCTCCTGGCTTCTTGCTTGGCAAGAGTGAGGTATTCCAAACTGATTGACACTCAGTTAGAATACCTCTTTCTCTGAGCTTGGTCAGGTGCTCTTGTATGCCCATTCTGGCCTCTAGTGGAAGGGGGTACTGCCTTGGTGTCTGAGGTTGCGCTGCAGGGATCAGGTCAACAATGATTGGGACCCGTTTCCAAGCTATTTCAGGCGGGTTATCATCATCCCATAGGGAGGGGAACGTAAGCCTGAATTCTTAGGGGCGACAAGGTAAGACCTGGGCACAGAACCGTCTCCATTCTTCTTCCCTTGGCAGTGGTATAGCCAAGACCAGGGTTTCCTTCTGCCTTGGGTTTAATTGGAGGCTAGTGTGTCCAGTGGGTTCAAAAGGTATCTGGGCCCCAAGTTTGGAGAGTAGATCGCGGCCCAGGAGAGGATCGGCCAGTCAAGTAAGTAGAGGAACTCATGCCGGGCCTTGTGACCCCCAAGTGCACCTTGTTGATCTTGACAGAAGGGCTGTTTAATTACCTGTTTCCCAGTCTCAACAAGTATGCTTGCTGTCTTTTGGCCTATGGGCGCTACCAGGGAAGTAAACAAGGAGTATTCAGCCCCAGTTGAAGAGATTATCAACCATGACAGTTATTGTTCAGCCCTCCACCTCATTTCAGCTGTGGGTTCATGGGGGCCAAGAAAGAAAGAGTCCGGTCCCCCTCAGTCCATTTCTACCCCGGCCAGATCAAGAAGGTTCTCACCTCGAGGTTCCTCCAGATATTGGCTGGGTTTTGAGGTCCCCATCCAATTCGGACATTCTTACAGTTTCCCTTGCCTTTGCAGTATGCACACTGGTCCCTTGCGAAGGGGGCTATGGGCTTCCCCCCTTTTTGTGGTTGGGGTTTTTCGATGCTGCTAAAAAACAGCAGCATCTGTTCTTTAGTTCTGCTGTGAGAAAGGTGGCCTTCTTTTTTACTATTCCCTTCTCTTTCAGCTGCAAATTTCTGTTCATGAAAACTGCATTGACGACCTCTAACAGCTGAGTGATATTCATCTGGCAAAGCCCTCCAACCTCTGGAGATTTCGTCGGATATCTGGGGCAGACTGTGCCACTAAAGAGGTATTTGCCATCTGTTGACTATTTGGTGCCACGGGGTCAAACGGGACGTATACACGGTACGCCTCACAGAATCTTTCATAGTGGTCTCTGGGAGACTCCCCAGGGTGCTGTGTGACTGATGATATTTTAGTCATGTTCATGGGATTGTTGACTCCAGCTCAGACTCCCTGAAGGAGGGCTTTCTGGTATCCTCAGACGTGGTCCTGTCCTCCTTCTGTGGTGAAATACCATGTTGGGTGTTCTTCAGGCATGCACCTTGAACCCAGATATAGGGTCATTGATTCCTGGAGATGTGTGATCTTCTAGGTACTGTCATGTTTCTGTCATCCTTATTTTTAATTCAACAAAGTATGGAGTAACTGTTGACAATCTTCCCAAGTCTGTCAGTAGGTCTGGAAGAGGGACTCCATCAAGTCAACCATTGCTTGTGCCTTTTCGGAGTATGGTGGAGTGTTGTGTTTCCAATTGAGGAGGTCGGTTGTAGAGAAAGGTAGATAACACATCATGGAATGGCTGGTCTGGACTGGTCCATCCTGATTCTGTCTTTCAGGCTCTCTCGTCTCAGTTACATACATTTGGAGAGTTTTAGGTCTGGGTCTGGGGCGCAGTCTGGCTGATAGCCCATGTGGGGTGGGTTATCTGAGAGCTGCGGGGAGATGGGTGGCACTGACTGCGGTGGCAACGCACTGACTCTGGCTGTGGCTGGAGAGACAGATGCAGGAGGTGTCTCAAGTTCCGGGGGAGGGGGGAGGGAGCTTGAAGAGTCATGAGGAGGTGGAAAGACAATATCTTCCTCCATATCTCCTTCAAATATTAGAGCAGTAGTGGGTCGCTTCTTTGGCTCCCTGGGGGAGCCTCCAGATAAGGTGGCTAAACCTTTGCCTGGCTCTGCTTGCTAATGATGATCACCTTCAAGGCAGTAGACTTGGGGCAATTTCAAGCCAGGAGTTGATGTACGGAAATTGATCAGGGTGGCCTGGTTTCCCAGTGTCTACTAGCCAAAGCTGCTGCAGTATTTGAGCATCTAACGTCCCCTCTGGAGGCCATCCTACATTGAATGTGCGCCCTTCTAGTTCACAACATTTCCTTAACTTCTTGGGTGTCGTTGTCACCCCATGGTAACCTGAAAACCCCTTTTAACAATTTTTGATCACGACCTCTAAAATCGTAGGCTTACTCTGTTTTCATCCCATTATTAATTTCTTTCTCATATTTGGTGTCACAAAGACGGACAAAGTTAGGATATACCGCCAGATGAGAGGACTATTCAGATACTCCTCTGGTCGCATTCCTGAGGGAAAGTTTAGGAGAGGTTTGACTATAGTGGACTCGGCTTTGTGACTTGTGAAAGGAATCTGATCCGATACCGCCCTTGACTTTATACTCTCACAATGACACAGGGGAGCCCATTCAGACTCCACAGACTTTTGGGGTCCTTAAGGGTGTCCGTCCATGAAGCCACAAACTCTAACTCGACTGGCAACCCTGGTTTAGCTGCACATCCTCTCTCTCTCTCTCTCTCTCTCTCTCTCTCTCTCTCTCTCTCTCTCTCTCTCTCTCTGTCTCTCTCTCTCTGTCTCTCTCTCTCTCTCTCTCTCTCTCTCTCTCTCTCTCTCTCTCTCTCTCTCACACACACACACACACAAACACACACACACATACACACCAGAGTCCATTACATTTACTTCCACAAAATTTTCTACCTGGTACACCTATTAAGTCCTCTGGGGATTGATCATGTCCCCCTTCCGCTCTTTTGGGTATGCCTGACACTTTGGGTCCCCGGCCTTACCAGTTCCATGGAGCAGGACCTGCCTAAGACAACGGAGAAGTAGGCTGCGGAAATTCAGGCAGGTCATGCACTTTCTCCCTTTCGAGCCTTTGCTTTGCCACCACCTCGCCGTTCTCCCAAACCGGGGGCAACAATGGGCCAGTGCGGTTGGGTTTCCTGGTCAGCAATCTAGTATGTTTTCGAACCAGGCTGGAACACTGGAGGAAAAACCAAGTGGCACTCAGAGAGTTTGGTCAGAGAGTTTGGCTCACCAAACGTCTGAGCATAGAGTAAAGTGGGGAGGGTAATTTATAGTCGTCAGCTTCCTTATGTGTGGGGGTTTTCGCACATGCACCAAACAAAGGAAGAAGAACCCAGAAGCGAGGTCTCTAAGCTAGAGACCAGAGTCTGTTTGAGCCCCGTTGATCATCTTTGGAGTACTTTATTCACTTCTCCTACAAGAGTAGAGCTCTAAATACCACATAGTATATGCTCATTAAATCTATATTAAGTGAATGAGTTCTATTGCTTCTGTATCGGACATATAACAAGATTTTTGACAATCTATATGGTAAGAGTCCCCAGACCATCACATTATAGGGATTTCAAGGTTGTCTAGTCTCCACACAATATTAAGGTTTGGTTACAACCACCATAAGCTAACCCTACAACCTCACATCCTGGATCATATAATGCCCGTCTCCTCCTCATTCACAATCTTTTGCAACTGAGTGCAGACAATTCCATAATGTGGTCTTGGTTCAGAAAGCCAAATTCCTCCGTTTCTCTCAGAACGACAGAATGAAATCTGACTGTGAACGTCTGCCAGTAATGTTGCAATAGAGATGAAGAAGATCAATTCAAGTGGACTCCCTGAGCTGATCCCTAGAATCTCTTTAGGGCATGAGTACAGTTAAATAGAAATGCTGCACTCAGAAATATGTCTGCTGCTTATCAAGGAACAAAAAGCAAGCATTTAAAAAAGTAAGCCGTTTCCCTGCAGAACAGCTTAATCAGGGAGAGTGAGTGGTGCAAAGTGGGTGAATTCTTCTCTAGGGCCTTAACTATTGCAGAGACACAGTTCAACCTATGGGGGTGTATAACAGAAACATGAAACCTGAGAGCTGCCATTGTTGGGTAACAATGTTTTCTAACTGTGCCTTATGCATTGACATGATAATCCAAGGGAGACAAGCACTAATTATCAGTGGCATAGAAGTGGAAAATTTCTACATGCTTCAACACCTCTTTGTAATAATTAGTCCTGTCTGCTCTTTGCACGTGAACATTCCGTTGTTGCTCATTTTCCCCAAGAAAGAAATGGTCCCCTGTGTTTCAGTGGGCTTGTAAACTTAGCCTTCCTGAATAGGGTTGGAGACATCCAAAGGGCATCTCTTGGTACCTGTTGTTTCATTTTCTTCGGTAGTTATGGTCCTATCCCGATAAAAGGATTCAGAATTTTCTTAGTATGTATTAAGACTGTATTGGAAGCCCATTTTCTGTATTCAATTCAACTTAACAAAGAGAGTATTGCATGTCAGACATTGTGAAACATATAACTGAAGGAATATTACTTCCCAAAGATTGACCCTGAAAGTCAGTACACCTTACTAATTATGCCTTGTTTTTTGGAAGGTCATGAAGCTGTGGCTCAAGGGAAGAATGGATTAAAATAAATAGAACCAAAAAGAAAATATAAAAGTACATTTACCCTTAGTACGGATAACCAATAATTCATGAAATGTTGTTTATTTCATTTATTTATATGTATGTGTATGTGTATGCTTATACTGGGCTGTGGCGAAATATGTGTTCCTTACAGTAGATTGGGGATAAATATTTGAACGACGCTGTGCTAATGCACCTTATCAAGCTGCCTGGTGACTCTGTAGCTTGGGTTCTTGATAGGGCTTAGGTTCATCCGCTTCATGCGCTTGCATGAAATTTGGAAGATATGATGGTTAATTTCATGTGTCAACTTTACTGGGCCACAGAGGTCCAGATGCTTGGTGAAATGTTTTTCTGGTGTTTTGTGATGGGAAATACTTGAGTCTGTACAGTGAGTAAAACAGATTGTTTTCCTAATGTAAGTGGGCCTTATGTAATTAGTGAGAAGGCCTGAATACAATAAGGATGATTCTCCCAGGGATACTAGGGAATTACTCTTGCCTGCCTGAATGTCTTTCAACTGGGTCATTGGTCTCTTCCCTAGATTCAGACTGAAACAGCAGCTCTACCTGAGATTCAAGCCTGCCAGCCATTGGACAAGAACAATGCCATCAGATCTCGTGGGTTTCCACCTAGACAACACATCCTGAAGATCTTGGGACTTGTCAGCATCCATATTTATGGGAGCCAATTTCTTATAAGAAATAAATAAATAAATAAATAAATAAATAAATAAATAAATAAATAAATAAATAAATAAATAAATATATAAAAATACATAAATAAATATATAAATACATAAATAAATAAATAAATAAATAAATAAATTTTCATAAATATATAAATATACTTATATTAATACATATGAATGTATTAATATAAATATAAATAAATATAAATATATATATATAAATATATTGTATATTATAATATATATTATATATATATATGAGAAAGAGAATTTTTCTCTGTTGAATCTTACTAATTGAGAAGGTGAAAAGTATTATCTATTGGTTCTACAGCTGTTTTTTTTTTTTTTTTTTAAACAGAATGTGGTAGACATTATTCTAAAAAAAAAAAAATAGTCCCAAACGTTCCATACCTTAAAGCTGCCAACCCATGAATATGAAGAGAATCATTTCTATAGTCGTGTTGTATTATACAGAGAGATTTTCTGGATCAACCTAGTATCATCATGAACCCATGCATCATAAACCCATAGAAAGCAGAGAGTTTTCTCCGGCTGGCCATCCCACAATCTGAAAATGAAGACCTCAGTTGTATAACTGCAAGGAACTTAATTGTCCGAAACCCAAATAATCTCAGAAGTAGATTTCTCCAGATAAGAACCCAACCTACCGACACTTGACTCTTACCTAGTGATACCCTAGGCCCAGAACACCAGTGAGTCTGCCTGGACAGACCAGTGAGTCTGCTGGGGTTATTCTGGCAAGACAATTCTGCAGGGTTGTCTTTGGATTCTGGGAGTGCAGTGTACACCCCACTTAACTAACACTTCTCCTGATGGTTTGAACACACAATTGCTCATATTAAGTCACTGCTTGGATATAAGGTAATTTCTGCCATATGCTACTGAAATTTGACTATTTTATTTCCACATACCTCCTACTTGGTAAATGCGATGATACCTGTATCTTATTTCAAACACAAGTAAACCAAACACCAAACTCTAAAGAACTGACCACACCTTACCTCTTGAAAATACCTCTTCTTTTGTTTTTGATAACATTTGACTCTCCTGGTTTCTCTTATATATTCCCTCTACTAATTTTCATTCTATTCTCCTGCCTCGTTTCCATTCATCAAGCATGCATTGAGCACGGACTAGGTTGTAGGCACTGTATACAAAGAACAGAGGTCTTACCTAGAACTAATAATGGACTTGGTATCCAGGGATTTGCCACTGTGTAAACAAATTAACTATACTGAGTTGATAACATCTGTAATAGAGGTGTATAAATGTACTATGGAATTGCAAAGAAGAAAACACATGATTCTCTAGGGCACCCAGGGAGTGCTTTAAAAAATGAGAGTCACTTGACGTGAGTCTTCTAGAGAAGACATATTTCAAATCAACAGAGTAAGGAAGGGCATTGCAGGCAAGAAAAAAAAGAGGGAGAGAGAGAGCAACACATGGAAGATTGAAAATGTGACACATTAAAGGAGTAGCAAAGTTTCCTTTGAATGGATTTCATGTGGGAATGGGAGATTAGTAAAGAGTGAGGATTAATGTAGAAGGTGACATATGAATTGGATCCTAGAAACAGTTAACAGGAGATAGTTATTTTGCCCGAATGACGTTGATGACTACCCATTGTATTCAAATAAACCTGAAGACACTTCTTGGCTTAGTTATAATGTGGCTCATCATCTGATTAATTCTATAAGGTTAATCTAATCTTATGTTCCTCTTCTCTACCAACCATTCACTCATTAACTCATTTATTTCTTTAGTCAGAGAGGGCATGTGTGGGGTGCATATCATGAAGAATGTGAAAGTCATTATAAGGACTTTGACTTTTATTTTCGATGAGATGGAAAGTCAGTTGAGTAGTCTGACCAAATTCACATTTGAGTTTGTTTTATCTATCTATCTATCTATCTATCTATCTATCTATCTATCTATCTATCTATCTATCATCTATCTATCTATCTATCTATTTAATTTAATGAGAGTGCCCACAGGGGTTTAGAGGGAGAGAGAGAGAGAGACAGAGAGAGAGAGAGAGAGAGAGAGAGAGAGAGAGAAAGAGAGAGAGAGAGAGAGAAAAATCTCAAACAGGCTTCATGCCTAATTGATGCCTAGCACAGATCCTAATGCAGGTTCTGACCCCATGACATCATGATTTCTGGATCATGACCTGAGCCAAAGTCAAGAGTCAGATGGCTAACCACCTGAGCCACCCAGGGGACCCTAATTTGTAGGTTAAACAAATCACTCTGACTATTGTCTGGGGAGCAGGATGGAGTGGGAAGCAAGCATACAAGCAACAACAGCAACAAAATAAGGAGGTTACTATACTAATCCTGAAATAACTTCCATCCTGAATAAGGATGGAAAAAGGGCACATAGTGAGAAAATTATGATCATGTGTATACTATAAATGTGGATATAATAGGATTGCTTGTGGTTCGAATATAAGGTATGAGAAAAACAGATATAAAAGATGACACCAAGTTTGTTTTTTTTTGTTGTTGTTGTTGTGTTTCTTTGTTCTTTTGTTCTCGTTTTTGTTTTTGTATTTGTTTTTTTGGGCTGGACCACATGTTGGTGGTAATTTTAAGTTGTCTGTTAGGGATGATGGGTTTTAGGGGAAACATCAGGACTTGCTCTTTTAACATGGTGATTTTGAGATGCTTATCAGACATCCACGCTGCCTTTTTGTGAATGTAGTTAGATATAGGCATCTGGAGTTTAAACTAAGAAGTTTAGTGTGGACTCTAGGCTGGATTACTTAGTATGCGATCGCATGAGATCAGCTAGGGAGTGAGAATGGATGAGCGAGAAGACATGCAAGGACTGGGCTCTGGGGTCTCTAACTCTTAAAGTACTGCAAGATGTGGAAAACCTAGCGAAGGAAACTAGACACAGTGGCCACTGAAGGAATAGGCGAGACATGAGGAGCTCTCGAGTCCAGGAAGCCTGGTAAGGAATGTGTTTCAAGGAAGGAGGTATCAAATTGGTCAAGTGCTGATGGCAAGTCAAATAGGATGAGGTCAAATAAATGATCATCATGGTCACATGGGGGGGTCAATGGTTAAATGTCTGACTCTTGGTTTCACCTCAGGTCATGATCTCATGGTTTGTGGGTTCAAGCCCCAGGTCGGGCTCCATGCTGACAGTGTGGAGTCTGCTTAGGATTCTCTCTATGCCTCCATCTGTCTCATATCCTCCCCTGCTCACTCTCCATTTCTTTCAAAATGAATACATACACTTGAAAAATTATTAAAATATAAATAATCACTGTGTTTTGCAAAGTGGATGTCATTGACATGTGATGAGAACCATTTCAGTAGCACCGGGGAAAAGCCGAATGGGAGTGGATTCAACAGAGAATTGGAGGAGAATGACTGTAGACAGGGAGTAAGGCAATTCTTTCAAGGAGCGTTGTGACCAAATGAGGGAGAAAAGTGAGGCAGCAGTGGGAAGGGAAGGGAGCAGGGCCAAGAAAGGGCTTTGCTTTTCCTTTCTAAAATTTGAGAAATAAAAGCATTTTTGTAATTTCCATATTGCTGATGGAAATGATGATATGGCAGAGTGGGGGAGAATTGCTGACAGAAATGTTCTTAACAGGGCAAGAGTGACTTTGGTCTAGTGTCCAAAAGATAATTGGCTCAGAGAGGAATGAACAGATCCTTCATATTAATGTTGGTGAAAGCAGAGCATAAGGAAATAGATGTAGATGGAATGGTAGATGCGATAGGTCATTTCGCAAAATCTCTTATCACTGACCTGGTTTTCTCACTGCGGTAATACGCAAAGTTATAAGACCAGAGTGAAGAAGGGTTGGGAACAGTTGGAAGTTTGCGGAGAAGGAAGTTGTGAACTAGAGGTCTAGGGGTGTGAGGAAGTAGCCTTCTGACCTCACTTTTGTCAGTGGCCATCAAGTAAGTTTTGTGCTGCTTTCCTCCAATTATATAGGATGTTGCTATGTGCAGGAAGTAGATTGAACGTCCTGCGGTTCCCCACTTCTTTCCCTTGGCATAGGTAAGTTTGCATCTGCCTGAGAAGCCCTCTCTACCCTCATCAATCATATTTCAACTTTGCGTCAACCATTACGTACTTAATCCCACCAGGCAGAGTTAATTAGTCAGTTCTTGGAACTCTTGTGGTAACATGTGCAGTGCCCTGTACTGTACTTTTTGCCATATTGTAATAATTTGCGTGCCTGTCTCCCTAGATAATTTGGCCACTCCTTGAGGGGGTCAATTTGGTCATTGCAGTTCCTAGTATGCAGTTTGACTTATGGGTAGCCCTTGTTAATTGCCAATTGAATTGAGTTGAATTGAGTTAATTGAATGGAGTTGAATTGAATCGAATGTACTGAACTGAATTGAATTGAATTGAATTGAATTGAATTGAATGGAATGGAATGGAATTGAATTGAATTGAATTGAATGGAGAGAATTAGTAGAAAGAATTGGCAGGTAGGATAGGCAGAGCCTCGAAACAGGGGTGACATTTAGAACAAGACTTGTCTGATCTATAAGGAGGGGAACTCCTGCTCATGAGAGTGGGAAAGGTAACTGTTTCCTCACCTGTAGTGGTGGAGTGAATGGAGCCGAAACCCCAAATGAACTTCTGTAAATTGTGTCAACAATTCTTACTTCTATAGTGTTTGCTTTGAGGACCAAAAGAGTTCATGTATGCAGAAGGATTTTTTACATAAAAATGTGCTGCATAATGTAAGTTACTCTTTCTCACAACACTCTGTGCCAAGATAAAAGAAATGTGTTGATTTTATAGATTTTACTAAAGGGTAGCCTGTATAACAGAGGAAGAGAAGGACGGGTTAAAAAAAAAAAAAAACCACTGATGATAGTTATACTCGTCTTGTTGACCTTTCTACTCTTCATAGTCTCTTTAGAAGATATCATCATGGTCTCTTTCAGTTACAGATGCCTCTTATTGTCTCTGAGACAATAGTCCTAATATGATCTAATTTGCTAAGCCAGGTGGTGTGGACGACAGATAAAACTGCCAGCTCATTCTGCAGGAAGCAGCATATAAAGAGGCCTCTGATCTGACAGGCTTGTGTCACAATGCACAAGTTTGGGAATTGCCAAGGCTCAGAAAAGGCCAGTTTTTCGCAACAGTGTAAAACTCAAGAGAACTCTCTAACACAGAGGCGATGTTCACAGTTCCACAGAAATAACATGTCTGATTCTTGATGCTGACTAGAAGTCAACCAGTTATTTTAACACAGGTTTTAACTCTTATTGGTTTCACTTCACTTTCCCTTACGTTTCAGGTTTCTTAAGGACAGGGACCATGTTCTGGGCTTCCTAACCTCTGCCCACACATGTCTACCATGGTATTTCATGGGCGCTCCATTATCATATGTTATTAATTGCGTTTTTTAGTAGGTGTCAGGCAGCTTTCATGGTGACCATGTTATTGGCAGAGCATAAAGAGAGTGGCAATAGTGGAGCTTTCCCTACCATATGAACCACATGTTACTATCTTAAAATTCCTGGAATATATATATGATGTCCTGTATGAATGATTGTGAATTTATGACACTCATATTCTACTTCTTTTTCCCAACAGTTTAACATACCTTTATGGCAGTTTACCTTCCTTTCATTCCCTAACTTAAAATAATTTACTTCTTTGGCTTTGGACTACCTGCCTACCTGCTAAAAGATGCATCACTAGAAAACATGTTTGCATTTTTATGTGTTCTTAGCAGGCTGCCTTACTTGCCAAGTCTGCTGGGTGGGTTGGGTAACACTGTTATTTCTGGGAGGATCATCTAATATACAAGTATATTTCTTGGGCAAAGTAGCATGTTGAGTCCATCATCATTTGGAGTGAAACTCAGTCTACGTCCAGTAGACTTGGTCCCATTGGTCACATGAAGGAATGAAAAACAGGCCATATTCGTTTTGATGTCATAACATTCTGGGACATGTAGTGATGCCCGTGAAAAAAAAAAAAGAATCACACTGGGGACTCCATTTAAGAGATGTCTCAGCAAACAGAATCAAGATGCCAGAATGAGGAACAAAGATAAATGCCGTGTAGGTTCTAGAGGTTGGAGACATTGCTCCAGTAGAGAGAAAATTCCTTCAGGATTAAGGAAGAGGCTGGATAGTGAGCTACAGGCCCCTTGTTACCACCTCCAGACCATGATGTTTCTACTCCCCTGAAATTCCTGCCTTCACCTCCTTAGTCCATCTATTCAATCCCAGAGTGCCACCCTTTTCTTCATGGAAATTTCTTGAGTCCCTTCCTACTCTTCTTTCTTCTCATGTTGCTCCTACCTCTGTTGTGGGCAATTTCAGAATCCTGGTAAAATTGCTCTAGCAATGTAGCTTCAGGGTTCTTTAAATTTTCTGGCTCCCACAACCTTAAGAGTCACTTTCCTCCAGTAGCTAACTTCCGTGATGGTATTTGAGCTCTATGATCATCCAGATGTCTCTTGCTAGAATGTCAAACTCAACGTGCCAATATCTGAGAAGATAACCTCCCCTAACCAGGTGTCTCACTACTTGACTTCACAACTTCTCTTCTTCAGCCCGATAGAGACTTGTGGTCCCTCCTTCCTCCGTCTCATTTCCCTGCATATCATCCCTTGTGGCTCCACTTCCCTACCAAATGCAGTGTATACACCTCAGTATGTCACTTTGTGCTGGAGCGTCCTAGTCCTCTGCTGCATCTGCTTTGGTGGCCTTGAAGCTTGGATGAGTCCTCCACCCTGTCAGCCCATCCTCTGTGTCACTCAGCCCAGTGAACTGTTACAGGGACTCACAGTCACTAGGGTCACTCACTCTAATTTTATGGTTGCGGATGTCAACATACCCCCAGAGCTTCTTGCCAATCTTAAGCGGTCTTCTCCCCACAGCAGCTATTCCATACCTCCATCATTTCCCTCAACCTATCTTTTTCACCTTTCCCTGGGAAATGGCTCTTTTCTCATAGATAGAACGTAGATTGTAGACACCTTCAAACTCTCACTCAGACCTCATAATGACACCTTTCAACACAACTTTCAACCCCAACCGCAGTATGAGAGACAAGAATGTTCCTATTCCCTCTCTAGATTCATTATCTCATTCGGCAATCACTGAGAGCCAACTGAGTCCTACGAAGCACTGTGCTATATGCTTGGGACATTAGAGATGAGGGGGTAGACCCTAACACAAGGCGCTTACAATCACAAGGAGCTTACAATCATGTAGGGGAGACAGATATTATGGTGTAATGGTCCAAAGATGCATGGAGCATGTGGAGAGTGTGAAGGGAAAATCCATGTAACTCAGCCTTCAGAGGAAGGAGATGAAGTGTTGAAAGGGACTTTTCAGATGGGTTGGTATCTTGAACTAATCCTTAAAGAGTGAGTAGGTATT
Source organism: Puma concolor (assembly GCF_028749965.1). NCBI lineage: Eukaryota > Metazoa > Chordata > Mammalia > Carnivora > Felidae > Puma > Puma concolor. The sequence goes on from NW_028240225.1 coordinate 1,721,582, forward strand.
AACTAGGCAAGGTTGGAGTAGGAAGGAGACAAGAGGTTCAGGCATTAAATAGTAGAGTAAAATCACACTGAATATAGGGAGAGGGTATAAGTAAAAATTGGACATTGAGTCATTCCAATTCTTGACTGTGTCCTACGCTTTGTGAAGACGTCATCTCACAAAGAACCTCAAACGAGCACATGTTCCCAAAATTTCCTTCTCCATTTTTTATTCTTTATCCTAGTGTAATTCCTCTCATTTCCTCACCAGTATGATTCAATTAGTAGCTCACTTCTGTGGATACTCTGGCAACCACATTTCCTCTATGCCGCACCCCTCCGTATTTTGCTTGGCATCAGTGGAGCCTCATGATGGAGCTCATATCTCTACTCCGCTTAGAGTGGACTTTGTAACATGCAAAAGTTATTCCATCACTGCCTTCCAAGCTGTGGTTCCCCCACACTGCAGCATGAGAGAAAACACCTTTCCTATCCACACCCTGCCCCCACCTTTGCATTCTTACTGGTCCTGGGCCAATTGTTCATGCCCTTAGACTCCCTCATGATCAACTATCAGCAAATTCCTTAATATGCCCTATTTATACCTATTTATACCTATTTATATGTTTTATACCTAGATGTATAATATGTATACATATATATGTATACATATACATATATATATGTATACATACATATACATATGTATACCTAGATGTATAATATGTATACATATATATGTATACATATAATATGTATAATATGTATACCTAGATGTATAATATGTATACATGTATAATATGCCCTATTTATACCTATTTATACCTATTTATAATATGTTTTATACCTAGATGTCTTCCCCATCACCATGGGTATGTTTAGATGCAGCATCTTAATTGGTACGTATTTTAAGGCAGGCTAAAATAATTATCAAATCTCTAACGTATTCTCTTTTTTTTTTATTTCCCAGATAACAACGGTAATAGATGCTCTTTTTTTTCATTTTTAATTTTCTATTATTGAAGTATAGATTACATACAGTGTTATTTTAGTTTCAGGTGTATAAAATAGCGATTTGATAATTCTATACATTATTCAGTGCTCTCCGTGGTAAATGTAGTCACCATTTTTCAACATATCGTGTTGTTATAATATCAACTATATTTCCTGTGCTGTACTTTTCATCTCTGTAAGTTATGTAATTTATGACAGGAAGTTTGTAACTCTTAGTCACCTTTCCCTATATTACACACCCCACCCACTTCTCCTCTTGTAACCAAGTTTGTCCTCTGTATTGAAGAATCTGTCTGTTTCTTTTTCTGTTTTGTATTTTAGCTTCTACATAAAAGTGAAATTATATGGTATTTCCTTTTATCGGAATAATCCCACGTAGCATAATACCCTCTAGGTTCACACATGTTGTTGCAAACGGCAAGGTTTTATTCCTTTTTTAAAAAAAATTAAATTATATTCCATTATATGGACACTACATTTCATTATGAATTCATCTGTTGCCAGACTCTTGGGATGCTTCCATATCTGGGCTATCATAAATAATGCTTTAGTAAACACAGGGGTGCATGCCTCTTTTCAAATTGGGGTTTACCTTTTCTTTGGGTAAATACCAGTAGTGGAATTATTGGATGACATAGTATTTCTGAGTTAATGTTTTGAGTAACCTGCATTCTGTTTCCTAGAGTGGCTGCACCTATTTACATTCCCACCAAGAGTGCATTGGTGTTACTTTTTCTCTTACCTTCTCACCAATACTTGTTATTTCTTGTCTTGCTGATACGAGGCATTCTGTCAGGTGTGAATTGCTGCGTCTTTGTGGTTTTGATTCAGGTTTCTCTGATTAGTGATATTGAGCATCTTTAATGTGTCTGGTGATGTAGTAGACACTCTTAATTCATCCCTTTCCCCTTCCCTTTTGATTCTTTCCAGGGTGATGATGACACTGATGATGTTATCTGACAGCTTAACTCACCATTATAATCTTCTATCAAAGGTCATACATTACTTCAAGGGTCCTGCTTTCCTGCTTTAAGTTACGTTGTTTCCAATGCATTACATGACGTCCCTTTCACGAGTCTTCCTAGGGCACCCCGACTCACCTTTTATTACTACCCACCGTCAATCATACTCTTAGAAAGTTGCTCTAGTTACTTATCCTGATCCAACACTCTCTTTCTATGCCCGGACTCAAACTCTATACACACTTCAATTGACACCTCTTACACATAATTTTTTTCCTAATGTTTATTTATTTATTTATTTATTTATTTATTTATTTATTTATTTATTTATTTATTTATTTATTTATTTATGTATTTTTATTTTTGGAGGAGAGAGAGACAGAGCATCAGTGGGTGAGAGGCAGAGAGACAAGGAGGTGTAGAATCCGAAGCAGCCTCCAGCTCTCAGCTGTCAGCACAGAGTCCTACATGGATCTTGAACTCACAAGCTGTGAGATAATGGCCCAAGCTGAAGTCGGCCCCTTAACCAACTGAGCCACCCAGGTGCCCCAACACATCTTACACTTTCATGTCTCCCATAGGACTTAATATTTCTGTGGACCAGGACTATCCATTCATTAAGTTCTAGCACCTCCTACAGTTTGGGAATAAAATAGACACTCAATAAATTGATGCTCAATTGAGAAATAAAGGAAGGAATGGGTCCGAAGACAAAGGGTCAATAAAGACTTTTGTTCCTATGAATTCAATCCAGAGTAACACTAGAGCATTTGAATTCAACTGGAGAGTCCTTTAGCCAATCGTGGGAGAATTTACCATATTCTAAGAGTTGTCAGCTGAGAGTAAGATTTTTTTGAAGAAATATGAAAGGTAGTTTAATTTCCTAAAAAGCCAAGCCTTGAAAGCTTAGCTATAAGAACTATATAATGTAAGATGATTCTGGATCATGATGAACCTCAAGTGCAGTGAGAGCCGTGACAACTTGGGGAACACACAGCAAGGACCACAGTAGTCCCGGAAGTGCTGTCCTGTGTGAGAAAAGAGAGTTTAGTGACCCTGTATGGAGGGAGAGGAAAAGGGGGGGCAGAGTAGGGAGGGGAGGAAGTTGGGATCCAAACTGCAATATTGAAATATCAGAGGAGTGTTATTGTCATATTCATAAACTTCCCTATATGTATCCTAAGGAAACCTTTTTTTTTCCTTTAACGAGCTTTTAAATGTAATATACACATGGTAAAAATTCATATAGTAGCAAAACAAGTTGTTCAATGAAAGTAAATCTATGTCTTCACTAGGCCTCCATTATTCTTCCCCAGAAGAAGACCACTTTTAACAGTTTGTAGGGTTTTTTTCCAGAATCTCAAAGTATATAATATGCGTATCTCACATGAAAAAAAAATATATATATATATAGCTGGTAGCAAGATATTATCTACACCTCTCTATTTTATAGGTACATGATTTTTGTGATTGTGAAAAGGTTTGACATGAGATTTTCCCTGTTAAAAATTAAAGTATCAGGTCCAATGGGACATTATTTTTTAAATATACTTCATGGTATTTCCTACCCTGTTTGCATTAGAGGTATTTAATGTGTCCCTTGTTTATGTGTATTTAATTTGTTTGTAGTCTACGACTATAGAAAACAATGCTGCCGTGAAAGTCCTTGTACATATGTTTGCCTGCCAGAGTCCAGCAGAGTGTGAGTGGTGCCTTGAAAAACTTATCTGGAAAGAGTTTAATGGAGAAACTATGAACACAGGTGCTGGTGAGAAAAACGGGCTCCAAACTAAGTGGTTGAGTCCTTGGGGACGAGCAAGAGAAGACGTCACCTCTCCCAGGCACCAGGGGACAAGGAAAGGACAAGTGTTACTAGAAGCCAATGAGCCCACGGCTGGGAGAGAAGCCACCTAACAGGAGATGTGGCCATAGACTGAGGAATAAGCCACTGCCAAAATTCCAGAGTTCAGAGTCCATATAATGACTGCTTTTCTTTTGCTCTCTGGCTACCTATTCGTATACCTGCCAACTATGGATGGAAGCCAGAGGACAAGAAAGCTTCAACGATGCAGACCATGGACGTGAGCTTACTGGCAGGCATAGGATGATCAAAAATATATCTGCAAGGATGAATGGAGGATTAGCAGTCCCTGGCTTAATATTGTTTGACTTCTAGTTATTGGACCTTACAATGGTGTGAAAATGATAGCATTGTTTAGAAATTGTCCTTGAAGAGCACCTGGATGGCTCAGTGGTGTAAGCATCTGACTTTAGTTCATGTCAAGATCTCACGGCTCGTGAGTTCAAGTCTGCCTCAGGCTATGCTGACAACTTGCATCCTGGGGCTGACTTGAGATTCTGTGTCTGTGTGCCTCTCTCTCTGTCCCTCCCCTGCTCGCACTCTTTCTGTCTCTCTTTCTCTCCAAAACTTGAATAAACATTAAACGTTTTCAAAGATAAATTGTACTTCAAATTTAAGTTTTTGACCTCTCCCAGTGGTAATGAGAGGCGATACGACCCTCTCCTGTGATGCCTGGCAGAGCAGCCAGCCACAGCTCCCAGTCCACCACATGATCATGGTGGTGAACAATCTATATGCTTACAGCCATTCTGTACTCACACAACCGTTGTGTTTATGCTTTCAACACAGTATTCACTGAAATACATGAGACAGTTAAACTTTAATGGAACATAGGCTGTGTGTTAGATGATGTCTCATAATTTCAGCTCATGCAACTATTCTGAACACACATAATAGAGGCTAGACTAAACTATGATATTCAGCACATTACGCGTGTTAAATGCATTTTTGGCTTAGAATAACTTCCACTCACACTGGTTTTATCTAGAGGTGACTCCATCCTAAATCAAGGAAGATTTGTAATGCAAAAATCTTGGGAAATTTCCTAGAACTGGAATTGTGGTATCAGTAGGACAGAAAGAACCTCTTCCACATCCATTCCTCCACCTCCTTCCCTTGCAGGTTATTACCAGCGTTGAGCTGTGCCTACAGGCACTCAGAATTAGGACTACATACCCCAGCTTCCCTGGCAGCCAAAGCAATATAAGAGGAAGTGTCATGTGGCAGCTTCTGAGAAAGTTGAGACAGCTGTGGGCCTTGTGTCCTTTATTTTTTCTTTGATGTCATTCACATGTTGCCTTGGATCATGAACTCTAGGGCCAAACCGTTTGGATGGAAAGTGAACTGAGATTCTTCCAGCAAGAGCTGGTAGGAACTAGATTTCTATGCACTTCATAGAATACAGCTGCCCAATCAGACTTGAGCTGTATACCTCCAAAGTTCATTGATTTGGGAGAGACATCCACTTTTACCCTGTTAAAACCATAGTCCTTCCTTGTTCTGTGTGGTAGGGAAAAACCTAACGCCCATGAAGGTGTACATATAACAGGTATAAATATGTTGAGTTTTTATGGATATTGTCAAGTTTGGTATTTTAAACTGAATTTTTAGTACTGAGTTTGAATTCAGCTACTCCATTCACAGCACATGTCTTAATCTTCTTGTGCCTCTGATTTCTCAGAGGGGTAGTAATATAAACCACTTCATTTGGTTGTTATGAGGAATAATTAAATTAAACTATGTGAAATAGATCAGTGTCTGTCCAACATGCCAAACACTCAATAAATGTTATTACTGTTATTTTTACCATTATCATGTTAAACTGTCTTCCAAAGAAGAGGTACCATTTCGCCAATTACATTTCTGAAATGCCTCTTTCCTCTTCCGTTTTCTATAGTGTGCATTACCAATGTTTTTGTCCAATAGAAGAGTAGTAGTATTTCATTTTTATTTGCAATTGCTTTCTAAAATTGTGGTTGTTCATCTTTAAAGTTTTTAAAAGTCATTTATGCTTGTTTTCTGATGAACTTCCTTTTTCTTACCTCTATTTCTTCTATTGGATTTTTGTTTTGTTTAACAGTGTGGCTTAAAAAAAAGCAATACAAGCATTATGGGAATTTGTCTTCTGTGTTTCTATTGGTGGTGCAAATATTTCCACTAATTTTCATTTGTCTGTATTTTATTTTTTTAATTTTTTTAACTTAATGTTTATTTATTTGTCAGAGAGAGAGAGAGTGCGAGCAGGGAAGGAGAAGAGAGAGAGGGAGACACAGAATCTGAAACAGACTCCTGACTCTGAGCTTTCAGCAAAGAGCTAGATGCAGGGCTCAAACCCACAAACCATGAGATCGTGACCGAGTCGAATTTGGACGCTTAACCTACCAAGCTACCCAGGCACCTCACTTTATTTTTTCTTTTCCTTTTTTTTTTTTTGGCTTTGTTTTTTCTTTACAAAATTAAAAAATATATATATGTTCAATATAATAAAAATGATCCTTCTCTACTATCGTTACATCTGGTGTAATGTCCACCCCTATTTTAGAAAGATCATTGTCATTCTGGATTATAAGAATAATTCCCCCATATTTTCTCCTAGGACGTCATAGATTGTCTTACATAAAAAAATATCTTCTCCATTTGTAATAAAACTGGGGAAGGCAGTGAGATAAGATTTAAAGTGATTCTGCAGATGACTGTGTTGGAGCGTTGGCAAAAATGAATGCTTTGACACATAAATCTTACCTAAGAAAGTTATAGTTTCCTTTGATCCACATAAAAGACACTTCTTAAACAACATGTGGGAAGCCATCCTCCTTGCAGGTATGGGGTAAGCTTGCCTCCTGGGCTTTTGTGTTGTTTGTTTGTTTGTTTGTTTGTTTGTTTTGTTTTGTTTTACTCTTAGGGGGAAACGCATAGGTTGTGTATAATGAAATTTTGTATTTCCAGGTTAAGGTGCTGCCAGGTACAGCATACTAATTTACCAGTTTATAAGACTGCCTCTGACACATCGCTTCCTGGTGGTAGGCAACATTTCTTTCTCTGCAACCAGGGCCATACTGCCACTTGTTCACAGGTTAAGTAATGATGCCAAGACATTTTTATGCCTATGCTAACAATGACTCACCTGTGGACAAGTGCAGGCAGATACTGCCGACCTGTTAAGGCCAAGGAGGGATTGAGCCCATGGCCTTCCACTGGGCTCCGCCATTGTTTCTGCTCTTTCTGGTGTATGTCAGTTGTTATCATCACGTTTGAGAACACACGATCTAGAGTAAAACTATCTAGGTACTCCATCTTGAGCTATAGGGAAACAAATAAAGTCCCCTTACCTTTTTTGTTCTTTGCTTTCTCTTTTGTGAAACGGGCATTATCACAGTGTGGAAATTCAATAATTAAATAAATAAATACGTAAGTGCCTAAAATTTCTTAGCAACAAATGCTCAGTATATATTAAGAAGGCTTTTCCCAATAGACAAGAAAAATAACTTTCTTGTTTTCTCCTAGGATATTATAGATGCATTTTTATAAGAAAACATATAACATTAATAATATGACATAATGCAAATTAAGACATTTATAAGAAAAGTATTGAAACTTCATGAATAGTATCTTTGTTACTATTATTCGAACAATGCATTTGCTTTGAAAGGTTCACTTAGTTATATACTAAATTTGCATATGCTTTGAACCTACTTCTGGATTCTCTATGACGTTTCATTCATTCAGCTGAACCACAATTGCTTTATCACATAATTTATTATCTGGTAGAACTCGCCTAATTCATATGCTACCTTTTCAGCAAAAATTTCTGGATCAGCTTGAATATTGATATTTATACAAAAATCTTAGAACCAGCTGATCTGATTTTAAAAAATCCATATTTTATTGGGCTTGCAACAAATTTCCATAGTAATTTAGAGATAGTGGGCATTCTTACAATAATAACTTTTCCTATTCCAACACAAGGAATGTTTATATTTAAGCTTTTTTTTTTTTTAAATATCTCTCACATGGGTTTAAAGTTTTCTGAAAGGCTTATTTATATACTTTCTTCATGTTTCTTGTCAAGTTCCTCCCTTCCTTCCTTCCTTCCTTCCTCTTCCTTCCTTCCTTCCTTCCTTCCTTCCTTCCTTCCTTCCTTCCTTCCTTCCTTCCTTCCTTCCTTCCTTCCTTCCTTCCTCCTTCCTTCCCTTCCTCCCTCCCTCCCTCCCTCCCTCCCTCCCTCCCTCCCTCCCTCCCTCCCTCCCTCCTTTCCTTCCTTCCTTCCTTCCTTCCTTCCTTCCTTCCTTCCTTCCTTCCTTCCCTCCCTCCCTCCCTCCCTCCCTCCCTCCCTCCCTCCCTCCCTCCCTTCCTTCCTTCCTTCCTTCCTTCCTTCCTTCCTTCCTTCCTTCCTTCCTTCCTTCCTTCCTTCCTTCCTTCCTTCCCTCCCTCCCTCCTTTCCTTCCTTCCTTCCTTCCTTCCTTCCTTCCTTCCTTCCTTCCTTCCTTCCTTCCTTCCTTCCTTCCTTCCTTCCCTCCCTCCCTCCCTCCCTCCCTCCCTCCTTTCCTTCCTTCCTTCCTTCCTTCCTTCCTTCCTTCCTTCCTTCCTTCCTTCCTTCCTTCCTTCCTTCCTTCTTCCTTCCTTCCTTCCTTCCTTCCTTCCTTCCTTCCTTCCTTCCTTCCTTCCTTCCTTCCTTCCTTCCTTCCTTCCTTCCTTCCTTCCTTCCACCTCCTTCTCCTTTTACTTCTGTTATGGCAAATGGTGCCAATTCTCTGACTATATTTCTAATTATTTCTTGTTTGTATGAGAGAATGCTAAATTATTACCTTGTGAGCCTGGATCATGTAATTTCATCAGGAAGATTCATGAAAAATCTGATCTCCCTTCCTTCATCGCAGTTATGTATAATTGACACTTGTTGGAAGGAGATAAACAGAGTCAAGAGAATTTCAGTCTTAGAAGAGAAGCCCCCGAGGTGAGAGTAGCCTGAGAGAGCAACTGGAGAGGGAACAAATGTGACCCAACTTGAAAGTGTTAGATGTTTTCCTTGTATATCTTGTACTTCTTGTATTTCCTTGTATTGTTGTATTTAACCAAGAAATTTAAAAGTTAACCAATTTACCAAGTCACTAAAATTAAACTTTTTTTCTTGTAAACAGAAAATTCAAGGAAATCAAATTATTAAAGTTAAACATGGTAACATTATAGAGCTTTTGGTTATTAAAAACTCCTATGTACACATGCCAATAAAACAGACAATGAATGTTTTGGAGACAATGTAAATGACTACAACTGGTTTAAGAAAAAGCAGCAAGAGAATGAAAGCGATGCAAGTCATTTCTTTGAAAAACTAGCATAACCCCATAACTCTAACACTGGAGCAAATGAGTAAGACTTGGGGACCAGCTAGGCTGGCTGAGATGTTTCTTGCCAACACTTACTTAGTTCTTACTCATACCAGGTGAGGTTCTGAACATTTCACAAGTACTTCCTGTCATTCTCCTTAGGGCCCTATGAGGGAGGGGTTACTATTAACCTCCTTTTACATATCAGCAAATTGAAGAAGTTCAGAGGTTAAGGAACTTATCTGCTCCCAAGGTCAACACAGGTGGCATGTGATGGAACTGAGAGGTGGCATGAAATAGTGTCCTCTAGTGTCAACTCACCCAAGTTTACATCCTGTCTCACCAGTACTAGGTGTGTGATCATCGGCACAGATTTTTTTAATGATTTGTGCTTTCGTTCTCATATATGTAAGACCAAGAGATGAATATAATGATCATCTAAAGAGTTTAGAACAATATCTGAACATAGCAAACACCCCTTATATAGAATCCTATTATTATTGCTATTATTATTATTATTATTATTATTATTATTATTATTATTATTATTATTATTATTATCATTAAAACAGGACCGGACAGAGAATACCTAAAAAGAGATAATAACACATATTAAAACAAATGAATTTCCTGAAACCTAAAATATCAGAAAATCCAGTAACTTAATTAGGTGCTCTAAATGTTTTTTTTTTTCTTTTTCTGATAAACTGAATTTATTTTTAAATATTTTATGGTTTTGAAACAATATCTTATTTCTTTCTGAGAGAATGCAAGCAGGGTCAGAGAGAGATGAATAGCATATCTGAAGTGGGGGTGATGCCTACAGCAGTGAGCCCAATGTAGGGCTTGAACCCACGAACTGAGAGATCATGACCTGAGCCAAAGTTGGATGGCCAACCAACTGAGCCACAAGGATGCCTCTTTTTTTTTTCACATATAGTGTTATATTAGTTTCAGATGTACAATATACTGATTCAGCAATTCCTTACAATACCCAGTACTCATGGCAACAAGTGCACTCCTTAATCCCCATCACATATTTCACTCACTACATCTGCACCCCCCCCACACACACACACTGGTAACCAGGATGTTGTTATCTATAATGAAGTGCATGTTTCTTGATTTGTCTATTACTCTGTTTCCCCAACATTTGATCATTTATTTAGTTTCTTAAATTTCACATATGAATGAAGTCATATGGTATCTGTCGCTGACCGACTTATTTTGCCTAGCATTATATTCTCTAGCTCCATTCATGTTGTTGCAGATGGCATGATTTCATTATTTTACGTGGCTGAGTACTATTCCCCTGTGTGTGGGTATTATACATAAGATACCACATCATATAATTATGTGTGTATAATACCACATTATAATACCACATCATGTATACATACTAAATCTTTATCCATTCATCATTTGATGGACACGTGGCTGTTCCATAATGCTGCCATAATTATCAGGGTTCTTCTCTCTCTTTGAATTATCGTTTCTGGATTCTTTGGGTAAATACACAGTAGTGTGATTGCTGCAGTTGTAGTTTTCACGTTCTGAGGAACCCACTATGTTTTCCACAGTGACTGCACCAGTTTGCATTCCCATCAACAGTGCAAAAGTTCTTTTTCCGAATCCTCATCCACACCTGTTGTTCATTGTGTTGCTGATTTTAGCTATTCCAAAGAGTGTGAGGTGGTATCTCATTGTCCTTTTGACTTGCAATTTCCTGATGGTAAGTGATGATAAACATCTTTTCACGTGTCTGTTGGCCATCTGGATGTCTTCATGCAGGAGTGTCTGTTAAGGACTTCTGCCCATTTTTTAATTGGATAATTTCGTTTTTCAGTATTGAGTTTTGTAAGTTCTTTATATAGTGGATACTAATCCATTACTGGATATGTCATTTGCAAATAGCTTCTCCCATTCTGTAGGTTGCCCTTCATTTTATTGGAGTTTTTCCTTAGCTGTGCAGAAGCTTTTTATTTGGATGCAATCCCAATAGTTTATTTTCCTTTTGTTTTTGTATTTTTGCTTTTGTCTCAGGAGATATACCTAGAAAACGTTTCTTTGGCTAATGTCAAAAAATTACTGCCTGTGTTCTCTTCTAGGATTTTTATCTCTAATCCATTTTGGATTTATTTTCATGTGTTTTGTAAGAAAGTGGTCCAGTTTCGTTCTTTTGCACATTTCTGTTCAGTTTTCCAACACCATTTGCTGAAGAGGATACCTTTTTCCCATTTTATATGCTTTCTTGCTCTGTCAAAGATGAATAGAGCAGATACTTGTGGGTTTATTTCTAGGTATTCTGTTCTGTTCCTTTGGTCTACGTTCCAATTTGTGCCAGCACCATGCAGTTTTGATAACTACAGCTTTGTAGTATAACTTGATATCTGGAGTTTGTGATGCCTCCAGAGTTTCTTTGTTCGTCTGTCTGTCTGTTTGCTTGTTTGTTTGTTTGTTTGCTTGCTTAAGATTGTTTTGCTCTTCAGGTACTTTGGTGGTCCCATATAAAGTTTAGGACTGTTTGTTCTAGTTCTGTGAGAAATGCCGTTGGTGTTTTCATCGGGGTTACATTAAATATGTAGATCGCTTTGGTAACATAGACATTTTAACATTATTTGCCCCTTCTATCCATGAGCATGGAATTATCCATTTCTTGGTGTTGACTTCAGTTTCTTTCAACCTTATTTAATAGGTTTCAGAGTATAGGTTATCCACCTCTTTGTATATGTTTACCCCTAGATATCTTATTTTTTTGGTCCAATTATAAATGGGATTGTTTTCTTAATCTGTCTTTCCGGGGCTTCATTATTAGTGTATACAAATGCAACAGATTTCTGTATGTTGATTGTACCCTATGACTTTACTGATTAGTTCTTCAGTTCTCACACTTTTGTCCGTGGAATCTTTCAGGTTTTCTACAGTAGAGTATCATGTCCTCAATAAATCGAGAACATTTTTCTTCTTCTTTATTGATTCCATTGCCTTTTCCTTCTTTTTAGTGTCTAATTGCTGTGGCTAGGAGTTCTAGTACTGTGCTGAATAAAAAAGTGGTGGGAGTGTACATCCTAGTCTTGTTCCTAAGCTTATGGGAAAAGCTTTCAGGTTTTCCCCATTGAAAAAGATTTTAGCTATGAGTTTTTCATAGATGGCCTTTATTATGTTGAGGTATTTTTCCTCTAAACCTAATTTGCCGAGGGTGTTTATCATGAATGCATGTTGTACTTGTTCAAATGCTTTTCCTGCATCTGTTGAAATGATGATGTGGCTCTTCTTCTTTATCTCATTGGTGTAGTGTAACATGTTAATTGATTTGTGAATATTGGACTATACTTGCAAACTAGGAAAAAATCTCCCTCAATTCTGGTGAATACTTTTTTTTTTATAAAGTATTAGAGTCAGTGTGCAAGTATTTTCTTGAGAATATTTGCATCTATGTTCATTAAACATATGGGCTTGTCCTTCTTTCCTTAGTGGACTAGTTTTCAGATTTTGATATCAAGTTAATGCTGGTCTCATAGAATGAAGTTGAAATTCCTTTGAGACGAACAGGGAGTAACTCTTCTTTAAGTTTATAGTAGAATTGATCTGGTCCTGGGCTTTTGTTTCTTCAGAGCTTTTGGTTTACTAATTCACGATTGAGATTCTATCTCACCATCTCTGTGCCCCTCCTCTGAACTCTCCCTCTCTCTCTCTCTCTTGATGTCTCTTTATCTCTCTCTCTTTCAAAATAAATAACTTTTAGAAAGATAAGTTGAGACATTTTAAAATCAAATAAAATATCAACAATTTGGGCAATATTGTCAGATGGAATGAATTTGAGAGGCTTTTTAATATTGACTTCAAACTTGTCATCCCAATTTTCAATACATAAAAATTTAAGAGGTGTTCCAGATTGAAAATCAAATCATATTTTGAAGGAGTTTTTAAGAAATCATATAATAAAGCATAACAAATTTGAGAATGAATGTTGAAAATAAAATTGTGAACAAAACAAAATACCTAATTTTTTCATCAACCAATTTGATCACACCCTCACACCCACAAGACTCCTGAAGGAGTCCTAGTACTGATGCCCTTGTGTGAACTTCGCTGTTTCTGAAATGACCTCAGGTTACTAATGGGTGGCCCAGATTGCAAGCCAACATAGGGGAGGTTCACGGGGAGGTGGGGCTCTCAAAGGCCACGGACATGTCATCCTCTCCCATGTGCCCGCTGCCCTCTCATCATCAGCCGTGATGAGTCGGGTGCAGTTCTTCCTCTGGGTCCAAAGGCTTATGCCACGTGTCCCACACCCCACGTGAGACTTGTGAGAAGACTCCCAAGGGCAAACACCAGCAGGCCCTCAGGGAGGTCGCCTCGTCCCAGGCGGCCTGCGTTCCTTGGCCTGAGTGTCTGGACAAAGGCTGCCTCGGCCACATAGGGAACGATGGACTTGTGCAGCCTTAGCATTCTGTGCAGAGGTCCTGTGCAGGCCTGGAGCTTAGAAAGGACTGGGATGAGCCTCACCTAGGAAGAGGTGAGTACTGGGGTACTCCTTCCACAGCAGATGGCTGCTTGCCAGAGATGTCTGTGCTAGGGATGGGGCAAATCTCCACCGTGCTAGCAGTGCAGTAGACAGAGTTCAGCCCTGTCCATCGCAGGCTCTTCTCTATCCCCAAGTTACACGGCCCTAGTACAGCGTGCCTGAGACTGATATCCCCACACTAATCTTCCTGTCTCCCAAGCTGCCCAAGCCCGCCAGGATCCCCACTGCAGTACTCTGAAGCACAAGAGTCTTCCCTGCAGTGGCTCTATTCCAGAGAAGGCTTTGGCAGTCCCAATGCATGGAGGCTTCTTGCCCCTACCAATATGCAGACAACATGGTCAGCGGGGTGTCAGCACGCTGTGGAGTCCGGATTTGTACGCCCAAGCCTTACCTCTTCCAGGGCGGAGGCTGTCGCACTCTCTAGAAGGGATGGCAGGTCTTTTTCTCGCTGCTGTCTGCACACTGGCTGGAGAAGCACGTCTTCTCAGCTGCTTGATGTGTAAACGTCGGGGTACCCTGGAAGAGCTCCCTGTGCTGGCCCATGTCTTTGGGTATGAACATCCAAAGAAAGTATGGCCCATGATTCTGCAGTGGGAATACGGCCTCAGTGGTCATGATGTTGGGCCCTTTGGGGCATCTTTCTGCACAAGCAGGCCGTTACTTGATAGGTCTTGCCGAGCAGGAACACTTTACTGGAAAGGGGAAGACAGGGTCCCCCACGTGTTCATATCTCCCGCCAATACCTGCTGAGGGGCCAGGTGACTTTTCCCCCCGGCCTGTCCCAAAGAGAATGTACGGGCAAGGTGTGGGTGTGGAATGCCCTCACGGCTCCCAGAGCCAAACCCTCAAGTGTGGACACTTGTGTCCAGGGACCGTGGTCAGAGGCCTGGGTGCTCTGTGTCCGAGGGATTACAGCCCTCAGGATGCACACCCTGCAGCCCCGGGTGTCCTCCCGTAGCCGCAGCACTCCCTGGGGAGCCCCAGGGTCCAGGAGTTGCTAAACCCCCTGCACAACTGTATGTGCTGCCTACCGGCCTCTTCCACCACAACACCAGCGTGTGTGGGCTCCAGAGTGCTGTCCCTCGACAGGGGACACCCTCTGCAATTCAGGAGCCTTCTGACTTCCCTATCTCTGAAGCACACCCGTCTCTCATTGGCCTGTTGGGACCGTCCTGCTGTTCTCTGTGTACAGGAAATGTCTTGCATTGCCTGTGCTCCTCTGTCTCCCTGAGTGAGCCCTGGCGTGTCTGTGTCCTTTCCTGGCTTTGCCTGTGCCAACGCCTCTCTGGTGATGCCTGCTTGCCTGGCCCAAGTGGGCACAGGTGTACCCGTGTAACCGCCTTCGTTTCTGCACACCTGCGTGTTGTGTCAGCTGTGGCTCTGATGGCCTGTCTTGTCTTTGGTGTATGCTTCTGCGCTTGAGTGTGTTTCCCTCTGAATTCAACCCCTTTCTTCCACTGACAGATCCAATTGCTGTCCTGCTGTCAGGTGGAGGGGCTTCTGCGTGTTCTCTTATATGTTCCCGGAGCCAGAAATCCTTCCGTGCCCATAGGACCTTCGTCAGAGGATTGGCCATGCACTCACTGCCAGCCAGTTAATGTCCCCAAATGCAGCTGCCTTGCTGTGACCACTAAGTCACACATCTATTTTCCGTTCTTCTGTTTTCAAACCCTTTGTACCCTAGGGGCTCAAACGTCACTGGCTTGCACGTTTCAGATGCAGGCGTAAAGTGTGAAAGGTGGTCTAGCAACGTTTTCCCACTTCCTCCTTTGCCATGTGGCATGTTCCTGGCTGGGAGAGACTTACCCTGCCAGCGTGTGTCTCGTTTCTGTGTGCCTCCTGTGTGTTCTGTTCCCTCATTTGTCCATTACTTCCTACCTGGGAGTCTGATTCATGTTTGCTGAACCATGCAGAGACCATGCAGAATTCCTGTGTGTGGCGGTTCAGTCAACATGACTGAGGATGTCACCATGCGGGATTCTGGGGGCACCATCATGGACATCATCAAACCCTGAGTATTGGACATCCCTGGCCTGTGCTGGCCTCTCCATTTCCTTGAATTTCCTCATTTTCACTGGAAAGATATGAACCTGGGCGCTGGCCTTTCTCTCAGGTTTGTGCCCTGTCCTCCCTCACTCAACTCTCCATTGGTTCAATCTTACTGACCTCACATGCAATCCCAATGTGTGACCCATCCCTAAAGACAATGTCCTACGTCCCGCCCTTTCTTGGAACTCCAATGTGCAGGCAGAGAACACTTACACCTCTGGACAGTCGCATGTATACATGGACACGCCCGAGAGCGTACCTGAGCCGAAAACACACACAAAGACTTCATGCTGTTTATCACCCATTCTATATTTCTTGAAATGTACTGGACCCCCACCCTGTGCCACGTGTCACCACGAGCCTTGTCCTTATTTCGTGGGCAGGAGAATCTTGTGGACCATCGGTGAGCGTCGGAGGCTTTCCACTAGGGTCCATGAAGTGCGATGCTCCTTATAGTCTTCTCAAGATTGTGCATATCCCTGGGATATAAGGGTACACACAGACAGAGACACACAGACACAACCCCCACACACACACACACAGGACAGGTGAGAGTCTTATCTTGGCCCTGTTTAAGGTTGCTTGCATGTTTCCAAACGGAAAGTAGAATGGGAGGGTGTGATAAGCTGTGCCAAAGCTGACAAGTGGCTCCAGAAGCCAGACAACATGTGGGATGGTGGTAGGACGCCTGAGGGTGGGGTTAATGGTCCTGGAATGACAGTTGTCACCATGCTAACTGATGATCCAGCTTTGGATGTCCCGATTTGCTCATTCTTGTTGTCTAGCCCACTGCCCACCTTCAGCCTCCCCAAAGGGGCAAAGCCTCTTTGACACGTTACTTCTTAAGACTCCCTGTCTCAGGCCGATGTCCTTTTGACCTGGTGTCACCTTCTGTGCCACTGTGAGTCTCGGTGCCTCCATGCAGAAGAGAATTGTGCCATGGGCCCCATGGCACACATTTCAGTGCCCACACCCTTGGCTGCTCACCTCTTTCCCTCTCAGTTATCTCTCCTGGGGCCTCCTTCATCTTGAAATACATCAGGGGATTGCGCCAAATATCCTCTATGATTATCTGGTAGGGGAGACAGGCCAGGGCTCAGGTAGCTATCCCACGCAGTGGGGGAACCCATGAAAATCACCTCCCTTCCTTGTTACAGGGCCCCACCTCAGCAATCCTGCTAGAGCCGGCAAAGCTGTGGTCAGAGAACCAGTTGAAGAAGTTGAGGCTGCTGTTGTCATGCCTGCGTCTGTAGGCCTCCTGTCTGTACCTTGGGTACCACTGGATGGGACTGGAATGAGACGCCCTATACCCTGCAGGAAGACGAGTATGTGAGAAGCCGCCAGAGAACTAATCACATTCAACCCTCCACCCACTGCCGCCCATGCATTCAGTGGACACTTACCAGCAAGGCCAAGGACCTACTCCTTCGTAACAACTTCATTCTGGAAGTAGGAGTTCTTGCCAAAAAACAGCAGGATCTTCCGGCATTCCCTGGGAAACTTGTGTTGCTCCACCTGCCGTGGTAGAAATGTGGGGCAGAAATGTGAAATCTTGTTCCAGGAGACCCGCCCTCCCCTGAGAAAGGAACACACCACTTCTCCCCACCACCTTCCCCACCCACACAGCCACCCACCCACACCACCTCCCACTCCCAGGCCGACCTTCAAATTGGTCATGTGGCGAAGCATGCTTTCATCGTGCTTACTAATCAGGGCTGACATCTGAGGGTGGTTCACAAACTGCTGCAGGTCAAAGAGCCTTCAGGTGCTGGGCGTGAGAGACCTCGACCCAGAGAACCAGTGTGGACCGCATCCTGGCGTCCTCCCCCAGGCACTGGCATCCTCCCCCAGGGCCTCACGCCCTCCCCACAGGCTGCATCCAGGCCCATGGGATCTCAGGATTCCGCAGGGATCTGCTAGACATGCACAGGAGGCTGTGCATGCCCAGACGCCCGCATCCACGCCTAGCCTTGTGTGCTCATGAGGACACTGAGGACGCTTACTTCCACACAGCCACACAGCCACACAGCCACACAGCCACACAGCACACATCCAGTCTCACGCCGACCAGTGGGCATACGCATCGCTTTCCCCGCAGCAAGATGCTTAGCGGGACCCATAACGTGCCCCCACGCGGCTTTGCATGGGAAGAAGCCCTCGGTCATTTCCCAGTCCTGGCCTCGACCTCCACCGCCACTCCGCACTCTCTCAGCGCTGTTTCCGTGCCAGGTGTGACATAAAGCACAGGTGCCTCCACCACCCCAGCACTGCCCTCCTCCCACACTCATTGCAGAGCCAGGACCACTGGATGGGATCATGTTTGCACCTTCCGGCCACTGGAGCGTGGCTTAGCTCCAGTCCCTGTCCTGGGTTCCTCTAAATGTCACCTCCCTTTCCTTCCTCTTGTGCAAGACCAGCCCCCTCTAGACCCTCCACCAGCAGCAGGAAGGACACAGCCTTGGCCCAGATACCACGGATGCCCTGGATAAGGGCACTTCTCTGTTCCAGATGATGCCGCCGCCTCTGCCACATCCTGAGTTTGAGTCTAGCGTGCCCCCGGCTGGCTTGTTTATTCACGGGCTGTAGCTCTATCTGAAGGGCCTCCAGAGCCTCCAGTGGGGAAGGGCAATGACTGAGGCCTGTCTCGAACTGCCTCTTCTTATCCTGCTTCACCTGCAGATGCTGGGCTTCTTCCACCCATCGACCTTCCTGCTCACACGGCTTCTGTTCCACCTCCTCCCGCTCCTCCTTGTCCTCCTTTCCTTCCACCTCCTCCTGACCCTGCTGCTCCTCCTCCAGCGCTCCCTTCTCCTGCTCCTCTTCCTCCTCGGTTTGCAATTCGGCTCTCCCTTTAATGGCTCCCACGCCTTCCTTTCCTCCTCCTGCTCCTCCTCCTGGTCCTCTTCCCCTGCCACCGCCGCCACCGCCGCCGCCACTGCCCCCTCTTGTATACCCCGTTGCTCCTGCTCCTCCCCTTCCATTTCCGCCAACTCCTCCTCCTTCCGCTCTTCCTTCTTCTGCTTGGGCTTCTGCTTCTCCTCCTCCTTCTATTATTTTACTCCTGCTGCCTCTCCCCCTCTTCTTCCTCCTCCTCCTCCTTCTGCTCTTCTATTCCTGCTGCTCCCCCTCGTCCTTCACGTCCTCCTCCTCGTGAACCTGGACCTTCTCCTTCCCCGGCTCCTGCTCCTCGTCCTCCTCCCCCTTCTTCCTCTGGTCATGCCCCTCTTCCCCAGGCGCGTCCTCTTCCGCGGCCGCCACCTCAACCTCCTTCTACACCAGACCCCACAGCGCCTCCACCGCCACTATGCCATGCCCCAGCGGCACTGATATCTCACTGGGGCCGCCCACCTGCCCCTCGGGTCGGGCCTGGCCTTCCTGCACAGGCTGTTCGCTGGTGGCCTGCAAGCCTTCGGCCTGCGGCACCTCCGGCCCTGCCGGAGACCCACTGTCCCCACGGGCCCTTGTCTCTGGACCGCCCCCTTCCTGGTCGAAGGCGGCATAGGGACACCGGGCATCCCCAATGTTTCGGAAACACGAGTTGCGCATCATGCGGCCCCGGCCCGAGACACGAACTGTGGCTGCTATCGACGACGAAGCGGGAGGTGAGGTCACGGCCCCCTCCCCAGACCCAGTCAGTGGAGACCTGAGGGCAATGTCTGGCAACTCGCTCCCCCCTTCCTCCCAGAGCCCAAACGTCGAGGGGTCGCATGCGCATGGTGCTGTACCCAGGATGCCTCGCGGTGGCTAGCGCTATGCTGCTGCCGCCTAGGAGACCTTTGTGGTGAGAGGTGCGTCTGTGGCTTTGAGGCTGAGGGAACTCCAAGCCACGCCCAGGCTGCTTCACTGCCTTCAGGACCAACCATAGGGAGGGTGGTGTGCGTGGCTTCGGCGGTCCCGCCCCTAGGTCACCCGGAAACTGGGGCGCTTCTGTTGCCTAGTCAGGAAGGCTCTGGACCCCAAGCAGTGCAACTCCTCCCGGGGGCTTGCAGCAGGCCCTGCGTGCCCTCTGGGTGTCCGGTTTGGCTTCTGGGCATGCGAAAGTGACCTTTGCATTCCACGGTGCTTTGGGCACGCGGCTCTACACACACGGGTAAAGGGGACCTCCACGCTTTTCCCATTTACACCGCCACCTTTGTTCATTGTGCCACTAGTCCAACAACTCCACTGAGCGGATCACCCTGGCTGTCTGGGAGAAGCATTTCAGCTGTGCGCCTGCTGTCTGTGCCCCCTGGTTTTCCATCTGCTCAGCCTCCTTTGTATACTCTCTACGTCCATCCTTGCTCCAAGGAGACATGTATGCCATGACAGCAGTCTAGCAGTGCACTGGCTCGGGAAGGTCGGTGACAAGAGGTGTGTGACGTGGGGAGGACGCCACACTAGGGGAGGCTGCGTAGCATGCGCGCTGCTCTTGCCGTTTGTCCCCGTTGCCTGGAAAGTGACACGCTGGCACGCACACACCGTCCCCTTCATGATTGGCTGCCCATTCCTCCCGTGTGTGGCCCTGCACAGGAAAGACCCGTGACCATGGGACCTGGGACTCCTGGAGCTTGTGCCTGTCTCACGGACAGCGGTCCCCTTCCTCCCACAGTGCTTGGCCATCTTCTCACAGGGACCCTCCCCAGGTCTTCGTTGGCTGTATGTCTGTTCATCCTGGTCCCATTTCCTTTACCACTCACTTAGGCGGCAGGCTGCCTTGAGCGTGGGCGCTGACTCAAAACACTGTCCCCCTGTGCCACAGACAGCATGATTTCAAGGGCCTCTGAAAGGTATCAGGGGGTTGGGGGATGTAGCTTTGGGACGCAAGTGAGGGACACGCCCCAGGGTCTACACGAAGCCACGTTACCAGTTTGGGGAACCAATAAGCTGCAGAAGGTGTGAAGCGAGGGCAGTGATGTGGTCTCCCTCCGTGTCAGGGCAGTGGTGATGTGGACTCCCTGCCTGTCTCCTTCAGACAGCAGCAGCTACACACACACACACCACAGAGACACTGCAGGATTGGAGGCTCGAGATGCATTGCCTGGCCAGGCAACACACTCATGCATTGCCTTTTCCCTTTGGTGGAATGAAGTGTTCCCCTCCCTCTTTAGGGGACAAGGAGGCTGCCAGGCAGGCGGGGGATTCTAGGATTGCCAAATTGGTGTGCCGGGACCCCTGGCCAACATGTTGCTTCTGTGACACAGAAGAGGTTCCTCCAGACTGGCTGGACCATGTCAGGATACGTACGGGGTACAGAAATGCTCCAGGGTGGCTGTGATATATGAGGCAGCACACCACAGCTTCAGGTGACAGCAAAGCATAGAAACGCAGGTGGATGGGGAGAGGCTGAACAGGTGGTAGGGGGCTGAGAGGGGGTGGCCACTGTGACAGACAGAGAGGCAAATATTTACCCAGAAAGGGAGACGAACAGGTCCAGTGGTGAGCCCTCAAGCTGCCCTCAGCAGAGGATGTAGGGGGTGGGCAAGACAGGAAAGCAGACCCAGAGCCTGTTGCACCTGACCTATGCAACTCACTCCCTCCAGAGAAATGGGGCCTGTCAAACTCCCATGCATCGCTGGGAGACCCCGTGGCAGGAACGTGGGAGCAAATCTGGGTCCCAGGTGCAGGGACTGCCTGGGACAAGAAGGCAATGCCTTTCAGTTTGAACAACACCTACCACAATATTGGGGCCCAGGGGCCGGGCCCCAACTTCGCAAGGGGCCCTAGACCAGCCAGGCCTGTCTCTGCAGGGTCATCCAGGAGGACGTTCACCGAGACCCATACCCTGGCTGGGACCACAAGACCTTGCGATGATCCCCCTAGGCCGGTCCAGGAGCAGGTCCAGACTTACTCATGCTATCTGCTGCCTCCCTCCACTAATCCCCGCTTCCTTGCAGGGAACGTTGTTCCTCCTCCGCTGGGCCATGGAAGGCCCAACCCCAACTTGCCCCTGGCCAAGGCAACACAAGACGAGCGGACCCAGGCAAAGTCCAGGCTTTCCTCCCGTCATGAAAGGTGATCAGGTAGCTCCGTGTCGATCCCAGGAGCGAAGGGATTACACTCGCTGGACTTGGGCACTTGAGCCTCCCCCTTACCCACCAAGTCAGGAAAGCCCCCAGTCTCTTTCCTTCACTTGCCAACGGCCTACACACACTCACTCAGGCACAAAGATGCACGGCCACGCGGCACGTGGACACAGACACGCACACGCTGCCAGCACAAACGCTAGGTGTCAGGCAAAAGTACTCACAGGCGCCAGCCACAATACACTCACAGACACTCTACTGGACCTCTGCACTCACGCATGCCCTCTGCCACATCCCACTCACGAGGCTAACTCCTCCCCACGACCCACACTTGCTTTCCCTCCTCACACCCCACACGCATTTGTCCTGGGGCCCAAACCTGGCTGAAAACTAGGGCAGATTCAGGACTTCCATTGGGTCACGGGAGCTTGCGTTGAGATGCCGAGGAAAGGGAGCCACAACTGATACCAACCTTCCAGTACCAATGGCACTGGAACATGGCATGTGGAGAAACACCATCCACGACTAGGTTCCCAGCCTCCTCGGCCCCTGCCCTTTCTTCACACCCTCTAAACACTGGGGAGTCCCTTGGGTTTCAGTACCTCCCAGCTGGCTGCAACCTACAGGGCAAAGGCCAAGGGACTGACCTTTCACAGTTCACATGTATATCCAGTTTGTGTGGGCTGCCTGGAGGCAGTCACGGCTTAGGAGGTCTGGATGTGCTCTGACCCCTGTTACTTACGCGTCCCTTTGTGTGTTCCCTTGCAGCCCTGTCCATCAGCAGCCTACTATGTCCATATGGGCATGCACAGCACACGGAAACCCAGATGCAATGAGACTGTCCAGGGACAGGACAGAGACACAGAAAGAGAGACGGAGGTGGGGGAGGGAGGAAGCGTTCCTTAGAAAAAATGATCACAGGGACTCAGAGACAGACAGAGACCAGAGGGACATGGAAGGAGGCAGAGGAAGGAGAGTAAGTCACAACTAGAGATAGCCACAGAGGGGGAGTGTGTGTGTGTGTGCCTGTGCCTGTGTGTATTCATGTGTATGAATGTGGGAAATTGTCTGGGACTGAGACAGGGGTGTGGCCACGATTCCTGGACTCTCGAACGCCCTCTTCCAGCAGAATGGAGGCCCGGTATTCTCAGGAATCTCCGCGTTTTCCAGAACATGACTCATTTGCTTTGGGGCCCTAGCCCATCCTCAGGCTAGGAGGGCCATAGAGCACAAAGAGTGGGAACTTGAGGCATGAGGCTCCAGATAGTCTGGCCCAGCAGGTGGAGCGTCGAGGCCCAAGGTTTTTAAATGCCTGCTGCCTCCTTCTGGAGCCCACCAGCATTTGGGAGGCACGCCCATGGCCCCGTGGGCCTCCGCACACTGCAGTGGCTGTGGCTGTGGCTGTGGTGGAGGTGGGGCAGAGGCAGGGCAGTGAACTTTTTGACCGTGGGTCCTTGGGGTGAAGGATCTCCAGACCAGACCCAGACAGTTGGCTGCTGTTCAGGAACAATCAGCAGGAAGGGAAGTGGGCGTGGCTCCAGCATTTGAGCCCCTCCCTCCCCTTCCCGGGTCTGGAGCCAGTTCTCTGCCTCCCCCTCCAGGGTGGCCTCCCTGTTTGGCCCATGTCCTTTTCCGCTTTGTCATCGACCACCACTGTCCTGTGGGATATCTCATATCGGAGAACTGGTGTTACAGATCTCACCTCCCTGGGGAGGAGCCAAGATGGCAGACAGCATGGAAGTTTCTTAAGTGTCTCGTGTGCATGAAATACAGCCAGACCAACACTAAACCATCCTACCCACCCAGGAAACTGACGGGAGGATTAGCACAGCAATCTGCATATCCTGAACCACAGACTTCAACAGGTACCTGGCATGGAGAAGTGAACTTGGAGAGCGAGGAGGCTCAGGAAGGGAGGTGCTTCTGTGCCCGGAGAGGCGAAGGAGACTGCACAGGTGGAAATTTTACTAATTTTCTTTAATATGCTTCTACATTATTCTTTCCTTTCGTGTCTATATTCACATATTCTATTTTACTCCCATATTCTCCTTTTAGTCTATTTCAGTGTTTTGATTTTTCAAATTCTCACAACATTTCCCTTTGTAATATTTTTTACTTTCTAAATTTTTCTCCACTCCCACTTTTTTTTCTCTCGTGTCAAACCCCTTTCAACACCCAGATGAAACATGCCTAGAATCTAGCATCATTCATTCCCTTTTTTACGTGTGTGTTTTTAATTTTTTACTTTTAACATTTTATACTTTGAATAGTTCATTTGCATTTTCTACCTCATGAGTTCCTTTTCTCCCTTCAAAAGGACGAAAGGAAGGAATTCACCCAGAGAGAAAGAGCATGAAGCAACGAGAGCCAGGGATTCAACCAACACAGATACAAGCAAGATGACTGAAGCAGCATGTAGAAGCATGATGATAAGAATACTAGCTGCGGTCCAATGTAGATTAGAGTCCCTTTGTGCAGAGAAAACATGAAGTAAAAGCTGTCCAGAATGAAATTAAAAATGATATAACTGAGCTGCAATGACGGATGGATGCAGCGGTGTCAAGGATGTATGAGACAAAACAGAGAATCAGCGATACGGAGGACAAACTGATGGAGAATATGGAAGCAGGAAAATCGAGGGAGATTAAGGAAAAGAGCACGGTTGAGCAATTAGAGAAATCAGTGACTCATGCAGAAGGAACATCATCAGAATCATAGGGGTCCCGAAGAGGGAGAGAGAGAAATAGGGGTAGCAGGGGTATGTGAGCAAATCATAGTGGAAATTTTTGCTAACCTGGGGAAAGACACAGCCATCAAAATCCAGGAAGCACCAAGGACCCCCATTAGATTCAACAAAAACTGACCCTCTACAAGGCAGCAAGGCATATCATATTCAAGCTCACAAAGTACTCAGGCAGAGAATCATGAAGGCAGCAAGGGAAAACAAGTCCCTAAACTACAAGAGAAGATAGATCAGGTTTGCAGCAGACCTGGCCAGAGAAACTTGGCAGGCCTGAAGGGAGGGGTAGGATTTGTTCAAAGTGCTGAATTAGAAACTTACGCAGCCAAGAATTCTTTATCCAGCAAGGCTGTCATTCAAAATAGAAGGAGAGAGAAAAAGGTTCCCAGACAAACAAAATGTAAAGGAGTTTGTGACCGCTGAATCACTCCTGCATGCTATTTTAAGGGGGGACACTAAAGGGGAGAAATGATTATCTATCTGTCTATCATCTATCTATCTATCTATCTATCTATCTATCTATCTATCTATCTATCTATCTATCTATCTATCATCTATCTATCTATCTATCTATCTATCTATCTATCTATCTATCTATCTATCTATCTATTTCTCTATCTATCTATCTACCTATCAACATCTATCTTTTCTCAATGTATATGTGTATGTATATGTATATGTATATGTACACTTATAATTATATTTTTATTTATTTTTATTTATTTATATTTATAGATAGAAATATATAATTAGATATATAGAGATATATAAATATATATATGTAGATGTAGATATAGATATAAAGATATATAGATTTTTTTTTCTCCAACTCTTCAAAGAAGATAATGGCCATAAATTCATATCTTTCAGTACTCACTTTAAATGTCAGTGGAGGGGCGCCTGGGTGGCCCAGTCGGTTAAGCGTCCGACTTCAGCCAGGTCACGATCTCGCGGTCCGTGAGTTCGAGCCCCGCGTCGGGCTCTGGGCTGATGGCTCAGAGCCTGGAGCCTGTTTCCGATTCTGTGTCTCCCTCTCTCTCTGCCCCTCCCCTGTTCATGCTCTGTCTCTCTCTGTCCCAAAAGTAAATAAACGTTGAAAAAAATGTTTTAAAAAATAAATGTCAGTGGAGTCAATGCTCCAATCAAAAGACATAGGGGAAGAGAATGGATGAGAGAACAAGCGCCATCGATATGCTGTTTACAAGACACCCACTTTAGTTGTAAACACAAGTTCAGAGTGAAAATAAGAGGATGGAGAATCATCTGTCATGCTAACCGTCAACAAAACAAAGCCAAAGCAGCCATACTTCTATGAGACACTCTAGACTTTAATGTAAAGACTGTGTCAAGTGATGCACAAGGGCATGATGTCATAATCAAGGGGTCTATCCACCAAGAAGACCTAGCAATTGAAAACATTTATGTGGCGTATTTGAGAGCAACCAAACACACAAAGCAATTAATCACAAACATAAGGAACCTCATTCTTAGTCATGCCATCAGAGGGGGAGACTTCAACACCCCACTCGCTGCAATAGACAGATCATCTAAACAAAAAATCCACAAGCAAACGGGGGCTTGGAATGACACACTGGACAAGATGGGCTTCACAGAGATCTTCAGAACATTTCATCATAAAGCAGCAGAATATACGTTCTTCTCCAGTGCTCATGGAATATTCTCCTCTATAGATCATATCCTGGGGAAAGTAGTCAACCCTAAGGAAGTTCAAAGAGATCGAGGTCACACCGTGCATATTTTCAGACCACAACACTACGAGACTCGAAATCAACTACAAGAAACATTTTGCAAAGGTAACAAATACTGGGAGACTGAAGAACATCCTACTAAAGAATGAAAGGGCAAACCAAGGGTTTAAAGAAGGTATAAAAAGTATATGCAAGTTAATGAAAACGTATATGGAAGTCAGTGATAACACCACAACCCAAAACCTCTGGGACGCACCAGAGTCGGTAATAAGAGGACCTATCTAGCAAGTCAGGTCTTCCTAAAGGAGAAAGAAAGATCTCAGAGACACAACCTCACCTTACGCCTTAAGAGGCTGTGAAAAGAACACCCTATGAAACGCTAAACATTCAGAAGACAGGAAATAACAATGATTAGAGCGGAAATTAATGCTATGGAAACCAAAAGTCAAACAAAACAAAAACAAAAACAACCTCAAACAAACAAACAAACAAACAAACAAACCAAAATAGGAGAACAGATCAATGAGCCCAGAAGCTGCTTCTTTGAAGGAATTAACAAAATTGATAAGCCAGTCATCAGTTTGATGAAAAAGAAAAAGGAAAGGGCCCAAATAAATAAACTCAAGAATGAAAGAGGAGAGATCACAAGCAACACAGCAGAAAGGCAAACAATAATAAGAGAACATTAGGAGCAATTATTTGCCAATGAAATGGGCAATCTGGGAGAAATGGACAAATTCCTAGACACATATACACTACCAAAGCTGAAAGAGGAAGAGGAAAATTGGAACAGACCCATAGCCAGTAAAGAAATCAAATTCCTAATCAAAAACCTGCCGAAGGAAGAAGACTGCAGGGCCAGATGGCTTTCCAGGGGAGTGCCAGCAAACATTTCAGGAAGCGTTAACACTTATTCTCTTGAAGCTGTTCCAAAAATAGAAATGGAAGGAAAACTTCCAAACTCTTTCTATGAAGCCAGCGTTACCTTGATTCCAAAACCAGAAAGAGACCCCACTGAAAAGGAGAAGTATAGACCAATTTCCCTGATGCACATGGATGCCAAACTCCTCAACAAGATATTAGACACTCGGATCCAACAATACATTAAGATGTTATTCACCATGACCCAGTGGGATTTGTACCTGGGAGGCAGGGCTGGTTCAACATCCACAAAACAATTCACGTGATTCATCACATCAATAAAAGAAAGGACGAGAACCACAGGATCCTCTCAATCGATGCAGACAGAGGGTTGACAAAATACAGCATCCTTTCCTGGTAAAAACCCGCAAGAAAGTAGGGATAGAAGGAGCACACATCGAGATCATAAAGCCACCTATGGACGACCCGACCTTACTGTCATCTCAATGAGCAAAAGCTCTCAGCTCAAGTCACCAACGAGACAGGAATGTCCACCCTCTCCACTGTTATTCAACATAGCATTGGAAGTCTTAGCCTCAGCCTCTTCATCCTTCTGCTCCCCCTCTTCAGCTACTGCTCTTCCAGCCCTGGCTCTACCTTTTCTCCTCATTCTTCCCTCTGCTCACGTCCTCCTCAATTTCCTCCCCCAGCTGCTCCTGCTCTTCGACTCGTGCTCCTCCTCTTGATCCTCCCGGACTTCCTCCTCCTCCACTTCTTCCCTCGCCTGCATCCGATCATTCACTCTTCCTCCTCGTCGTCCTTCTCCTCCTCCTCCCGTAACTCCTCCCAATCCTCCTCCTCCATCTGATCCTCCACCTCCTCCTCCTCCTCCAACTCTTCCTCCTAGGCATCTTCCTCCTTCTCCAGGTCCTCTCCTGCTACTGCCCTTCCTGCCCTACCTCTGACTTTTGACCTCCTCTTCTTCCCTCTGCTCTCGTCCTCCCCAAATCCCTCCTCCAGCTGCCCCTGCTCCTTTGGCTCGTGATCCTCCTCTTCCTCATGCTGGACATCATCCTCTTCCATTTGTCCTTCTCCGGTACCCAGTCATTCACTCCCCCTCCTCCTCCTCCACTTCTTCTTCTAACCCCTCCCAATCCTCTTCCTCCAGCTCCTCCCGTTCCTCCTCTTCCTCCTCGGTCTCTTCCTCCTTCTGCTCCTACACTTCTGCTCACGCTATTCCAACCGTGGCTCTACCTTTTCTCCTCATCCTCTTCCCTCTAATCTTGTCCTCCTCAACTTCCTCCCCCAGCTGCTCTTCCTCTTTGGCTCATGCTCCTCCTCATCCTGGACATCCTCCTCCTCCACTTGTTCCCTCTCCTGCACCCAATCATTCACTCCTTCTCCTCCTGCTCTAAGGCCTCCCAATCCTCTTCCTCCAATTCCTCCTTATCCCCCTCCTCCTCCTCCTCCTGCTCCTCGTCCTTCTCCACCTCCTCCTCCTCCTCCTCCAATGCTTCCTCTGGTCATTCTTCTCTTCCCCAGGCACATGTTTGTCCCTTAAGACCACCACAATCTCCTCTAAGAATGGGAGCCAAAGCTCTCGCAATGCCCCCAGGACATCCGCAATGAGCACCGGACCCTGGGGCATGGGCTCTCACAAGCCATCGTGTCCCTGCAAAAGGAGTCTGGCAACATCCCAGGCCTCCAGGGGGACCTGGTAGTGGGAACCTGGGAGCAGCGACAGGGTCCCCGGTGCAGCGATACCCAAGGGACGATCATATCATGCTCTGTCTTTTCAACAACACCTATAGCAGTATCGGATCTAGAGGCCAGGCCCCAACGGGCCTCACATGCGACCCTTGACCAGCCAGCTCTCTGTAGGCAGCGCCATCCAGGAGGAAGCTCACCGACACACATGCCATGCCTGGGACCCAAGGTGTTTCGATCACCCCCTTGGCAGATAAGGTCAGGGCTAGGTTACTCCATGGGACCTGATGCATCCCTACAGTCGTCCCCAATCCTTGTAGGACAGGTCGGACTTCCTGGGCCATGGGGTCTCCATGCTGTCAAGCTGGCAGCAGCCAACACATGACCAGTGGTACTTGGACACTGTCCAGCCTTTCCTCTCATGCTGGACGGTGGCCGCGTCTTTACCGAAAGCCCTGTATGGGGGCAAAGGGCTGTGGGGAAGGCAGATAGGCGGGTAGCCAGGCACAGATGAGACCACCCGCTGTGATCCCGCAGGGTCACTGGGACTTCACTTCCATCTGGCCCACCCGCAAATGCTAGGGATGGGGCTTTGGGGGCAGTGCGGACGCCTTGCAGCTTCAGCGTCAAGGAGCTGGGCACACACACCTGTGGGCACAGCCGGCAACAGACTGGGACCAGTGTTCCTACCTAGGCCCCCTTGACCCTCCCCCACCTGAGAAGAATACGGGGGGTGGGCTGTAAGGCTTTAGACTCCCCAAAGCGCACACACAGTGGGCCACGTGCTGCCCGCTGCGGTTTGGGGTGGGGCGGGTGGAGCACGGTCGGGATCCCTGACTCCAATGTCCACAGCATCCTCCGTCGACATGCAACCGCTGAGACACTGAGAAAGGAACCCAGTTCCCCATGTTACATGAGGCCAGGAGTCGACAAAGCCTGAGGCTAATCAGGGTCGCCCGCACAGGGACTGAGAGGCTCATGCTGGCACCACTTACGTGCAAGGGGAACAGAGTTCTGGGACACACCTTGACATGTCCGGAGCCCAGCTGCAGCGGCAGGGGTGGTCTTGTGCTGCGGGGAGAAGTGTTGCTGGCAACGAACTGTCCCCTAAGAGAGCAGCTGGCAGGCTGCTCACCTGCCCATCCACACACGGATCCCCACACACCACACTGCTATGGCATTCCACGGGGATGCAAGTCACCTGAGGTCTGGGGTCCAAGCTCCTCCATTTGCCTGGGCCTGGTGCACAGGAAGCAGAGAGGAGAGCCCCAAGGAAGAGCTGATTGGTGACAAAACATGGCACGTCTGCCTAGAGCAGAGATTTTTCCTGGACGCCTCCCTCCAGTGAATTACCTACGCCCTCTGCACACAACGTAGCCTGACAGCTTGGGTTCCTTAGCTACACTGTGCACTAGGCCTGGGCACAAACTTGTAGCCCCTCCGTATTTGCTACTGTAGGCCACCAGGGCAATTCAACACACACACACACACACACACACACACACACACACACACACACACACACACACACTCACTCACTCATTCACTCTCACATAGATACACACTAACACACACACAAGCACACTCACACACAAGTGGTCCACTGGCCACTGGGCACAGGCTTTCCTCCCCTCGGTGCCCGTCTTGACCTTGCACCAATTTCCTTTTTGCATCCTGACTTGAGTCCCCTGGAAGAGCAACAGTTGCACTCATCCCAGAGATTACCATCAGGACTCAGGAGGGAAGGGACTGCACTCTTGTATTGTGGCACCTGACCGTCCCACATAAGCACCTCATCCACAGAGACCCCTGTGTCCCTCCTTGTCTCGCCAGCGGCCTACACATCCACTCCCGCACACACAGAGACACACGGCTATGCAATCGCACGAACATATGCACGCACACACTGCCGACACCACCACGGATCTCAGGCCCAGTTTGCCACAGACGCCTACACACACTCACAGGAACTCACGCTGGGTCTCCGCCCTCGCGCGTACTCTCTCCATGAAATCCCACTCATAAGCCTCGCTGCTGCCCACAACCCACACCTGCCTCTTCCGCTCACACATCCCATCCTAAGCCACTGTTTCAGGACAGGGCTCGCGGTCAAAAGCACCCCGGGTGTGGGAGGCAGCAGCAAGGTATACGGGCATCGACTGTGAGAAGCCTGCCTACTCCTGAGTTCTCCGGGGACACGGGGACTTAGCTCTGATCCTCACTGGAGGCGTTGCTCACTGGATTCTCTCTCACCAAGGAGACGACACCCCTCTGGGAGAATGGGTCCTGGCTGAATCTCCCCAAGTCCTGGCCACACTGTACCTGGACCCAATGGACAAATTTGGTCCCGCTGTGCAATCCCCTTCCCTGCCTTTCGGCTCTGGCCTATACAACAAGTCTCCACGTAACAGGTCTGTCTCTTCCTCCTCCTCCTTCCAGACTCTCCCTGCCCAGGAAGGCAGGCCTCTGTGCACATGGCAACACCTGCCCCACACCAGTACTGCACCTCTCCTGCACACACAGAATCACCTTGGCAGTGGCTAGGACAGTACACTCAGGTCCCGTCCTCTTCGTCCCTCCTCGGGTCCCCCATAAACACACACACACACACACACATACACACACACACACACACACACACACACACACACACACACACACACACACAGAAACAGAAGGGTTTTTAGCTTCCTGTATGTGTCCACATAAACATCGTGGCAACTCTCCAAGGCTGCCACATGTGATCACTTCCCCAATTGTCTCCGGGGCTCATAGAAGACAGGAGACGCTTTATATACACAATGGAGTACTACGTGGCAATGAGAAAAAATGAAATATGGCCTTTTGTAGCAACGTGGATGGAACTGGAGAGTGTGATGCTAAGTGAAATAAGCCATACAGAGAAAGACAGATACCATATGATTTCACTCTTATGTGGATCCTGAGAAACTTAAGAGAAACCCATGGAGGAGGGGACCAAAAAAAAAAAAAGGGGGTTAGAGTGGGAGAGAGCCAAAGCATAAGAGACTGTTGAGAACTGAGAACAAACTGAGGGTTGATTGGGGGTGGGAGGGAGGAGAGGGTTGGTGATGGGTACTGAGGAGGGCACCTTTTGGGATGAGCACTGGGTGTTGTATGGAAACCAATTTGACAATAAATTTCATATATAAATAAAAAAAATAAAATAAAATAAAATAAAAAAAAAGAAGACAGGAGACGC
This sequence comes from Puma concolor, assembly GCF_028749965.1. Classification (NCBI taxonomy): domain Eukaryota; kingdom Metazoa; phylum Chordata; class Mammalia; order Carnivora; family Felidae; genus Puma; species Puma concolor. Next base: position 1,753,537 of record NW_028240225.1, read on the forward strand.
ATCCACCCATCTCTTCCAGCGCTGGTCGCGTCCTCCATTGTTTCTGCGTGGGCAAACATAGAAGTTCTGTGCCTTTCACGCCCACACAGATGCAGAGCCCCTGACGCACATGGGCACACGCAGACACTTTCGCGTACACGCACACGCACACACACCCCCACGCAACAGACACCAAGAGTGATACGGGATATTTGCAAATACATCCCAGATGGTGTCACTTGAGCCTCGCCCTTTTGTGATCCCTCTTGCTTTCTCACCCAGGGATTCATTTCCAGCCCCAATGGCCTTGGACTAGTTCTAAGAATGGCGGTCACGTTGCGGGAGAACATGGCGTGGTGGGGCACAGGAAGGAAGTGCAAGATTCTCACCACAGTGGCGCCTGGGGACACGGCAACTCCAGTCCCAAAGACTGGCAGGCAAAACCAGACTGAAGGAGCAGGGGGAAGCCCGGGTGAGGGCGGACATCCACGGGGAGCATTTGTGGTGGAGAAGCATTGCTCCTCCCGAGTTGCTCTGCAAAGCCCCAGCCCACAGCACAACTGAGTTTGGTTTGCAGGCATCGACCCACTGTGTGTTTGCAGCTGAGTCCCTGCAGGTCCCTTGTCATCCTCCCACCCGCTCCCCATGCTACCTGGGTCCCAGTCTCGGGGGACCTTCCATTTCCAAGCCAATGTCTGGCCCACGTTCCCTTGCCCATACAACACACGTGTCAACACACCGCATACTGGCATTCTCACCGACACGTGCACACGTCAGGTCACTGTCTTCTGGTCCTTTCCTCCCTCAGGTAGTACTGCAGGGGATTGGGCCACAGGTCCTCGATGATGATCTGTTAGGGGACACAGGCCGGCGCCACATTGGGCATAGCCCACTCTCCTCTCTGGCCGGGGGCCACCCACATCCCCACTGCTGAGGAAGGCCTCAGGGGCCCCACCTCGGCAATCCTGTTTGTCCCTGGGCAGCTGTGCTCACACAGCCAGTTGAACAAGTGAAGGCTGGTGGGGTCATACCTGCGACTGGGAGCTCCATGTTCATAATCGCAGAACCACTGGACTGGAGTGGCACGTGATGCCCTGTAGCCTGCAGGAAGAGAGGTTTTGAGGAACAACCTGATGGCCTCCACCGCACCCACCTCCACCTCCCCCTCTCCCTCCCCCTCCCTCATGCCCCTGATGCATGCTCCTCAGCCCCTGCCCCTCACCATCATGGGACTCACACCCTACTAGCAAAGCTAAGCTGATACTCCTTAATGATCACTGGGTTCCGGAAGCACGGGTCTCCACAAAAAAAACACATCACTCTGAAGTGGTACTTGGGATGGCCCACTTCCTCCACCTGCCGTGAGCAATGGGACAGGAGGGGGCAAGTGTCCTCCCTCGGGGTCCTGACCTCCTTGCCTGGCTGTGAGGGTGAGCACCTTTGCCTCACCCTCTCCTGCCCAAATCCCCCACCCGATGGGATGGCCCCCAGCCACAGCCTCCCCGGTCTGACCTCCAAGTCGACCAGGTAGCTGAGCCCTTCTTTGTCCTGGGCACCGATCATGGCTGACAACTGGGGGTGATGCAGAATCTGTGCTGTGTCAAGGAACTGTGCCTTCAGATGCTGTGGAAACAGACACATCCCACCCCCTCAACCCTCCCAGGCTAAGAGCAAAGGACTAGATCATGGCATGTGCAGAAAGACCAGGAAACACTAGCCCCCACACTCCTCAGCCTCTGCAAATGCATCAGACCCCATTGACACTGGGCTGTCCGTTGGCTTCCTGTACCTCCCACGCTGTCTGCACACAGCACGGAGAGACTCCACTGCCTGGACTCCTCACAGTTCCTTCATATACCTGACCTGTGTGCGTTGCCAGCAGCCCATCATAGCTTGTGATGGCGGCATGTGCTCTGACCCCTCCTCACGGCTGGGTGTCTTGGCATATTCCCGTGAAGACCAGTGTTGTCACCGGCCTTCTGAGTCCAGAAGGAATAACACGGCTTACAAGAAACCGACTGCACACTTACGATGCAAACATAGGGTGTGGGAGGAAGAAAGAAATCGAGAAGCACGGACAAGGAGGGGAGAGGAGGGGAAAGAAAGTAGACACAGTGACACAGCCAGTCAGGAGAGAAAGACATGGGTGGGACCCAGCCAGAGCCTGAGGACAGAGAGGGAAGCAGGGGTGGAGATACCAGGAGAGAATCCTGTGTGTGTGTGGGGGGGGGGGGGTCTGTGGAGGCAGATTGTACCTCGCTCGGAGTCAGTCTGAGTCGTCCCACTGTCTAGAACAGGGGGGTGTCATCGTTCCACTAAAGGCCATGAGTGTGTGTCTGAAATGCTCTCTTTTAACGAAACTGCTAGAAAACGTGCACAGCCTGTGATTGTGAAGGTGGGTGTGCGGCCTGTGTAACTCTCCCATTTGGCAGCGAAATGTTTCCTTGCCTTATCTGCTCTGAGTGAAGGCTGCTTTGTGCTACCCTAGCTCTGGTAGCATGGGGACACATGCCTCACGTCCACAAATAATGTTTGAGAGCAGCCTGCAGGCCAAGCTGGCGGAGACCTGGAGGAAGCAGGTCCAAGTCCCCGAGTCCCCCCATCCCCAACAACCGCCCCTGTCCAAGGCCTTACATTGGATCCCAGACAACACCAACACAGGGCCAGGGGCCACTGCCCAGCTCTCCTCCCTGGGGGCCATCACCCTGAGGCACCCTGCTCTCCGGGCCCAGCCCTCCAGCACAACAGCCCCCACCATCACCCACCAGCACAAGGAAGGATACCGCCTGGACCCTGAAGCCGGATGTGCTTGATGATGGCTCTTCTGTGCTCCAGGTAAGAAACCCGCCTCCGAAGAATCCTGCGCTTCAGTCACTATAAGGCTCTGGAATCTTGGGCATTCCCAGCGCTGATCTCCAGCTGAAGATGCTCCAGCGCTGCCAGCAGGTCCTGGGCTGAGGCAGGACACAGCACTGGCTCTTGCTGTTGCAGCTCCTGTGAGAGCTGGGGCCCCTCCTCCGCCTCTGCATCTGCCTCGGGCTTCTCCTCCTACTCTGGAGTCTCCTCCCGCTGCTGTCTCTCCTCCTCCACCTCCTCCTGCTCAGGCATGTCCTCTGCTTCTGGCTTGGCTTCCTCACACTTCTCCTCTCCAGCCACCTCTTCCTCGGTCGCCTCTCCGTCCTCTTCCTCCACCCCGATCACCACCTCAGCCGCCACCATTCCGTCACCCAATATCACCACCAATTCCTCCGCTGGGCTTGCCACCTGTATCTCACACCCGGCCTGGCCTTCCTGCACAGGATGGCCGCTTGCCGCCCCTGAACCTGGGGACTGCGGCAGCCCACGCCCTCCAGAGCCCCCAACCCGCGGGCCGGGGACTCTCGACCTTTCTCATCCAGGACGATGAGGGCCCAGGGTTGAGGGGAATCACCGCTTTTTCCGGACCCCGACATGCTGGCCATGATGCTCGGCCCCGGCCCCAAGGTAGCTAGGGCAGCCTCAGGACAAGGACAGGGAAATGGCAGCAGGTGGACGGAGCCTTGTCCCAAGGCTTTGAGCTCCCTACTGCTCCCGCCGCAGCCCGCCCAAGTTGGGCACAGGCGCACAGGCTCTGGGATTTGATGACTCCGCATTGGCTGTGGCTGCTGTGGAGGAGGGGCTGAGACAGAGGCAGTGAAGAGTGTGCACATGCGGCCTGGGGGCGAAGTGTTTCCATGGCAGGTCAGGCCCGCTGGACAGCTTGGCAGAGCAATCAGGTGCAAGACAGCAAGACAGGGTGTTGGCCGCCAGCTAGCGCGCGCCAGTGGCCGGTCCGGGCTCTGGAGCAAGGGCCCAGCCTCCAGCGTGGACCCCGTTTTGCTGCATGTCCTCTTCAGCGCTGTCAATTTCCAGGCCTGACTCGCGAGGTCCCCAGTGTCACACAGTCTGTGTTCGCTTGTACACCCTTTCCCCAGAGGCCTCACTCCGGGCAGCAGGGCATTCAGCACAGGAACGTCCACAGCGTGAGCCACTACCTGCTCCGTCCCCTTGCCACTTTTTCATGAAGCTGGGGCAAGGCCTGGAGAAATCCTTAGGTGTCACACCTACTGGGGTCACTTGGCCGTCCGCACGGTTTCTCCTCCTTTGCCATCAGGCTGAGGGCGGCGGAAAGGTGGGTGCCCACCCATAACCAGTGACACCCACCCTGGACCCACCCCACCGCCGTGTCCTTGCAAGAAAGCAGCTCAGTAGTACTCACTGCACTGCAATTCAGAGCAAACAACAAACTCCAGAGCCCCATCTGCCACTGGTGCCCTACTGATCTCCATACAGAGCACCAGGGAGATGGGGTAGTAGGATGTAGCAGTTTCCTCTGGTCCGGAAATCTAACCTTCCACTCAAAGGAGGACGATTCCAAGCAGGGCGCTTAGGGGCCCTTCACCGAGAATTACAAAATTGTCTGTGTCTGTCTCTGAGAAAGCCCCGTGCCTGCTGTCACTAGTACACATGAAAGCAGACGAGTTCCCTCCACATTTCCCAGGCGCCAACGAGAATACTGAAGAAGCGTGCACCCAGACACAGAATGTCCACTGAGAGAGACAGTGAGAAAGAGACACACAGGGAGACAGAGATATAGAGGGAGAGAGAGAGACACATGCAAGCAGAGGGAGGAAGGACGAGTGGACGGGAAGACCAGCCTGGAGAGGGAGAGTCACAGGGAGATTGGCGGGAGAGACAGGGAGGAGGAGCAAGACAAGAAGAGACAGAGGGGCACCTATTACAAGGAAGACAGGCGGAGACAGGGGGAGGCATTAGTGAGGGAGAGGAGGGATACAAAGACAAAGAGACCTGGAAGGGAAGTGGGAGGGAGGGGCAGGAAGAAGACAAGGGAGGGGGAGGCAAGGGGAGAGTAAGAGGACGGACTGCAGGGGCAGCCCAGGCAGAGACAGGTGGGCTGACTCTGACGACAGGGCAACTGCAGTGTGCAGTTTCACCTGGTGTAGTTCACCTGTGCAATTTCCACAGAGACGAATGCTGTACAGTGGTCAGCCCTCAGCACAAATGGCACCGTTCTCACCTGGACCTTAAGGGCAGTCTGGAACGATCCCTGAACTAGAAGGAAGCTGCAGTGAGGTCAATCTGGGTGAGGAAGAGGGCACCGCAGGGAAGAAAGCAAGGACCCGATCCCCACAGGGATCCTGGAAGCCCTGTACTTACCAGGAGCAGACAGGAAACGGGACTGCCGGAAAAAGACCGCAGAGACCTAGGGACAGCACGTGCGGGAAGAAATCACGTCCCCAAACTCGGCATATTCAAGCAAAAGCAGAGGCTGCACATCCATGGAAGTCAATGCTTTCCGAGTGGAACCAAAGAGGTTCTCACAGATGCCCAGGAAATGTGCTCCACTCTGAGGGCCCTCACCTTTGGCAAGCTTCCCATCCAAAGTGATTCATCACAGAGAAACGGTGCACCGTGAGCAAAAGAGCCAAGGTATCCTTCGCAACCCCGGACGCAGACAGGTGATCCGCCCAGTAATTTCAAGCCAACGTACGGTGATAAAGGTTACATTCCACCACACTGATGGAGGAAACTCGCACCCGAGGGGAGGACAATGAGTGAGAACCGCATCCCAGGCTGTAAGGTAAGGACAGACCGTCAAGCTGTATTGACAGGTCATGAGACCGTGACTCAAATGTCTGTACAGACACAGAGCGTCTGCACAAGCACGAGGGCTGGAGAGTTGCAAGCAGGGAGCTGGATTTCTAAGTCTGGGCTGCCCGTATGATATGAAAGGCTAACACGTGCAAGCAGAGCTATGCCCATGTGATGCGGATCAGCCTCCTGAGGCGGTACTTTGTACCCTGTGGAGGACCTGGGACACCCATGCAGGCGGGCTCCTTGTGCACCTCTGCCACTGGGCACATATGTGGGAAACGTAGGGCCAAAAGGTTCCCCGTCGGGCTTAGTGTGGCTCACCCTTCAGCAGGTGCATTGAGCATCAGTGCAGAAAGCACTGGGCTCCCTGAAAGAGGCCAACCCCTGACAGAAACACAGTGGTGGTGACCCCTGCTTGATGGACTCCTGAGGAGATTAAAAGGAGTTAAAGGCATGCAGTCCACCAGAGAGTAGAGAGGTGTTAAGCAGGGGAAGGTGCGATGAGGAGGTGTCGGGCCTAGGGTGTGAAGAGGCAATCATGCCATGTGCATGAGTTCTGGAGATCTAACTTTCACAGGGCAGCCGTAAGGAACGCTTCACCGCATCGTCAGGGTTCTCAGAGCTAAGTGCTCTCACCACAAATATAGACGGTTTGCTGAGAAATGTCCCGGTGAAGGTGGCTGGACGGAGCGCTTGCACGTGAAGGATACGGGCACCTCCGTGACTGCCCGTTGTGTACCTCAATCACGCACTAGTCCTGATGGACTAAGCTGAGCTCAGTACCTTGCAGTCAAAGGTGTCTGCATGGTTCCCGCAAACATGAATCAGACTCCCAGGTAGGAAATAATGGACAGATGAGGGACCAGAACACACAGAGGCACAGGGAAACGAGACACACCCGGGAAGGGGGACGTCTCTCCCAGCCAGGAACATGCCACATGGCAAAAGAGTAAGTGGGAAAACGTTGCTAGACCGCTTTTCACACTTTAAGCCTGCATCTGCAACGTGCAAGCCAGTGACTTTTGAGGCCCTAGGGTCCAAAGGGTTTGAAAACAGAAGGACGGAAAATAGAGGTGTGACTTAATGCTCACAGCAAGGCAGCTGCATTTGCGGACATTAACTGGCTGGCAGTGAGTGCATGGCCAATCCTCTGACGAAGGTCCTACGGGCACGGAAGGATTTCTGGCTCCGAGAACATATAAGAGAACACGCAGAAGCCCCTCCACCTGACAGCAGGACAGCAATTGGATCTGTCAGTGGAAGAAAGGGGTTGAATTCTGAGGGAAACACACTCAAGCGCAGAAGCATACACCAAAGACAAGACAGGCCAGCAGAGCCGCAGCTGACACAACACGCAGGTGTGCAGAGACTTAGGCGGTTACACGGGTACAGCTGTGCCCACTTAGGCCAGGCAAGGAGGCATCACCAGAGAGGCGTTGGCACAGGCAAAGCCAGGAAATGACACAGACACTCCAGGGCTCACTCAGGGAGACAGAGGAGCAGAGGCAATGCAAGACATTTCCTGTACACAGAGAACAAAGGACGATCCCGACAGGCCAATGAGGGACACATGTGGTCCAGAGACATGGAAGTCAGAAGGCTCCTGAATTGCCAAGGGTGTCCCCTGTCGAGGGACAGCACTCTGGAGCCCACACACGCTGGTGTTGTGGTGGAAGAGGCCGCTAGGCAGCACATACAGTTGTGCAGGGGGTTTAGTAGCTCCTGGACCCTGGGGCTCCCCAGGGAGTGCTGTGGCTACGGAAGGACACCCGGGGCTGCAGGGTGTGCAGCATGAGGGCTGTAATCCCTCGAACACAGAGCACCCAGGCCTCTGACTACGGTCCCTGGACACAAGTGTCCACACTTGAGGGTTTGGCTCTGGGGGCCGCGAGGGCATTCCACACCCACACCTTGCCCGTACTTTCTCTTTGGGACAGACCGGGCAGAAGAGTCACCCTGGCGCCTCAGCAGATATTGGCGGGAGATATGAACATGTGGGGGACCCTGTGTTCTCCTGTCCCGTAAAGTGTTCCTGCTCGGCAAGACCTATCAAGTAACGGCCTGCTTGTGCAGAAAGATGACCCAAAGGGCCCAGCCTCATGACCCCTGAGGCCGTATTCCCACTCCCGAATCATGGGCCATACTTTCTTTGGATGTTCACACCCAAAGACACGGGCCAGAACAGGGAGATTTCCCAGGGTACCCCGACGTTTACACATCAAGCAGCTGAGAAGACATGCTTCTCCAGCCAGTGTGCAGACAGCAGCGAGAGAAAGACCTGCCTTCCCTTCTATAGAGTGCGACAGCCTCCGCCCTGGAAGAGGTAAGGCTTGGGCTTACAGATCCCCAACTCCACAGCGCGCAGACACCCCACTGACCATATTGTCTGCATACTGGTAGGGGCAAGAAGCCTCCATGCATTGGGACTGCCAACAGCTTCTCTGGAATAGAGCCACTGCAGAGAAGGCTCTTGTACTGCAGACCTGTGCATTGGGGATCCTGGGGGGCTTGGGCAACTTGGGACACAGGAAGATTTGTGTGGGGATGTCAGTCTCAGTCACGCTGTGCTGGGGGCTGTGTAACTTGGGGATAGAGAAGAGCCTGCGATGGACAGGCTGAACTCTGTCTATTACACTGCTAGCACGGTGGAGCTTTTGCCCCATCCCTAGCACAGACATCTCTGGCAAGCAGCCATCTGCTGTGTAAGGAGTACCCCAGCACTCACCTCTTCCCAGGTAAGGCTCGTCCCAGTCCTTTCTAAGCTCCAGGCCTGCCCGGGACCTCTGCACAGAATGCTAAGGCTGCACAAGTCCATCGTTCCCTATGTGGCCGAGGCAGCCTTTGTCCAGGCACTCGGGCCAAGGAACGCAGGCTGCCTGGGACGAGGCGACATCTCTGAGTGCCTGCTGGTGTTTGCCCTTGGGAGTCTTCTCACAAGTCTCACATGGCGTGTTGGACACACAGCATAAGCCTGTGGACCCAGAGGAAAAGCAGCACCCGACTCATCACGGCTGATGATGAGAGGGCAGCGGGCACACAGGAGAGGATGGCGTGTCCGTGGCCTTTAAGAGCCCCACCTCCCCGCGACCCTCCCCTCTGTTGGCTTGCAATCTCGGCCAGCCATTCGTAACCTGAGGCATTTCAGAAACAGCGAAGTTCACACAAGGACATCAGTACTAGGACTCCTTCAGGAGTTTTGTGGGTGTGAGTGTGTGATCAAATTGGTTGATCAAAAAAAATACGTATTTTGTTTTGTTCACAATTTTATTTTCACATTCATTCTCAAATTTGTTATGCTTTAATATATGATTTTTAAAAAGCTCCTTCTAAATATGATTTGGATTTCAATCTTGCAACACCTCTTAAATTTTTATTTATTGAAAATTGGGATGACAAGTTTGAAGTCAATAATTAATAGCTTCTCAAATTCATTCCATCATAATATTGCCCAAATTGCTGATATTTTATTTGATTTTAAAATGTCTCAACTTATCTTTTTAAAAGTTATTTATTTTGAAAGAGAGAGAGAGAAAGAGACAGCGAGAGAGAGAGAGAGAGAGAGAGAGAGAGAGAGAGAGAGAGAGTGGGAGAGTACAGAGGAGGGGCACAGAGATGGTGAGAGAGAATCTCAATCGTGAATTAGTAATCCAAAAGCTCTGAAGAAACAAAAGTCCAGGACCAGATTAATTCTACTATAAACTTAAAGAAGAGTTGCTCCCTGTTCTTCTCAAAGGAATTGCAACTTCATTCTATGAGACCAGCATTAACTTGATATCAAAATCTGAAAACTAGTCCACTAAGAAAAAAAGGACAACCCCATATGTTTAATGACCAAAGATGCAAATATCCTAGAGAAAATATTTGCACACTGACTCTAATAATACATTATGAAAAAAGTATTCACCGCAATTGAGGTAGATTTATTCCTAGTTTGCAAGTATAGTCCAATATTCACAAATCAATTAACACGTTACAGTATACCAATGAGGTAAAGGAGAAGAGTCACATTATCCTTTCAACAGATGCAGGAAAAGCATTTGAAGAAGTACAACATCCATTCATGATAAACACCCTCAGCAAATTAGGTTTAGAGGAAAAATTCCTCAACATAATAAAGGCCATGTATGAAAAACTCATAGCTAAAATCTTTTTGAATGGGGAAAACCTGAAAGCTTTTCCCATAAGCTTAGGAACAAGACAAGGATGTCCACTCCCACCACTTTTTTATTCAGCACAGTACTAGAACTCCTAGCCACAGCAATTAGACACTAAAAAGAAGTAAAAGGCAATGGAATCAATAAAGAAGAAGAAAAATGTTCTCGATTTATAGAGGACATGATACTCTACTGTAGAAAACCTGAAAGATTCCACGGACAAAAGTGTGAGAACTGAAGAACGAATTCAGTAAAGTCATAGGGTACAATCAACATACAGAAATCTGTTGCATTTGTATACACTAATAATGAAGCCCCGGAAAGACAGATTAAGAAAACAATCCCATTTATAATTGGACCAAAAATATAAGATATCCAGGGGTAAACTCACACAAAGAGGTGAATAACCTATATTCTGAAATCTATTAAATAAGGTTGAAACGGAAGTCAACACCAAGAAATGGATAATTCCATGCTCATGGATTGAAAGGGCAAATAATGTTAAAATGTCCATGTTACCAAAGCGATCTACATATTTAATGTAACCCCGATGAAAACACCAACGGCATTTCTCACAGAACTAGAACAAACAGTCCTAAACTTTATATGGGACCACCAAAGAACCTGAAGAGCAAAGCAATCTTAAACAAACAAGCAAACAAACCGACAAACAGAGAAACACTGGAGGTATCACAAAGTCCAGATATCAAGTTATACTACAAAGCTGTAGTTATCAAAACTGCATGGTACTGGCACAAATTGGAACGTAGACCAATGGAACAGAACAGAATACCTAGAAATAAACCCACAAGTATCTGGTCTATTAATCTTTGACAGAGCAAGGAGCATATAAATTGGGGAAAAGGTATTCTCTTCAGCAAATGGTGTTGGAAAACTGGACAGAAATATGGAAAAGAACGAAACTGGACCACTTTCTTACAAAACACATGAAAATAATCCAAAATTGATTAGAGATATAAATGCCGAACCTGAAACCATAAAAATCCTAGAAGAGAACACGGGCAGTAATTTTTTGACATTAGCCAAAGAGACGTTTTCTAGGTATATCTCCTGAGACAAGGGAAACAAAAGCAAAAATAAACTATTGGGATTACATCCAAATAAAAAGCTTCTGCACAGCAGTATTGTTTTCTATAGTCGTAGACTACAAACAAATTAAATACACAAAAACAGGGGACAGATTAAATACCTCTAATGCAGGCAGGGTAGGATATACCATGAAGAATATTTAAAAAATAATGTCCCATTAGACCAGACACTTTAATTTTTAAGAGGGCAACCCTCATGTCATACCTTTTCACAATCACAAAAATCATGTATCTATAAAATGGGGAGCTCTAGATAATATCTTGGTACCAGCTATATATATATTTCTTTCATGTGAGATATGCATGTTATATAATTTAAGATTCTGGAAAAAAAAAAACCCTACAAACTGTTAAAAGTGGTCTTCTTCTGGGGAAGAATAATGGAGGCCTAGCGAAGACATAGATTTCCTTTCATCGAATAACTTGTTTTGCTACTATATGAATTTTTACCATGTGTATATTACCTTTAAAAAGCTCATTAAAGGAAAAAAAAAAGGTTTCCTTAGGATACGTATAGGGAAGTTTATGAATGTGACCATAACACTCCTCTGATATTTCAATATTGCAGTTTGGATCCCAACTTCCTCCCCTCCCTACTCTGCCCACCATTTATCCTCTCCCTCTATTCAGGGTCACTAAACCGTCTTTTCACATACAGGACAGCGCTTCCGGGACTACTGTGGTCCTTACTGTGTGTTCCCCATGTTGTCACGGCTCTCACTGCACTTGAGTTTCATCATGATCCAGAATCATCTTACATTATATAGTTCTTATAGATAAGCTTTCAAGGCTTGGCCTCTTAGGAAATTAAACTACCTTTCATATTTCTTCAAAAAAATCTTACTGTCTCAGCTGACAACGCTTAGAATATGGTAAATTCTCCCACGATTGGCTAAAGGACCCTCCAGTTGAATTCAAATGCTCTAGTGTTACTCTGGGTTGAATTCACAGGAACAAAAGTCTTTATTGAGCCCTTTGTCTTCAGACCCATTCCTTCCTTTATTTCTCAATTGAGCATCAATTTATTGAGTGTCTATTTTATTCCCAAATTGTAGGAGGTGCTAGAACTTCATGAATGGATAGTCCTGGTCCACAGAAATATTAAGTCCTATTGGAGACATGAAAGTGTAAGATGTGTTGGGGTACCTGGGTGGCTCAGTTGGGAAAGGGGCCGACTTCAACTTGGGCCATTATCTCACAGGTTGTGAGTTCAAGATCCATGTAGGACTCAGTGCTGACAGCTGAGAGCTGGAGGCTGCTTCGGATTCTACACCTCCTTGTCTCTCTGCCTCTCACCCACTGATGCTCTGTTTCTCTCTCCTCCAAAAATAAAAATAAATAAATAAATAAATAAATAAATAAATAAATAAATAAATAAATAAATAAATAAATATTAGGAAAAAATTATGTGTAAAAGGTGTCAATTGAAGTGTGTATAGAGATTAGAGTTAGGGCATAGAAAGAGAGTGTTGGATCAGGATAAGTAACTAGACCAACTTTTAAGAGTATGAAGGACGGTGGGTAGTAATAAAAGGTGAGTTGGGGTGCCCTAGGAGGACTCCTGAAAGGGACGTCATGTAACGCATTGGAAACAACGTAACTTGAACCAGGAAAACAGGACACCTGAAGTAATGTATGACCTTTGATAGAAGATTAAAATGGTGAGTTAAGATGTCAGATGACATCATCAGTGTAATCATCACCCTGGAAAGAATCAAAAGGGAAGGGGAAAGGGAATAATGAAGAGTGTCTACTACATCACCAGACACATAAAGATGCTCAACATCACTAACCAGAGAAACCTGAATCAAAACCACAATGACACATCAATTCACACCTGACAGAATGCCTCGTATCAGCAAGACAAGCAATAACAAGTATTGGTGAGAAGGTAAGAGAAAAAGTAACACCAATGCACTCTTGGTGGGAATGTAAATAGGTGCAGCCACTCTAGGAAACAGAATGCAGGTTCGTCAAGAAATTAACTCAGAAATACTATATCATCCAATAATTCCACTCCTGGGTATTTACCCAGAGAAAAGGTAAACCCCAATTTGAAAAGAGCATTGCACCTCTGTGTTTATTAAGGCATTATTTATGATAGCCCAGCTATGGAAGCATCCCAAGAGTCTGTCAACAGACAGACAGAATTCATAAAGAAATGTAGTGTCCATATAATGGAATATAATTTAATTAAAAAAAAAGGAATAAAACCTTGACGTTTGCAACAACATGTGTGAACTTAGAAGGTATTATGCTACGTGGGATTATTCTGATAAAAAGAAATACCATATAATTTCACTTTTATGTAGAAGCTAAAAAACAAAACAGGAAAAGAAACAGATTCTTCAATACAGAGAACAAACTTGTGGTTACAATAAGAGAAGTGGGTGGGGTGTGTAAGATAGGGAAAGGTGACTAAGATTTACAAACTTCCTGTCATAAAATACATTATTTACAGAGATGAAAAGTACAGCACAGGAAATATAGTTGACATTAAAACAACACGATGTGGTGAAAAATGGTGATTACACTTACCAAGGAGGGCACTGAATAATATATAGAATTATCAAATCGCTATTTTATACACGTGAAACTAAAATAACAGTGTATGTAATTTATACTTCAATAATAGAAAATTAAAAATGAAAAAAAAAAGATCATCTATTACCGTTGTTGTCTGGGAAATAAAAAAAAAAGAGAATAGGTTAGATATTTGATAATTATTTTAGCCTGCCTTAAAATATGTACCAATTAAGATGCTGCATCAAAACATACCCATGGTGATGGGAAAGACATCTAGGTATAAAACAATAGGGCATATTAAGGAATTTGCTGATAGTTGATCATGAGGGAGTCTAAGGGCATGAACAATTGGCCCAGTACCAGTAAGGAAGCAAAGGTGGGAGCAGGGTGTGGATGGGAAAGGTGTTTTCTCTCATGCTGCAGTGTGGGGGAACCACAGCTTGGAAGGCAGTGATGTAATAACTTTTGCATGTTACAAAGTCCACTCTAAGGGGAGTAGAGATATGAGCTCCATCATGAGGCTCCACGGATGCCAAGCAAAGATACTGAAGGGTGCGGCATAGAGGAAATGTGGTTGCCATAGTATCCACAGAAGTGAGTTACTAATTGAACCATACTGGTGAGGGAATGAAAGGAATTACACTAGGATAAAGAATAAAAAATGCAGAAGGAAATTTTGGGAACATGTGCTCGTTTGTGGTTCTTTGTGAGATGACCTCTTCACAAAGCGTAGGGTACAGTCAAGAATTGGAATGACTCAATTTCCAATTTTTACTTATACTCTCTCCCTACATTCAGTGTGATTTTTCTCTACTGTGTAATGCCTGAACCTCTTGTCTCTGTCCTACTCCAACCTTGCCTAATTAATATCTACTCGCTCTTTAAGGATTAGTTAAAGATACCCACCCATCTAAAAGTCCCTTACAACACTTCATCTCCTTCCCCTGAAGGCTGAGTTACATGGATTTTCCCTTCACACTCTCCTCATGCTCCATGCATCTTTGGACCATTACACCATAATATCTGTCTACCCTACATGATCGTAAGCTCCTTGTGATTGTAAGCGCCTTGTGCATAGGGTCTACTACCTCATCTCTAATGTCCCAAGCATATAGCACGGTGCTTCGTAGGACTCAGTTGGCTCTCAGTGATTGCCGAATGAATTAATGAATCTAGAGTGGGAGTAGGAACATTTTTGTCTCTCATACTGGGGTTGGGGTTGAAAGTTGTGTTGAAACGTGTCATTATGAGGTCTGAGTGAGAGTTTGAAGCTGTCTACAATCTACGTTCTATCTATGAAATAAGTGCTATTTCCCAGGGAAAGGTGAAAAAGATAGGTTGAGGGAAATGATGGAGGTATGGAATAGCTGCTGTGGGGAGAAGACCGCTTAAGATTGGCAAGAAGCTGTGGGGGTATGTTGACATCCGCAACCATAAAATTAGAGTGAGTGACCCTAGTGACTGTGAGTCCCTGTAACAGTTCACTGGGCTGAGTGACACAGAGGATGGGCTGACAGAGTGGAGGACTCAGCCAAGCTTCAAGGCCACCAAAGCAGATGCAGCAGAGGACTAGGACGTTCCAGCACAAAGTGACATACTGAGGTGTATACACTGCATTTGGTAGGGAAGTGGAGCCACAAGGGATGATATGCAGGGAAATGAGAGGGAGAAAGGAGGGACCACAAGTCTCTATCGGGCTGAAGAAGAGAAGTTACGAAGTCAAGTAGTGAGACACCTGTTTAGGGGAGGTTATCTTCTCAGATATTGGCACGTTAAGTTTGACATTCTAGCAGGAGACATCTGGAAGATCATAGAGCTCAGAGTACCGTCACGGAAGTTAGCTACGGAGGAAACTGTCTCTTAAGGTTGTGGGAGCCAGAAAATTTAAAGAACCCTGAAGCTACATTGCTAGAGCAATTTTACCAGGATTCTGAAATTGCCCACAACAGAGGTAGGAGCAACATGAGAAGAAAGAAGAGTAGGAAGGGACTCCAGAAATTTCCATGAAGAGAAGGGTAGCACTCTGGGATTGAATAGATGGACTAAGGAGGTGAAGGCAGGAATTGCAGGGGAGTAGAAAGATCATGGCCTGGAGGTGGTAACAAAGGGCCTGTAGATCACTATCCAGCCTCTCCCCTAACCCTGAAGGAATTTTCTCTCTGCTGGAGCAATGTCTCCAACCTCTAGAACCTACACAGCATTTATCTTTGTTCCTCATTCTGGCATCTTGATTCTGCTTGCTGAGACATCTCTTAAATGGAGTCCCCAGTCTGATTCTTTTTTTTTTTTTCATGGGCATCACTACATGTCCCAGAATGTTATGACATCAAATCGAATATGGCCTGTTTTTCAATCCTTCATGTGACCAATGGGACCAAGTCTACTGGACATAGACTGAGTTTCACTCCAAATGATGATGGACTCAACATGCTACTTTGCCCATGAAATATACTTGTATCTTAGAAGATCCTCCCAGAAATAACAGTGTTATCCAACCCACCCAGCAGAGTTGGCAAGTAAGGCAGCCTGCTAAGAACACGTCAAAATGCAAACATGTTTTCTCGTGCTGCATCTTTTAGCAGGTAGGCAGGTAGTCCAAAGCCAAAGAAGTAAATTATTTTAAGTTAGGGAATGAAAGGAAGGTAAACTGCCATAAAGGTATTTTAAACTTTTGGGAGAAAGGAGTAGAATATGAGTGTCATAAACTCACAATCATTCATACAGGACATCATACATATATTCCAGGAATTTTAAGATAGTAACATGTGGTTCATATGGTAGAGAAAGCTCCACTATTGCCACTCCCTTTATGCTCTGCCAATAACGTGGTCACCATGAAAGCTGCCTGACACCTACGAAAAAACCCAATTAATAACAGATGATAACAGAGCGCCCATGAAATACTATGGTAGACATGTGTGGGCAGAGGTTAGGAAGCCCAGAACATGGTCCCTGCCCTTAAGAAACCTGAAACGTAAGGGAAAGTGAAGTGAAACCAATAAGAGTTAAAACCTGTGCTAAAATAACTGGTTGACTTCTAGTCAGCATCAAGAATCAGACATGTTATTTCTGTGGAACTGTGAACATCGCCTCTGTGTTAGAGAGTTCTCTTGAGTTTTACACTGTTGCAAAAAACTGGCCTTTTCTGAGCCTGGGCAATTCCCAAACTTGTGCATTGTGACACAAGCCTGTCAGATCAGAGGGCTCCTTATATGCTGCTTCCTGCAGAATGAGCTGGCAGTTTTATCTGTCTTCCACAACATCTGGCTTAGCAAATTAGATCATATTAGGGCTATTGTCTCTGCGACATAAGAGGCATCTGTAACTGAAAGAGACCATGATGATATCTTCTAAAGAGACTTTGAAGAGTAGAAAGGTCAACAAGACGAGTATATCTATCATCAGTGTTTTTTTTTTTTTTAATCCGTCGTTCTCTTCCTCTGTTATACATACTACCCTTTAGTAAAATATATAAAATCAACACATTTCTTTTATCTTGGCACAGAGTGTTGTGAGAAAGAGTAACTTGCATTATGCAGCACATTTTTATGTACAAAATCCTTCTGCATATATGAACTCTTTTGGTTCTCAAAGCAAACACTATAGAAGTAAGAATTGTTGACACAATTTACAGAAGTTCATTTGGGGTTTCGGCTCCATTCACTCCACCACTACAGGTGAGGAAACAGTTACCTTTCCCACTTTCATGAGCTTGAGTTCCCCTCCTTATAGATCAGACAATCTTGTTCTAAATGTCACCACTCTTTCGAGGCTCTGCCTCTCGTACCTGCCAATTCTTTCTACCAATTCTCTCCATGCAATTCAATTCAATTCAATTCAATTCAATTCAATTCAATTCAATTCAATTCAATTCAGTACATTCGATTCAATTCGACTCTATTCAATTCAACTCAATTCAACTCAACTCAATTGGTAATTAACAAAGACTACCCATAAGTCAAACTGTATACTAGGAACTACAATGACCAAAATGATCCCCTCAAGGAGTGGCCAAATTATCTAGGGAGACAGGGACGCAAATTATTACAATAATGCAAAAATTACCGTACAGGGCACTGCACTTGGTACCACAAGAGTTCCAAGAAGGGAGTAATGAACTCTGCCTGGTGGGATTAAGTAAGTAATGGTTGCGGCAAATTTGAAATATGAGTGATTAGGGTAGAGAGAGCTTCTCAGGCAGATGCAAACTTACTTATGCAAAGGTAAAGAAGGGCAGAACCGCAGGAAGTTCAATCTACTTCCTGCACATAGCAACATCCTATGTAATTGGAGGAAAGCAGCACAAAAGTTACTTGATGGCCACTGACTCAAGTGAGGTCAGAAGGCTACTTCCTCACACCCCTAGACCTCTAGTTCACAACTTCCTTCTCCACAAACTTCCAACTGTTCCCAACCCTTCTTCACTCTGGTCTTATAATTTTGCCTATTACCGCACTGAGAAAACCAGGTCAGTGAAAAGAGAATTTGCAAAATCACCTATCGCATCTACCATTCCATCTACATCTATTTCCTTATGCTCTGCTTTCACCAACATTAATATGAAGGATCTGTTCATTCCTCTCTGAGCCAATTATCTTTTGGACACTAGACCAAAGTCACTCTTGCCCTGTTAAGAACATTTCTGTCAGCAATTCTCCCCCACTCTGCCATATCATCATTTCCATCAGCAATATGGAAATTACAAAAATGCTTCTATTTTCAAATTTTAGAAAGAAAAAGCAAAGCCCTCTCTTTACCCTGCTCCCTTCCCTTCCCACTGCTGCCTCATTTTTTTCTCCCTCATTTGGTCACAACGCTCCTTGAAAGAACTGCCTTACTCCCTGTCTACAGTCATTCTCCTCCAATTCTCTGTTGAATCCACTCCCATTCGGCATTTCCCCGGTGCTACTGAAATGGTTCTCATCACATGTCAATGACATCCACTTTGCAAAACACAGTGATTATTTATATTTTAATAATTTTTAAAGTGTATGTATTCATTTTGAAAGAAAGGGAGAGTGAGCAGGGGAGGATATGAGACAGATGGAGGCATAGAGAGAATCCTAAGCAGACTCCACACTGTCAGCATGGAGCCCTACCTGGGGCTTGAACCCACAATCCAATGGATCATGACCTGAGGTGAAACCAAGAGTCAGACACTTAACCAAGTGACCCCCCCGCCATGTGACCCTGATGATCATTTATTTGACCTCATCCTATTTGGCTTGCCATCAGCACTTGACCAATTTGATACCTGCTTCCTTGAATCACATTCCTTACCAGGCTTCCTGGACTCGAGACCCTCCTCATGTCTCGCCTACTCCTTCAGTGGCCACTGTGTCTAGTTTCCTTCGCTAGGTTTTCCACATCTTGCAGTACTTTAAGAGTTAGAGACCCCAGAGCCCAGTCCTTGCATGTCTTCTCTCTAATCCATTCTCACTCCCTAGCTGATCTCATGTGATCGCATACTAAGTAATCCAGCCTAGAGTCCACACTAAACTTCTTGCTTTAAACTCCAGATGCCTATATCTAACTACATTCACAAAAAGGCAGCTTGGATGTCTGATAAGCATCTCAAAATCACCATGTTAAAAGAGCAAGTCCTGATGTTTCCCCTAAAACCCATGATCTCTAACAGACAACTTAAAACTACCACCAACCTGTGGTCCAACCCAAAAAAACAAAAACAAAAACAAACAAACAAAACAAAACAAAAAAAAACAAACAAACTTGGTGTCATGTTTTATATCTGTTTTTCTTATACATTTTATTCAAACCACAAGGAATCCTATTATATCCACATTTATATTATACACATGGTCATAATTTTCTCACTATGTCCCCTTCTTCCATCCTTATTCAGGATGGAAGTTATTTCAGGATTACTATAGTAACCTCCTTATTTTGTTGCTGTTGTTGCTTGTATGCTTGCTTCCCACTCCATCCTGCTCCCCAGACATTAGTCAGAGTGATTTGTTTAACCTACAAATTAGGGCCACCTGGGGGGCTCAGGTGGTTAGCCATCTGACTCTTGATTTTGGCTCAGGTCATGATCCAGAAAGCATGACGTCATGGGGTCAGAACCTGTATTAGGATCTGTGCTAGGCATGAATTATGCATGGAGCCTGTTTGAGATTCTCTCTCTCTCTGTCTCTGTCTCTCTGTCTCTGTCTTTGTCTCCCTCTAAACCCCTTTGGGCACTCTCATTAAATTAAATAAATAGACAGACAGACAGATAGATAGATAGATAGATAGATAGATAGATAGATAGATAGATAGATAGATAGATAGATGATAAATAAATAAATGAATAAATAAATAAATAAATAAATAAATAAATAAATAAATAATAAATAATAAATAAAATAAAATAAAATAAAACAAACGAAAATATCAATTTGGTCAGACTACTCTACTGACTTTCCATCTCATCGAAAATAAAACTCAAAGTCCTTATAATGACTTTCACATTCTTCATGATATGCACCCCACACATACCCTCTGTGACTAAATAACAAATGAGTAAATGAGTGAATGGTTGGTAGAGAAGAGGAACATTGGATTAACCTTATAAATTAATCAGATGGTGAGCAACGTTCTAACTAAGCCAAGAAGTGACTTCAGGTTTACTTGAATACAATGGGTAGTCATCAACGTCATTCGGGCCCAAAAGCTATCTCCTGTTAACTGTTTCTAGGATCCAATTCATATGTCACCTTCTACATTAATCCTCACTCTTTACCAATCTCCCATTCCCATATGAAATCCATCCAAAGGAAACTTTTCCACTCCTTTAATGTGTCACATTTTCATACTTCCATGGTTGCTCTCTCTCTTTTTTTTTCCTGCCTGCAATGCCCTTCCTTACTCTGTTGATTTGAAATATGTCTTCTCTAGAAGACTCACTTCAAGTGACTCTCATTTTTGTAAAGCACTCCCTGGGTGCCCTAGAGAATCATGTGTTTTCTTCTTTGCAATTCCAGGGTGCATTTATCCACCTCTATTACACATGTTATCAACTCAGTATAGTTAATTGTTTACACAGTGGCAAATCCCTGGATAACGAGGTCCATTATTAGTTCTAGATAAGACCTCTGTTCTTTGTATACAGTGCCTACAACCTAGTACGTGCTCAATGCATGCTTGATGAATGGAAATGAGACAGGAGAATAGAATGAAAATTAGTAGAGGGAATATATATGAGAAACCAGGAGAGTCAAATGTTATCAAAAACAAAAGAAGAGGTAGTTTCAAGAGGTAAGGAGTGGTCCGTTCTTTAGAGTTTTGTGTTTTGTTTTACTTGAGTTTGAAATAAGCTACAGGTATCATTGCATTTACCAAGTAGGAGGTATGTGGAAATAAAATAGTCAAATTTCAGTAGCATATGGCAGAAATTACCTTACATCCAAGCAGTGACTTAATATGAGGAATTATGTGTTCAAACCATAAAGAGAAGTGTTAGTTAAGTGGGGTGTACACCGCACTCCCAGAATCCAAAGACACCCTGAAGAATTGTCTTGGCAGAATAACCCCAGCAGACTCACTGGTCTGTCCAGGCAGACTCACTGGTGTTCTTGGCCTAGGGTATCACTAGGTAAGGGTCAAGGGTCAGTAGGTTGGGTTCTTATCTGGAGAAATCTACTTCTGAGATTATTTGGGTTTCGGACAATTAAGTTCCTTGCAGTTATACAACTGAGGTCTTCATTTTCAGATTGTGGGATGGCCAGCCAGAGAAACTCTCTGCTTTGCATGCGTTCATGATGCATGGGTTCATGATGATACTAGGTTGATCCAGAAAATCTGTCTCTATAATACAACACGACTATAGAAATGGTCTCTCTTCATATTCATGGGTTGTCAGCATTAAGGTATGGAACGTTGGGGCCATTTTTTTTTCTTTACAATAATATCTACCACATTCTGTTTTTTAAAAAAAACACAGCTGTAGAACCAATAGATAATACTTTTCACCTTCTGAATTACTAAGATTCAACAGAGAAAATTTCTGTTTGTCATATATATATATAATATATATTATAATATATAATATATTTATATTTATTTATATTTATATTAATACATTTATATAAAATATGAATGTATTACTATAAATATATTTATATATTTATGAATGTTTTATTTTATGTATGTATGTATGTATGTATGTATGTATGTATGTATGTATGTATGTATTTATTTATTTATTTATTTATTTATTTATTTATTTATTTATTTATTTATTTTAAGAAATTGGCTCCCATAAATGTGGGCGCTGACAAGTCCCACGATCTTCAGGATGTGTTGGCTAGCTGGAAACCCACGAGATCTGATGGCATAGTTGTTGTCCAATGGCTGGCATGCTTGAATCTCAGGTAGAGCTGCTGTTTCAGTCTGAATCTGGGGAAGAGGCCAATGTCCCAGTTTAAAGACATTCAGGCAGGCAAGAGTAATTCCCTAGTATCCCTGGGAGAATCATCCTTATTGTATTCAGGCCTTCTCACTGATTACATAAGGCCCACTTACATTAGGAAAATAATCTGTTTTACTCACTGTACAGACTCAAGTATTTCCCATCACAAAACACCAGAAAAACGTTTCACCAAGCATCTGGACCTCTGTGGACCAGTAAAGTTGACACATAAAATTAGCCATCATATCTTCCAAATTTCATGCAAGCGCATGAAGCGGATGAACCTAAGCCCTATCAAGAACCCAAGCTACAGAGGCACCAGGCAGCTTGATAAGGTGCATTAGCACAGCGGCTTTCAAATATTTTATCCCCAATCTACTGTAAGGAACACATATTTCGCCACAGCCCAGTATAAGCATACACATACACATACACATACACATACACATACATACAAATAAATGAAATAAACAACAATTAATGAATTATTGGTTATCTGTACTAAGGGTAAATGTACTTTTATATTTTCTTATTGGTTCTATTTATTTTAATCCATTTTTCCCTTGATCCACACCTTCATGACCTTCCAAAAAACAAGGCGTCATTAGTAAGGTGTACTGATTTTGAGGGTTAATCTTTGGGAAATAATATTCCTTCAGTTATATGTTTCGCAATGTCTGACATGCAATACACTCTTTGTTAAGTTGAATTGAATACAGAAAATGGGATTCCAATTCAGTCTTAAGACACACTAAGGAAATTCTGAATACTTTTATCGTGTTAGGTCCATAACTATCGAACAAAATGAAAAAACAGGTACCAAGAGATGCCCTTTGGATATCTCCAACCCTATTCAGGAAGGCTAAGATTACAAGCCCACTGAAACACAGGGGACCATTTCTTTCTTGGGGAAAATGACCAACAATGGAATGTTCATGTGCAAAGAGCAAACAGGACTAATTATTACAAAGAGGAGTTGAAGCATGTAGAAATTGTCCACTTCAATGCCACTTATAATTAGTGCTTGTCTCACTTGGATTATCATGTCAATGCATAAGGCACAGTTAGAGAACATTGTTACCCAACAATGGCAGCTCTCAGATTTCATGTTTCTGTTATACATCCCCATAGGTTGAACTGAGTCTGTGCAATATTTAAGGCCCTAGAGAAGAATTCACCCACTTTGCACCACTAACTCTCCCTGATTAAGCTGTTCTGCAGGGAAACGGCTTACTTTTTCAAATGCTTGCTTTTTGTTCCTTGGATAAGCAGCAGACATATTTCTGAGTGCAGCATTTCTTTTGAACTGTACTCATGACCTAAAGAGATTCTAGGGATCAGCTCAGGGTATCCACTTGAATTGATCTTCTTCATCTCTATTGCAACATTACTGGCAGACGTTCACAGTCAGATTTAATTCTGTCTGACTGAGAGAAACGGAGGAATTTGGCTTTCTGAACCAAGACCACATTATGGAAGTGTCTGCACTCAGTTGCAAAAGATTGTGAATGAGGAGGAGACGGGCATTATATGATCCAGGATGTGAGGTTGTAGGGTTAGCTTATGGTGGTTGTAACCAAACCTTAATATTGTGTGGAGACTAGACAACCTTGAAATCCCTATAATGTGATGGTCTGGGGACTCTTACCATATAGATTGTCAAAAATCTTGTTATATGTCCGATACAGAAGCAATAGAACTCATTCACTTAATATAGATTTAATGAGCATATACTATGTGGTATTTAGAGCTCTACTCTTGTTGGAGAAGTGAATAAAGTACTCCAAAGATGATCAAAGGGGCTCAAACAGACTCTGGTGTCTAGCTTAGAGACCTCGCTTCTGGGTTCTTCTTCCTTTCTTTAGTGCATGTGCGAAAACCCCCACAGATAAGGAAGCTGACGACTATAAATTACCCTCCCGACTTGACTCTATGCTCAGACGTTTGGTGAGCCAAACTCTCTGTCCAAACTCTCTGAGTGCCACTTGGTTTTTCCTCCAGTGTTCCAGCCTGGTTCAAAAACATACTAGATTGCTGACCAGGAAACCCAACCGCACTGGCCCATTGTTGCCCCCGGTTTGGGAGAAGGGCTAGGTGGTGGCAAAGCAAAGGCTCGAAAGGGAGAAAGTGCATGCTCTGCCTGAATTTCCTCAGCCTACTTCTCCGTTGTTTTAGGCAGGTCCTGCTCCATGGAACTGGTAAGGATGGGGCCCCGAAGTCTCAGGCATACCCAAAAGGGCGGAAGGGGGACATGATCAATCCCCAGAGGACTTAATAGGTGTCCCAGGTAAAAAATTTTGTGGAAGGAAATGTAAAGGACTCTGGTGTGCGTGTGTGTGCATGTGTGTGCATGTGTGTGTGTGTGTGTGTGTGTGTGTGAGAGAGAGAGAGAGAGAGAGAGAGAGAGAGAGAGAGAGAGAGAGAGAGAGGATGTGCAGCTAAGCCAGGGTTGCCAGTCGAGTTAGAGTTTGTGGCTTCATGGACGGACACCCTTAAGGACCCCAAAAGTCTATGGAGTCTGAATGGGCTCCCCTGTGTCATTGTGAGAGTATAAAGTCGAGGGCAGTATCAGATCAGTTGCCCATCACAAGTCACAAAGCCGAGTCCACTATAGTCAAACCTCTCCTAAACATTCCCTCAGGAATAGGACCAGAGGAGTATCTGAATAGTCCTGTCATCTAGCGGTATATCCTAACTTTGTCTGTCTTTGTGACACCAAATATGAGAAAGAAATTAATAATGGGGGGCGCCTGGGTGGCGCAGTCGGTTAAGCGTCCGACTTCAGCCAGGTCACGATCTCGCGGTCCGTGAGTTCGAGCCCCGCGTCGGGCTCTGGGCTGATGGCTCAGAGCCTGGAGCCTGTTTCCTATTCTGTGTCTCCCTCTCTCTCTGCCCCTCCCCCGTTCATGCTCTGTCTCTCTCTGTCCCAAAAATAAATAAATGTTAAAAAAAAAAAATTAAAAAAAAAAAGAAATTAATAATGGGATGAAAACACAGTAAGCCTACGATTTTAGAGGTCGTGATCAAAAAATGTTAAAATGGGTTTTCAGGTTACCATGGGGTGACAACGACACCCAAGAAGTTAAGGAAATTTTGTGAACTAGAATGGCCCACATTCAATGTAGGATGGCCTCCAGAAGGGACGTTAGATACTCAAATAGTGCAGCAGGTTTGGCTAATAGTCACTGGGAAACCAGGCCACCCTGATCAATTTCCATACATTAACTCCTGGCTTGAAATTGCCCCAAATCTACTGCCTTGAAGTGATCATCATTAGCAAGCAGAGCCAGGCAAAGGTTTAGCCACCTTATATGGAGGCTCCCACAGGGAGCCAAAGAAGCGACCCACTGCTCCTCTAATATTTGAAGGAGATATGGAGGAAAATATTGTATTTCCACCTCCTCATGACTCTTCAAGCTCTCTGAGCTTGAGACTCCTCCTGCATCTGTCTCTCCAGCCACAGCCAGAGTCAGTGCAGTTGCCACTGCAGTCAGTGCCCCCCATCTCCCTGCCGCTCTCAGACCCAGATAACCCACCCCAACATGGGCCAGCAGCCAGACTGCGCAACAGACACAGACCTAAAACTCTCCGAATGTATGTAACGGAGACAAGAGAGCCTGAAAGACAGAATGAGGATGGACCAGTCCAGACCAGCCATTCCATGATGTGTTATCTACCTTCCTCTACAACCGACCTCTTCAATTGGAAACACAACACTCCACCATACTCCGAAAAGGCACAAGCAATGGTTGACTTGATGGAGTCCCTCCTCCAGACCTACTGACAGACTTGGGAAGATTGTCAACAGTTACTCCATACTTTGTTGAATTAAAAATAAGGATGACAGAAACATGACAGTACACAGAAGATCACACATCTCCAGGAATCAATAACCCTACTGTCTGGGCTCAAGCTGCATCCCTGAAGAACCCCCAACATGGGATTTCACCACAGAAGGAGGACAGGGTCACGTCTGAGGATACCAGGAAGCCCTCCTTCAGGGAGTCTGAGCTGGAGTCAACAATCCCATGAACATGACTAAAATATCATCAGTCACACAGCACCCTGGGGAGTCTCCCGGAGACTGCTATGAAAGATTCTGTGAGGCGTACCATGTATACGTCCCGTTTGACCCCGTGGCACCAGAAAGTCAACAGATGGTAAATACCTCTTTTGTGGCACAGGCTGCCCCACATATCCGACGAAAACTCCAGAAGTTGGAGGGCTTTGCCATATGAATATCACTCAGCTGTTAGAGGCCGTCAATGCAGTTTTCACGAACAGAAATTTTCAGCTGAAAGAGAAGTGAAGTCTAAAAAAGAAGGCCACCTTTCTCACAGCAGAACTAAAGAACAGATGCTGCTGTTTTTTAGTAGCATCGAAAAACCCCAACCACAAAAGGGGGGAAGCCCATAGCCCCCTTCGCAAGGGACCAGTGTGCATACTGCAAAGGCAAGGGAAACTGTAAGAATGTCCGAATTGGATGGGGACCTCAAAACCCAGCCAATATCTGGAGGAACCTCGAGGTGAGAACCTTCTTGATCTGGCCGGGGTAGCATTGGACTGAGGGGCACCAGACTCTTTCTTTCTTGGCCCCCATAAACCCACGGCTGAAATGAGGTGGAGGGCTGAACAATAACTTTCATGGTTGAAATACTTTTCAACTGGGGCTGAATACTCCTTGGTTACTTCCCTGGTAGCGCCCATAGGCCAAAAGACAGCAACCATACTTGGGGCTACTGGGACACAGGCAATGCAACAGCCCTTCTGTCAAGCTCAACAAGGTGCACTTGGGGGTCACAAGGTCCGGCATGAGTTCCTCTACTTACTTGACTGCCTGATTGCTCTCCTGGGTCGCGATCTACTTTCCAATCTTGGGGCCCAGATACCTTTTGAACCCACTGGACACACTAGCTCCAATTAAACCCAAGGCAGAAGGAAACCCTGGTCTTGGCGATACCCCTGCCAAGGGAAGAAGAATGGAGACTATTCTGTACCCAGGCCTTACCTTGTCGCCCCTAAGAATTCAGGCTTACGTTCCCCTCCCTATGGGCTGATGATAACCCGCCTGAAATAGCTTGGAATCGGGTCCCAATCATTGTTGACCTGATCCCTGCAGCTCAACCTGAGACACCAAGGCAGTACCCCCTTCCACTAGAGGCTAGAATGGGCATACAAGAGCACCTGACCAAGCTCAGAGAAAGAGGTATTCTAACTGAGTGCCAATCAGTTTGGAATACCTCACTCTTGCCAGGCAAGAAGCCAGGAGGAGGACAACAACCAGTACAGGATTTGAGGGCCATATGCAAAGTGACTGTTTCCTTACACCCAGTCATTCCGAACCCTCAGTATACTCTCCTCAGCCAAATTCCATGGTCAGCCAGAAGGGTTGCGTGCTTCGATCTGAAGGATGCTTTCTTCTGCCTCTGCCTGGCTCCACAAAGGCGATCATTGTTTGCCTTTGAATGGAGTGAGCCCGTTAAGTGTGCCAGATGCAGCTGACCTGGACACTACTTTCCCAAGGTTTCAACAACTCGCCCATTCTTCTGGGGGAAGCCCTAGGTTCAGATCTCGCTGACTTTCCGAAGAAAACCGCAGGGTATGTCCTTCTTCAATACGTAGAAGACCTCCTTTGCAGTGACACCCAGGAAGACTGTATGAAAGGTACACAGGCCCTCCTACAGCTCTGATCCTACTTGGGGTACCAGGCCTCTTGGAAAAAGGCACAGATTCGTTAGCAGGGCCAATACTTAGGTTCCCTCCTCACAAAAGGAAATAGAAAACGAGGACCGGAAAGGAAGAAAATGTGGCACCACACTGCCCCAGCCCCAAACAAAACGAGGCTTGTGTGAATGTTTAGGGGCCAGAGGGTTCTGTCGCATTGGGAATCCTCAGATGCTCAGCCATAGTGAGGTCCCTCTATGACCTGTTGGGAGGACCAAACTGGGAGCCCCTTGCATGGACTGAGGAGGTGAGGGCTGCTTTCACAGAAATAAATTTGGCTCTGGGACAAGCCCCAGCCCTTCGTTTGCCTGACATAGACAGACCCTTTAACTTCTTCACACGAAAGGGAGTGCTCACTCAGAGCATGGTGCCTCGGCAATGGCCAGTGTTCTAACTCTCAAAAAAAAAAAAAGTTGATCCTGAGGCTGGAGGATGGTCCCTGTGTCTCAGAGCTCAGAGCCACAGTCCTGCTCATCAAGGTTGCAGACAAGCTCACACTGGGCCAAACGTTTAATGTTAAGGTCCCACACACGGTCGTCTGGCTCACAAGCACCCAAGGATATCATTTCCTCTCCATTTCTCAGCTGACACAATCCCAAGGCCTTCTCTATGAGAACCCAAGGCTCACTCTTGAAACAGTGTTCTCGAAACAGAGCACTAAACCTGGACACCTTCCTTCCCAAAGAGGAGGGAGAACCTGACCATGACTGTTCTGGAGTAGTGGATGAAGTCTACGCCAGCTTTCTAGACTTCCAAGACCAGGGTATAACAAGCCCAGAGATTACCCCGTTCAGCGATGGGAGCAGCTATTTAGAGGAGTGCAGCCAAAGAGCAGGGTATGCGGTCATCACACCACGGAAGCTCGGAAAGCCATGGCCTTGTCGGAAGGATAGTCGGCACAATGGGCTGGACTCAGTACGCCTTAACCTGAGCCATCATCGTCAGCAAAGGTAAATGAGTTAACATTTACATCGATTCCCCGTATGGCTTCACTACTGTGCATGTACATGGGGCCATCTATAAAGAAAAAAGCCTCCTTACCGCATCAGAGAAAACTATCAAAAACGAGGAAGAAATACTAAAGCTTCTTGAGACCATATGGCTACCAGTCAAAGTAGCTATCCTACACTGTAAGGGACCTCAGAAATGAGATGACCCCATAAATCAAGGAAATCACCTGGCCGACAAAACAGCCAGAGTGGCTGCCTGAGGTGACCTAGGTGACGCTCCTCCCTACACTCTGACTCTTGCGCCCCAGAAGGAAGCCTCCCCACCCATGTACACAAGTGAAGAAAGAAGTTGGGCCTCGACAGAAGTGGGCACACTAAGCAAAGACGGATGGTGAGTCTTGTCCCGTCATCTATGTGAAAGCAGCTAGTGAAGGAAGATAACTAACTCACCCTCTTAGGGAAAACTGCTCTAGAGGTCCTCCTCAAAAGAACTACGATATCAGCCAGCTGCCGGTTTATGCCAGGCTGTCAGTGAATAATGTGTAACGTGTGCCAAAAACAATGCTTGCTCGGCCCCACGGCCCCTGCCTGGCTCACAAAGGATGGACTTAGGGGCGGACTTTACCAACATACAACCAAATAAAGGGTTGAGGTACCTCCTTGTAATAATCTGCACCAATTTGGGATGCGTCCAAGCTTTCCAGACCAGAATGGGATGAAGTCACGAGGTGGCCTAGGCTCTTCTATGGGAGATTGGGCTTAACCACACACAGTAATAATGGGCCTGCCTTTGGAGTGGACATTATACGAACCCTAACAAAGTCCCTTAACATTGCCTGGAAACTGCACACTGCTTAACACCCCCAGGGCTCAGGGAATGGTAGAGCAGATGAACTGCACCCTCAAGGAAACCCTGGCCAAGTTGCACCAAGAGACTAACCCCCATGGCCAGATTTGATTCGGCTGGTCCTCCTGTGTGCCCAATGCCCGCCAGGGGCACTGGGATTCTTCCCTTTTGAGTTATTATATGGGCGATCCTCCCCCCCCCCCCACTCCCAGGCGCACACACACACATTTAGGAAAGCTCCAAGGAGACCTAAACCAGATTGCAACAAGGAAATAAGATAACAGCTCCAGAACTTGGGGAAGTCCTAAACAAGTTAGAGATACATCATAGAGAGGGTCACAATTTCCTTAGGGACCCCGTTCACTTCTTTCAGCCAGAAGAATCGGTGTGGGTCAAAGATTGGAAGAAGGAACCTTTTATACCATAGTGGACTGGGCCTCACACTGTTATTCTAACAACTCCTACAGCCCCCAAAACTTCAGGTATCACCCCATGGGTCCATCACTCCACATTTAAGAAGTCCAACTCAGAAGAACCCACAACCTGGCGAAGTGATCCAGATCCAGTCATCCCTCTTAACCTTCCCTCAAAAGGGAACTGACCCCTGAGGTTTCCAGCCCTGCTCCAGCCACACTATGGGAGATGGCTGGCCTGCACACAGCAGAAGCTTGAAGAATCAATGCGTGAACCAAGCCCAGGGGTTTGAATGCAACTCTGCCAACCCTTGCCCCTTACTGGTGTCATAAGCCTGGTCTTACTTCTTACTGTTGGGCTGATAGAGACCGTGCCAACAAGCTGGACATGGTGCAAAAGATGCATCCTGCGCCTCACATACCTTCTCTGGATGGGAGGGTTACCAAGCATTGCCTGTGTATTATGATAACCGCTCTCACCCTCACAACTGCCGCTTATCCACTTTGCCCCCACAATTGTCATGGGACAATAAGGGGGTCCAGGGGGTTCAGCACCTTTCCCTCCTTCCACAAAGATTGCTACATGGGAAAAACACCCACTCTCTGTCAATCATCTGGTGCCCCAAGTACTAAGTATTGGACCCAGGATATAACCAAACTATCAGTAACCCATGTCACAACAAGGGCCTCCAGAGAGGGAAGCGAACTGGCTACACTTACTTTCCTCAATGGGGAATCTCGAACAGGGGAGGGCTGCACTACAGGGCCCTTCAAAAAGTTATAAAGCATACTCATGATAGGGTAATACAAGCCATAAAGGTTACCACTCTGCCACCAGCGTACCAACGTTTGAAACTTCAGCCGTCAATCAGATGCCTACCAATTCCTCACTCCAGTATTGGGCCGACACTGCTCTACTAGTCCTCCATAAGATAGATAATCACATGCAAAGTTGCTGGATGTGCTTGCCCCTCAGCCAGAGGACTTACTTAGCTACTCCAATCCATTTGACCTAGGAAGCTCCTGAAAACCTGAAAAGCAACACCTCTGTCTCAATTGGACCCCTGGCCACTAGGGTCCATCTCCCAATGCTGACAATCTAATCCGTACAGTCCCTGAATTCCCTCCCTAGGAAGAAGAGATAGAACCTTAATGAGGACTACAACCCTATGTTGCACCCTTGGGGTGTTCTATCTGTGTTCTAATTCGGCCTATCGATACTTAGAGGCCAACTGGACTCCGAAATGTTATTCCATCTTCCGGACCCCAGAGATATTTGCATACACTGAAGATCAGTTCATAACAACCTTTAGCCCCAAGTCTCAGGCTAAACGGGCAGTCCTGCTACCCATTCTGATAGGGTCAGAAATTGTGACAGGAATAGGAACTGGATAAGGGGGCATAGGTTTATGCATAGGACTGTACCATAGATTATCTCAAGAGCTAAATGAAGACATGGAACGGGTGGCCGATTCTCTGGTAACTTTACAAAACCAAATAAACTCTCTGGTGACAGTAACCCCCCAAAATAGACAGGCCCCCGACCTCCTCACATCAGAAAATGGAGGGACTTGCAAATTTTGGGTGGAGGAATGCTGCTATTTTTTAAACCAGTCAGAAATACTCACAACTAAGGTTAGGAACTAATAATAATAATAATAATAATAATAATAATAATAATAATAATAATAATAATAATAATAATAATAATAATAATAATTCAACATAGACAACAGGAAAGTAGCAATCAATGGAACAAATGAGATCTCACGGATTGGAATCCTGGCTTCCTGTCCTGGCGGGGCCCCTCTTCTCCATAATTTTATTTGTACCCATTGGCCCCTGTATACTGAATACCAGAATACATTTTATTGAAAACACTGTTGCTCGCCAAACTACTGCAGGCATCTTAGCCTTCTGAGGGTACCAACCTAAAAAACTGAAATCTGATACCTACGAAAAGGTTTCTTAAAAGGCATAAAATGGGATAATGTTGGAGAAGTGAATAAAATACTGCACCATAGATGGCCAGTGGGACTAAAATGAACTCTGGTCTCTATCTTAGAGACCCCACCTCCTGGTTCTTCTTCCTTTGTTTTCTGTGTGCAGGAAAACCCCCACAGATATGGCAGCTGATGACTGTAAATTTCCTGCCCCACTTGCATTCAGCGCTCAGACGTTTGGAGAAACAGGGTCCTCTGAGCCCGCCGTTCCACCAAGATCTGCAATCCAAAGAAGATCTCCGAACGCCACTTGGTTTTTCCGCCAGCGTTCCAGCCTGGTTCTGGACCATTATAAACACAGAAGTGAGCAAGACAGACCAAGTCCCTTCTTATACAGTATAAGGAGGCAGAGGACCATGAACTGGTAAACAAGTAATGAACAAGTGTACAAGGGTAATGGGGTGCTGGGACTCAACCAGCTCCAAGTTGTCGAAAGCAAACATATGCTATATCACCCATCTCATGTATGGATCATAGTTCTAAGTGTTGTGACATTTATAATTGATACACGTGATAACTGCCAGGGTATTTCCCCTTTTCCCAAGTTACATTTATTTTGAAGAACTTATGTGAGTGTATGAAAGATACTGGCGATTCCGAGAATCAGTAGATGCTGGGGGACCAGGTTTGAAATAGCAGCCCCAGAGGTCAAAAGACACAATATCCAATCATGTTTGTTTTTTTTTTAACAACTTCATTAATGTTTAACTGATATACACAAACTGTACATATTTAAAGTACGTAATTGGTGGAGCACCTGGATGGCTGTCACTTGAGCATCGACTCTTGATTTTGGCTCAGGTCATGATCCCAGGTTCGATTAAGCCCTTTATTGGGCTCCATGCTAAGCATGGAGTCTGCTTAAGATTCTCTCTTTCTCCCTTGCCTCTCTCCCCCACTTATGAACGCTTCACCTCTCTCTCTGAAAAAAAAATCCCTAATAAATAAATTACTTAATTCATAATTAATAATTAATACTAATACTAATACTAATAGATACAATTACATAATTTGGTAATTTTTTGTCACATATCCACCAATGTATACATAACAAGGAAAAGAATATGTCTGTCACCACTAAAAATGTCCTAGTATCCCTGAGATATCCCTCCATCCCCCACGTCTTCCTGATTCCCATTCCTAGGCAATCTCTGGTCTGTTTTCTGTCCCTACATATTATCTTGCATTTTCAGGATACTATACAAATAAAATTATATAAGACATACTCCTTATTATTTAGGAGTGGGGGATTAACTTCTTTCACTTAGCATTTTGAAGATTATCCATAGTGTTGTGTGTATCAGTAGTCTGTTACTACTTTATCTGTTCACATGTCTGTGGACATTTGTATTATTTCCACATGTGGCGTATTTATTTCTTTTTATGACAGAGAGAGAGTGAGAGAGAGGGAGTGAGAAGGAGAGAGGAGGGTGGAAGGAGAGGTGGGGGAGAGATAGGGAAAGGGAGATGGAGAGGGACAGGGAGATAGAGAGGGAGAGGCAGAGGGGGAGGGAGAGAGAAAGAGAAAGAGAGAGCAGAGGGAAAGAGAAAAGAATCTTAAGCAGCCTACATACTTAGTGTGGAGCTCCATGTGAGTCTCAATATCACGACCCTGGGATAATGACCCAAGCAGAAATCAAGAAATCTACCAACTGAGGAACCAGGTGCTCCTTAGTCTATTGAAAACAAAGCTTCTATAAACATTCATTTTTTTCTTTTCTTTTCTTTTTGTTTCTTTTCTTTTCATTTCTTTTCTTCTCTTTTCTTTTTTTCTTTTCTTTTCTTTTTTTTTTTTTTGTATGATCGTATACTTTGATCGCTCTAGGGAAAATATTTGAGAGTAGATTTGGCTGAGTCATAGAATAGGTTGCATGTTCAGCTTTTTAGGATACTGTCAAAATGTTTGCCCGGGTAGTTTTATCACTTTTACATTCTCATCAGCAGTGTGTGAGAATTCCAGTTCTTTCAGATCCTAGCTAACACTTGGGAGCCCTGTCTTGATTTTAGACAACTTGTAGGCATGAAGTAGTAGTTGACCTCATTGTATCTCATTTATCTCATTGTAGTTTACCTTTGCATTTCCGCTCATGATGCTGAACACATTTTCATGTGTGTATCTGCTGTACATATATCTTTTTTGGTAATGTGTCTTTTCAAATCTTTTGCCTTTTTTTGGGATTATTTGGCTTCAGAATATTGAATCTTGCGGATTGCCCATATGTTCTAGATATAAGTCCCATTTCACATAGATGATTGGTAAATATATTCTCCCAGTCTCAGTCTTGTGATTTCAAAGTCTTGGTTCTTTGAAAAGCAAAAGTTTTAGTGTGATAAAATCCAATCATATTTTTTTCTTGTAATGAATCATATTGTTGGTGGTGTAGCTAAGAAATGTTTGCCTAACCGAAGATCATAATGGTTTCCTACTTTAGGTACTTTAAAAATGTTATCCTACTGTATTCTAGATTGCATTGGTTCTGATGAGAAATCTTTTCCCTCCCTTTCCCTGGATGAGAGCAATTTGACTGTGGGGTGCCTTGGTGTAGTTTTCCTCATATATCCTGTCTTTGAAGTTCATTGACCTTATTGAAACTATATATTTTTAGTTTGCATCAACCCTAACAACTATAAATTCAAATTAGTTTCATTATTTATTCAAATTAGTTTTCTTGTCTGTGTTCCTTGGAGATACAATTGCATATACATTGGATTGTTTGCAGGCATATTTTGTCTGTGTGTTTCAAATCAGACGATTTCCATTGCTATGTCTTTAGGTTCATCAACCTTTTTTTCTGCAGTGTGTCTATGCCTTTAATTCCATTCAGTAATCATAGACCAGATTGCTTATTTTAGTCATTGCTTTTGTCATGCGAAGTTTGGTTTAGGTCTTACATACCACTTGCATGTCTCTTTTTAACATGCTCATTCTGCCCTATAATTTCTTGGATATACTGATAATAGTTATAATGACTATTTGAATGTTCGGATGTATAAATTATATCATTTGTGTAATTTCTGGGTCAGTGTCAGTTGAGTTCCCCTTCCTTACGTGTCTTATTTTCCTGCTTCTTTGCATGCCCGATAATATTTTATGGGTTGCCAAACATGGTCAGTTTCAGCCTGTCAGATGCTGGATACTTTTAGATTCCTAAAAATATCCTTGCCTTTGTTTTTGGACATAGTTTAGTTACTTACAAATAGCTTGATCTTTTCAGGTCTTTCTTTAAAGATATTTTGGGCAAGGCACAGGCAGCACTTAGTTTAGGGACAATTTTTGTCCAGTAACTGACACAAAAATCAAGTATTCTCCAAATGGCATGTACATTCTGAGGTCATCCACACTGGCTGTCAGGCATTATTCCTGACCCTGTATGTCAGTGGGTTTTGTTCCTTCCCCTGGTCTCAGTGTCTTCATACACAAGAGTTTATCAATATTCAATTGAATACTCAAGGCAGACCATCTGTTGATCTCTGGAGTTCTCTCTGTGAACAACTTTCTCTTCTTTGGTACTCTGCTCTGTGAAATATAGCAGTCTTCCTGAATCAGTGACTAACCCTTCCACAATTCAGGGAATATGTTGGGCTATGCCAGCTTCCTCCTCTCTATACCACAGACTCAATACCGTGCCTAGTCAATAAGCTAGGGCACTATAGGAACCATTTCACTTATTTCCCAATATCAGGGATCACTGCCCTTCACTGCCTGAGTGTGATGTTTTGAGAACAGCTTCTTATATATTTTGTCTACGCTTTTAGCTGCTTCCATAAGGAGTATAAATCTAGTGTTTGTTATTACATTTGGCTGGAAGTAGAAGTGTTAACACCAGTTTACATTTTAGTATTGAGTCTTACTTCTCTGCCTTTGTTCTTTTATCTTTTTTTCTCCTTTGATGACAGATTTAATGTGGACATATGGAGAATGGCCATTGCTAGACATAGGGAGAAACTAGCGTTGAGCTGGCAGATTGGAAGTATAGTTAGAAAAGAGAAAAAAAGGAAAGAATGAGAATATGCAGTCAAATCTTGAAGAAAGGAATTGATGGCGATTGTCAAAGCCATGTGAAATCCCAGCTCCCCCTTTAACACACATAATATTAGAATTGAAACTAATGTTTTCGTCTTGGAAAGCTCAATCTGCCAGTGAGCTTTACTAATTTTTACTGGTCTTCATAACTCCATAACAAAGGCCGAGGTTTGGAATTTCTCACCTTTGTTTCTCAGAGAGAAAACACACCAATGTCACCCAGAAAGCAGTGTTTGGGTGAAAACTAGGCGTTTTAAATGATTTTTTTTTTTACTGCTTTGTTCACATGATTCTTTAGCAGTGTTTGCCTTGGAAGACAACAAACTGTGGCACAGAAGAAAACACACTGGACATGGAGTAGGAGTGTAGGGTTGTTGTCTAACACGGTCATAAACAAGTTATGGGGAAGGCACTTGACTTTCCTAGGTCTCAGTTTCCTCACCTGGAAATTGGAATAAAGACTGCCATATGAAGGGCCACTGTGAGATTAAATGAGATGATGCATGTGCCAGTTTTACAGAGCCTAACAGTTAATATTACATGCAAGGGTCTGGGTATTATTTCTTCTAGAGGGAGGGATTTGCATTTTTTTTCAGTGGAAGGAAAGAGATGAAGATACAACTGGACTATCAAATAAGAGGTGGATTGAGGACTGGCTTACTGGTCTACCCCCTTATACTCTTTCACCATCCTGGCCCTGGGCTGCCTCCAAATTGAAGAATCAGTGTCAGAAGACCTGAGATTCCCCCGTAGGTATCTGACCCCAGACAGACTATTAGCCTGTCTTAGCTGTTCAAATGAGGCTAATGATGGCTATCATCTGTGGAGCACGTGTTCCGTGTTGTCAGGTTAGGATTAAGCACCTTGCCAATAGTGTCATTTAATCTTTTTGACCCTTTGTTATTATTTCCATTTTATACATTAGGCAACTGAGTTTCAGATATGTTAAGTAATTGGTCCAAGATAACACACACACGAGTGGGGTGGCTGGGAAGGGCACCAACTCTGCTCCTATGCCAACATGCATGCTCTCACCTATGTTACACTGCCTTCCCATGAGCGTGTTAAGGGTTTGGAAAGCTAAGGGCCACCCCTGATAAAGTAACGTGGAGTATTTTGGTGCCCTAGCTAAGGTCTTTTTCCCTTACCTTACCGAAAACATTTTCATATCAACTCAAACACTAGTCCCTGCGCAAGACAACTTTCCTTGAATTTCTCTTAACCGCATACACTGGTCAGAATATAAAAAGCAACGACCTCAGAACTTGAAAGTTACTAATAGGAGGTGAATGAGGGAAGGGAAGCAAAACAAGAGTGACCCTGAGATGGTTATTATTTCGTGTCTACTTGAGTTGGCCATGGGGGGCCCAACACTAAACATTTTTTCTTGGGATATTTGTAGAGTGTTTCTGGGTGAGATTAGCGTTTGATTTGGTGGACTCAGTAAAGCACTATCGTCCCCAGTGAATGTGGGCAGCATTCAATCTCCTGAGGTCCCGAAGAGAACACAGGGTAGAAAAAGGAGGAATCCATGTCCCACCGCTTCTTTTCTCAGCCTTAGAAGGTGATCCCGCTTACAGGCAGAGCAGTGGGTAGGAGTAGTGTTGGTTCCCCAGAAGTGCCTTTGGTGCAACCACCCACAGTGATGTGATTTCCCTGCAGGACTGAAATGAGGGCCCATGTGCGGTTTTGGCTCAGGGCTAGCGTTGGAAGGGCGGAGCCAACGTATGGGTGGGCTAGACTGAAACTGTCTCAGGATCTGCTCCTCCAACTCCATCACGGGCGTGGAGATGTCATGGAGAGAGTGTGACTTCCACTCAGGATTTTCCCCAATGGTAATTGGCCCCAATCCGTTATTTCTTTTAGACGTCCATGCTAGGTGCCTAAGCGCCAGAGCCCAGGCCAGCGTTAGGGTTAGGTCCTAGCTACCTGCATGTAGATTTCCTGGTTTCCCAATACCATTTGATGAAGAGACAGTCTTGCCCCCATTGTTTTTTCTTGCCTCCTTTGTTATAGGTTAATTTGCCACATAAGCATGGGTTTATTTCTGGGCTTTCTATTCTGTCCCATCGACCTATGTGGCTGTTTTTGTGTCTCTACCCATACTAATTGGTTTACTTGAAGCTCTGTAGTACATCTTGAAATCTGGGCTTTTGATACCTCCAGCTATGTTTTTGTCTTTCAAGATTATTTTCACGATTCAGGGTCTTTTGCGGTGCCATACGATTTTAGTATTAGTTGTTTCAGTTCTGTGAAAAGTGCCTTTGGTATCTTGATAGGGATTGCATTGAAACTGTAGAGAGTTATAAGTAATATGGACATTGCAATGATATTAATCCTTCCAGTCCATGATCATGGGATATCTTTCCATTTGTTTGTGTCATCTTCAATTTCATCATTGACTTATGGTTTTCACACTACAGGTCTTTCACTTCTTTGGATAAGATGAGTCGTAGCTATTTTACTCTCCTTCTCTTTTTGGTGCAAATATGAACGGTGTTGTTTTCTTAATTTCTCTTTCTGTGACTTCATTATTATTATATAGAAACCCTACCAATTGCTGTGTATCAGTTCCGTATCTGCAACTTTCCTGAATTCGTTTATTACTTCTTCTGGTTTTGGGGGGAAAGTTTTAGGATTTTCTATGCATATTCTTATGTCATCTGCGATAGTGACAGTTTAGCTTGTTTACCAACCTAGATGACTTTAATTTCTTTTTTCTTATCTGATTCCTGTGGCTAGGACTTCTAGTGTTATATGAAACAAGAGTGGCAAAAGTAGACATATTTATCTTGTTCTTGATCTTAGAGGGAAAGCTCTCAGTTTTTCACCATTGAGATGTTAGGTGTGAACTTTTCAATATAAACATTATATAAAATAATATTTTCATGTGTTGAGGCATGTCTGCCCCCCCGACTTTGTTGAGAATTTTTACCATGGATACATGTTAAATTTTGTCGTATGCTTTTTCTGCATTTATTGGTATAAACATATGATGTTTACCCTCCGTTTTGTTGAGGTGGGATATTATGTTGATTGATTTGATGAGCCATCTTTGTTTCCCTGGAATAAAAGCCACGCAATCATTTTAGTGTGTTGTTGAGTGGAGTTTGATAATATTTTATTATGGATTTTAAAGTCTATTTGGTTTGATATAGGTGTTGCTACCTGGTTCTGAGGTGGTGTTGTTGTTTGATGTTATTTTTGTTGTCCTTGTTGTTGTTTGCTTTCATGTGCATGGGAAATGTATCTCCATCACTTCACTTTCGGTCTGTATGTGTCTAGGTCTGAAGTGAGACTATGCTAGGCAGCATATGGGTGAGTGTTGTTTTTTATCCATCCTGTTACCCTATGTATTTTGACTGGAGCACTTCAGCCATTTATATTTAAAGTAATTGTTGACTGTTATGTACTAATTGTAATTTTGTTCTTTGTTTTCTGGTTGCTTTTGTAGTTCTCTGATTCCTTTTTCCGTACTCTCTTTCTTTTTCTTGATGAACTTGTGTTGTGCTTTCCTTGGCTTTCGTTTTCCTTATTTTTCATGTATTTTGTGTTTTGAGTTTGTTATCACAAGGCTTACATCTAACATCCCAAGGAAACAGCAGTCTATGTTAATTTGGTGGTCACTTAAATATACACACATTCAAGAAATTTAAGAAGACTAACCTTTGGGGCAACTGGGTGGCTCAGGCAGTTAAGTGTGCGATTTCGAGCTCAGGTCATGATCTCACAATACGTGAGTTTGAACCGCACGTTGGACTCTGTGCTGACAGCACAGAGCCTGGAAACTGCTTCAGATTCTCTGCCTCCCCCACTCTCTGTCCCTCCCTGTTAACACTCTGCCTCTCTCTCTCTCAAACATGAAATAAAACATATATTTTTTAGTAAAATAGAATACAAACAGTAACTTTTTAAAGTCCCTCCTCCATATTTTATTTGTATGTTGTCAGATTTTACATCTTTTTATTCATAATTCTGTAATATCTAATTATGATTTTCCCCGGTTAACATTCCTTGCATTGCTGATTCGTGGTGATAAACTTCTTTATCTTCTGTTTGAGAAACTCTTTATCTCTTTTTTTTCAAATGTTAATGATAATCTTTCCAGACAAAGTTTTTTGGGTCGTAGGATTATCCTTTCAGGCCTTTGAAGATACCATGTCACTCTTTCCCAGCATGCCAACTTTCTGCTGAAAAATCAGCTGACAACTTTAGGTGTTTGTTGAGATCTGTTTTTCAAATCATAGGTAACTTTTGCTTCCCTCTTACAACTTTGAAATTCTTTCTTTATCTTTAAACTTTGACATTTTAATTATTATGTGTCGTAGTGTGAGGCTCCTTGGTTTCATCATGTTTGGAACTCTGTGCTTCTTGTCCTAGATGTCTCTTTTCTTCCCTAGTTTGGAAAGTCTTCTGTTATCTTTTCTTCAAATACTTTTTGTACCCCTTTTCCTTCTTGTGGAATCCCTAGTATGTGGATTTTTGCTCACTTGATATTTCCAAAGTATCCCTTAACTTATCCTTTAAAAAAAAAATATTTCTGCTGTTTGTTTTGGGTGCTTTCCCTAAATCTGTCTTCCATATCCACTAATATGTCCTTCCTCATGCCGTCTTCTAATGTTGATTCCCTCTAGTGTTCTTTTTTTTCCAGCTATTATCTTCTTGAACTCTTATTTTATGTGTGTTTGGTATCTGTTAATTAAGGGTCTCACTTAGTTCTTGTCTTTTCTCTGCAGCCCGGCGAGCATCTTGACCATCATTAATTTATATTCTTTATTTAATTGAGGCAAAATGCTTACCTCCGTTTCAGCTCTTTTCTGGGTTTTTTATTGTTCTTTCTTTTGGAGCATATTTCCCTGTCTCTCCACTTTGCTTCTCTTTCTGCATTTGTTTCTATAGACTGGCAGAGCAGCTACTTCTCCTACACTTGAAGGAATTGTCATCTACATGATTGTCCCCCTGGGTAGAATCTGTGTGCAAGTTGGTGACATTTGCTGGCTGGCTGAAGCCGTGGCTTGCATGGACTGGGGATCCTGGGGCTTTCTACATAGCAGGCGCCCTGTCAGGATAGTTAAAGCTGAAGTGAACGCAGACTGTGGTGTCCCAGGATTCTGTGTGTTGAGGGTACCCTGGCAGGACAGCTGAAGCTGAAATGAATGCAGGTTGAGGCATGCTGAGGTGCTGTGTACAGGTACCCTTTACAGGGTGGCTAGAACATAAGCAGTCTGGGAGTCAGGATGTCCTTGATCTCTCTATGCAGTGGATTCCTGGGCAAGATAGGTGAAGCTAAAGTGCGTACAAGCTGAAGGCACCTGGGGCTATACATGCAGAGGATACCTTGCCAATATAGTTGAAGCTGAAGTGGATATAAACTAGTGTGTACCAGGACTTTCCACGGAGAGGGTGCCCTGAAGGGGCCGTGGGAGCTGAGGTGGGTTACAGTCCAGGAATGGCTCTTTTTATATGCTAGTTGCTCTTTAAACTGCATTGATTAAGGGGGGAAAAAGCATGTCGTGTGTGTGTGTGTGTGTGTGTGTGTGTGTGTGTGTGTGTGTGTGTGTCCAGTGCAATTGGGGCTTGTGTTATTGTGGGCCTGGAACTTACTGAGGCATCAGGCCAGCTATAGCAACTGGACCCTGCTCTGGTCTATGCATTTCAGGTGGATGGAGAATGTGGGGCAGCTGGGTGGCTCAGTGGATCCAGTACCTGACATCAGTTCAGGTCGTGATTTCACAGTTCATGAATTTGAGAACCATTTTGGGCTGGATGCTGTCAGTGTAGAGCCTTCCCTGAATCTTCTGTCCCCCTCTTTCTGCCCCTGCTCTGCTTGTATTCTCTGCTTCTCAAAAATAAGTAAACAGGAAAAAATGTGGATGTAAAATGTAACCCTGCCCCTCTCCTGTCTCTATGACCCAGAGAGAACTCCTGCGGCTCCTCTGACGTTGATAGAGTTCTACTGCTCTCTTTTATATGACAGTTGTTCTTTTCAAACTGCCGTGTTTTTTTTTTTTTTTCTTTCTGTTTTCTGCCCAAGGACAGAGGAGTCTGTTTCTGGTCCTTCCCCAACTCCCCTTGGCAACATTAGGGGTGAGTGTTTCCTTTGTTACTGTCTCACTGTCTTGCTGTTGTCTTTTGATTTTCTATGTTTTTTAGGCACCATCTGTGCCGTCAGTCCTCAGCTCCTCAGGAGAAATTGTTATATCAATAGGTGCAATCCCCAGGGAGCTGGACAAATTGGAAGTATACCTTCTGGATGGT
Source organism: Puma concolor (assembly GCF_028749965.1). Taxonomy (NCBI): domain Eukaryota; kingdom Metazoa; phylum Chordata; class Mammalia; order Carnivora; family Felidae; genus Puma; species Puma concolor. The sequence goes on from NW_028240225.1 coordinate 1,795,568, forward strand.
TCAGCAGAAAATGTAGTCAGGGAGTTCAGGCACAAGAGCACCTCGCTCCAGGGGACCCAAAAAAGGTGAGGTTTGGCTACTCATTACTGACAAAATCTCAATTCAAAGGAACTAGAGGAGGTGAAACAAATGGGGAACTTATTCAGAGGCCGACACCAGAGATACAGCAGACTCCCATCAAAGACTCTCTGTAAAGTGCTGAGAATACCTCCAGGTTTATGTAAGGAAAATGTGGGATAAAAAGAGGTAGGTACACACAGGTGGTCACTAAGGTCAGGTTGGTCATTGTCTGGGGCTTGAGGGTGGAGTCTTATTGGCTCAGGGAGTCCTTATTGCTAGAGGGGTAGTTTCAGTTCCCATGAGGTGATACTTTGCTTTCAGGATCCTAAATTAAGAGATAAGCTGAGAGTGGGGAGGGGGCGCCTTGGTGGCTCAGCTGATTTAGCATCCGAATTCAGTTCAGGTCATGATCTCATGGCTCCTGGGTTCGTGCCCCACATTGGGCTCTGTGCTGACAGCTCGGAGCCTGGAGCCTGTTTCCGATTCTATGTCTCCCTCTCTCTCTGCCCGTCCCCCAGTTGTGCTCTGTCTCGCTCTGTCTCAATAATAAATAAACATAGAGAAAGAGAGAAGCTGGAAAGAAAAAGTGAATCAATCAGAAAGTTTATGGTCAATGTGGAGGTAGTTGAAACCCTCTTTCACCTTGGAGGAGTTGAGTTCAAGGCCTTCCTACACAGCCATCTTAAACAGAAACTAGAATAGGGTCCCTCTGAATCCTATTTTGATTGGAGAAAGTTTGCAGAAATCCAAGGAAGGAGACAATAAAAGCAGGGAATCAGCCAGTTCTGTGTTCAAATCAACATAAACACCAGTACCTCCCCTGATGACAAGCGTGGCATGTACAGAAAAAGGCATAGAAAAGGCCTTCGCATTGGAAAAAGTAAAAACAAAAAGTATCTCGATTCTTTCATTTATTGATTTTTCAATTCGTATTTTGGAAAGAGAGAATGAGCAGAGACGGGGAGAGAAATAGACAGAGAGAAAGACAGAGAGAGAAGCTTAAGCAGGCTCCATAATTAGCACAGAGCCCCAAACGGGGCTCAATCCCCTGACCATAGGACCATGACCTGAGCTGCTGAACCCAGCAGTCTGGTAGTCAACTCTGGAGCCATTCAGGTGCCCTGAAAACTGCCTCAACTCTTAAATCATGTGATTATCAACATGAAACAAATTCTAAGGAGTATACATCAGTTTTCTAGAACTCAAACATAATTAAATAAGCCCCAGAATACACGGTCAATATATAAAACTCAGTCTCATTTTTACACACAAGCAATGAACAATTAGAATATGAACTGTTTTTTTAAAGAACCATTTAAAACCACACCAAACATTGAAATACTTACATTTAAATCTAACAACCATGCACAGGATCTGTACATGAAAAGCCACAGAAGGCTGATTGGGTAAATCAAGGAAGATATACATAAATGGAGAGATATGCCATATCTATCCATGGAAGTCTCGCTAGTAAGATGTCAATTATCAACTTGATCTAGAGATTCAACATAATCCCAGTCGACATCCCAGGATTTTTTTGTGGATATCAGCAAGCTGATTCTAAAATATGTGTGAAAAGACAAAGGAACGAGAACAGCCAAACAGCTCTGGAAAATAACCAAGTTGGAGAACTCATGTTTCACCATTTTAAGACTTAATATAAACGTCCAGTAATCAAGGCAGTGTGATATTGAAGAAAGATGGACACACAGATCAAGAGATAGAACAGAGAATCCAGAAACTGACCCCATACACAAGCATCCTCACCCAAATTCTGATAATGACATATAGCCATCCTAACAGAAAAAGGGAGATAGTCTTTCCCAAGTGTTACTGGAACAATTAAGTGTTCGTATGCAATAGTAATCAATTAACTAAGTATTTAATTTAACTAAGTTAATTTAACTAAGTATTTAATTGTTTAATCAAACGGTTCATTGATTAATTAATTAATTAAAAGAAGCCTTGACCTAAATTCATCACTTGTACAAACATTCACTCAAATGGATCATAGATGTAAGTGTAATGTACAAAATTATAAAACATTCTTAAGAAAGAAGGAGTGATGTTGATTCATTGAATCATTCAATAAATACTTTTGGAGCATTTGGAATGAGTCTACGCCCTGAGGATCCACTAGGGAACCAAAGGAGCGAGGACCACTGCGCTCTTGGTGCAGGGAGAGAAGGGTGTAAAGACTGCCAGCAATAGACAAGGTGAAGCGAAATCTGGTCATCCTGTTCCTCCGCCTCACATTACAGGCTGCAGTTCTTTTTATTTCTTAATTCACATTTACTAAACTGTGTCTACACCATGAAAAGCTAATTCTACTTGTAGCAACTAATTGAAGCAAGAAAATGGAACATCCTAAATGATCAATAGCCGTGTTTAAATAAGTTATGCCCTGGGGCGCCTGGGTAGCTCAGTTGGTTGGGCGTCCGACTTTGGCTCTGGTCATGATCTCACGGTCCGTGAGTTTGAGCGCCGCGTTGGGCTCTGTGCTGACAGTTCAGAGCCTGGAGCCTGCTTCGGATTCTGTGTCTCCCTCTCTCTCTGATCCTCCCCCGTTCATGCTCTTTCTCTCTCTGTCTCAAAAATAAATAAACATTAAAAAAAATGTTTTTAATAAGTTATGGCATGCTATGTGGACTTTACATTTCATAGCCCTGCAGAACATTTGAGACCTAGCGAAATGCTCGTATCACTAGAGGACCAAATATGGGATTTACAGCTACATAGCACATTTTGGTTAATGCCTGTACATACCTCTTCCCTGAAGATTATCCACAGTGTTAGAGGTGCTTACCTCCACGGGCGCCTGAATGGCTCAGTCAGTTAAGCATCTGGCTCTTGATTCCAGCTCAGTTATGATTTCACAGTGTGTGCAATCAAGCTCCACATTGAGCTCTGCACTGATAGCGTGGAGCCTGCTTATGATTCTCTCTATCTCTGTCTCTCCTCCCATCCCCTACTCTTGCTCATCTCTCTCTCGTTCTCTCTCTCTGCCAAAAATACATAAACATAAAAAAGGTGTTTAGATGTGCTTATCTCCAGGTGTTTGACTTATGACCATTTTTCTTTCTTTCTTGTTTGTTTTCTAAATTTTCTGCAATAAACTTTAAGACCACCGTAATCATAAAGTAACATTTCAAATAAATGATTTAGTCTAGTATCAGTTTAATAAATAAAATGTGTCAATTCATAAATTCATTAGGTCCATTCAACATGTCAAGGATAGTTTCAAACAGTCCAGTGTTATTCCTTCAGCAGACTCCCCTCCCACCTGATTTGACGTTGACTCAACCACTTCACCAAGAAAGATTTCTAAACTTTGACCATGTTTGAGTGTTTATAAAAGTTTCCGAAAGCATGCAAGACCTCCTCCTTGCCTTCAAGAAACTTTCAATATTTGAGGGTAGAAAAAACCCAAACAGCATACAAAGCACAGTGAGACTTCAAGGTCAAGTTTCATGTAGCAGGAGAAGTCCACTGAGTCGAGATGATCAGTAAAGGCATCTCAGAGGCATAGCACAAAGAATCTTAAAGGGTGACCAAATTTCTAGTTGGCAGACAGAAAGGAGGATCCATGTGTGGATCCTGAGAAACTTAGCAGAAGACCATGGGGGAGGTGATGCGGGGAAAAAGTTATAGAGAGGGAGGGATGCAAACCATAAGAGACTCTTAAATACCGACAACAGACTGAGGGTTGATGTGGGGTTGGGGAGAGGAGAAAGTGGGTGACGGGCATTGAGGAGGGCACCTGTTGGGCACCTGGTCCAGGTGGCTTCCCTGGCAATTTCTAGCAGACATTTATTTTTAATTTTTTTTTTCAACGTGTATTTATTTTTGGGACAGAGAGAGACAGAGCATGAACGGGGGAGGGGCAGAGAGAGAGGGAGACACAGAATCGGAAACAGGCTCCAGGCTCTGAGCCATCAGCCCAGAGCCTGACGCGGGGCTCGAACTCACGGACCGCGAGATCGTGACCTGGCTGAAGTCGGACGCTTAACCGACTGCGCCACCCAGGCGCCCCAACTAGCAGACATTTAAAGCAGAGATAATAGCTATCCTTCCCAAGCTGTACCAAAAAATGGAAATGAAATGAAAACTTCCAGACGCATTTTATGAAGCCAGCATTATGGTGATTCATAACCAGACAGAGACACAGAAAAACAGGAGAATTACAGGCCAATATCGCTGATGAATAGGGGTGCAGAAATTCTCAACAAGATACTAGCAAATCACATTCAATAGCATATAGAAAGTATTATTCAACACGATCAAGTGGGATTCATTCCTGGCCTGCAGGGCTAGTGCCATATTCACAAATCAATCATTGTGCTACATCACATTAATAAAAGAAAAGATAAGAACCATAGTACATGTCAATAGATGCAGAAAAAAAGTATTTGAGAAAATATCGTATCCTTACTTAATACAAACCCTCAAGAAAGTTGGGATTGAAGGAAACTACTTTAAACATCATAAAAGCCATTTATCAGAAGCCCACAGTAAATATCGTCCTCAAAGCGGAAAACTGAGAGCATTCCCCCTGAGATCAGGAACAAGACAGAGATGTCCACTCTCACCCCGTTTGTTGAACATAGTGTTGGAGGTCTTAGCATCAGTAATCAGACAGTAAATGAAATTAAAGGTATCATCATTTGCAAAGATGAAGTCTAACTTCCACTTTTTGCAGATGGCATGACACTATACATGGAATTTCCGACAGACTCCATCAAAAGTCCGCTAGTACTGATACATGAATTTGGCCATGTTGCAGGGTACAAAATCAATGTACAGAAATTGGTTGCGTTTTATACACCAATAATGAAGCAACAGAAAGAGAAATAAAGAAACGGATGCCATATACAATGCACCAAGAGTCTCAAAATACGTAGCAATAAACCTAACCAAAGAGGTAAAAGATCTGTATGCTGAAAACTATAGAAGTCTTGTGAAGGAAATTGAAGAAGATACAGAGAAAGTGAAAAACATTCCATGCTCGTGGATTGGAAGAATAAATATTGGCGAAATGTCAATACGACCCAACGCAGTCCTCACATTATAGGCAGCCCCAATCACATTGCACCAGCATCCTTCTCCAAGCTGTAACAAACAATCATAAAATGTGTATGGAAACACAAAAGACCCTGAATAGCCAAAGTAATGCTGAAGAAGAAAACCAAAGTGAGAGGCACCACAATGCCACACTTTAGCCTCTACCACAAAGCTATAACCATCAAGACAGCATAGTATTGGCACAGAAACAAATACATAGACTTAATGGCATAGTTTAGAGACCCCAGAATTGGACCCACATACGTATGGCCAACTAATCTTTGACAAAGCAGGAAAGAATATCCAATGGAAAAAAGTCTGTTTAACAAATGGTGCTAAGAGAAGTGGACATCAACATGCAGAAGAATGAAACTAGACAAGTTTCTTACACCACTCACAAAAATAAACTCACAATGGATGAAGGGCCTGAATGTGAGTCAGGAAACCATCAAACCCTGGAGGAGAAAGCAGGAAACATCCTCTTTGAACTCAGCGTCAGCAAGTTCTTAGCTGACACATCTCCAAAGGCAAGGGAATTAAAAGCAAAATGAACTATTGGGACATCATCAAAATAAAAATCTTCTCCACAATGAAGGAAATAATCAACAAAACTAAAAGGCAACTGACTGAATGGGAAAAGATGTGTGCAAAAGTCATACTGGATAATTGGCTAGTATCCAAAACCTGTAAAATGAACTCACCAACTCCACACCCGGAAAACAAAAAAATCCAGTGAAGAAATGGGCAGAAGACTTGAACAGACACTGTTCTAAAAAAGACATCCAGATTGTCAAGAGACACATGAAAAGATGCTCAACAGCACTCCTCGTCAGGGAAATCCAAAGAAAAACCGCACTGAGATGCCACCTCATGCCAGTCAGAGTGGCTACAATGAGCAAACTGGAAGACTATAGATGCTGGTGAGGATGTGGAGAAACGGGAACCCTCTTGCACTGTTGGTGGGAATGCATCCTGGTGCAGCCGCTCTGGAAAACAGTGTGGAGGTTCCTCAAATCATTAAAAATATATCTACCCTAAGACCCAGCAATAACACTGCTAGGAATTTACCCAAGGGGTACAGGAGTGCTGAGACATAGGGGCGCATGTACCCCAATGTTTATAGCACTACTTTCAACAACAGCCAAACTATGGAAAGAGCCCAGCTGTCTATCAACTGACAAGTGGATAAAGAAGTTGTGGTTTATGTATACCATGGAATACTACTTGGCAATGAGAAAGAACGAAATCTGGCCATTTGGAGCAACGTGGATGGAACTGAGGGGTATGATGCTACGTGAAATAAGTCAGGCAGAGAAAGACAGATACCATATGTTTTCATCCATGTGTGGATCCTGAGAAACTTAGCAGAGGACCATGGGGGAGGTGATGCAGGGAAAAAGTTATAGAGAGGGAGGGAGGCAAAGCATAAGAGACTCTTAAATACGGACAACAGACTGAGGGTTGATGTGGGTTTGGGGAGAGGGGAAAGCGGGTGACGGGCATCGAGGAGGGCACCTGTTGGGATGAACACTGGGTGTTGCGTGGAAACCAATTTGAAAATAAATTACATTTAATGAAAAAGGAAATCCAGGGGTTGCTCTTACTGAATATGAGGATAGCTTTCCATTTTCAGCACTTTCTGAACGTGAGGTAGTACTGGCTTAAGGTGCATAGAGGAAAGTTTGGTTTGTGTGTTTAAGAAAAGGAGTTGAGTAAAGACAGAGGCCTCTCACATGTATCACGTTGACCTTGGCAAGTGTCTCTTCTGATTGTTACCATGACTTATCCCTTTTATTGATTCACATAGTTTGGTGTCATCCTTTCATGAGGAAGTGGATTTCAATTGATCATGGTAGGTGGTCCTTGTAATATTTTGTGAATTATTTGTGTATGTGGTGATGATGGATGGACCATGCCGGTGGCTTTCGAAAGCACTTACACGGACTGTGTAACACGTTTTCTACCCATGGAATCCCATACGGTCTTTTACTACCTTGTGTATGACTTACCTAAATATCATGAATTGGTAGGTACTGAATAGGTTTTAGTGGCACTGAGTGCCCTCATGGCCACTCACGCAGAATTCGTTGACGCTTTGCTCTTAAGCACACAATGACTCGGTCTTCCTTAAGCTGCGTGAAAGTGAGCATGCATACTAACTAGGCAAACTGTTTGCTGCTGCTGTGAAGAACAGCTTCCTGAAGTGTGAGCTATAGCCACAGACTTATGGACCCCTAAGCAAGGCACAGTATATCTGTATTCTTTGAAAGAGTAGAGTAGTTACTTCAATTTGGCTTTCAGTGCGTTGCATGACAAGGCATTTAATTAGCTAAAACCCTCTTACAGTCATGTTTGATTGCAAGTTGTGTGTACTCTCCACTGCGAAGTGTCATCTCATGATAGATGGAATTAATGGAGGTGAGGCATCAGTGCATTCACGTCGAGGACAACCCTCTTGAACTCGTCAAGAACTATGGGCCTTTTCAGGTAAGATTACGTGCAGGTCTTTCTCAAGGGCACAATCTTAAACACAGCCCAACCTAAGGCAGCTTTCTGCATTCGGCAGTGATAGGATAGGCAACATTGTGACCTCACAAAGTGCCTGGTGTCCTAGCAACAGCGGTGTAACTCTCACAGCCTGCAGCCTGATTTGGCTTCATGGTAGGAAATTCATGAGGGCCTGGCGGCGGCGGCCAGACCTGGCAAGCGCGGGCGGCCCCTAGCGGCCTCACCTCCTGAGCCTCATGAAGAGGCGGCGGCGCAGGCCCCGGGAGGCCCTGGCCCCGGCTGCCCGGGGAGGAGCCTCTAGCGATGCAGCATGGGCCGCGCTGGAGGCGCCTGAGGAGAAGGTGGTGTATACGCAGTGGCAACCGTCGCCACTGTCGGTGGCCAACAGCAGCAAGGCGCTGATAGACGCTTTCAAGCTATTCGTGCCCCGCAGCACGGAGTTCATGAGCTCAGACGCGGAGCTCTGGAACTGCCTCTGTAGCCTCAAGCACCAGATCTCCCCCCGCATCCTGCGCAGCAAGGACGTCTATGGCTACTCCTCCCTCCTGGCCCAGGTCCCGGACCCCTGGCACCAGCCCCCCGAGGCCCGCCTCCAGACGCGCCGGCCAGCTGCCAGGAGGAGGCGCCACGGAGCCCGGACGGTCTCGGTCGGCCAGAGGAAGGTGCCGCCCCCGCCGCCGCTGTCCCTGGAGTACAGCAGCCCCCGCAAGCCCGCGGCCCCCGGGCCTTGCTCCGGGGGCCGCACCCTGGAGGAGAGTGGGAGGGCGGCCACCCCGACGCTGACCAACTCGCCCACCATCCGCGTAGTCGGCGACGTGTGGGTCGAGAGCAGCCTGGCAGAAGCGCGGCGCCAAGCGCACTAAGTTCTGGGAGTGAACCTGGAACCCGTGGTGAGACTCCGCCGCGTCCCAGTGCCTGGGCGTGAGATGCGGTTCACAGCCGCGCGACATCCCAGCCCCGGGATGGGTTGTGCCTGGAGGGATGAACCAGTGAGAGATGGGCCCAGCGTCGCCTAGTGCACTTTACCGGCGAAGAAGCACCAGAGGGTCCTGGCCCGCGCCCCTGGGATGCGGCGCCGCCTTCTGGGACTCCTGGACAGCTGTGCCCTCTGCTGTCTCCCAGCACGGGTCTGCGGAGGGAGGCGACCCCTGGACCGCAAGGGAGGTCCCCTTTCTTCCTAACCCCAGATTGAGAGGTCTCCAGCACTGTAGGGGCAGATCCATGATCTCTCTTGTTCCCTCATTGCTCTGAAGTCGTCAGAAGAAGCCATTCCACCCCCACCGTCTCCAAAGGAAATTGCTTCCATGCTTGTGTAATAAAGCTAGAGTTTCTTTGCCATTCACCCACCTCCCGGCTCCTCCCGCCAATTTCTTTCTTTCTTTGTGTGCATGTGTATGTATATATATCTTCTAGGATGATTTAAATTACATATTCTTTAACTGTTTAGAAGAGGCAGTAGAGAAAAAAGGGTGTGACTTAGGGGTCTGCACTCAGATTAAAATAAGATTCCTGAAGTATAGTATACATTCAAAAGGACATATATTATTTTTTTCATGTTTGTTTATTTTTCAGAGCGAGAGACACCGTGTGAGCAGGGGAGGTCCAGATAGGGAGCCACAGGATCCTACAGGCTCCAGGCTCTGAGCTGTCAGCACAGAACCTGATGCAGGGCTCGAACTCACAAACCATGGGATCATGACTTGAGCCAAAGTTGGACACTTAAGTGACTAGCCACCCAGGCACGCAGAAAAGAACATATATTATTAAAAGTATTCTGAGCACAGCTTGATGCGATTCAGTTCAATATACTTGAGGAATCAGCACTCATTAAAAAAGGTACCAGGACCCCAAGGGACCACCTGTGCCTCTTTCATTCATGGTCTATCTCTCCTTTGGGACGGCAATTTTTCTGACGTCTTACAAAATATACAATTTTTGCTTGGTTTTGGAGTATATAGAAATGGAATTATGTGTCCTACACCTAGCTTCTTTCACTCAAACTTATGTTAGTGATATTCATGGTATTGTATGTATAGATACTTTGTGCTCATTGGTGGATAGAATTTCATTATATGAATAGTTTACAGTATTTCTGCAACTCTTGGTGGACATTTAGGTAGGTTCTGGCTTAGGGCACTTATGAGTAAAGCTTCAGTGAACATTATAGGACACGTCATTTGGTGAACATTTCTTACAATAGTATTTATTTATCCAGGAGAGAATTTGCTGGGTCACATATCATCTAACTTCTCAGCTTTGGTAAGGTTCCTCCAAACTGTTTCCAAAATGGTTATACCCATTTACACAAACTTCTTTCTATAGTAGTGCCTGCGTAGTGCCTGTGAGCTGTGATTAGTTGATAGCCTTGCCAATACTTGCTAATATGGTCTTTTTCATGTTATCTATTCTGGCAGGTGTCCAGATTTTTTTTTATTTGAGAAATATCAATCCAAGTATTGTATAGAAATAGTCAAAAAAGAAAAAAAACAAAACAAAAACAAAACACAGCATCCAAATTGCAGATCAGGACTTGCAATAAAAATATCAAAGCTTTGTTTCCCCCATGAACACCTCTTCCCCAGAGGCAACACTTTCTTTTGTTTTCTTTTTTCTTTTTTTTTAAATCAGGGTTTTTTTCAACAGACCATTTTTTAAGGACAATTTTACACTTATAGACAAATTGTACAAAAAATACAGGTTCCTCACCCCCAGTAGTTTCTATAGTACCTTGCCCTAATGTGGATGCATTAATTATAACTGGTGGATGAGCCATTCTTGACTGACACATTATCATTAGACACATTATCATTAACTAACAGTTAGGGTTAATTTGTGTTATATAGATACATAAGTTTTGAGAAATGTATAATGGTATGTATCTACTATTGCAGTATCATACAGAATAGTTACACCACCCTAAAGTGCCCTGTGCTCCGCCTATTACCAATTCCTCTCTCCCCCAAACCCTAATAGCCACTGGTCTTTTTTCTGTCTCCGAAGGTGTTTTGTGTTGTTGTTGTTGTCGTTGTTGTTGTTGTCGTCATCGTCGTTGTCGTTGTTTTGTATTCTTTCGTTTTCTTTTGTTTTGTTTTTCCAAAACGTTATCATAGTTGGAAACGTAAAGCAAATGGCTTTTTCGTATTGGATCCCTTCACTTAGTAATCCACACTTAAGTTTCCTCCATGACATTTAAGTAGCTCCCTTTCTCCCTCTTTCCTTCCCTCCTCTTCTGTCTCTCTGCCTCCCTTTCATTGAGGGAGTTTATTTTCTAAAACAGCTTTTAAAAAGCTGGTTTACGGAAAAAGACTGGAAAGTGCAGAGTTCCCCTGTTCTCCCTCCTACCCCCCAAAACATAGTTTTCCCTATTGTAAACTTCTTGTGTCAGTGTAGTGCATTTGTTACAATGGATGAGCCCATATGAAAACTATTATTAACTAAAGTCCGAAGTTTAGCTTAGCATTCACTGTGGTGTGCAGTTTGCTGAGTTTTGACAAATGCACAATGCCATGATTCAAAACATTTCACTGTCTTAGAAGATGTTTCACTGCCATAAATATTCCCTGTGCTTCATCGATTATTCATCTCTCCCTTCCCCCCTGAGTCCCTGGCAACCACAGGTCTCTTTACTGTCTCCATGATTTGAGGCAACACTTTTAACGGTTCCAGGTTTATATTCTTTTGTTAGGAATCTTCATGAAGATAAGTAGTATACTATACTGCTGATTATTGATTTGTCAGTTTTAAGCACCGTCTACTGACTTCCTATGTGACGTTGACGAATAGGTCGCTTAAGCCACCTGTCGTCTCTCTCCTCACCTTCCGATATATTCCCGAACTTCTATCTGTATACTGTTTCAGTCAGGTCCAGCCAGCCGGTGAGTCACTATAGGTATTTTAAACAGTTACACACGTGATGGGAAATCCCAGAAGCCAAACAAAGGATGGCGAAGCAATCAGGAATTAGTATCATCAGAAAGCTGTATCCACCCGCAGAGCTAGAGAAATTCAGAACCATACCTAGCAGGAACTGAGAACATGGGAGAAGAGGCTCTTGCAAAGAAGCTAGAATTTGGAGGAGATAAAATCACTGGTAGGAAGTGGAGTGGGAGAGAGAAAAACCTCTGGGCTTATACCTTCCTCCCTTAGTCCCATTAAGCACCCATTGGTCAAACCCTCTGGAAGCCAGTTGGCAAGGAACCAGGAAACACATTCTGTAGGGGAAGTGCAGGAATTGGATGTGAGGGCAAAAAGACATAACGGGTGAAGTTACATATAGGTACTAGTTAGAGTTCTCCAGAGACTCAGTATCAATGGGAATTGGTTCAAAGGATTACGGAGGCTGAGAAGGGCAGACCCAGGAGATCCAGTAATTTAGTTCCAGGCAGACTCCCAAAACCTAAGAATCAGGAGAGCTGATGATGTATGTTCCATTCCGTGTCTGAGCCTGAAGTCAGGAGACCAATATCGCAGCTTGAAGACAGTAAGATAGACACAGTGAATTCTCTCTTACTCTGCCTTTTGTTGTATTCAGGTCTTCAATCGATTAGTTGAGGACACCCAGTGGTTGGCAAGGCAATATGTCTTGCTTAGTCTACTGATATACAGATGTTAATTGTACTAAGAAATGTCCTCACAGACTCACTAAAATAATGTTTAGCCATATATCTGGGTACCCAGTGGCTTAGCCCATTTAAAACATGAAATTAACCATCACACGATATAATTTTATGTTTATATACATGTATGTATGTATGAATGTATGTTATTTGAGAGAGAGAGAGAGAGAGAGAGAGAGAGAGAGAGAGAGAGAGAGAGTATGTTCAAGCAGGAGAAGGACAGAGAGAGAATTCTGAGGTGTCAGTGCAGAACCTAATGCTCATCTTAGTCTTATGAACTGTGAGATCATCATCTGAGCCAAAATCAAGTGTTGGATTGTGAACTCACCGAGCCACTCAGGTACCCCACAAGATGTAATTTTAAAATAGAGATGTATTTGCCTTACCTGTACTATCATTTTTCATTCCTTACATTGTAAGATAAAGGTCTTCCTTAACCTTGCTGCACTTTTTCTCTGTCTCCCATCAGCTTTGGGCTTCTGTTTTGTCATTGTGGTTAACACTGCTGTTATGCTCTGCAATCAAGTCTCTTTAGAGGGTTCAAGGTTGATTCTATAACTTGAAAACTAATAAATGGTTTAAATTATTGGGATTATTAAATAATATGCAAACATTAGAATTACTACTCTTTTCCTGGAGTCCTTGGACCTGCTGAATGAGGACATCTCTAGCATCAAGGTGAAATGGATCCTTTCTCTTTGTATTCCATCAGTGCTTTAAACCATGCCATGTTTCACTTGGCTCATTCAGACTAAGACCGTCTTATGGATATTTTCTGGTTCTCCTATATTTCTAATTACACTTCTTTGTTTTATTGCACTCTTTCAGTACTCTCAAATCATGCCACTTATGACATCTTCCTGCTAACCTCTTAGCGGTCTCTCACTGGACTTTTCTTTATTCCTGCCTCATGTAGGTGGTGACTCAGTGGGTCTGCTTCATAGCTTCCTTCCTGTGATTTTCCTCTGCCCCGCTCCCAGTTTGTTTCCATGGTTTCATGGTAATATGGCAATCTGGGAAGTTAGGGAGCATTTAAAAGCCTGGACTCTTGAGCCTGACGGCCTGGGGTTAGACTTTACTTGTTCCACTTACCAACTGTGTAAGTTGGATGTTGGATGAGTTATGTGGTTTCTTTGTAACCCTCTTTCCTCCTCTCGAAGATAATAATGGTAATTGTACATATTTTATAAGTTTGTTGTGTGGTTCATATGTAATAATATATGAAAATAACCCATAATAGTGTCTGGCACAAAAATAAACACTATGCTAGTGTTGCCTATTATTAAGAATAATTTCTCTTTATTTTTTCTCTCCTTGTTTTGTTGGAGTACACGTTCATATAACTTCCTAATGAAGAATGAGTTGAATCAAATGTTCTGAGTCTTTGCACGTCTGAAGATATCTTGAATCCACTCTCAAATTTAATTCATAATTTTGATAGGTGTAGAATTGTAGCTACTTTTTAAATTGATTTATTTTTATTTTTTTAAAGATACCTCCAACTTAGTTAGCATGTATTGCAACAATCATTTCAGGAGTAGATTCCTCAGTGCCCCTTACCCATTTAGCCCATCCCCCCTCCCACAATCCCTCCAGTGACCCTCAGTTTCTTCTCCATACGTATGAGTCTCTTCTGTTTTGCCCCCTCCCTGATTTTATGTAATTTTTGTTTCTCTTCGCTTATGTTCATCTCTTCCACTCATAGAATCCTAGCGTCTAATGGCCAGTTGCCCCTTCCATCGACTTTCCCCTAATCACAACACCATTGGAACTACAATATCTGCTCTTTAGAGTGTTTTTAACTCACTATCACTTCCACCTTCTTCTAGTTTTCAAAATCATTCAGTACGTCTGGCCTATGCTTAAGGAAAAGGGAATGGAGGTCCCCCTTTTGAAGGGCTTAAAAGAGAATTTATGAACATATTTTAGACTGCCACAGCCTGTCTGCTGGCCTCGTACTATTCACTCTCATCCTGCATGAAAAATATCCTCACCCTACCCCAAGTATCCTCCCTCTTAAAGACCCAACCCTTGTAACATCAGCTCAAAGACCAGGATATTTTTATCTAAATTAGGTCCAGGTGTGAATGAGTCTCCTTGGGCGCACTGGTCCTCGACTACACTTTCAATCTGAAGACCTATGAATGAAGACCTATGAATTCAGCATACGACCAACACGGGCATGGTGATAACCAGAATACACACAAAAACACACACCCACACATACACACACACACACACACACACACACACACACACACACACACATACACACACACACACAGAAAAAAACAAACAAACCAACAAAACACAAACGTTGCTGTTAAAAAGTAAGGAAGGAAGTTATCATGAATGAGTCACTGGTCCATAGCAATTCTGAAGTTCAGCTGGTACAGGTAGGCAGTCCTTTCATTGGGTCTTAAGGCCGGGGAATGATTTTCCATGGCCCTAGCTCCTCCAGGGTTCTGGCTTTCAACCTCCAAGTCATTCTTCCCTTCTCATGAAAGGTAGCCTGTGTCTACAGCCTTATGGTTGTCTCGACCTACTTCTCATTGTAGGAGTTAGTGGGTCCAAAGCCTTCTTTCATTTTACTCTCTTGGATTAAGGAAACCCTTCTCTTCCATGGACTTTTCCAAACATTTATAAGGAAAAACACTCCTAAACTTCAAGTGATATGGTAACAGAGAGAACCCAGTGTCCCACAGTTTACTCTGCGAGGGTATGCTTATGAGATAGAACGCTGGTATTCTCCAATTCCTAATTCTTCATTTAGGAAACTTTTCTGGCATCTTTTCCCCAACGTCATCTGCTGAGTGATGTTGGTAATAATTTCACCTTCAATAAGAGTGACATTATTGATGTTATCTGTGCTAACAAAAATTGAAATTGTATTTGAATGGCATTGAGTAAGTGCAAGTAGTATCGACTGGGGACGTGTTCAGCTGTCACAGAAAGGCTGCCACCAGTGGCATAATCAAAGAGAGTTTTACTCACAAAGAGGCTGTAGGCTGTGCTCCATTAAGGCAGCAATGTCATCGGCAGCAGGCTGCATGGAATGGCAGAGCTGCCAATTTCTTTATGACCTCCTGCAAAATTTTGGAAAAAAGGGTAGCAGCCATTAATATAATACTACCAATGTTTTTACCACTTAGCGTCTTCAATGCAGCACATGTGTGAGTATTTCAAGCTCACAGCACATCTGTGAGGTACAATTGTTGATGTCTTTTGGAGGTCATTCGTTCACTTCTTAAGTCAAAAATTAGCTGTCATATGTCTAGGGCATGTGGCTTCACCAAATCCCCTCCTAGGTTTCCTTGGCTTATCAATGCATCAAGCAAACTCATAGGAATTCTAGAATTTAATCCTTGTGGGCCATGGAGAAACCAGTTCTGTCTTATCACATCACATTACATACTCAGGCCATTCAGTATACTCTCAGATGAACCCTTGGAAGGTGCTCCTGTATTAGCGTTGTATTTCTGTTGGCAAGAACCTTGCCTCCTAGGAGGCACGGTAACTTTCATATCTATTAGTAATTCCCAACGAAGTACAAACCAAGAGTTTTCCTTGCCTTCTTGTTGACACGTTATAATGTATACTAAGTTACCACGTTTTCTTGTTTTAATTCTTAGCATCATATACCAACTGCAATATCATCACGGAACAATGGTGGCCCCGCATGTAGCATCATCAGCTGTGGACACTTCAGATATGGCCACGGTAACAGTTAGGGTGGACTCCATCCAGTTCTTGGCCATTGGGCTTGTCTGATTGTCTCCATTTATCTACCTCCCACCCTACACCCCCAGCCCCAGCAGCAGTGAGAATCTGGTTAGTCAGGGAATCTCCAGCAGATACATATGCAGATGCAGATGCAGATGCAGATCATTTCTCTGGATAATCTTTATGGTTGACTGTGGCCTGGGTAGCAGGACGGGTTCAGACAGAAACACCTGATTTGGGTGCCATCAAGCCGTCTCTGTGCCCCCCTGAGAAATGGGACAGTATGCATTTCAAACACTTCAAGTCTCCACTTCTCCCTGCACAATTCTGTGTTTTGTTGCTTCCATCCACCTACCAAAGCAACCCAAACTTTATGCTAAAGAGAGTGGGGCTCGTGTGTCCTTTGCAGATTGGAATGCTGTTACTAGTTTGGGTTATCTTAATAAAAACTGGCACATTACCTAAAAATGTAGAATTCGGTGTGAATTCAGAATCTGTACCTGTAGTAAACCCTCCATGATTCCGTTGATTAGGGAGAGGTATCAGACCATACTGTAAGGAACCCTGCCTTCGAATGCTACAGCTCTATGGACTTTCAAAGCACTATTTTTAACCTGGTTATCCAAAGTCGGTAAGTCTTTGTGAGTATACATTCAGAGCCTATTTAAGATCTGGATTGTAGTCTCCAATTTTTTCATGACGTAACTAACCCATTGATTCCAAGAGTTCTCTTTATTTTTGAATCATTCTCTTGGGCATTTGACCAAAGCTGTCAAATAAAAAATGTCCTCAATTTGAATATATGAACACTTAAGAGCAGTCACGTGTTCAGTGCCCAAATATTTTATTGTTTCCGTTAAGAGTTTATTCTGTCTGTGGACGGTGAAGAAACAAATGCCTGTTTTTGTTTTGTTTTGTTTTGTTTTGTTTGTTTTGGGTTTTTTTCATTTTCCGCACATAAGTAAGTACATGTGCAAGGCAGAATGCTAGGTACCTGTCAAGGGTAATAGGACGTTCAGGAGTGTAAATCAGATTTCTGTCATCAAAAAAAGAAAAAAAAATTGTTTCATGAACTAAGATAAGCTAAGCTTTAAAAATGAAAGGAAAATAACCATGAACTCGGATAAAATTTAGGCAATGAGGTACTTTTCCCTAGGGCAGCAAGGAGTTATGAGAAATACCATAATCTGTAGAGTTTTTACTAAAAAGCTCTACTGACACGATGATAAAGCTCACCTTTAAAGCTTGCTTAGTGTACTGATTTTATTCCTTTCTTCTTGAAATCTAAAGAAGCTTTTTCTCTTTGGCTGTTAACATGAAATGAAAAGACACTTTCCCCCTATCTTTTCTTCTGCCGTATTTACGCTGAGCTTCTTACAAAAGTCTTTTATGTATTCATTGCTTTTTATCTTCATCCTTTGTCCAAAACAAGCCTTGAGATTGGGAATGATGTGGACTATTTCTAACCCAAGCTCACAGGACTTAAGTTCTCATAAAACCCATCATTTGAGGGGGCATTGAACTCGTATCATAGAGTTCCTTGTGCAGCCCATGGGCAGGATTCCACTGAAAGAATCGATAGCATCGTGGAGACCCTGTCTCTGGAAGGAACTAACACAAATAAGGATTTGACCTTATAGGCTGATTTTCCTAGGAATCTAGGAATCAAGAGGGCCAGAAGTGGGATGGTGGGAGAAGGACACTGTAGAGGGGCTGAATACCCAGGCTCACTTGAAGCCAACTGAGCAGAGGAAGGTTCTGTCCTGCTCTGATGGAGCAGGATAGGGCTGTGGAACCAGGCAGCTTCGTCATCCGGACCGGTGATGCTGCCTAGACTGGAGTAATTCCGGGACAATTCTTGTTCTTTAGACGTATTCTCCCTTCCTCTCTCTTCCCTCCTTTAGGTTGATAACTCTGCTTGTTGGTTTCTTTAAGCAGACATTTATAATCCATTCCTTTGATACATTTCCTATCTATACTTATATAATTTTCTTTCTCTCTCTCTGGGATAATCAAGCCATCTAGTTTCTCTGTCTGGCTAAACTTATCTTCTTTTTCTTTCCCCACCTCCTTCCTTATTTTCCTTTCTCTCTGTCTGCATTAAGCCATTTCGCCTCCCAGCCTGGTCAATATATATATATATATATATATATGTTTTTCCTTTTCCCCACCCCTGTCATTTCTCTCTTTATATGTTTTCTTCCAACAGCAATGCCTCTACCTTGTTCTTTACTTGTAGCTGGTGTGTCTGGTCTGTTTGTTTGTTTTGTTTTGTTTTTTGATTTCAGACTGTTTTCTGTGTGTGTGTGAGCGTGTGTGTGTCCATTTATTTCTTTTATTTGCACGTTGCCTTACATGTCTCTGTTTCCTGTTTGTTGGTTTGTTTCTTTTCCTTTCCAAGGCTACTTCAAGGAACAAATAAAAGCACACCTTGTGGAGGGTCTAAAACATCATTACGAGTAGAGAACTCAAAGAGCCAATGTCACAACAACAGAGAGCAAGTAACACTTTCCAAGAAACACTACCTGCAGGGCTAGAATCTGCAGAGGGCGTGAGCCCCGGTTCCTATAGCAATTCTTGCAGGTGCAGAGCAAATAACAAGCTTGTAAACCTCCTAAGAGAGAGAAATCTAGCCAAAATAATGACACAGAAGAATTCCCCTCAAAAGAAATTCCGGGAAGAAGTGGACAGCTAACGACTTGATCAAAACAGATATAAGCTACATATCAAAATTTAGCATAACAGTCCAAAGATTGATCGTTGGGATTGGCAAAGGCGTAGAAGACAGCATGGAATCAATTATTGGTGAGATCAAGGAAATGAAAAGTAGTCGTGATGAATTCCAATGCTATAAATGAGGTGCAAATTAAAATGGAGGCAGCCACAGCGCGGATTGCAGAGACAGAGGGGAGACTAAATGAATCAGAAGGTAAAAATATGGGGAAAAGGAGGTGAGAAAAAGATAGAGAAAAATTGAGGATCGAGAGGGGAGAATTAGAGAACTAAGTGATGAAATCAAATGGAACAATATCCATATCACAGGATTTCCAGAAGAGACAGAAAAGGGGTGTGAAGATGACCTTGAACAAATCATAGCTGAGAACTTCCACAAGTTGGGGAAGGACCCCGGCATTGAAACCCAACGGGCACACAGAACTCCCTTCAGATGTAACCTGTGTTGATCTTCTGCACAACATAGACTGGTGAAACTGGCAAAATACAAGCATGAAGAGAGAAGTCTGAAAGCACCTAGGGATGAATGGACCTTCACATACAAAGGTAGAGAAGTATTGGGATAGGAGCTGACCCATCTACTGAAATCAGACAAGCCATAGAGGAATAGGGGAATCTTCAATGTGATGAATAGAAAAAATATGCAACCAAGAACCCTTTATCCAGCCAGCCTGCCATTCAGAATCGAAGGAGAGGTAAAGGTCTTCCCAAACAAACCAAAACTGAAGGAATTCACCACCGCTAAACCATTCCTACAAGAGATCCTAAGAGGGATTCCTTGAGGGAAATGTCGCAAGTATCACAAAGTACCACAGACACCAGTACAAGCATGAAAACTACAGACATCACAATGCCTCGGAACCATCGCTTTCCATAATAACACTGCATGGAAGTGGAATAAATGCTCCAACCAAAACACACAGGGTATCAGAATGGATAACAAAACAAGACCCATCTGTTTGCTGTTGTACAAGAGACTCATTTCAGACCTGAGGACACCTTACTCTTGAAAGTGGGGGGATGGAGAACTACCTTTCATGCTACTGGGAGTCAAAAGGAAGCTGTAGTAGCCATACTTCTATCAGACAAACTTGACCTGAAATTAAAGTTGGCAGCAAGAGATGTTTAAGGACATTATTAAATAATTACAGTGTCTGTCCATCAGGAAGAACTAACAATTATAATGACTATGCACTGAATTCCGAAGCACACAAATATTTAAAACATTTAATCACAAACATGAACAATCTTATTAATAAGAATGTGGTAATTGCAGAGGGCTTTAATACTCAACTTGCAACAATGGACAGAAAATCTAGACAGAATCAGGAAAGAAACAATGGTCCTGAATGATACATTGGACCAGAAGGACGTGACAGATATTTTAGGACTCTACATCCCAGAGCAGTAGAGCACACTCTCTTCTGCAGTGCACGTGGAACATTCTCCAAGAGAGACCACATACTGGGTCACAAAAAGCCTTCAATAAATATAACAGCATTGAGATGACACCATGCACACTTTGAGATCACAATGTTTGGAGCTTGACATAAAGTACAAGAAAAAGTCTGTTCAACCTCTAAAAGCATGCAGGTTAAAAAACATCCTACTAAAGAACGAATGATTCAACCAGACAATTACAGAAGAAATTAAAAGACATAAGGAAACAAATAAAAATGAAAACACAAGAATCAACGCGTTTTGAAAAAATTTAATTAAAAAGATGGTAAAAGGGTTACTGAAGCTGAGTTTTGCATACTTGAGACAGCATGTTATGCACTAAGGAGCCTGAGTGCTTGGGGTAAAGGCCATTTCCATAACTTTCTTAGTTCTGTGACCTTGTGCAGTTATAACATCTCCTTCAGCCTCAATTCGTCCCTCTG
The DNA here is from genome assembly GCF_028749965.1 of Puma concolor. Lineage (NCBI taxonomy): Eukaryota > Metazoa > Chordata > Mammalia > Carnivora > Felidae > Puma > Puma concolor. Next base: position 1,816,152 of record NW_028240225.1, read on the forward strand.
TACACATGGTCAATTGAGATGCTTTATGAGGTAACGTGCCTGCCACAGGGAAGTGATTGGTAGCTGTAAGTTCATTGCTCTGCCCCTCGTATTCCCAGGACTCCTGCCAGGGAGCCTGCAGGCCTGCGTGCTGGCCTGTACCTGCAGCATTTTCAGGCAAATTGTTCACTTTGTGATTAAGGCTTCCCGTTTCACTGAGCCCTTGATTCACCCCATGTGTTCTGGCATCTGCTGCCCTGCGTGGGTTCCCTCCTCCTTTTTCAGACCCTTACTTGGTGTTGTGGGATAAAGTGATCAGACCACCTGAGCATCAGTTATTAGCAATAAGCGTGACTCCTCTGAGTACCTATGGTATTCTGATTATTCCCACATAAAGCCAGTGTTCTGCAGCTCTGATTATCTGCTAAATTATACCAAGGCATAGTTTAGAGGATTCTTTTGTTGTTGTTGATTTTGTTGTTGCTGCTGTTGTTGCTGCTCTTGTTGTTGCTGCTGCTGCTGCTTCTGCTGTTGTTTTTGTTGTTTAGAAATCATTTGCTTCAGGTTCATCTAGTCTATCCAGTAACACCTGCAATAACAGTGAGGTAAACTTTGGTTTTACCTTTTTTCACTTTTTAACGCCAGTGGATTTTGTTTTTGTTTTTGTTTTTCAGCCTCCCTTTGGGAAGTTCTATTTCTTCCATCTTCTCGCTCATGTGTCCAAAATAGACAACTGATTGTTTACTAGTTGCTGTCTCTGGGAGGTTGTTGCTGTTTGCCAGGTGTTAGTATTGACATGCCAGGCCTGGGGTGTTCATTCTTTCCCAGATTTTTGTTCCAGGTCTTCATGACAAAGGCAACAGAATGAAGAAGGTACTGAGTGGAAGCAGTTAGAAATTCACTTCAACTAGGACTGCCTGAGGAAGTGGGCACTGCATTTAGAGCAGGAGACACAGAAATGAACCACAAGTGGGCAAAATGAGTTGGGTATAAGAAAGGAAAATAATGCCAGCACGATAGTCCAGTTTTCTTTGCTTTTATGTGAACTATGGGATAAATGTGTAACATACTAGAGACCCTTATGATTTGGGCTGCTTATTTTTATCTTAATGTTTGTTGGTTGGGTGGGTGGTTGATCGACAGTGTGTTTGAGGAAGGGGAGGGGATGAGAGAGGGGGAAGAGAAAATTCCAAGCAGGCTCTGTGCAGAGTATGACCTGGGGCTTGAAACCACAAATGGCGAAATCATGACCTGAACTGAAACGAAGAGTAAGTCACTCAACTAACTGAGCCACTCAGGCTCCCCTTGGCTGCTTATTGTATTTGCACATTGGGTCTTCGTGTTGGAAATACCATAGGGAGTGGTGTACATGCATGATCTAAGGAAGGTGCAGCTAGGTAGATCTGGCTTATTTGTTTTCCTTATGACACTTTATTCATGGTAATATTTCGTAAGTTTATTAGAAAGACAGAGTGAAGATTGTAATTGGGAGGAAATCAGGTAAGGAGTCATCGCAGTTGACCAGGAGAGGTGAACATGACAGCAATTAGTGTGGAAGCAGGAAATGGAGAGAGGAGGACAGATGTGGTAGTTTTTTGAAAATGCTTTTTGTTGTGTAATTAACATTATACAAAGTAACTATTTTGGTGCATAGAGCTTTGAGTTTTAAAGATTGTATATACTCATGTAAATGTCACCCCAATGAGAATACAGAAGAGTTCTGTTCCTGGGGCACATAGGTGGCTTTGTCACTTAAGCATCCCACTCTTTATTTCGGCTAAGGTAATGAGTTCACTATTCTTGAGTTTGAGCCCCTGCTCACGAACTTCCCGGGGCCTACTTGGGATTACCCTTCTCTACCACATTTTCTGTGCCTCCCCCACTCTCACTCTCTGTCTCCCCCCCAAAAAAAAAATTAGACAAGAAGAGAACAATTCCATCAGCTCCCAGAATTCCCTCATGTTGAGTCACGGTCACCCCACCCCTGAGGCCTGGCAACCATCTATCTCCAACTTTAATATCATATAAATGGATCGTTATTGTAGGTAACTTTATGAGACTGGTTTCTTTCATTCAACATCATTCCTTTACAATACATGTGTTTCTTAGTGTTTCCCTATACGGATATACCAGGGTTTCTTTAACCATTCATTTCCTGAAGGACATTTGTGTTTGTAAATTTTTGTCAGTTATGACCAGATTTGCTGTAAACATTTGCGTGTATGTTTTTTTTTCTTTTTATAAGTATAAGTTTCCACTTCTCTAGAGGAAAGATATAGGAGTCAGATTTATGGGTCACATGCAAGTATTAGGTATTGTCTTTAAAAATGAATATATATATTTCATGGGCTCCCGGTGGGCTCAGTAGATTGAGTAGCTGACTTCAGCTCAGGTCATGATCTCACAGTTTGTGAGCCCAAGCCCTATGTTTGGCTCTATGCTGACAACTCGGAACCTGGAGCCTGCTTTGGATTCTGTATCTCCCTCTCTCTGCCCCTCTCTGCTCACACTCTGTCTCTCTTTATCCCTGAAAAATAAGTATAGATGGAAAAAAAAAAAACATTTTCAATATGTGGATAGTAGTATCTCAGTGCAGTTTTAATGTGTTTCCCTGAAGCCTAGTGTTGTGGAGCATCGTTTTGGGCACTTCAATATATGATATTCTAGACACAAGACCTTTGCTGGATATATGATTTGGGAATATTTTGTCCAAGTCCATAGATTGTCTTTTTGTTCTTTTAACAGAGTCTTTTCCCAAGCAAAGTTTTAGTACTAACGAAGTGCAATTTAGAGATTTTTTTTCTTTTGTATGAATCCAATTTATACACCTTATAACTTCAGACGTCATTTGTACTCCTTGTTCATATATTTGCTATTCTACACCAGCATCAGAATGTTTTCAGTTTGTTGCTATTGGTTGCACAAGTTGTATACTGCACAGTTCTAGGAGGCATGATTTATATGAACTGTAGTGCGAATGGGAACCCTCAAATCTGTAAAATGTACAACTTGTACAAACATGTATTATCTCTTAGAGGGCCGACTGAGCCACCCAGGCGCCCCATGAAATGGTGAAACTTTTACGATGCTAGTTGTAGGCTTTTTTTGTGGGGGTTCGTTTTTGTTTGTTTTATAAAAGTCCTGTATCAACTTGATGAAGTCTCCCTGGACTCATAGTATGAGGAGAGGATGTTTTATTTATTATGAATGGAGGTAACAAATGCCTTCTCTGCATCTCTTTTTAAGAGCATCTGATCATTTCCCTGTCTTTCTTCTTTATCCTATTGTTGTGATGGGTTAAACTGATTGATTTTTGAATATGGAACCAGTCTCCCATACTTGTACTAAATCCCTCTTGGTTATGGATGTATAATTCTTTTTACACATTGTTGGATTTGTTTTGCTAACATGTATTGGGTATTTTGTGTCTATGAAAATGCAAGACACTGGTCTCCAATTTTCCCCTCTTATAATGCCTTTACCTTGTTTTGTCAATGCTGGCCTCCTAGAATGAGGAAGTTTCCCCTCTGTTTTTATTTTCGGGAAGAGATTACAGGACATTAGCATCATTTTTTCCTGTGAATGTTTGCTAGAATTCTTCAGTGAAACCACCTGGGCCTGACGCTTTCTTTTGGGAAGGTTATTCGTCCTTGACTCTATTTACTTAATAAATATAGGCCTATCCAGATAATCTATGTTTCCTTATGTGGGTTTTGGTGGTGTGTGCCTTTTATTTGTTTTCTATATTTTTCTAAAATGTTTTCATTTATTTCTGAGAGAGAGCTGTAGAGTGGGAGGTGGGAAGGGGCAGAGAGAGAGGGAGACGCAGAATCTGAAGCAGGTCCCAGGCTCTGAGATGTTAGCACAGAGCCTGACACGGGGCTCAAACCCACGGACCAGGAGATTATGACCTGAGCTGAAGTCAGACATTTACTGACTGAGCCACACAGGTGTCCCATCGTGTGCGTCTTTTAAATAATCGATCTGTTTCATATAAGTTATGAAATTTGGGGGCATCGAGTCATTCATAATATTTTCCATTATCCTCTTGATGTTCATGGAATCGATAGAGGTTACGTCTCTTTCACTTTTGATATGAGCCATTTGTGCCTACCTTTTTTCTTGGATAGCCTAGTTAGGGGTTCATTACCTTTATTGATATTTTCAAAGAACCATCTTTTGATATTTCTATTGATTATCTCCAGTATTGGACTATCTTTTATTTTATTGATATCTGTTGTGATTATTATTTTTTTAGTTATTATATTTCTTTTCTTCTACTTCAGCCTTCAACTGTACCTCCTCCCCTATTTTCCTAAGGTGGAAGTTTAGGCTACTAATTTAAGGTCTTTCTCCTTTCCGATTTTGTTACGTTTATTTACTTACTTTGAGAGAGAGAGAAGGCATGTACATGAGCAGGGGCATGGCAGATAGAGGGAGAGAGAGAATCCCAAGCAGGAACCCAATACAGGGGCTTGATCTCATGACCATGATAGCATGACCTGAGTGGAAACTAAGAGTTGCGTGCTAAAAACACTGAGCAGCCAGATGTCCGAAGGTCTTTCTACTTTTCTAATAAATGCATTCAATGTTGTACATTGTACTGTAAGCCATGTTTTCACTGCCCACCCCACCCCGCCCTGCACAGTTTGGTAGGTTGTATTTAATTTTCATTGAGTCCAAAGTACTTTGAAATTTCTCTCAAGATTCCTTCTTTGATGTGTTATTTAGATGTATGTTCTTTAATCTCTAAATATTTGGGGACTTTTCCTGCCATCTTTTCATTATTGCTTTCCATCCAGTTCAATTGCAGTGTGGCATGACAACATACTTTGTGTGGTTTCTATTCTTTGAAATTTGGTAGGATGTGTTTCATGGCCCAGAACATGTTCTGACTTGGTGCACGTTCTGTGTGAACTTGAGAAACATGTTTATTCAACTACTGTTCGATAAAACATTCCATACGCTTCAGTTCGATCTAGGTGATTACTGCTACTGCTTCGTCCAGCTGTAGCCTTACCTATATCCTTCTAGACCTGTCAGTCACTGACAGAAAGGTGTTGAAGTCTCTACTATAATAATGACTTTTTCTCTTTCTCCTTCAAATTCTAAAAGTTTTTCCATCATGTATTTCCATTCTCTGTTGTTAGGTATAGAAAATTAGGGATTGTTATGTTTTCTTACAGAACGGACCTTTTTATCTCTCTATAGAATCTCTTTATATAATGACACTCTTTATCTCCCTAGAGTTTCCTTGATTGGAAGTTTGCTTTGCGTGGAGTTAATGTAATTACTCCAACTCTCTTTGGATAAGCTCTAGCATGATAAATCTTTCTTCATCCTTTTACTTGTAACCTATCTGTATCTGTATATCTCATGTGAATTTCTTATAGACAATATAGAGTTTCATCTTGTTTTTGGATCTCCTGTGACAATCTCTGAGCTTTAATTGGTATATTTAGACTATTCACATTTGATGTGAGTATTGATATAGTTGGAATAATATCTGCCATGTTTGTAACTGTTTTCTATTCACTGCATTCATACTTTGCTTCCTTTCTATCTTCACCTTTTTCTGCCTTCTGGATTTTAATGCAGCAGTTGGTATATTCCATTTTCTTCTTTCTCTTAGCATATTCATTACACTTGTTTATTTTAAAAGTTGGAGTGGGTTCCCCTTTATTTGCATTTGCATTACTCATTTATAACTAGTCAAATTCCTCTTTCAAATCACACTATACCCCTTCACAGGTAGTGCAGCTACCTTATAACAGCTGTCTCAATTCCTCCATCCCACGCCTTCTAATATTGATGTCATCTACCTCCTTATCCATAGGCTATGATCACCGAGTATATTGCTGCTGTTATCACTTTAAGAAATTGTTATCTTTCAGATAAGTTGGGAATGAGAAAAATAAGCTATTTTCTCTTACCTTTCCTTATTCCTACTCTAATCCTCTTCTTTTTTAAGCATAGATCTAAATTCCTTATTTGTAACTTCTGTCCCTATTCCTTTTTCTAAAGACCTTGTCTTGAGAGAGACAGGGGGCACAAATGAGCAAGGGGCAGAGAGAGAATCTCAGGACAGGCAGAGAGAGAGGTAGAGATAATGGGATCTCACTCAAAGCATGGCTCATGCTCACTTGCAGGGGGGTGGAGCTCACTTGATGTGGCACTTGAACTCACAAACTGTGGGACTTGAACTCATGAATGCTGACATCATGACCTGAGCTAAAGGCAGGTATTTAACCACTGAGGTATCCTCGAAGGAACTTTTTTATTTTATGTATTTATTTCTTGCAAGGCAGATCTACTAGTGATAAAGTCTTTCTTTTTTTGTTTCACAACGTATTACTTGTTTTAGGGTTGTTGTTGTGGTAGTTTTGTTGTTCTTGTTGTTTACAAAGGTGAGGGATTGTAAAATTCAGATGCTTTGGGGAAGAGTAACATACTCCATGCCTAACATCTTTTTTAATGTTTATTTATTTATGTTGAGGGAGAAAGGGGTGGCGGGGGTGCGGTAAAGAGAATTCCAAGCAGACTCCATTCTGATAGCAGAGAGCCCTATGTAGGGCTCAATCTCATTAAACATGAAATCATGACTTGAGCAGAAATCAAGGTTGGATGCTCAACCGACTGAGCCACACAGGCACACCTACAAGTCTTTTTTCTTCAGTTTGAAATACACTTTTGCAGGGCATAGAATTTTCAAGGGGTGTTTTTTTTTTTCCTTTCAACACTTTTATGTATTTGTATATGTATTTTATTTTTATTTATTTTTATTTTTATTTTATTTTTATTTTTATTTTTTCTTCTACCCTGGCTAGGAAGAAAGGGATAGATGGGGTAAGAGGAGAGAGAGTGATGCTGGCTGGAGGAAGGGCATCATCTTAGCCTGGCTGGTGAAGTGCCGTCTGACAGAGACAGTAAATGGAGCATTGAAACAAACGTGCAGTCATCTGAGGGAAAGAAAAAAAATATTTCGAAATACACTGCCTTTGGATTCGCTATACATCTACACACTACTGTGGGGGGGATGTTTTCTTTCTCTTTTATTTTACAGGAACAGAGAACACATATAAACATGTACACACACACACACACACACACACACACACACAGTCTCTGAGCACCTAGTAAATGTCAGGCATGCTAGACACTTCAAGTGTTATTTCATTTAATCATACAAGCACTTGAATTAAATGAGTCATCCAAGATGACACAGTTGTTGAAGGAAGCAGAATTCGAACCCAGGTCTGACCCTGGTGCATGTGCCTCTGAGGCAAGATTCTATACTCCTAGATGGAAAGACTGCACATCCCAGCCTCCTCTCCCACCTCTAATGCATCCATCCTGCACGTACATGCATACTTGCACAAAGAAGAAGGACTAACACTCATGGCTGGGCACCTAGTAGTATTCAGTCAATAACCACAGCTGACTTGAATACATCAAAAGATTCCACATTCCAAAAACAACCATGCACAGAACTCTCATATCCTAGGACTGTACTTTGATACAAAATAGCAGAGAATGATAATAAACTAGTTATCTTGTGTAGCATGAATATTAATGCTGAGTCGGCCCAGTGAAACTAAAGCCCTCGCCAGGTGGTTAAAGAAACTACTACACAAAAAAACTTTGGGACTCAGGAAGGAGAGATCATTTTTTGGAGGGGGGGTATAGGTCTGCATGAGAGAGGTTTTGTTGTTGTTGTTGGTGGTGGTGTTGTTGTTAATTCTTACTCTCCTTTTTCAAACAAAAGGTGAGTGTTTCTAACCTGCATAAAAATGATCTCTTGGGGTGCTTGGTTGGATCAGTTAGTTAAGCTGAGATCTTGATTTAATCTCAGATCATGATCTCATGGTTGTTGAGATTGAGCCCCTCATCAGGCTCTGTACTGAGCATGGAACCTACTGGGATTCTCACTCTCTCCTTCTGCCCTTCCTCTCTCTAATTAAATACACATTAAAAATATTTTTTATTTAAAAATTAAAAAAAAGTATCTCCAAAGCTACCACAGAAATTCTCCAGAGTACATCTATCATAAAAAGAACGACACGGTGGTTTCTAGTCTATAGATAGTGAAACAGTAGCAACCACTGTTCTCATTTTCCATGTGGCCAGTGAGGAATATAACATATTACCAATACTCAGGCGGAGAGAGGGAACATGAATAAAAAAATATACCTGGAAGAGTGAAAAGCTGATGGCATCTGCGATGCCGCCTGTGCCTGGCGTGCAGCTCTAAAATGTCTAGTTTATCACACAGGGGGACGCAGCAGAAGTCCCATCCCACAGAGGCCCTACTCACCAGGCTGCTGTCAAGCAGTGCTTTGGTATTTCTAGAATCAAACTCTGGTCCTGAAATACCAAACTGAAGTTATTTCAACTTTTTGGATCTTTCAGATAATTTTCATCAAATCTGGTACTTAAACAATTTCTTCAGTAGGATTTTGTCCCATTTTCTCCCTCCTCTCCATCTGGGACTCCTATTATACATGTGTTACATCATTACGTTGGAACACCTGATATTGTCACACAGTGCTCTACTGATTTGTGTCCAATTTTTCTCCCCTCTCTATTGTTTGGCTTGGGACATTTCTCTTGATTTACCTTCAGGTTCACTGATTCCTTCTTCTATTTCTAACCTACTGAGTTAATCTAGGGAAATGTTATTTGAGTTATGTATTTTTCAATTTCATAAATTTCACTTTTTAGAAAATCACTTCCATTTGTCTATTGTGATTCCCGGTGGACTCACATCATGTTCCCTACTGTATCTTTGCATACATTTTCCTTTAGTTTTTAAATATAGCAGCTGCTGGAAGTCTTTGTTAAACCCAAAGGTGCACCTAGTCAGTATCTATTTAACTAATCTTTTTCCTTAGTATGGGTTAAACTTTGATAATGTGCATGTTTATTATTTTTTAGATGAAGAGTAAACACTTGTTTAGATTATCTGCTCATTTGAGTGCATGCACACGCATGCACACACGCCTTGGTATCATGACTGGCAAGAGATAACATTCTCTCTACTCTTACTAATTAGCATCTCCATAACAAAATCCTAGAAACAATGACACACTCATACATGCTAATACAGGCATAGACTCCCTTTATAAAAGGGGCCACTAAAGAACAATTTAAGTTGCTTGAGGAGGAAAGAAGGGATTTGAGATACAGGATGAACACGTGTACCTTTTGAAATTCACATCCACAAACTACCTATTCATTTAAAAAACAAAAACAAAAACAAAGCTGTTTCACTGATACTCAGCAACAGCACTGTGTATTAAAACCTAAAAGCACCTGTTAGTTTGCATTTACTCCCTTCTCATTATAATCGATTCTTAACTACGAAATAGCAAAATGCATCTTTAAAGCAGGAAGCAAGAGTTAGCCTCCAAAACATGGCTAAACCGCCACATCATACACTTTTGTGTTTACAACCATCATCCGTTTATGAACCAAATAAGTGAGGTACCACTCCAATGGTATTCAGATGCTAGCTGACTATTAGCCTTTCAACTACTGACAGTGGGGACAGGTTTGGAAATCCTATTCCGTTTAAAAGTAGCAAGCAGATCTCTTTTAACACGAAAGGGACTCAGAGCTGAGCAGAAAAGGTGGGAGCAGTGAATTTACTCCTGGATGGAAAAACCTAGGTTGGCTGAAGTCAGAAAATGCTTTTGAGATCAGCTTGTTAAGAAGCTCCCCATCTGAGATCCTTGGAACTGAGAAAACAGAAATGATCTCCTGCACTTATTCAACATTTCAAGGAGAATTTTTAAAGACCTCATAAGATTATCAGTGAAAAAGCTGCTCTGGATAACCAATACAGGTATTTTTTAGGCCCTACATCTTTTCTGGTCATACCAGCATTACCAACATTATTTCTCATCATCAGCGCCCAGGACAATAAGTTTCTCATGTCCCCGCATTGATACTACATTCTCTCTACCTTATATGCCAGTCCCCACTGTCCTTTAAACTTCTCTTTATCTTACAAGATCCACCTCAAGTATTATCTCTTTAAAAAAAAAAAGAACACATTTTTATTTGTTTTGAGACACACACAGAGAGAGAAAGTGAGAGAGAGAGAGAGAGAGAGAGAGAGAGAGAGAGAGAGAGAGAGAGAGAGAGAGAGAATGAGAGCACAAGCAGGCGAGCACCAGAGAGAGAATCCCAAGCAGGCTTAACCAACTGAGCCACCCAGGAGTACCATCTCTTAATGAAAATATTATCTCTTAATGAAAGCATGAGCTCTGCAGCCAGATTACCTGCCTGGGTCCAAGTTGCGGCGCTAACACTGATTGTAAGACTAATCTAGGTCTCATCAGGTATCCCGTCTGCATCCCAGGTCCTTCCCCAGCAAAATGGAGATGATGATAGTACCTACTTCATCAGACTGATGTGGAGATTAAATAAGATAATGCATATAAAGCACTCAGCAAGGAATAAACAATAAAGGTGCAGTTGTTGTTACTATCATATAGTGTGAGTTCTATAACTAATCAGGTTTCCCAAAGGTGCCCATAAACTTAATAATCCAGGTGGCGTGTTCTTTCTAAAATTCCAAAACCAAAGATATCACTTGACTCAGTTTTTCTAAGGCCAAACACCCAAAGGGAGTCCAAGTTGTAATAAAACACCCGACATGTTAATAACCCTGTAGAAGGAAGACAGGCTATCCTACCATACGATGAAATTCACAAAGCTAGTCACTGCATGCAGATGTTATCACCACAGCATCAGACTTTGCAGAACATTTTCAATGATAAAACCACCACAAAAAAAAAAAAAAAAATTCTGGGAGCCCTGAGAAAAGTGGAGTGAACTTCACCTCAAGCAGATTTTGCAAGCTCTTAAAAATGTGATTTGCCCCTGTACTTCTTAGTCTCTCCTTACCTGGACCAGATGATACTACCAACACCTAAGGAAAACACTGAAATTCATTATTTTGAATTTGACAATGCCAAGTAGCCTTTATTTAATATCATTCCTGATAACACCCAGTCATCCTGTAAATATCTTAAAGTGCTCCAAATACAGTTTTTTTCATCTGCCATTCAAGTACTGCTTCAAATCAATCAATGATAATAAAGACAGCTTTCAAGAAGCAATGGACATCCAGGCAAGGACTGAATCAGGAAAGATCATACATAGCTGCTCCTCACTGAGTCTCCCCTGCTTCATCACACTATCTTCGTGTGTTCAAGCAAGAATCCTCAGGAGTAATTCTGGATCCGACCCCCACCCCCACCCCCGCCCTAATCCCCAAATCCAGCTGGTCTGATTGGCTCTACCTCCAAAGCAGATGTCTAATTGAGAAAGCTATCATCTCCATGGTAACCACACTGGTCCAAATGACCATTTCTCACCGGGACTACTATAATATCTGCTAAAGGGTACTGCAGCTTCCTAAGTGGTATCTAGTCACAGCATGATGATATTGGTAGGATAGACAGACTATGCCACTGCGTGGGAAAAAAAAAAAAAAACTGGATCAAAAAAAAAGTACTTACTTTATGATCTCACTCATCTAGAACTCTACAAAATAGAAACAAATATATTGTGACAGAATGCAGATCAGTAATGGGTGGCAGAGAGGGGCAAGAGGAAAGGATGACCAAGGGACACAAGGAAACTTTTCGGTAATGGGTATGTTCACTATCTAGACTGTGGTGGTTTCATGGATATGTGTGTGTATATACTTTTTGATCTGTGTGTATACACATCCACACTGATGTATAAACTTATCAAATAACACACTTTAGTTTCCTGCAAGTTATGCAAATTATACTACAACAAAACTTTTTAAAAATAAAAACAAACAGGATGATATTCTTAATAAAATGCAACGTGTGGGATTTGCTTCAAATAAACCAGGGGAAGAGGGGAGCAAGGACAAAACGGGTAGAAATACAGATGAAACAATATTAGACATGAGTTGATAATGTTTACAACAAGGTCCTAAGGACATGGGGGTATGATATACTAATGTCTTGACTTTTACATATTTGAAATTTTCTATAATAAAAACAATTTTTAAGTTAAAGGGGAGCAAATCATGAACCAGGATAAACTAAAAGAAGAAAATTACTATGCTGGCTCCAGAGCCCAGACTGCTGGTAGCCAAAGACTTCCTTAGAAGTTGAAGAGCAGGGGAATGTGGGTTTTAAAGGGAGACATTTTATTCTCTACTCTATCACCTGAGAAACGTGCATGCTCCTTTGAGAGCTATGCCATCCTTTCCCTGGTTGGCTCAAAGCTGGGCTCCCTTGCACACTCTCTCTCACACACACACACACACACACACACTTCCCACAGATGGACAAGAATCTCTCTAAGGTGCCCGCCCAACTCCATGGCCAGTACATAAACTTCACCAGTACTCAGGACTAGACATCCTCACTAAGGTCTTCCCAGAACAAAATGGAAGAAAACAGCCTCTGTCAGTCCCCCTCTCCTGCCTGTTCAGTTTCCTCCCTCCTGCCAGGTCTCCCTGACCCCCAACCAACCTTGCTGTCACAGCCCATTGTATACGTACCTGAGAAACCTAGCTAGTGTTTGATTCTGCAGCAAAATGCAACAAAGTTCCAAAAGGTCTCAGCCCTCCCAGGCCGATGAGTCAGCAGGAAAACAGGAGGCCAAGAATCACACTAGGAGAATTCTCATTCCAGCTGTACCACTTCCTAACTGAAGATGCACAGTGAAGCTGTCATCCAACAACAGTCTAGCTCCACATCTGTAGGCCTCTAGCCCACCTGCATTGCTACCAGGCTCGGGGACACATCCAAAGATTTTGTTTCTTGAGCCCCGTCTGGACTGTGTTTGCTTTGTTTCAAATGTCTGCCTCTAGGGTAAACTAGATTTTGAAACACAAATATGCACAATTCCCCAAGGTAAAAGACACGTCCAGGAGTCTGTTCACTGCAGTCATCCATATCCCCAAAGCACTGATTTCTACCGTGTACATAATTAGAGAGAAGAAGCGGGCAGACACCTGCCCAATGACAATGAAAAAGCAACAGAGGGTGATGGAGAACCCCACGTGATGTAGTAGCTGGAAGCCCAGAAGTCAAGAATTACCCACAACCACCACGGAGGCAGGGGCATACCTCGAGAACAGAGCCTGGCACACAGAGTCCCTCAGTCAGTTTTCGGTGAGTGGTGAATAAAGCCACAGGTGGAACAATAAACGGACAAGTAAGCGAGCAGAGGCTGACAAGGGAAAACCCACCTGTTCTATGGTGGTGTAGAGAAAGTAGGTGCTTTTAGCAATGTCAGTGAGAGGGTAAACATTACGGAACAGGCGAATTAATGAATTCTTCTTGCAGTCCCCAGCATCAGGGAATTGGGCCTCAATCTACCAAGTAAGCCTGACTCTGACATGGTGCCTTCCATAGTTCATCTGTTCTGTACATTCAACACAGCCAATGTGAAGGTTTTAAGTAAGGAAGCAGCGACTTTGTCAAAAACGAAATTACATCACTGATAGAGGCGAGTGTTTACTGACTCGCAGTTAAGGGGGTTCCATGCATTATTCTAAGTGTTTTACCATTGTTACACCACTGAATTCATTTCAGAGATCTATGGTGAAGGTGCTAGGTTGTGCCTGATTTTACACCTGAGAAAACTGAGTAGCAAAGAGAGAAAAGTAAGTTGTCCAAAGGTCTGCTGCTAGAAATAGAGCAAAATAAGATTTGAGATCCTAGGCAGCCTGTCTCCAGGGGCCACCCTCTACTCACTGAACTATATTGCTTCTTTCTAAGCAAGAATTTACTGTAGGATAGGGAATTTAAGTGGTATTGGGTTGCAAATAAGATCCCAAGATGTGGCAAATGTTCCACCCAATTCATCTGATCACAATAGGGTAAGAGTTAGTCAAAAGTTGATAATGTAGGTGTTTGTAAAAAGAGAGAATGTGACAGAGACTCCCCCGTATAGACTGCTGCTGTTACACATCAAATGGAAGTGAGACAGCTAGTTCTTCTGTAACAATTGGGAGCTGAAACTCCATAAACATATTGCATTCATTCAGTATGGACAGGGTCCTTTGCCCATGGCTGGCACTGTAGTAACGACACACAGATGGCTAGGGTGAGTCCTGCCCATGAGGAACACATGGCCTAGGAGGGGAGCAAGGGCTACGTAAGGAGGTTCATGACAACACAACTAGTGGGAAGTAGAACTGTGGACACACAAAGGGGAAGTAAGCACCCCCAAGACACTTTCCATAATGAAAGACATAAGAAAGGAAAGAGACCTCTTAGAGTTGTGGAAGCATCCTTCTTGTAGGCTCTCATGAGTGTATTTTCACTAAGTCCGTAGCAAATGGGAGCTGATTCCTGCTGAACCAAGCTCCTCCAGGACAGAACCTTTCTCTGCTCAGTTGGCTTCATGTGAACCTGGGTATTCAGCCCTTGTCCAGTGTCCCTCTCCCACCGTCACACTTCTGGCCCTTTTGATTCCTAGGTTCCTAGGAAAATCAGCCTATAAGGTCAAATCCTTATTTGTTGTTAGTTCCTTCCAAAGACAGGGTCTCCACGATGCTATCGATTCTTTCAGTGGAATCATGCCCATGGGCTGCACAAGGAACTCCATGATATGAGATCATTGCCTCCTCAAATGATGGGTTTTATGAGAAGTTATGTACTGTGAGCTTAGGTTAGAAATAGTCCACATCATTCCCAATCTCAAGGCTTGTTTTGGACAAAGGATGAAGATAAAAGGCAACGAATACATAAAAGACTTTTGTAAGAAGTACAGCGTAAATACGGCCGAAGAAAAGATAGGGGGAAAGTGTCTTTTCTTTTCATGTTAACAGCCAAAGAGAAAAAGCTTATTTAGATTTCAAGAAGAAAGGAATAATATCAGTACACAAAGCAAGCTTTAAAGGTGAGCTTTATCATCGTGTCAGTAGAGCTTTTTAGTACAAACTCTACAGATTATGGTATTTCTCATAACTCCTTGCTGCCCTAGGGAAAAGTACTTCATTGCCTAACTTTTAACTGAGTTCATGGCTATTTTCCTTTCATTTTTAAAGCTTAGCTTATCTTAGTTCATCAAACAATTTTTTTTCTTTTTTGGATGACAGAAATCTCATTTACACTCCTGAAAATCCTATTACCTTGACAGGTACCTAGCATTCTGCCATGCGCATCTACTTACTTATGTGAGGAAAATGAAAAAAAAAAAAAAACCACAAAAACAGGCATTTGTTTCTTCACCGTCCACAGACAGAATAAACTCTTAACGGAAATAATAAAATATTTGGGCGCTGAACACGTGACTGCTCTTAAATGTTCATATATTCAAATTGAGGACATTTTTTATTTGACAGGTTTGGTCAAATGCCCAAGAGAATGATTCAAAAATAAAGAGAACACTTGGAATCAATGGGTTAGTTAGGTCATGAAAAAATTGGACACTACAATCCAGATCTTAAAAAAGTTCTGAATGTATACTCACAAAGACTTAACGACTTTGGATAACCAGATCAAAAATAGTGCTTTGAAAGTTCATAGAGCTGTAGCATTCGAAGGCAGGGTTTCTTACAGTATGGTTTCATCCCTCTCCCTAATCAACGGAATCATGGAGGGCTTACTACAGGTACTGATTCTGAATTCACACCGAATTCTGCATTTTTAGGTAATGTGCCAGTTTTTGTTAAGATAAACCAAACTAGTAACAGCATTCCAATCTACAAAGGACACACGAGCCCCACTCTCTTTAGCATAAAGTTTGGGTTGCTTTGGTAGGTGGATGGAAGCAACAAAACACAGAAGTGTGCAGGGAGAAGTGGAGACTTGAAGTGTTTGTAATGCATACTGTCCCATTTCTCAGAGAGTGCACAGAGACGGCTTGATGGCACCCAAATCAGGTGTTTCTGTCTGAACCCATCCTGCTACCCAGGCCATAGTCAACCATAAAGATTATCCAGGGAAATGATCTGCATCTGCATCGGCATCTGTATCTGCTGGAGATTCCCTGACTAACTAGATTCTCACTGCTGCTGGGGCTGGGGGTGTGGGGTGGGAGGTAGATAAACAGAGAGAATCAGACAAGCCCAATTGGCCAAGAACTGGATGGAGTCCACCCTAACTATTACCGTGGCCATATATGAAGTATCCAGAGCTGATGATGCTACATGTGGGGCCACCATTGTTCCGTGATGATATTGCAGTTGGTATATTATGCTAAGAATTAAAACAAGGAAACGTGGTAACTTAGTATATATTATAACGTGTCAACAAGAAGGCAAAGAAAAATCTTGGTTTGTACTTTGTTGGCAATTACTAATAGATATGAAAGTTACCGTTCCTCCTAGGAGGCAAGGATCTTGCCAACAGAAATACAACGCTAATACAGGAGCACCTTCCAAGGGTTCATCTGAGAGTATACTGAATGGCCTGAGTATTTAATGTGATTTGATAAGGCAGAACTGGTTTCTCCATGGCCCACAAGTATTAAATTCTAGAATTCCTATGAGTTTGCTTGATGCATTGATAAGCCAAGTAAATCTAGGAGCGGATTTGGTGAAGCCACATGCCCTAGACATATGACAGCTAATTTTTGACTTAAAAAGTGAACGAATGACCTCCAAAAGACATCAACAATTGTACCTCACAGATGTGCTGTGAGCTTGAGATCCTCACACATGTGCTGCATCACGAAGACGGTAAATGCTAAAAACATTGGTAGTATTATATTAATGGCTGCTACCCTTTTTTCCAAAATTTTGTAGGAGGTCATAAAGAAATTGGCAGCTCTGCCATTCCATGCAGCCTGCTGATGATGACATTGCTGCCTTAATGGAGCACAGCCTACAGCCTCCTTGTGAGTAAAACTCTCTTTGATTATGCCACTGGCAGCAGCCTTTCTGTGACAGCTGAACACGTCCCTAACCGATACTACTTGCACTTACTCAATGCCATTCAAATACAATTTCATGTTTTGTTAGCACAGATAACATCAATAATGTCACTCTTATTGAAGGTGAAATTATTACCAACATCACTCAGCAGATGACGTTGGGGAAAAGATACTACAAAGGTTTCCTAAATGACGAAGGGTCTTGGAGAATACCAGTGTTCTATCTCATAAGCAAACCCTCGCAGAGTAAACTGTGGGGCACAGGGTTCTCTCTGTTACAATATCACTTGAAGTTTAGGAGTGTTTTTCCTTATAAATATTTGGAAAAGTCCATGGTAGAGAAGGGTTTCCTTAATCCCAGAGAGTAAAATGAAAGAAGGCTTTTGACACACAAACTCCTACAATCAGGAAGTAGGTCGAGACAACCATGAGGCTGTAGACACAGGCTACCTTTCATGAGAAGGGAAGAATGACTTAGAGGCTGAAAGCCAGAACCCTGGAGGAGCTAGGACCATGTAAAATCATTCCCAGGCCTTAAGACCCAATGAAAGGACTGCCTACCTGTACCAGCTGAACTTCAGAATTGCTATGGACCAGTGACCCATTCATGATAACCTCCTTCCTTTCTTTGGAACAGCAACGTTTGTGTTTTGTTGGTTTGTTTGTTTTTTCTGTGTGTGTGTGTGTGTGTGTGTGTGTGTGTGTGTGTGTGTGTTTTGTGTGTGTTTTCTGGTTATCACATGCCTGTGTTGGATGTATGCTGAATTCATAGGTCTTCATTCATAGGTCTTCAGATTGAAAGTGTAGTCGAGGACCAGTGCGCCCAAGGAGACTCATTCACACCTGGACCTAATTTAGATAACAATATCCTGGACTTTGAGCTGATGTTACAAGGGTTGGGCCTTTAAGAGGGAGGATTCTTGGGGTAGGGTGAGGAGATTTTTCATGCAGGAGGAGAGTGAATAATAGGAGGCCAGCAGAGAGGCTGTGGCAGTCTAAAATATGTTCATAAATTCTCTTTTAAGCCCTTCAAAAGGGGGACCTCCATTCCCTTTTCCTTAAGCATAGGCCAGACGTACTGAATGATTTTGAAAACTAGAAGAAAGTGGAAGTGATAGTGAGTTAAAAACACTCTAAAGAGCAGATATTGTAGTTCCAATGGTGTTGTGATTAGGGGAAAATCGATTGAAGGGGCAACTGGGCATTAGAGGCTAGGATTCTATGAGTGGAAGAGATGAACATAAGCGAAGAGAAACAAAAATTATATAAAATCAGGGAGGGGGCAAAACAGAAGAGACTCATACGTATGGAGAAGAAACTGAGGGTCACTGGAGGGGTTGTGGGAGGGGGGATGGGCTAAATGGGTAAGGGGCACTGAGGAATCTACACCTGAAATCATTGTTGCACTACATGCTAACTAAGTTGGAGGTAAACTTTAAAAAAATAAAAATAAATCAATTAAAAAAAGAAACTAGAATTCTACACTATCAAAATTATCAATTAAATTTGAGAGTGGACTCAAGATATCTTCAGACGTGCAAAGACACAGAACATTCGATTGTACTCATTCTTCATTAGGAAGTTATCTGAAGGTGTATTCCAGCAAAACAAGGAGAGAAAATATAAAGAAAAATTATACTTAATAATAGGCAACACTAACATAGTGTTTATTTTTGTGCCAGACACTGTTATGGGTTATTTTCACATATTATTACATATGAACCACACAACAAACTTACAAAGTATATACAATTACCATTCTTATCTTCGAGAGGAGGAAACCGGGTTATAAGGAAGCCAAATAACTCATCCAACATCCATCTTACACAGTTGGTAAGGGGAACAAGTAAAGTCTAACCCCAGGCCGTCTGGCTCAAGAGTCCAGGCTTTTAATTGCTCCCTAACTTCCCAGATGGCCACATTACCATGAAACCATGGAAACAAACTGGGAGCAGGGCAGAGGAAAATCACAGGAAGGAAGCTATGAAGCAGACCTACTGAGTCACCACCTAAATGAGGCAGGAAAAGAGAAGGGTCCAGTGAGAGACCGCTAAGAGGTTAGCAGGAAGATGTCATAAGTGGCATGATTTGAGAACACTGAAAGAGTGCAATAAAACAAAGAAGTGCAATTAGAAAATTAAGGAGAACCAGATAATATCCATAAGACGGCCTTAGTCTGAATGAGCCAAGTGAAACATGGCATGGTTTAAAGGACTGATGGAATACAAAGAGAAAGGATCCATTTCACCTTGATGCTAGAGATGTCCTCATTCAGCAGGTCCAAGGACTCCTGGAAAAGTGTGGTAAATCTAAAGTTTGCATATTATTTAATAATCCCAATAATTTAAACCATTTATTAGTTTTCAAGTTACAGAATCAACCTTGAGCCCTCTAAAGAGACTTGATTGCAGTGCATAAGAGCAGGGTTAACAACAATGACAAACAGAAGCCCAAAGCTGATAGGAGACAGACAAAAAGTGCAGCAAGTTTAAGGAAGACCTTTATCGTACAATGTACGGAATGAAAAATGATAGTACAGGTAAGGGAACTAGATCTCTATTTGAATATACACCTTGTGGGGTATCTGAGTGGCTCCGTGAGTTCATAATCCAACTCTTGATTTTGGCTCAGATGATGATCTCACAGTTCATAAGACTAAGATGAGCATTAGGTTCTGCACTGACACCTCAGAATTCTCTCTCTCTGCCACTATCCTGCTTGAGCATACTCTCTCTCTCTCTCTCTCTCTCTCTCTCTCTCTCTCTCTCTCTCAAATAACATACATTCATACATACATACATACATACATACATACATACATACATACATACATACATACATAGAAACATGAAATTATATCTTGTGATGGTTAATTTCATGATTTAAATGGGCTAAGTCACAGGGTACCCAAATATATAGCTAAACATTATTTCTAGTGTATCTGTGAGGACATTTCTTAGTACAATTAACCTCTGTACATCACTAGACTAAGCAAGACACACCGCCTGCCAAACACTGGGTGGCCTCAACTAATCGATTGAAGACCTGAATAGAACAAAAGGCGGAGTAAGAGAGAATCCACTGTGTCTATCTGACTGTCTTCAAGCTGCGATATTGGTCTCCTGACTTCAGGCTCAGACTTGGAATGGAACATACATCATCAGCTCTCCTGATTCTTAGGCTTTGGGAGTCTGCCTGGAACTAAACTACTGGATCTCCTGGGTCTGCCCTTCTCAGCCTCTGTAATCTGTGAACCAATTCCCATTGATACTGAGTCTCTGGAGAACCCTAACTAGTACCTATATGTAACTTCATCCGTTATGTGTTTTGCCCTCAGATCCAGTTCCTGCACTTCTCCTACAGACTGTGTTTCCTGTTTCCTTGCCAACTGGCTTCCAGAGGGCTTTGACCAATGGGTGTTTGATGGGAGAAAGGGAGGAAGGGATAAGCCCAGAGGTTTTTCTCTCTCCCGCTCCACTTCCTACCAGTGATTTTATCTCCTCCAAATTCTAGCTTCTTTCCAAGAGCCTCTTCACCCGTGTTCTCAGATCCTGCTAGGTATGGTTCTGAATTTCTCTAGCTCTGCGGGTGGAAACAGCTTTCTGATGATACTAATTCCTGATTGCTTCGCCATCCTTTGTTTGGCTTCTGGGATTTCCCATCACGTGTGTAACTGTTTAAAATACCTATAGTGACTCACCGGCTGGCTGGACCTGACTGAAACAGTATACAGATAGAAGTTCGGGAATATATCGGAAGGTGAGGAGAGAGAAGACAGGTGGCTTAAGCGACCTATACGTCAATGTCACATAGGAAGTCAGTAGACGGTGCTTAAAACTGACAAATCAATAAGCAGCAGTATACTATACTACTTATCTTCATGAAGATTCCTAACAAAAGAATATAAACCTGGAACAGTTAAAAGTTTTGCCTCAAATAATGGAGACAGTAAAGAGACCTGTGGTTGCCAGGAACTCAGGGGGGAAGGGAGAGATGAATAACAG
Organism: Puma concolor; assembly: GCF_028749965.1. Classification (NCBI taxonomy): domain Eukaryota; kingdom Metazoa; phylum Chordata; class Mammalia; order Carnivora; family Felidae; genus Puma; species Puma concolor. The sequence goes on from NW_028240225.1 coordinate 1,837,016, forward strand.
ATGAAGCACAGGGAATATTTAAGGCAGTGAAACATCTTCTAAGACAGTGAAATGTTTTGAATCATGGCATTGTGCGTTTGTCAAAACTCAGCGAACTGCACACCACAGTGAATGCTAAGCTAAACTTCGGACTTTAGTTAGTAATAGTTTTCATATGGGCTCATCCGTTGTAACAAATGCACTACACTGACACAAGAAGTTTACAATAGGGAAAACTATGTTTTGGGGGGTAGGAGGGAGAACAGGGGAACTCTGCACTTTCCAGTCTTTTTTTGTAAACCAGCTTTTTAAAAGCTGTTTTAGAAAATAAACTCCCTCAATGAAAGGGAGGCAGAGAGACAGAAGAGGAGGAAAGGAAAGAGGGAGAAAGGGAGCTAGTTAAAAGTCATGGAGGAAACTTAAGTGTGGATTACTAAGTGAACGGATCCAATACTAAAAAGCCATTTGCTTTAAGTTTCCAACTATGATAACGTTCTGGAAAAACAAAACAAAAGAAAAGAAAACAAAACAACGACAACGACGACGACGACAACAACAACAACAACAACAAAACACCTTCGGAGACAGTAAAAAGACCAGTGGCTATTAGGGTTTAGGGGGAGAAAGGAAGTGGTAATAGGCGGAGCACAGGGCACTTTAGGGTGTTGGAACTATTCTGTATGATACGGGATTAGTAGATACATACCTTTATACATTTCTCAAAACTTATGAATCTATATAACACAAAATAAACCCTAACTGTTAGTTAATGATAATGTGTCTAATGATAATGTGTCATTCAAGAATGGCTCATCCACCACTTATAATTAATGTATCCACATTAGTTCAAGGTACTATAGAAACTACTGGGGGTGAGGAACCTGTATTTTTTGTGCAATTTGTCTCTAAATCTAAAATTGTCCTTAAAAAATGGTCTGTTTAAAAAAAAACCCTGATTAAAAAAAAAAAGAAAAAAGAAAACAAAAGAAAGTGTTGCCTCTGGGGAAGAGGTGTTCATGGGGGAAACAAAGCTTTTGATTTTTTATTGCAAGTCCTGATCTGCAATTTGGATGTTGTGTTTTTTTTTTTTTTTTTTTTTTTACTACCTGTATACAATACTTGGATTGATATTTCTCAAATAAAAAAAAATCTTTACACCTTCCAGAATAGATAACATGAAAAAGACCATATTAGCAAATGTTGGCAAGGTTTTCAAGTATTCAGAACTCACAGGCACTATGCAGGCACTACCTTGGAAGGAAGTTTGTGTAAATTGGTATAACCATTTTGGAAACAGTTTGGAGGAATCTTACCAAAGCTGATAAGTTGGATGACATGTGACCCAGCAAATTCTCTCCTAGATAAATAAATACTATTGTAAAAAATGTTCACCAAACGACGTGTCCTATAATGTTCACTGAAGCTTTATTCATAATTACCCTAAGCCAGAACCTACCTACATGTCCACCAAGAGTTGCAGAAATATTGTAAACTATTCATATAATGAAATTCTATACACCAATGAGTAGAACGCATCTATACATACAATAACATGACTATCACTAACATAAGTTTGAGTGAAAGAAGCTAGGTGTAGGACACATACTTCCATTTCTATATAGTCCAAAAACAAGCAAAAGTTGTACATTCTGTAAGAAGTCACAATAATTGCCGTCCCAAAGGAGAGATAGACCGTGACTGAAAGAGGCACAGGTGGTCCCTTGGGGTCCTGGTACATTTATTAATGAGTGCTGATTCCACAAGTATATTGAACTGAACCGCATCAAGCTGTGCTCAGAATACATTTAATAATATGTGTTCTTTTTTGCGTGCCTGGGTGGCTAGTCACCTAAGTGTCCTACTTTGGCTCAGGGAATGATCTCATGGTTTGTGAGTTCGAGCCCCGCATCAGGTTCTGTGCTGACAGCTCAGATCCTGGAGCCTGCTTGGATCCTGTGGCTCCCTATCTGGCCCTCCCCTGCTCACACGGTGTCTCTCTCTCAAAAATAGACAAACATGAAAAAAAATAATATATGTCCTTTTGAATGTATACTATACTTCAGGAATCTTATTTTAATCTGAGTGCAGACCCCTAAGTCACACCCTTTTTTCTCTACTGCTCTTCTAAACATTTAAAGAATATGTAATTTAAATCATCCTAGAAGATATATATATATACATACACATACACACAAAGAAGAAAGAAATTGGCGGGAGGAGCCGGGAGGTGGGTGAATGGCAAAGAAACTCTAGCTTTATTACACAAGCATGGAACCAAAATCCTTTGGAGAGGGTGGGGGTGGAATGGCTTCTTCTGACGACTTCAGAGCAATGAGGGAACAAGAGAGATCATGGATCTGCCCCTACAGTGCTGGAGACCTCTCAATCTGAGGTTAGGAAGAAAGGGGATCTCCCTTTTGGTCCAGGAGTCTCCTCCCTCCTCAGACCCTGTGCTGGGATGCAGCAGAGGTCACAGCTGCCCCAGAGTCCCAGAAGGCGGCGCCTCATCCCTGGGTCGCGGGCCGGGACCCTCTGGTGCTTCTTCGCCATTAAAGTGCACTAGGGGAAGCGGGCCCGGCTCTCACTGGTTCATCCCTCCAGGCACAACCCGTCCCGGGGCTGACAGGTCACTCGGCGGTGGCCCGCACATCACGCCCACGCACTGGTACGCTGCGGAGTCTCACCACGGGTGCCAGGTTCACTCCCAGGACTTGGCGCGCTTGGCGCCGCGCTTCTGCCAGGCTGCTGTCGACCCACACGTCGCCGACTACGCGGATGGTGGGCAAGGTGGTCAGCGTCGGGGTGGCCGCCCTCCCACTCTCCTCCAGGGTGCGGCCCCCGGAGCAGGGCCCGGGGGCCGCGGGCTTGCGGGGGCTGCTGTCCTCGCGGGACGGCGGCGGCGGGGACGGCACCTTCCTCTGCCCGACCGCGACCCTCTGGGCTCCGTGGCGCCTCCTCCGGGCAGCAGACCGGCGAGTCTGGACGCGGCCTCGGGGGGCTGGTGCCCCCGCGTGTACACCACCTTCTCCTCAGGCGCCTCCAGCGCGGCCCCTCCTGCAGCGCTAGAGGCTCCTCCCCGGGCGGCCGGGGCCAGGGCCTTCAGGGGCCTGCACCACCACCTCTTCATGCGGCTCAGGATGTGAGGCCGCTAGGGGCCGCCCGCGCTTCCAGGTCTCGCCTCCGCTGCAGGGCCCTGAAAAATTTCCTACCATGAAGCCAAATCAGGTGGCATGCTCTGAGAGTTACACCACAGTTGCTAGACCAGGCGCTTTGTGAGGTCACCATGCCTGCCTATCCTATCACTGCCAGCTGCCCAAAGCTGCCTTAGGTTGGTCTGTGTTTAAGATTATGCCCTTGAGAAAGACCTGCACGTAATCTTACCTGAGAAGGCCCATAGTTCTTGATGAGTTCAAGAGAGTCGTCCTCGACGTGAATGCACTGGTGCCTCAGCCTCCATTAATTCCATCCAACATGTAATGACACTTCGCGGTGGAGAGTACACACAACTTGCAATGAAACATGACTGTAAGAGGGTTTTACCTAATTAAATGCCTTGTCATGCAACGCAATGAAAGCCAAATTGAAGTAACTACTCTATTCTTTCAAAGAATACAGATATACTGTGCCTTGCTTAGGGGTCCATATGTGTGTTGCTATAGCTCCCAGTTCAGGAAGCTGTTCTTCACAGCAGCAGCAAACAGTTTGCATAGTTAGTATGCATGCTCACTTTCACGCAGCTTAGGGAAGACCGAGTCATTGTGTGCTTAAGAGCAAGGCGTCAACGAATTCTGCGTGAGTGGCCATGAGGGCATTCAGTGCCACTAAAACCTATTCGGTACCTACCACTTCATGATATTTCAGGTAAGTCATACACAAGGTAGTAAAAGACCGTATGGGATTCCATGGGTAGAAAACGTGTTACACGGTCCGTGTAAGTGCTTTTGAAAGCAACCAGCATGGTCCATCCATCATCACCACATACACAAATAATTCACAAAATATAACAAGGACCACCTACCATGATCAATTGAAATCCACTTCCTCATGAAAGGATGACACCAAACTATGTGAATCAATAAAAGGGATAAGTCATGGTAACAATCAGAAGAGACACTTGCCAAGGTCAACGTGATACATGTGAGAGGCCTCAGTCTTTACTCAACTCCTTTTCTTAAACACACAAACCAAACTTTCATCTCCGCAGCTTAAGCCAGTACTACCTCACGTTCAGAAAGTGCTGAAAATAGAAAGCTATCTTCATATTCAGTAAGAGCAACCCCTGGATATGCTTTTTCATTAAATGTCATTTATTTTCAAATTGGTTTCCACGCAACACCCAGTGTTCATCCCAACAGGTGCCCTCTTCAATGCCCGTCACCCACTTTCCCCTCTCCCCAATGCCACGTCAACCCTCAGTCTGTTATCAGTATTTGAGAGTCTCTTCTGGTGTGCCTCCCTCCCTCTCTATAACTTGTCCCCGCATCACCTCCCCCATGGTCTTCTGCTAAGTTTCTCAGGATCCACACATGGATGAAAACATATGGTATCTGTCTTTCTCCGCCTGACTTATTTCACATAGCATAATACCCCCCCAGTTCCATCCACGTTGCTACAAATGGCCAGATTTCGTTCTTTCTCATTGCCAAGTAGTATTCCATGGTATACATAAACCACAACTTCTTTATCCACTTGTCAATTGATAGACAGCTGGGCTCTTTCCATAGTTTGGCTGTTGTTGAAAGTAGTGCTATAAACATTGGGGTACATGCACCCTTATGTCTCAGCACTCCTATACCCCTTGGGTAAATTCCTAGCAGTGCTATTGCTGGGTCTTAGGGTAGATCTATTTTTAATGATTTGAGGAACCTCCACACTGTTTTCCAGAGCGGCTGCACCAGGATGCATTCCCACCAACAGTGCAAGAGGGTTCCTGTTTCTCCACATCCTCACCAGCATCTATAGTCTTCTAATTTGCTCATTGTAGCCACTCTGACTGGCATGAGGTGGTATCTCAGTGCGGTTTTGCTTTGGATTTCCCTGACGAGGAGTGCTGTTGAGCATCTTTTCATGTGTCTCTTGACGATCTGGATGTCTGTTTTAGAACAGTGTCTGTTTAAGACTTCTGCCCATTTCTTCACTGGATTTTTTGTTTTCCGGGAGTGGAGTTGGTGAGTTCATTTTACAGGTTTTGGATACTAGCCAATTATCCAGTATGACTTTTGCACACATCTTTTCCCATTCGGTCAGTTGCCTTTTAGTTTTGTTGATCGTTTCCTTCATTGTGGAGAAGATTTTTATTTTGATGATGTCCCAATAATTCATTTTGCTTTTAATTCCCTTGCCTTTGGAGATGTGTCAGCTAAGAACTTGCTGACGCTGAGGTCAAAGATTGTTTTTCCTGCTTTCTCCTCCAGGGTTTGATGGTTTCCTAACTCACATTCAGGCCCTTCATCCATTTTGAGTTTATTTTTGTGAGTGGTGTAAGAAACTGGTCTAGTTTCATTCTTCTGCATTTTGCTGTCCACTTCTCTTAGCACCAATTTTTAAAGAGACTGTCTTCTTTTCCATTGGATATTCTTTCCTGCTTTGTCAAAGATTAGTTGGCCATAAGTATGTGGGTCCAATTATGGGGCCTCTATTCTATGCCATTAAGTCTATGTATTTATTTCTGTGTCAATACCATGCTGTCTTGATGGTTATAGCTTTGCGGTAGAGGCTAAAGTCTGGCATTGTGGTGCCTCTCACTTTGGTTTTCTTCTTCAGTATTACTTTGGCTATTCAGGGTCTTTTGTGTTTCCATACACATTTTATGATTGTTTGTTACAGCTTGGAGAAGAGTGCTGGTGCAATGTGATTGGTGCTGCCTCTAATGTGAGGACTGCGTTGGGTCTTATTGACATTTCGCCAATATTTATTCTTCCAATCCACGAGCATGGAAAGTTTTTTGCTTTGTCTGTATCTTCTTCAATTTCCTTCACATGCCTTCTATAGTTTTCAGCATACAGATCATTTACCTCTTTGGTAAGCTTTATTCCTAGGTACTTTATGACTCTTGTTGCATTGTAAATAGGATCCGTTTCTTTATTTCTCTTTCTGTTGCTTCATTATTAGTGTATAAAACGCAACCAATTTCTGTACATTGATTTTGTACCCTGCAACATTGCTAAATCCATGTATCAGTGCTAGAGGACTTTTGATGGAGTCTGTCGGAAATTCCATGTATAGTGTCAAGCCATCTGCAAAAAGTGGAAGTTTGACTTTATCGTTGCAAATGATGATACCTTTAATTTCATGTGCTGTCTGATTACTGATGCCAAGACTTCCAACACTGTGTTCAACAACCGGGGTGAGAGTGGACATCTCCGTCTTGTTCCTTATCTCAGGGGGAATGCTCTCAGTTTTTCCCCATTGAGGACGATGTTTACTGTGGGCTTCTGATAAATGACTTTTATGATGTTTAAAGTAGTTTCCTTCTATCCCAACTTTCTTGAGGGTTTGTATTAAGTAAAGATCCAGTATTTTCTCTAATACATTTTTCTGCATCTATTGACAGTGTACTATGCTTCTTATCTTTTCTTTTATTAATGTGATGTAGCACAATGATTGATTTATGAATATGGCACTAGCCCTGCAGGCCAGGAATGAATCCCACTTGATCGTGTTGAATAATACTATCTATATGCTATTGAATGTGATTTGCTAGTATCTTGTTGAGAATTTATGCACCCGTATTCATCAGGGATATTGGCCTGTAATTCTCCTGTTTTTTGTGTCTCTGTCTGGTTTGGAAATCACAGTAATGCTGGCTTCATAAAATGCGTCTGGAAGTTTTCCTTTCATTTCCATGTTTTCGAGCAGCTTGAGAAGGATAGCTATTATCTCTGCTTTAAATGTCTGCTAGAAATCGCCAGGGAGCCACCTAGACCAGGACTCTTATTTATTGGGAGATTTTTGATAACTGATTCAATTTGCTCACTAGTTATGGGTCCGTTCACATTTTCTATTTCTTCCCGTTTGAGCTTTGGAAGTGTGTGGGGATGGAGGCATTTGTCCATTTCTTCCAGGTTGTCCAGTTTGTTGGCATAGAAGATTTTATAGTGTTTCCTGATGAATGCTTGAATTTCTGTGGGATTCTTTGTAATAATTCCATTTTCATTCGTGATTTGACCTATTTGGGTCCCCTCTCTTTTCTTTTTGAGAAGCCAGGCTAGACATTTATCAATTTTTAGTATTTTCTCAAAAACACAACTCTTGGTTACATTGATGTGCTCTACTGTTTTCCTTTAGACTCCATATTGTTTATTTCTGCTCTGATCTTTATAATTTTTCTTCTTCTGCTCGCTTTGGGGTGTCCTTGCTGTCCTGCTTCTAGTTATTTAGGTGTGCTGTTAGATTTTGTATTCAGTTTTTTCTTGTTTCTTGAGATAGGACTGGATAGCAATGGTTGTTGTTGTTGTTGTTTTTGTGTTTTGTTTTGTTTTTGTTGTTCCCTGTCAGGACTGCCTTTGCTGCATCCCAAAGGGTTTGCATTGTTGTATTTTATTTTCATTTGTTTCCTTATATCTTTTAATTTCTTCTCAAGTTGCCTGGTTGACCCATTTATTCGTTAGTGGGATGTTTTTTAACCTCTATGCTTTTGGAGATTTCCATCTTTTTTTCTGTGTTTAATTTAATGTCCCCTGCAATTACCACATTCTTACCAACAAGGTTCTGTATGTTTTTAAATAATTGTTTATATATTTGTGTGTCTCCGAATTTGGTGTGTAGACATTTAAAATATTTAGCTCTTCCTGATGGAGAGACCCTGGAATTAATATCGAAAGCCCTTCGTCATCTTTTGTTACAGCCTTTGATTTAAACTCTACTTTGTATGATATAAGTTGGCTACTCCAGGTTTCTTTTGACATCCAGTAGCATGATAGATAGTTCTCCATCCCCCACTATCAATCTGTAGGTGTCCTCATGTCTAAAATCAGTCCCTTGTAGACAGCAAATAGATGGGTCTTGTTCTGTTTTTTGTTTTGTTTTTTCTATCCATTCTGATATGCTATGTTTTTTGGTTGGAGCATTTAGTCCATTGAAATTCAGTGTTATTATGCAAAGATATGTGATTAGAGTCATTGTGATGTCTGTAGGTTTTATGCTTGCAGTAGTGCACCAGTTTCCTTTCCCACCAACAGTGAGAGAGGGTGACTCTTTCTCCATATCCTCACCAGCATCTGTGGTTTCCTAAGTTGCTCATTTTAGCCACACTGACTAGTGTGAGGTGGTATCTCAGTGTGGCTTTGATGTGTATTTTCCTGATGATGAGTGATGTTGAGCATCCTTTCATGTGTTTTTGGGCCATCTGGATGTCTCCTTTGGAAAAGTGTCCTTTCATGACTTCTGCCCATTGTTTCAGTGTATTACACTTTGCAGGTGTGACTTGGGTAAGTCCTTTATACATTTTTTGTAGTAACCCTTTATCCAATATGTCATTCGCAAATATCTTCACTCCTTCCATCGGTTGCCTTTTAACTTTGCTGATTGTTTCCTTTGCAGTGCAGAAGATTTTTATCCTGACCAGGTCCTGATCATTCATTTTTGATTTTCATTCCCTTGTCTTTTGAGACATGCCAAGGAAGAAATTACTGCAATTGAGGTCAAAGGGTTTTTTTCCTCTTTTCTCCTTTAGTGTTTTGATGGTTTCCTGTCTCACATTTAAGGCTTTCATCCATTTTGCATTTATTTTTGTGCACGTTGTAAGAAAGTCATCTAGGTTATTCTTCATCATGTTACTGTTCAGTTCTCCCAGCACCCTTTGTAAAGAGACTGTCTTCTCTCCATTGGATTGTCTTTCCAGTTTTGTCAAAGATTAGTTCACCATACATTTGTGGGGCCCCTTCTGGGTTCTCTATGCTGTTTCATTGGTTCATTTGCCTGTTTTTGTGCCAATGTCTTACTATCTTGATGATTACAGCTTCGTAGGAGTTGCGAAAATCTGGGCTGCCTCCCACTTTGGCTTTATTTTTTCAAGATATCTTTGACTACTCTGGTTCTTTAGTTGTTCCGTGCAAAGTTTCCCATTGTTTTTTCTACTCTGGAGAAGAATGTTGGTACAATTTTGATTGGTATTGCATTAAATGTGTAGATTGCTTTCGGTAGTATTGACATTTTAACAGTATTCATTCTTCCACTCTTTGGCATGGATTGTTTTGTTTTGTTTTGTTTTCTGATTTTGTTGTGTCTTCATCATTTTCCTTCATACATTTTCTATACTTTTCACTGTACAGATCTTTTACATCTTTGGTTCGTTTTCTTGCAAGGTATTTTACGGTTCTTGGTGAAATTGTAGCTGGCATTGATTTCTTGACTTCTCTTTCTGTTGCTTCCTTATTGGTGTATAGAAATGCAATCAGTTTCTTTACACGGATTTTGTATCCTGTGAGTTTGGTCAATGCATGTATCAGATCTAGCAGCGTTTTCATGGAGTCTTTTGTGTTCTCCGCGTTCAGTCTAATGTCACCTTTGAAAGGCCAAAGTTTGACTTTCAATGATATATGTTGAGTTAAGTGTGGTTAAAAAAGAATTTACCCTTTGAGCTCTATGTTAACTTCATAATTGCACAATAAGTGACAAATAAGCAAGAACTGTGCATGTTTTCCAACATTAGAATTGGTAACTGGAATCTAACTCTTTAAATCATATTGAATCCCTCATGATATGGAGAGAAGTATGAAACATCTAACTTCACCCAGTACACACGTGTGTATTTGTAAACACGTATGCTAAACAGAAAATTGTAATACTAGTGAGGTGTGCCAAATTTTATATGTTCATGGTACAGATAATATTGTTTTATCGTCTTTATGGTAGCAGCCAAAATAAGACATTTGGAATCAAGGAGAGAATCCAGAACCTACAGGGTACATTCTCCATGCACTATTCTGGCTTTCAAATAAATGAACAAATGGAATTAAAAAAATAGATTGCACTGGTAATCATGTTTATTGCAATAGTGCAATAACTTTTTATGGACTCTAGCCATAATAAGAGTGCACGAGGATAGGTGTTGGAAATGACACACTTTATTTGACATGACCAAGCTCACTAGAAACATATACATTCCAAAACTTTTTAATATTCATTTTTTCAGATATTCTATAAGGCCTAATAACTTATTACTCCACATTTAGAAGAGCAAAGGTCGACATGGTGAACTTTGCCCATGTTACAATGGCTAACACATAATATTATTTGATATCCTAGAATTTTAAACAACAAAACAGCTGCACGGCTCATGCAAGTTATTTAAACTTGACATATTTTAGCTTTCTGTTTTTCATTATTTAATCGTTTTTTTTAGAATTAGCTTTTGCTACAATCGCATAACTACTAACTTGGGTAATGGACATCCAAGGTTCCAGCTTATCTGTTTTTGTATCAGTGATGAAAATCAATCTCTATGTCATTGCCTTTTCAATTAACCATGGCTATGTTTTAGTTCTTTTATCACTGCACTAATAAATTCTCTGTTGTCTTCTATGCCTTTTTTGAAGCCCAGTGATTAATCTTATGACTATGAATCTATATTCTTGTTGTTATACTGCTTTTATTTATTTTGATCAATTGTTTAATGGTCACTTCTTCCTGGAATTTCGTCTGAGGGGAATTCTTCCGTTTCATCATTTTGGATAGTTCTCTATCCCTTATGTGTTTTAATGTTGTTGTTGTTGTTGTTTTGTTTTGTTTTGTTTTGTTTTGTTTTGTGTACTCTGCACCTGAGAGCACTGCTACTTTAAAGTGGGCTCATACCCTCTCCATGGCCTGCCCCTGCAGGAGGTGTGTTTTGGAAAGTGTTACTTGCTTCGTGTTGCTATGACGTTTGTTGTTTGATTTTCATCTCAGAGTGATTTTTGAAAATCCCGCGATGTGTGCTTTGATGTGTTCTTTGAAGTACCAAATGAAGTATTTGCATGTTTGCACTATCTTGACAGGGGTTAAAACACCTTAAGTTGCCATGGATGGGTGTCCTTGCCCTTCCCAACAATGAGGGTTACTCCTGGTAGTGAGATCCTGGAGATGTGATGGCGCCAAAGCCCCGGCGCCACACAGACAGCTCCTCTGAAAAGCTCCAGGCAGCTGCACTTACGAAACCGCTCATTTTCTGATTTCCCAGAGGTTACCTTGGGCAAAATTGTGGATTTTTAAGTTACCTGGCCCCATCTATTTCTTCTACCAGCCAGATCTTAGATTGTAGGCAAATGATACCTCCGAGACTGCTTTTCCAATTTATAAAGGGGAAGTATAACGCCTATGTCCAGTATAGTTGTGAGATTACAGGAAATGCCTGTAAAACGTGTTGAAAAACTCCTGGCACATTACACTCCATAAACACTGTATTTTGATTTGATTTCCTCATAGTTGTCACTACATCCATACAAACTGTATCTCCAGGGCGGGGTCTGATGTAGGTCAAAATGTAAGCTACACCATAGAAGCTATCAACGAGGCAAAATGTTTCCCCTATGCCTGAGGACGTGACCCTTCCCTTTTTTGTATATGTATACTAAATTTGGTGGTAGAGATTATTGAAGACTTGAATGTATATGGCAGTCTAGCACACCGGGAGATAGTTAAACATCCCCTATTCCAGGCATCGAGGATACACATATTGAACACCTTAGGTGTCAGGTGCTATTAGGTTCAAGTACACAGTGATAATCCAACATGCACGCTTCATATAATCAGGATGTTTCAAATCTTAGCTACAAATGGTACAGGTGTAATTACAACTTGTGGCAAATGCTGTTAAATAGAACACTAAATTTTATGAGAAGGAATGGCACAGGGGACAAAGTGTAGATTAGAGGAGTGGCCAACAAAGGTTTCTTGGGGAGAAAAGTCCTTTATTCAAACTTGGACCCGTAGCGAGAACTGGTAAGGAAAAATAGCGAACACAAAATGCATTCTAAGCGGAACCTACATGGGACTAAATTGAGCAACCTGGAGAAGAGACCGTTCCGGTCACCTAATGAAAGGAGAATGAGGAAAGATGGCATTAGAGGGGTGACAAGGCAGGACTGCCAACGTCTGGTTATCACGTTACAGATTCTATGTGTCATTTTGAGTACAGTGGAGATTAGAGGGTTTTCTTAAGCAGAGGAATGAACTGCTCAGATTCAGGATTTTTGGATTGCATTCCGGATGCAGTGAAAAGAATGAACTGGGATTTTGGTGGGAAGGGAAAGGCAGCATGGGGCTAAGAACGAAAATGGAGAGTAGGCGGAAGGTGGTGAGAAACTAGCTGGGTTGGCATACGTTGGAGGTGGAGTTGAGAGCCCCTGCTGCTGAGTGGATCACAGGAAAGACGTTGAGGAGGGGAGGACTGACAATGAGTCTCTTTCCCTCTTGAGCCACTGAAGACAATGCCCCATTAAGAGAGAAACACAAGAGGGGTCTTAAGTTGGTCATGGATTTCAATTGATTGTTGATTGGGTATTAATTAATATGCTTAGAGAATTTCTCTCAGAATTTTATCTTTTCATTGTTTTGTTTCTACAAATTGCTTCGTTATTACCATCTTGAGGTTCTATCGGATGGTCTCCAATTCTTCGCTGTCTCCAAGACCTTCTTACATAAGAGTATGGACATGATGGGTTATGTAGATACATCATCTTCTACCCAGTCTTTGTCATCATCACAAATACTTAATGGCCACTGTTGTAGAAGAACCTCAAGCTCCAACAGGGTTGTTCTCACTGTTCTCGGAATGCCTGCCCCTCCTTTATTCCCGCACATTTGCTTTTGTCTCCTTTGTCCTCCTCCTTTCTGCCTGCCAACTAGAAATTTGGTCATCCTTTAAGATTCTTTGTGCTATGCCTCCGAGACGCCTTTACTGATCAACCCGGCTCAGTGGACTTCTCCTGCTACATGAAACTTGACCTTGAAGTCTCACTGTGCTTTGTATGGTGTTTGGGTTTTTTGTACCCTCAAATATTGAAAGTTTCTTGAAGGCAAGGATGCGGTCTTGCATGCTTTCAGAAACTTTTATAGACACTCAAACATGGTCAAAGTTTAGAAATCTTTCTTGGTGAAGTGGTTGAGTCAACGTCAAATCAGATGGGAGGGTGTCTGCTGAAGGAATAACACTGGATTGTTTGAAACTATCCTTGACGTGTTGAATGGACCTAATAAATTTATGAATTGACACATTTTATTTATTTAACTGATACTAGACTAAATCATTTATTTGAAACGTTACTTTATGATTACGGCGGTCTTAAAGTTTATTGCAGAAAATTTAGAAAATGAACAAGAAAGAAAGAAAAATGGTCATAAGTCAAACACCTGGAGATAAGCATATGTAAACACGTTTTTTATGTTTATGTATTTTTTGGCACAGAGAGAGAACGAGAGAGAGATGAGCAAGAGTGGGGGATGGGAGGAGAGAGAGAGATAGAGACAATCATAAGCAGGCTCAACGTTGTCAGTGCAGACCTCAATGTGGAGCTTAATCGCACACACAGTGGAATCATAACTGAGCTGGAATCAAGAGTCAGATGCTTAACCGACTGAGCCATTCAGGCGCCCCTGGAGATAAGCACCTCTAACACTGTGGTATAATTGTCAGGGAAGAGGTATATGCACAGGCATTAACCAAAATTAGCTGTGTAGCTGTGAATCCCATTTTTGGTTTCTACTGGTACGAGCATTTCGGTAGGTCACAAATTTTCTGAAGGGCTATGAATTGTAAAGGCTACATAGCATGCCATAACTTATTTAAATTTTTTTTAATGTTTATTTATTTTTGAGACAGAGAGAGACAGAGCATGAACGGGAGAGGGTCAGAGAGAGAGGAAGACACAGAATCCGAAGCAAGCTCCAGGCTCTGACCTGTCAGCACAGAGCCCGATGCGGGGCTCGAACTCAAGGACCCCGAGATCATGACCCGTGCTGAAGTCGGACGTCCAACCGACTGAGACACCCAGGTGCCCCATGCCATAACTTATTTAAACACGGCTATGGATCATTTAGGATGTTCCGTTTTCTTGCTTCAATTAGTTGCCACAAGTAGAATTAACTTTTCATGGTGTAGACACAGTTTAGTAAATGTCAATTAAACAATAAAAAGAACTGCAGCCGGTAATGTGAGGTGGAGGAAGAGGATGACCAGATTTCGCTTCACCTTGTGTATTGCTGGCAGTCCTTACACCCTTCTCTCCCTCATCCTGTTTTTCTCCTACTTGACCCACAACCTCCACCTTTTTATTCCTCCTTCTTATCACCCTCATTTCTCTGTCTATGCTGGCCTCCTTGCTTCCCATCAGTACACATGTTCACACTCCTGCCTTTGGGAATTCATGGGTCCTTCTGCCTAGTTCACCTTCCTGTCAGCAGGTAGTTCTCTCATTTCCGTGAGGTATTTATTCAACTGACACCTTTTTCAGTAGGGCCCTCTGTGTCGAGTATTTCACCCTGTCTAGTATTTCACACCCCCTCCCCCAATGCTTATATCCTCTCCAGGATGTATTTACTTTTCTTTCCCCATTCATTATTCTCTACCATAGTTTCTAGTTCCATTATCTTTGTCAGTTTTCCCCACTTGACTATTGAGCACCAAGAGCGCAGTGATCCTTGCTCCTTTGGTTCACTAGTGGATCCTCAGGGCGTAGACAGCGTTGTCTCATTCTAAATGCTCCAAAATTATTTATTGAATGATTCAATGAATCAAAATCACTCCTTCTTTCTTAAGAATGTTTTATAATTTTGTACTTTACACTTACATCTATGATCCATTTGAGTGAATGTTTGTATAAGTGATGAATTTAGGTCAAGGCTTCTTTTAATTAATTAATCAATCAATGAACCGATTGATTAAACAATTAATTACTTAGTTAATTGATGACTATTGCATACGAACACTTAATTGTTCCCGTAACACTTGTGAAAGACTATCTCCCTTTTTCTGTTAGGTTGGCTATATGTCATTATCAGAATTTGGGTGAGGATGCTTGTGTATGGGGTCAGTTTCTGGATTCTCTGTTCTATCTCTTGATCTGTGTGTCCATCTTTCTTCAATATTACACTGCCTTGATTACTGGACGTTTATAGTAAGTCTTAAACTGGTGCAACATGAGTTCTCCAACTTGGTTATTTTTCAGAGCTGTTTGGCTGTTCTCCTTCCTTTGTCTTTACACACATATTTTAGATGAGCTTGCTGATATCCACAGATAAATCCTGGGATGTCGACTGGGATTATGTTGAATCTCTAGATCAAGTTGATAATTGACATCTTACTAGCGAGGCTTCCATGGCTAGATATGGCATTTCTCTCCATTTATTTATATCTTCCTTGATTTACCCAATCAGCCTTCTGTGGCTTTTCGCGTACAGATCCTGTGCATGGTTGTTAGATGTAAATGTAAGTATTTCAATGTTTGCTGTGGTTTTAAATGGTTCTTTAAAAAACAGTTCATATTCTAATTGTTTATTGCTTATGTATAAAAAGGAGACGGAGTTTTATATATTGACCGTGTATTCTGGGGCTTATTTAATTATGTTTGAGTTCTAGAAAACTGATGTATACTCCTTAGAATTTGTTTCATGTTGATAATCACATGATTTAAGAGTTGAGGCAGTTTTCAGCAGCTCAGGTCATGGTCCTATGGTCACGGGATTGAGCCCCGTTTGGGGCTCTGTGCTAAGCATGGAGCTTGCTTAAGCTTCTCTCTCTGTCGTTCTCTCTGTCTCTTTCTCTCCCCGTCTCTGCTCATTCTCTCTTTCCAAAATACGAATTGAAAAATCAATAAATAAAAGAATCGAGATACTTTTTATTTTTACTTTTTCCACTGCGAAGGCCTTTTCTATGCCTTTTTCTGTACATGGCACGCTTGTTAGCAGGGGAGGTACTGGTGTTTATGTCGATTTGTACACAGAACTGGCTGATTCCCTTCTTTTATTTTCTCCTTCTTGGATTTCTGCCAAACTTTCCCCAATCAAAATAGGATTCAGAGGGACCCTATTCTAGTTTCGGTTCAAGATGGCTGTGTAGGAAGTCCTTGAGCTCAACTCCTCCAAGGTGAAAGAAGGTTTCAACTACCTCCACAACGACGTTAAACTTTCTAATTGATTCACTTTTTCTTTCCAGCTTCTCTCTTTCTTTATGTTTATTAATTTTTGAGACAGAGGGAGACAGAGCGCAAGTGAGGGACGGGCAGAGAGACATAGAATCGGAAACAGGCTCCAGGCTCTGAGCTGTCAGCACAGAGCCCAATGCGGGGCACGAACCCAGGAGCCATGAGATCATGACCTGAACTGAAGTCGGATGCTTAATCAGCTAGGCCACCCAGGCGCCCCCTCCCCACTCTCAGCTTATCTCTTAATTCAGGATCCTGAAAGCAAAGTATCACCTCATGGGAACTGAAACTACCCCTCTAGCAATAAGGACTCGTTGAGCCAATAAGACTGCACCCTCAAGCCAAAGACAATGACCACCCTGACCTTAGTGACCTCCTGTGTGTACCTACCTCTTTTGGTCCCAGATTTTCCTTACATAAACCTGGAGGTATTCTCAGCACTTTACAAAGAGTCTTTGATGTGAGTCTGCTGTATCTCTGGTGTCGGCCTCTGAATAAGTTCCCCATTTGTTTCACCTCCACTAGTTCCTTTGAACTGCGATTTTGTCAGTAATTAGTAGCCAAACCTCACCTTTTTTGGGTCCTCTGGAGCAAGGTGCTCTTGTGCCTGAACTCCCTGGCTACATTTTCTGGTGAACCAGCCAGAAGGTGTACTTCCTATTGGTCCAGCTCCCTGGGGATTGCACCTATTGATATAACAATTCCTCCTGAGGAGCTGAAGACTGACGACACAGATGGTGCCTAACAAAACATAGAAAATCAAAAGACAACATTAATACAGTGAGACAGTAATAAAGGAAACACTCACCCCTAACGTTGCCAAAGGCAGTTGGGGAAGGACCAGAAACAGACAACTCTGTCCTTGGGCAAAAACTGAAAGAAAAAAAGAAAACACTGCAGTTTTAAAAGAACAACTGTCATATAAAAGAGAAAAGTAGAACTCTGTCAACGTCAGAGGAGCCACAGGAGTTCTCTCTGGGTCATAGAGACAGGAGAGTGGCAGGGGTACATTTTACATCCACATTTTTTCCTGTTTACTTATTTTTGAGAAGCAGAGAATACAAGCATAGCAGGGGCACAAAGAGGGGGACAGAAGATGCAGGGAAGGCTCTACACTGACAGCATCCAGCCCAATGTGGTTCTCAAATTCATGAACTGTGAAATCACGACCTGAGCTGATATCAGATACTCGATCCAGTGAGCCACCCAGCTGCCCCACATTCTCCATCCACCTTAAATGCATAGACCAGAGCAGGGTCCAGTTGCTGTAGCTGGCCTGCTGCCTCAGTAAGTTCCAGGCCCACAATACACACCAGCCCCAAAGCACTGGACACACACACACACACACACACACACGACATGCTTTTTTCCCCCTTAATCAATGCAGTTGAAAGAACAACTAGCATATGAAAAGAGCCATTCCTGGACTGTAACCCACCTCCACTCCCACGGCATCTTCAGGGCACTCTCTCCGTGGAAAGTCCTGGTACACCGTAGTTTATATCCACTTCAGATTCAACTATATTGGCAAGCTATCTTCTGCATTTAAAGCCCCAGGTTCCTTCAGCTTGTACGCACTTTAGCTTTCCCTATCTTGCCTAGGAATCGTCTGCATAGAGAGATCAAGGACATCCTGACCCCCAGACTGCTCATGTTCTAGCCACCCTGTACAGGGTACCTGTACACAGCACCCCAGCATGCCTCAACTTGCATTCATTTCAGCTTCAGCTGTCCTGCCAGGGTGTCCTGCCTCACACACAGAATCCTGGGACACCCCAGTCTGCGTTCACTTCAGCGTTAACTATCCTGACAGGGCGCCTGCTATGTAGAAAGCCCCAGGATCCCCGGTCCATGCAAGCCACGTCCTCAGCCAACCAGCAAATATCACCAACTTCACACAGGGCCTACCCAGGGGGACAATCATGTATAAGAGAATTCCTTCAAGTGTAGGAGAAGTAGCTGCTCTGACAGTCTATAGAAACACATGCAGAAAGAGAAGCAAAATGGAGAGACAGGGAAATATGCTCCAAAAGAAAGAACAATAAAAAACCCAGAAAAGAGCTGAATCGAAGATAAGCATTTTGCCTCAATTAAATAAAGAATATAAATTAATGATGGACAAGATGCTCGCTGGGCTGCATAGAAAACACAAGAACTAAGTGAGATCCTTAATTAAGAGATAGCAAACACACACAAAATCAGAGTTCAAGAAGATAATAGCTGGAAAAAAAAAAAAACACTAGAGGGAATCAACAGTAGAAGACTGCATGAGGAACGACATATCAGTGGATATGGAAGACAGATTTAGGGAAAGCACCCAAAACAAACAGCAGAAAGATTTTTTTTTTTTTTTTAAATGAGGATAAGTTAAGAGATACTTTGGAAATATCAAGTGAGGAAAAATCCACATAATAGGGATTCCACAAGAAGGAAAAGGGGTACAAAAAGTATTTGAAGAAAAGATAACTGAAGACTTTCCAAAACTAGGGAAGAAAAGAGACATCTAGGACAAGAAGCACAGATTTCCAAACATGAAGAAACCAAGGAGCCCCACACTATGACACATAATAATATAAATGTCAAAGTTTAAAGATTAATAAAGAATTTCAAAGTTGTAAGAGAGAAGCAAAAGTTACCATGATTTCAAAAACAGATCTCAACAAACAAACACCTAAAGTTTTCAGCTGATTTTTCAGCAGAAAGTTGGCATGCTAGGAAAGAGTGACAAGGTATCTTCAAAGGCCTGAAAGGATAATCCTACGACCAAGAAACCTTTACCTGGAAAGATTATCATTAACATTTCAAAAAAAAAAAGAGATAAAGAATTTCTCAACAGAATATAAAGTAGTTTGTCACCACTAATCAGCAGTGCAAGAAAAGTTAACTGGGAAAATCATAATTAGATATTACAGAATTATGAATAAAAAGATGTAAAATATTACAACATACACCTAAAATATGGAGAAGGGACTTAAAAAACTTACTGTTTGTATTTTGTTTTACTAAAAAATATATGTTTTATTTCATGTTTGACAGAGAGAGAGACAGAGTGTTAACAGGGAGGAACAGAGAGTGGGGGAGGCAGAGAATCTGAAGCAGGCTCCAGGCTCTGAGCTGTCAGCACAGAGTCCAACATGTGGTTCCAACTCACGTATTGTGAGATCATGACCTGAGCTCAAAATCGCACACTTAACTGACTGAGCCACCCAGTGCCCCAAATTTAGTCTTCGTAAAATTCTCGAATGTGTGTATATTTAAGAGACCACCAAAATAACATAGACTGCTGTTTCCTTGGGATGTTATATGTAAACCTTGTGATAACAAACTCAAAACACAAAATACATGAAAAATAAGGAAAATGAAACGCAAGTAAGGCACAACACAAATTCATCTATGAAATAGGAAGAGAGTACAGAAAAAAAGAAACAGAGAACTACAAAACCAACCGGAAAACAAAGAACAAAATTACAATTAGTACATAACGATCAACAATTACTTTAAATATAAACGGCTGAAGTGCTCCAGTCAAAATACATAGGGTAACAGGATGGATACAAAACAACACTCATCCATATGCTGCCTAGCACAGACTCTCTTCAGACCTAGACACATACAGACTGAAAGTGAAGGGATGGAGATACATTTCCCATGCAAATGAAAGCAAACAACAACAGGGACAACAAAATAACATCAAACAACAACAACACCTCAGAACCAGGTAGCAACACCTATATCAAACCAAATAGACTTTAAAATCCTCAATAAAATATTATCAAACTCCACTCAACAACACGTAAAATGATTACGTGGCTTTTATTCCAGGGAAACAAAGATGGCTCATCAAATCAATCAACATAATATCCCGCCTCAACAAAACGGAGGGTAAACACCATATGATTATACCAATAAATGCAGAAAAACCATCCGACATAATTTAACATGTATCCATGGTAAAAGTTCTCAACACACTCGGGGGGGCGGACATGCCTCAACACATGAAAATATTATTTTATATAATGTTTATATTAAAAAGTTCACACCTAACATCTCAATTGTGAAAAACTGAGAGCATTCCCTCTAAGATCAAGAACAAGATAAATATGTCTACTTATGCCACTCTTGTTTCATATAACACTACAAGGCCTAGCCACAAGAATCAGATACGAAAAAAGAAATTAAAGTCATCTACGTTTGTAAACAAGCTAAACTGTCAATATCCGCAGATGACATAAGAATATGCATACAAAACCCTAAACTTTCCCCCAAAACTACTAGAAGTAATAAACGAATTCAGGAATGTTAGAGATACGGAATTCATACACAGAAATTGGTAGGGTTTGTATATAATAATAATGAAGTCACAGTAAGAGGAATTAAGAAAACAACACAGTTCATAATTGCACCAAAAAAAAAAAAAAAAGAGAGAGTAAACTAGCTACGACTCAACTTATCCAAAGAAGTGAAAGACCTGTAGTGTGAAAACCATAAGTCAATGATGAAATTGAAGATGACACAAACAAATGGAAAGATATCCCATGATCATGGATTGGAAGAATTAATATCATTACAATGTCCATATTACTCATAACTCTCTACAGTTTCAATGAAATCCCTATCAAGATACCAAAGGCACTTTTCACAGAACTGAAACAACTAATACTAAAATTTGTATGGGTCCAAAAAAGACCCTGAATCGTGAAAATAATCTTGAAGGACAAAAACATAGATGGAGGTATCAAAATCCCAGATTTCAAGATGTACTACAAAGCTTCAGGTAAACCAATTAGTATGGGTAGTGACACAAAAACAGACACATTGTTCAATGGGACAGAATAGAAAGCCCAGAAATAAACCCATGCTTATGTGGTAAATTAACCTATAACAAAGGAGGCGAGAATAAACAATGGGGGAAAGACAGTCTCTTCAACAAATGGTATTGGGAAACCAGGAAATCTACATGCAGGTAGCGAGGACCTAACCATAACGCTGGCCTGGGCTCTGGCCCTAAAGGCACCTAGCATGGACGTCTAAAAGAGATAACGGATTGGGGACAATTACCATTGAGGAAAATCCTGTGTGGAAGTCACACTCTCTCCATGACATTTCCACGGCCTTGTTGGAGTTGGAGGAGATCCTGAGACAGTTTCAGTCTGGCCCACGCATATGTTTGGCTTCGCCCTTCCACGCTAGCTCTAGACCCATAACCACACATGGGCCCTCATTTCAGTCCTGCAGGGAAATCATATCCCTGTGGGTGGTTGGACCAAAGGCACTTCCGGGGAACCAAACCTACCCCTACCCACTGCTCCGCCTCTAAGCGGGATCACCTTCTAAGGCTTAGAAAAGAAGCGGTGGGACATGGATTCCTCCTTTTTCTACCCTGTGTTCTCTTCGGGAACTCAGGAGATTGAATGCTGCCCACCCTCACTGGGGACGATAGTGCTTTACTGAGTCCACCAAATCAAACACTAATCTCACCCAGAAACACTCTACAAATATCCCGAGAAAAAATGTTTAGTCTTGGGCACCCCACGGCCAACTCAAGTAGACGTGTAATAATAACCATCATAGGGTGATCCTTGTTTTGCTTCCCTTCCCTCATTCACCTCCTATTGCTAACTTTCAAGTTCTGAAGCCATTGCTTTTTATATTCTGACCAGTGTATAGCATTAAGAGAAATTCGAGGAAAGTTGTCTTGTGCAGGGACTAGTGTTTCAGTTGATATGAAAATGTTTTCGGTAAGGTAAGGGAAAGAGATCTTAGCTAGGGCACCAACATATTCCATGTTACTTTATCAGGGATGGCCCTTAGCTTTCCAAACCCTTAACACGCTCATGGGAAGGCAGTGTAACATGGGTGAGAGCATGCATGTTGGCATAGGAGCAGAGTTGGTGCCCATCCCAGCCACCCCACTCGTGTTTGTGTTATCTTGGACCATTTACTTAACATATCTGAAACTCAGTTGCCTAATTTATAAAATGGAAATAACAAGAAAGGGTCAAAAAATTACATGACACTAATGGCAAGGTGCTTAATCCAACACCTGACAACACGGAACAAGTGCTCCACAGATGATAGCCATCATTAGCCTCATTTGAACAGCTAAGACAGGCTAATATTCTGTCTGGGGTCAGATACCTACGGAGGAATCTCAGGTCTTCTGACACTGATTCTTCAATTTGGAGGCAGCCCAGGGCCAGGATGGCTGAAAGAGTACAAGGAGGTAGACCAGTAAGCCAGCCCTCTATCCACCTCTTATTTGATAGTCCAGTTGTATATTCATCTCCTTCCTTCCACTGAAAAGAAATGTAAATCCCTCCCTCTAGAAGAAATGATACACAGACGCTTGCATGTAATATTAAGTGTTAGGCTCTGTAATACTGGCACATGCATCATCTCATTTAATCTACAATGGGCCTTCATATGGGAGTCCTTATTCCAATTTCCAGGTGAGGAAATTGAGACCTAGGAAAGTCAAGTGCCTTTCCCATATCTTGTTTATGACCGTGTTAGACAACAACCCGGGACTCCTCCTCCATGTCCAGTGTGTTTTCTTCTGTGCCACAGTGTGTTCTCTTCCAAGGCGAACACTGCTAAAGAAAGATTTGAACAAAGCAGTAAAAAAAAAAAAATCATTTAAAACGTCTAGTTTTCACCCAAGCACTGCTTTCTGGGTGAGATTGGTGTCTTTTCTCTCTGAGAAACAAAGGTGAGAAATTCCAAACCTCGATCTTTGTTACGGAGTTATGAAGACCAGTAAAAATTAGTAAAGCTCACTGGCAGATTAAACTTTCCAAGTCGAAGACATTAGTTTCAATTCTCATATTATGTGTGTTAAAGTGGGAGCTGGAATTTCACATGGCTTTGACAATCGTCATCAATTCCTTTCTTCAAGTTTGACTGCATATTCTCTTTCTTTCCTTTTTTTGTCTTTTCTAACTATACTTCCAATATGCCAGCTCATCCCTGTTTCTCCATATGTCTAGCAATGGCCATTCTCCATTTGTCCACATTAAATCTGTCATCAAAGGAGAATAAAAGGATAAAAGAACAAAGCCAGAGAAGTAAGACTCAATACTAAAATGTAAACTGGTGTTAACATTTCTACTTCCAACCAAATGTAATAACAAACACTAGATTTATACACCTTATGGAAGCAGCTAAAAGCGTAGACAAAATATATAAGAAGCTGTTCTCAAAACATCACACTCACGCAGTGAAGGACACTGATCCCTGATATTGGGAAATAAGTGAAATGGTTCCTATAGTGCCCTATTCTATTGACTAGGCTGGGATTTGAGTCTGTGTTATAGAGAGGAGGAAGCTGGCATAGCCCAACATTTTCCCTGATTTGTGGAGGGGGTAGTCACTGATTCAGGAAGACTGCTATATTTCACAGAGCAGAGTACCAAAGAAGAGAAAGTTGTTCACAGAGAGAACCCCAGAGATCAACAGATGGTCTGCCTTGAGTATTCAATGGAATATTGATAAACTCTTGTGTATGAGGACACTGAGACCAGGGGAAGGAATAATACTCACTGCCATACAGGGTCAGGAATAATGCCTGACAGCCAGTGTGGAAGACCTCACAATGTACCTGCCATTTGGAAAATACTTGATCTTTGTGTCAGTACTGGACAAAAATTATCCGTAAATTAAGTGCTGCCTGTGCCTTGCCCAAAATATCTTTAAAGAAAGACCTGAAAGGTCAAGCTATTTGTAAGTAACTAAACCCTGTCCCAAAACAAAGGCAAGGATATTTTTAGGAATCGAAAAGTTTCCAGCATCTGACAGGCTAAAACTGACCATGTTTGGCAGCCCATAAAAAATTATCGGGCATGCAAAGAAGCAGGAAAATAAGACACGTAAGGAAGGGGAACTCAACTGACACTGACCCAGAAATTACACAAATGATATAATTTATACATCAGAACATTCAAATAGTTATTATAACTAATATTAGTATATCCACGATATTGTAGGGCAGAATGAGCATGTTAAATACAGACATGCAAGTGGTATGTAAGACCTAAACCAAACTTCGCATGACAAAAGCAATGACTAAAATAAGAAATCAGGTCTATGATTACTGAATGGAATTAAAGGCATATAGACAGTGCAGAAAAAAAGGTTGATGAACCTAAAGACATAGCAGTGGAAATCGTCTGAAATGAAACACACAGACAAAATATGCCTGCAAACCATCCAACATACATGTAATTGTATCTCCAAGGAACACAGACAAGAAAACTAATTTGAGTAAATAATGAAACTAATTTGAATTTATAGTTGGTAAGGTTGATGCAAACCAAAAATATATAGTTGCAATAAGGTCAATGAACCTCAAGGACAGGAAATATGAGGAAAACTACACCAAGGCACCCCACAATCAAATTGCTTTAATCCAGGGAAAGGGAGGGAAAAGATTTCTCATCAGAACCAATGCAATCTAGAATACAGTAGGATAACATTTTTAAAGTACCTAAAGTAGGAAACCATTATGACCTGGTGTTAGGCAAACATTTCTTAGATACACCACCAACAATATGATTCATTACAAGAAAAAAATATGATTGGATTTTATCACACTAAAACTTTCGCTTTTCAATGAACAAATACTTTGAAATCACAAGAATGAGACTGGGAGAATATATTTACCAATCATCTATGTGAAATGGGACTTATATCTAGAACATATGGGCAATCCGCAAGATTCAATATTCTGAAGCTAAATAATCTAAAAAAAGGCAAAAGATTTGAGAAGACACATTACCAAAAAAGATATATGTACAGCAGATACACACATGAAAATGTGTTCAGCATCATGAGGGGAAATGCAAATATAAACTACAATGAGATAAATGAGATACAATGAGATCAACTACTACTTCATGCCTACAAGATGTCTAAAATCAAAAGACAGGGTTCCGAAGTGTTAGCTAGGATATGAAAGAACTGGAATTCTCACACACTGCTGATGAGAATGTCAAAGTGATAAAACTACCCTGGCAAACAGTTTGACAGTATCATAAAAAGCTGAACATGCAACCTATTCTATGATTCAGCCAAATCTACTCTCAGATATGTTCACTAGAGGGATCAAAGTATACGATCATACAAAAAAATAAATAAATAAAAGAAAGAAAGAAAAGAGAAGAAAAGAAATGAAAAGAAAAGAAACAAAAAGAAAAGAAAAGAAAAAATGAATGTTTATAGAAGCTTTGTTTTCAATAGGCAAAGGAGCACCTGGTGCCTCAGTTGGTAGATTTCTTGATTTCTGCTTGGGTCATTATCCCAGGTCCCTGATATTGAGACTCACATTGAGGTCCACACTAAGCATGGAGGCTGCTTAAGATTCTTTTTCTCTTTCCCTCTGCTCTCCCTTTCTCTTTCTCTCTCCCTCCGCCTTTCCCTCTGCCTCTCCATCTCCCTCTCCCTCTGCATCTCCCTTTCCCTATCTCTCCCCCACCTCACCTTCCCCCCTCCCCTCTCCTTCTCACTCACTCTCTTTCTCTCACTCTCTCTCTCTCTCTCTCACTCTCTCTCATAATAAGAAATAAATACGCCAAATGTGGAAATAATACAAATGTCCACTGTCATGTGAACGGATAAACAAAGTAGTAACAGACTATTGATACACACAACACTATGGATAATCTTCAAAATACTAAGTGACAGAAGTCAACTCCCCACTTCTAAATAATAAGGAGTATGTCTTATATAATTTTATTTGTATAGTATTCTAGAAAATGCAAGATAATATGTAGGGACAGAAAACAGACCAGAGATTGCCTAGGAATGGGAATCGGGAAGACGTGGGGGACGGAGGGATATCTAAGGGATACAAGGACATTTTTAGTGGTGACAGACATATTCTTTTCCTTGTTATGTATACATTGGTGGATATGTGACCAAAATTTACCAAATTATGTAATTGTATTTATTAGTATTGGTATTAATATTAATTATTAACTAAGTAATTTATTTATTAGGGCTTTTTTTTCAGAGACAGAGATGAAGCTTTCATAAGTGGGGGAGAGAGACAAGGGAAAGAGAGAATCTTAAGCAGACTGCATGCTTAGCATGGAGCCCAATAAAGGGCTTAATTGAACCTGGGATCATGACCTGAGCCAAAATCAAGAGTCTGATGCTCAAGTGACAGCCATCCAGGTGCTCCACCAATTACGTACTTTAAATATGTACAGTTTGTGTATATCAGTTAAACATTAATGAAGTTGTTAAAAAAAAGCAAAACAAAACATGATTGGATATTGTGTATTTTGACCTCTGGGGCTGCTATTTCAAACCTGGTCCACCAGCATCTACTGATTTTCGGAACCCCCAGTATCTTTCATACACTCACATAAGTTCTTCAAAATAAATGTAACTTGGGAAAAGGGGAAATCCCCTGGCAGTTATCACGTGTATCAATTATAAGTGTCACATCACTTAGAACTATGATCCATACATGAGATGGGTGATATAGCACATGTTTGCTTTCGACAACTTGGAGCTGTTTGAGTCCCAGCACCCCATTACCCTTGTACACTTGTTAATTACTAGTTTACCAGTTAATGGTCCTCTGTCTCCTTATACTGTATAAGAAGGGACTTGGTCTGTCTTGCTCACTTCTGTGTTTATAATGTTACAGAACCAGGCTGGAATGCTGGCGGAAAAACCAAATGGCGCTCGGAGATCTTCTTTGGATTGCAGATCTTGGTGGAACGGCGGGCTCAGAGGACGCTGTTTCTCCAAACGTCTGAGGGCTGAATGCAAGTGGGGCAGGAAATTTACAGTCATCAGCTGCCATATCTGTGGGGGTTTTCCTGCACACAGAAAACAAAGGAAGAAGAACCAGGGGGAGGGGTCTCTAAGATAGAGACCAGAGTTCGTTTTAGTCCCACCGTCCATCTATGGTGCAGTATTGTATTCACTTCTCCAACATTATCCCATTTTATGCCTTTTAAGAAACCTTTTTAGTAGGTATCACCTTTCAGTTTTTTAGGTTGGTACCCTCAGAAGGCTAAGATGTCTGCAGTAGTTTGGCGAGCAACAGTGTTTTCAAGAAAATATATTATGGTATTCAGTATAGAGGGGCCAATGGGTACAAGTAAAATTATGGAGAAGAGGGGCCCTGCCAGGGCAGGAAGCCAGGATCCCAATCCGTGAGATCTCATTTGTTCCATTGATTGGTACTTTCCTGTTGTCTATCTTGAATTATTATTATTATTATTATTATTATTATTATTATTATTATTATTATTATTATTATTATTATTTTACTTTTTTAGTTCCTTAACCTTAATTGTAAGTATTTCTGACTGGTTTAAAAAATAGCAACATTCCTCCCCCTGAAAAGATGGGAGTCCCTCCATTTTCTGAAGTGAGGAGTTCGGGGGCCTGTCTATTTTGGGGGGTTACTGCCACCAGAGAGTTTATTTGGTTCTCTAAAGTTACCAGAGACTCGGCCACCCATTCCATGTCTTCATTTAGCTCTTGAGATAGTCTATGGTACAGTCCTATCCTTAAACCTATGCCCCCTTATACAGTTCCTATTGCTGTCACAATTTTTGAGCCTATCAGAATGGGTAGCAGGACTGCCCGTTTAGCCTGAGACTTGGGGCTAAAGGTTGTTAGGAACTGATCTTCAGTGTATACAAATATCTCTGGGGTCCGGAAAATGGAATAACATTTCTGAGTCCAGTTGGCCTCTAAGCATCGATAGGCCGAATTAGTACACAGATAGAACACCCCAAGGGTGCAACATAGGGTTGTAGTCCTCATTAATGTTCTATCTCTTCCTCATACAGAGGGCATTTAGTGACTGTACGGATGAGGTTGTTGGCATTGGGAGATGGACCCTAGTGACCAGGGGTCCAATTCAGACAGGGGTGTTGGTTTTGAGGTTTTCAGGAGCTTCCTAGGTCAAACGGATCGGAGTAGCTAAGTGAGTCCTCTGGTTGAGGGGCAAGCACATCCAGCAGGTTTGCATGTGATTATCTATCTTATGGAGGAATAGTAGAGCAGTTTCGGACCAAGGCTGGAGTGGGGAATTGGTAGGCATCTGATTGACGGCTGAAGTTTCAAACGTTGTTCGGCCACTGGCAGAGTGGTCGCCTTTATGGCTTGAATTATCCTATCCTGGGTATATGCTTTATAACTTTTTGAAGGGCCCTGTAGTGCAGCCCTTCCCTGTTTGAGATTCCCCATTGAGGAAGGTAAGTGTAGCAGGCTCGCTTCCGTGTCTGGAGGCCCTTGCTGTGACATGGGTTCCTGATAGTTTGGTTATATCCTCGGTCCAATACTTAGCACTTCGGGCACCAGGTGACTGACAGAGAGTGGGTGTTTTTCCCATGTAGCAATCTTTGTGGAGGGAGGGAAAGGTGCTGAACACCCTGGACGCCCTTATTGTCCTATAACAATTGTGGGGGCAAATTTGATAAGCGGCAGTTGTGAGGGTGAGAGTGGTTATCATAATATACAGGCAATACTTGGTAACCCTCCCATCCAGAGGAGGTATGTGAGGCCCAGGATGTATCTTTTACACCATATCCAGATTGTTGGTGCAGTCTCTATCAGCCCAACAGTAAGAAGTAAGACCAGGCTTATGACACCAGTAAGGGGCAAGGGTTGGCAAAGTAGCATTCAAACCCCTGGACTTGATTCACGCATTGATTCCTCAAGATCCTGCTGTGTGCAGGCCAGCCATCTCCCATGGTGTGGCTGGAGCAGGGCTGGACACCTCAGGGGTCAGTTCCCTTTTGAGGGTAGGTTTAATGGGATGACTGGATCTGGATCACTTCACCAGGTTGTGGATTCTTCTGAGTGCACTTCTTAACTGTGGAGTGATGGACCCGTGGGGTGATACCTGAAGTTTTGGGGGCTGTAGGAGTTGTTAGAATAACAGTGAGAGACCCAGTCCACCATGGTATAAGAGGTTCCTTCTTCCAATCTTTGACCCACACAGAGTCTTCTGGCTGAAAGAAGTGAACGGGGTCCCTAAGGAAATTGTGACCCTCTCTATGGTGTATCTAAACTTGTTTAGGACTGCCCCCAAGTTCTGGAGCTGTTATCTTATTTCTTTGTCTGCAATCTGGTTTAGGTCTCCTGGGAGCTTTCCTAAATGTGGGTGTGCGTGGGGGTCGGGGGGAGGATCGCCCATATAATAACTCAAAACGGGAGAATCTCAGTGCCCCAGGCGGGCATTGGGCACACAGGAGGACCAGCCGAAGGAAACCTGGCCATGGGGGGTTAGTCTCCTGGTGGAACTTGGCCACGGTTTCCTTGAGGGTGCAGTTCATCTGCTCTACCTTTCGCTGAGCCCTGGGGGCGTTAAGCAGTGTGCAGTTTCCAGGGAATGTTAAGGGACTTTGTTAGGGTTCATATAATGTCCGTCGAAATGCAGGTCCATTATTACTGTGTGTGGTTAAGCCCAATCTCCCATAGAAGAGCCTAGGCCACCTCGTGACTTCATTCCATTCTGGTCTGGAAAGCTTGGACGCATCCCAAATTGGTGCAGATTATTACAAGGAGGTACCTCAACCCTTTATTTGGTTGTATGTTGGTAAAGTCCACTCCTAAGTCCATCCTTTGTGAGCCAGGCAGGGGCCGTGGGGCCGAGCAAGCATTGTTTTTGGCACACGTTACACATTATTCACTGACAGCCTGGCATAATGCTGGCAGTTGGCTGATATCGCAGTTCTTTTTGAAGAGGACCTCTAGAGCAGTTTTCCTTAAGAGGGTGAGTTAGTTATCTTCTTTCACTAGCTGCTTTTACATAGATGATGGGACAAGACTCACCATCCGCTTTGCTTAGTGTGCCCACTTCTGTGGAAGCCCAATTTCTTTCTTCACTTGTGTACATGGGTAATGAGGCTTCCTTCTGGGGCGCAAGAGTCAGAGTGTAGGTAGGAGCTTCACCTAGGTCACCTCAGGCAGCCACTCTGGCTGTTTTGTCGGACTGGTGATTTCCTGATTTATGGGTTCATTTCATTTCTGAGGTCCCTTACAGTGTAGGATAGCTACTTTGTCTGTTAGCCATATGGTCTCAAGAAGCTTTAGTATTTCTTCCTCATTTTTGATAGTTTTCTCTGAAGCGGTAAGGAGGCCTTTTTCTCTATAGATGGCCCCATGTACATGCACAGTAGCGAAGCCATAGGGGAATCGATGTAGATGTTAACTCATTTACTTTTGCTAAGGATGATGGCTCAGGTTAAGGCGTACTGAGTCCAGCCCATTGTGCCGACCATCCTTCCGACAAGGCCTTAGCTTCCTGAACTTCCGTGGTTGTGATGACTGCATACCCTGCTCTTTGGCTGCACTCCTCTAAAAACCCGCTCCCATCGCTAAACAGGGTGATCCCTGGGCTTGTTATACCCTGGTCTTAAAGTCTGGGAAGCTGGCGTAGACTTCATCCACTACTCCAGAACACTCATGGTCAGGTTCACCGTCCTCTGTGGGAAGGAAGGTGGCCAGGTTTAGTGTTCTTACACTGTTCGAGAGTGAGCCTTGGGTTCTCATAGAGAAGGCCTTGGGATTGTGTCAGCTGAGAAATGGAGAGGAAATGATATCCTTGGGTGCTTGTGAGCCACACGACCGTGTGTGGGACCTTAACATTAAATGTTAGGCCCAGTGTGAGTTTGTCTGCAACCTTGATGAGCAGGACTGTGGCTCTGAGCTTTTAGGCACAGGGGCCATCCTCCAGCCACAGGATCAAGTTTTTTTTTTTTTTTTTTTTTTTTTTTTTTTTTTTTTTTAGACAGAACACTGGCCATTGCCGAATCACCATGCTCTGAGTGAGCACTCCTTTTCGTGTGTGAAGAAGTTATAGGGTCTGTCTATGTCAGGCAAACCAAGGGATGGGGCTTGTCCCAGAGCCAACTTTATTTCTGAGAGCCCTCACCTCCTCAGTCCATGCAAGGGGCTCCCAGTTTGGTCCTCCCAACAGGTCATAGAGGGACCTCACTATGGCTGAGCATCTGAGGATTCCCAATGCGACAGAACCCTCTGGCCCTGAACATTCACACAAGCCTCGTTTTGTTTGGGGCTGTGGCAGTGTGGTGCCACACTTTCTCCTTTCCGGTCCTCATTCTCCTTTTCCTTTTGTGAGGAGGGAGCCTAAGTATTGGACCTGCTGCTGACGAATCTGTGCCTTTTTCCAAGAGGCCTGGTACCCCAAGTAGGATCAGAGCTGTAAGAAGGCCTGTGTACCTTTCATACAGTCTTCCTGGGTGTCACTGGAAAGGAGGTCTTCTATGTATTGGAGAAGGACATACCCTGCGGTTTCCTTCGGAAAGTCAGTGTGATCTGAACCTAGGGCTTCCCTCAGAAGAATGGGCGAGTTGTTGAAAACGTGGGAAAGTAGTGTCCAGGACATGTGTATCCGGCGCTCTGTAACAGGTTCAGTCCATTCAAAGGCAAACAATGATTGCCTTTGCGGAGCCAGGCAGAGGCAGAAGAAAGCATCTTTTAGGTCGAAGCACGCAACCCTTCTGGGTGACCACGGAATTTGGCTGAAGAGAGTATACTGAGGTTTCGGAATGACTGGGTGTAAGGAAACAGTCCCTTTGCTGATGGCCCTCAAATCCTGTACTGGTTGGTGTCCTCCTCCTAGCTTCTTGCCTGGCCAGAGTGAGGTATTCCAAACTGATTGGCACTCAGTTAGAATACCTCTTTCTCTGAGCTTGGTCAGGTGCTCTTGTATGCCCATTCTAGCCTCTAGTGGAAGGGGGTACTGCCTTGGTGTCTGAGGTTGAGCTGCAGGGATCAGGTCCACAATGATTGGGACCTAATTCCAAGCTATTTCAGGCGGGTTATCATCAGACCATAGGGAGGGGAATGTAAGCCTGAATTCTTAGGGGTGACAAGGTAAGTCCTGGGCACAGAACAGTCTCCATTCTTCTTCCCTTGGCAGGGGTATCGTCAAGACCAGGTTTCCTTCTGCCTTCGGTTTAATTGGAGGCTAGTGTGTCCAGTGGGGTCAGAAGGTATCTGGGCCCCAAGTTTGGAGAGTAGATCACGGCCCAGGAGAGGAATCGGGCAGTCAAGTAAGTAGAGGAACTTATGCCGGACCTTGTGACCCCCAAGTGCACCTTGTTGAGCTTGACAGAAGGGCTGTTGCATTGCCTGTGTTCCAGTAGCCCCAAGTATGGTTGCTGTCTTTTGGCCTATGGGCGCTACCAGGGAAGTAACCAAGGAGTATTCAGCCCCAGTTGAAAAGTATTTCTACCATGAAAGTTATTGTTCAGCCTCCACCTCATTTCAGCCGTGGGTTCATGGTGGCCGAGAAAGAAAGGGTCTGGTCCCCCTCAGTCCAATTCTACCCCGGCCACATCAAGAAGGTTCTCACCTCGAGGTTCCTCCAGATATTGGCTGGGTTTGAGGTCCCCATCCAATTCGGACATTCTTACAGTTTTCCTTGCCTTTGCAGTATGCACACTGGTCCCTAGCTAAGGTGGCTGTGGGCTTCCACCCTTTTTGTGGTTGGGGTTTTTCGATGCTGTGAAAAAAACAGCAGCATCTGTTCTTTAGTTCTGCTGTGAGAAAGGTAGCCTTCTTTTTTAGTCTTCACTTCTTTCAGCTGCAAATTTCTTTTCCTGAAAACTGTATTGACGACCTCTAACAACTGAATGATATTCATCTGGCAAAGCCCTGCAACTTCTGGAGTTTTCGTCGGATATCTGGGGCAGCCTGTGCCACAAAAGAGGTATTTACCATCTGTTGACTTTCTGGTGCCACGGGGTCAAACGGGACGTATACAGGGTACGCTTCACAGAATCTTTCATAGTAGTCTCCCGGAGAGTCCCCAGGGTGCTGTGTGACTCATGATATTTTAGTCATATTCATGGGATTGTTGACTCCAGCTCAGACTCCCTGAAGGAGGGCTTCCTGGTATCATCAGACGTGGCCCTGTCCTCCTTCTGTGGTGCAATCCCATGGCGGGTGTTCTTCAGGCATGCAGCTTGAGCCCAGATATAGGGTCATTGATTCCTGGAGATGTGTGATTTTCTAGGTACTGTCATATTTCTGTCATCCTTATTTTTAATTCAACAAAGTATGGAGTAACTGTTGACAATCTTCCCATGTCTGTCAGTAGGTCGGGATGAGGGACTCCATCAAGTCAACCATTGCTTGTGGCTTTTCGGAGTATGGTGGAGTGTTGTGTTTCCAATTGAGGAGGTCGGTTGTAGAGAAAGGTAGATAACACATCATGGAATGTCTGGTCTGGACTTGGTCCATCCTCATTCTGTCTTTCAGGCTCTCTCGTCTCCTTTACATGCATTCGGAGAGTTTTAGGTCTGGGTTGAGGCGCAGTCTGGCTGCTGGCCCATGTGGGGGTGGGTTATGTGGGTCTGAGAGCGGCGGGGAGATGGGCGGCACTGACTGCAGTGGCAACTGCACTGACTCTGGCTGTGGCTGGAGAGACAGATGTAGGAGGAGTCTCAAGCTCCGGGGGAGGGGAGCGGGAGCTTGAAGAGTCATGAGCAGGTGGAAAGACAATATCTTCCTCCATATCTCCTTCAAATATTAGAGGAGCAGTGGGTCGCTTCTTTGGCTCCCTGGGAGAGCTCCAGATAAAGTTTCTGAAACCTTTGCCTGGCTCTGTTTGCTAATGATGAATCACCTTCAAGGCAGTAGATTTGGGGCAATTTCAAGCCAGGAGTCGATGTACGGAAATTGATCAGTGTGGCCTGGGTTCCAGGTGACTATTAGCCAAACCTGCTGCACTATTTGAGCATCTAACGTCCCTTCTGGAGGCCATCCTACATTGAATGTGGGCCATTCTAGTTCACAAAGTTTCCTTAACTTCTTGGGTGTCGTTGTCACCCCATGGTAACCTGAAAAACCCTTTTAACACTTTTTGGTCACAACCTCTAAAATCGTAGGCTTACTCTGTTTTCATCCCATTATTAATTTTTTTCTCATATTTGGTGACACAAAGACGGACAAAGTTAGGGTATACCGCCGATGAAAGGACTATTCAGATACTCCTCTGGTCGCATTCCTGAGGGAAAGTTTAGGTGAGGTTTGATTATAGTGGACTCGGCTTTGTGACTTGTGATGGGAATCTGATCTGATACCGCCCTAGACCTTATACTCTCACAATTACTCAGGGGAGCCCATTCAGACTCCATAGACTTTTGGGGACCTTAAGGGCGCCCGTCCATAAAGCCACAAACTGTAACTCGACAGGCAACCCTGGCTTAGCTGTACATCGTCTCTCTCTCTCTGTCTCTCTGTCTCTCTCTCTCTCTGTCTCTCTCTGTCTCTCAGTCTCTCTCTCTCTCTCTGTCACACACACAACACACACACACACACACACACACACACACACACACACACACACACACTCGCCCGCGTGCGCGTGCGCACCAGAGTCTATTACATTTCCCTCCACAAAATTTTCTACCAGGGACACCTATTAAGACCTCTGGGGATTGATCATGTCCCCCTTCCACTCTTTTGCGTATGCTTGACTTCTTCAGGGCCCGGCCTTACCAGGTCCATGGAGCAGGACCTGCCCAAGACAACGGAAAAGAAAGCTGCTGAAATTCAGGCAGAGCATGCACTTTCTCCCTTGTGAGAATTTGCTTTGCCACCACCTCGCCGTTCTCCCAAACCGGTGGCAACAATGGACCAGTGCGGTTGGGTTTCCTGGTCAGCAATCTAGTATGTTATGGAACCAGGCTGGAACACTGGAGGAAAAACCAAGTGGCACTCAGAGAGTTTGGTCAGAGAGTTTGACTCACCAAACATCTGAGCGTAGAGTAAAGTGGGGAAGGTAATTTATAGTCGTCAGCTTCCATATCTGTGGGGGTTTTCGCACATGCACCAAACAAAGGAAGAAGAACCCAGAAGCGAGGTCTCTAAGCTAGAGACCAGAGTCTGTTTGAGCCCCGTTGACCATCTTTGGAGTACTTTATTCACTTCTCCAACAAGAGTAGAGCTCTAAATACCACATAATATATGCTCATTAAATCTATATTAAGTGAATAGTTCTATTGTTTCTGTATCGGACATATAACAAGAATTTTGACAATCTATATGGTAAGAGTCCCCAGACCATCACATTATAGGGATTTCAAGGTTGTCTAGTACCCACACAATATTAAGGTTTGGTTACAACCACCATAAGCTAACCCTACAACCTCACATCCTGGATCATATAATGCCCCTATCTCCTCCTCATTCACAATCTTTTGCAACAGAGTGCAGACAATTCCATAATGTGGTCTTGATTCAGAAAGCCACATTCCTCAGTTTCTCTCAGTCAGACAGAATGAAATCTGACTGTGAACGTCTGCCAGTAATGTTGCAATAGAGATGAAGAAGATCAATTCAAGTGGACTCCCTGAGCTGACCCCTAGAATCTCTTTAGGGCATGAGTACAGTTAAATAGAAATGCTGCACTCAGAAATATGTCTGCTGCTTATCCAAGGAACAAACAGCAAGCATTTAAAAAAGTAATCCGTTTCCCTGCAGAACAGCTTAATCAGGGAGAGTGAGTGGTGCAAAGTGGGTCAATTCTTCTCTATGGCCTTAACTATTGTAGAGACACAGTTCAACCTATGGGGGTGTTTAACAGAAACATGAAACCTGAGAGCTGCCATTGTTGGGTAACAATGTTCTCTAACTGTGCCTTATGCATTGACATGATAATCCAAGGGAGACAAGCATTAATTATAAGTGGCTTAGGGGCGGCTAGGTGGCGCAGTCGGTTAAGCGTCCGAGTTCAGCCAGGTCACAATCTCGCGGTCCGTGAGTTCGAGCCCCACGTCAGGTTCTGGGCTGATGGCTCGGAGCCTGGAGCCTGTTTCCGATTCTGTGTCTCCCTCTCTCTCTGCCCCTCCCCTGTTCATGTTCTGTCTCTCTCTGTCCCAAAAATAAATAAAAAAAACGTTGAAAAAAATTTTAAGTGGCATAGAAGTGGACAGTTTCTACATGCTTCATCACCTCTATGTAATAATTAGTCCTGTCTGCTCTTTGCACGTGAACATTCCGTTGTTGGTCATTTTCCCCAAGATAGAAATGGTCCCTTGTGCTTCAGTGGGCTTGTAAACTTAGCCTTCCTGTATAGGGTTGGAGACATCCAAAGGGCATCTCTTGGTACCTGTTGTTTCATTTTGTTCGATAGTTATGGACCTACCCCGATAAAAGGATTCGCAATTTTCTTAGTATGTCTTAAGACTGAATTGGAAGCCCATTTTCTGTAGTCAATTCAACTTAACCAAGAGAGTATTACATGTCAGACATTGTGAAACATATAACTGAAGGAATATTACCTCACAAAGATTGACCCTCAAAATCAGTACACCTTACTAATGATGCCTTGTTTTTTGGAAGGTCATGAAGGTGCGGATCAAGGGAAGAATGGATTAAAATTAAATAGAACCAATAAGAAAATATACAAGTACATTTGCCCTTAGTACGGATAACCAATAATTCATGAAATGTTGTTTATTTCATTTATTTATGTGTATGTGTATGTGTATGTGTATGTGTATGTGTATGTGTATGTGTATGCTTATACTGGGCTGTGGCGAAATATGTGTTCCTTACAGTAGATTGGGGATAAAATATTTGAAAGACGCTGTGCTAATGCACCTTATCAAGCTTCCTGGTGCCTCTGTAGCTTGGGTTCTTGATAGGGCTTAGGTTCATCCGCTTCATGCGCTTGCATGAAATTTGGAAAATATGATGGCTAATTTTATGTGTCAACTTTACTGGGCCACAGAGGTCCAGATGCTTGGTGAAACGTTTTTCTGGTGTTTTGTGATGGGAAATACTTGAGTCTGTACAGTGAGTAGAACGGATTATTTTCCTAATGTAAGTGGGCCTTATCTAATCAGTGAGAAGGCCTGAATAGAATAAGGATGATTCTCCCAGGGATACTAGGGAATTGCTCTTGCCTGCCTGAAAGTCTTTAAACTGGGACATTGGCCTCTTCCCCGGATTCAGACTGAAACAGCAGCTCTACCTGAGATTCAAGCCTGCCAGCCATTGGACAAGAACTATGCCATCAGATCTCGTGGGTTTCCAGCTAGCCAACACATCCTGAAGATCTTGGGACTTGTCAGCGTCCACATTTATGGGAGCCAATTCCTTATAAGATATATAAATAAATAAATAAACAAACAAACAAACAAACAAACAAATAAATAAATAAATAAAACATTCATAAATATATAAATATATTTATAGTAATAGATTCATATTTTATGTGAATGTATTTACATAAATATAAACAAATATAAATATATAAATATATTATATATTATAATATATATTATATATATATATGAGAACCAGAAATTTTCTCTGTTGAATCTTATTAATTCAGAAGGTGAAAAGTATTATCTATTGGTTCTACAGCTGTTTTTTTTTTTTTTAAACTAATGTGGTAGACATTATTCTAAAGAAAAAAAAAATAGCCCCCAACGATCCATACCTTACAGCTGACAACCCATGAATATGAAGAGAGACCATTTCTATAGTCGTGTTGTATTATAGAGAGAGATTTTCTGGATCAACCTAGTATCATCATGAACCCATGCATCATAAACCCAACCAAAGCATAGAGTTTTCTCTGGCTGGCCATCCCACAATCTGAAAATGAAGACCTCAGTTGTATAATTGCAAGGAACTTAATTGTCCGAAACCCAAATAATCTCAGAAGTAGATTTCTCCAGATAAGAACCCAACCTACTGACACTTGACTCTTACCTAGTGATACCCTAGGCCCAGAACACCAGTGAGTCTGCCTGGACAGACCAGTGAGTCTGCTGGGGTTATTCTGCCAAGACAATTCTGCAGGGTTGTCTTTGGATTCTGGGAGTGCAGTGTACACCCCACTTAACTAACACTTCTCCTGATGGTTTGAACACACAATTCTTCATATTAAGTCCCTGCTTGGATATAAGGTAATTTCTGCCATATGCTACTGAAATTTGACTATTTTATTTCCACATATCTCCTACTTGGTAAATGCAATGATACCTGTAGCTTATTTCAAACTCAAGTAAAACAAAACACAAAACTCTAAAGAACGGACCACTCCTTACCTCTTGAAACTATCTCTTCTTTTGTGTTTGATAACATTTGACTCTCCTGGTTTCTCTTATATATTCCCTCTACTAATTTTCATTCTATTCTCCTGCCTCATTTCCATTCATCAAGCATGCATTGAGCACGTACTATATTGTAGGCACTGTATACAAAGTACAGAGGTCTTATCTAGAACTATTAATGGACCTTGTTATCCAGGGATCTGCCACTGTGTAAACAAATTAACTATAGTGAGTTGATAACATCTGTAATAGTGGTGGATAAATGTACCCTGGAATTGCAAAGAAGAAAACACATGATTCTCTAGGTACCCAGGGAGTGCTTTACACAAATGAGAGTCACTTGAAGTGAGTCTTCTAGAGAAGACATATTTCAAATCAACAGAGTAAGGAAGGGCATTGCAGGCAGGAAAAAAAAAAGAGAGAGAGAGAGAGAGAGAGCAAGACACGGAAGTTTGAAAATGTGACACATTAAAGGAGTAGCAAAGTTTCCTTTGGATGGATTTCATGTGGGAATGGGAGATTGGTAAAGAGTGAGGATTAATGTAAAAGATGACATATGAATTGGATCCTAGAAACAGTTAACAGGAGATAGTTATGGTGCCCGAATGTCGTTGATGACTACCCATTGTATTCAAATAAACCTGAAGACACTTCTTGGCTTAGTGAGAACGTTGCTCATCATCTGATTAATTCTATAAGTTTAATCTAATCTTATGTTCCTCTTCTCTACCAACCATTCACTCATTTACTCATTTATTTCTTTAGTCAGAGAGGGTATGTGTGGGATACATATCATGAAGAATGTGAAAGTCATTATAAGGACTTTGACTTTTATTTTCGATGAGATGGAAAGTCAGTTGAGTAGTCTGACCAAATTCACATTTGAGTTTGTTTTATCTATCTATCTATCTATCTATCTATCTATCTATCTATCTATCTATCTATCTATCTATCTATCTTTCTTTCTATCTATCTATCATCTATCTATTTTTTAATTTAAAGAGAGTGCCCACAACAGTTTAGAGGGAGAGAGAAACTGAGACAGAGACAGAGAGACAGAGAGAGAGAGAGAGAGAGATCTCAAACAGGCTCCATGCCTAATTCATGCCTAGCTCAGATACTAATACAGGTTCTGACCCCATGACGTCATGCTTTCTGGATCATGACCTGCGCCAAAATCAAGAGTCAGATGGCTAACCACCTGAGCCACCCAGGTGACCCTAATTTGTATGTTAAACAAATCACTCTGACTACTGTCTGGGGAGCAGGTTGGAGTGGGAAGCAAGCATACAAGCAACAACAGCAACAAAATAAGGAGGTTACTATAGTAATCCTGAAATAACTTCCATCCTGAATAAGGATGGAAGAAGGGGACATAGTGAAAAATTATGATCATGTGTATATTATAAATGTGGATATAATAGGATTGCTTGTGGTTTGAATATAAGGGATGAGAAAAACAGATATAAAAGATGACACCAATGTTGGTTTTTTTTTGTTTTGTTTTGTTTTTGTTTTTGTTTTTGTTTTGTATTTGTTTTTTTTTTTTTTTTTGGCTGGACCACAGGTTGGTGGTAGTTTTAAGTTGTCTGTTCAGATCATGGGTTTTAGGGGAAACATCAGGACTTGCTCTTTTCACATGGTGATTTTGAGATGCTTATCAGACATCCAAGCTGCCTTTTTTTGAATGTAGTTAGATATAGGCATCTGGAGTTTAAAGTAAGAAGTTTAGTGTGGACTCTAGCCTGGATTATTTAGCATGCGATCACATGAGATCAGCTAGGGAGTGTGAATGGATGAGCGAGAAGACATGCAAGGACTGGGCTCTGGGGTCTCTAACTCTTAAAGTACTGCAGGATGTGGAAAACCTAGCGAAGGAAACTAGACACAGTGGCCACTGAAGGAGTAGGCGAGACATGAGGAGGCTCTGGAGTCCAGGAAGCCTGGTAAGGAATTTGTTTCAAGGAAGGAGGTATCAAATTGATCAAGTGCTGATGGCAAGTCAAATAGAATGACGTCAAATAAATGATCATCAAGGTCACGTGGGGGGGTCACTTGGTTAAGTGTCTGACTATTGGTTTCATCACAGGTCATGATCTCATGGTTTGTGGGTTCAAGCCCCAGGTCGGGCTCCATGCTGACAGTGTGGAGTCTGCTTAGGATTCTCTCTATGCCTCCATCTGTCTCATATCCTCCCCTGCTCACTCTCCCTTTCTTTCAAAATGAATACATACACTTGAAAAATTATTAAAATATAAATAATCACTGTGTTTTGCAAAGTGGATGTCATTGACATGTGATGAGAAGCATTTCAGTAGCACCTG
The DNA here is from genome assembly GCF_028749965.1 of Puma concolor. Classification (NCBI taxonomy): domain Eukaryota; kingdom Metazoa; phylum Chordata; class Mammalia; order Carnivora; family Felidae; genus Puma; species Puma concolor. The sequence continues at coordinate 1,877,504 of NW_028240225.1, forward strand.
GGAAAAGCGGAATGGGAGTGGATTCAACAGAGAATTGGAGGAGAATGACTGTAGACAGGGAGTAAGGCAGTTCTTTCAAGGAGCGTTGTGACAAAATGAGGGCGAAAAATGAGGCAGCAGTGGGAAGGGAAGGGAGCAGGGTCAAGAGAGGGCTTTGCTTTTTCTTTCTAAAATTTGAGAAATAAAAGCATTTTTGTAATTTCCATATTTCTGATGGAAATGTTGATATGGCAGAGTGGGGGATAACTGTTGACAGAAATGTTCTTAACAGGGCAAGAGTGACTTTGGTCTAGTGTCCAAAAGATAATTGGCTCAGAGTGGAATGTACAGATCCTTCATGTTAATGTTGGTGAAAGCAGAGCACAAGGAAATAGATGTAGATGGAATGGTAGATGCGATAGGTGATTTTGCAAAATCTCTTTTCATTGACCTGGTTTTCTCAGTGCGGTAATAGGCAAAGTTATAAGACCAGAGTGAAGAAGGGTTGGGAACAGTTGGAAGTTTGTGGAGAAGGAAGTTGTGAACTAGAGGTCTAGGGGTGTGAGGAAGTAGCCTTCTGACCTCACTTGAGTCAGTGGCCGTCAAGTAACTTTTGCGCTGCTTTCCTCCAATTACATAGGATGTTGCTATGTGCAGGAACTAGATTGAACTTCCTGCGGTTCCCCACTTCTTTACCTTGGCATAGGTAAGGTTGCATCTGCCTGAGAAGCCCTCTCTACCATAATCACTCATATTTCAAAATTGCCTCAACCATTACTTACTTAATCCCACCAGGCAGAGTTAATTAGTCCCTTCTTGGAGCTCTTGTGGTACCATGTGCAGTGCCCTGTACCGTAATTTTTGTCATATTGTAATAATTTGCATCCCTGTCTCCCTAGATAATTTAGCCACTCCTTGAGGGGGACAATTTGGTCATTGCAGCTCCTAGTATACAGGTTGACTTATGGGTAGCTTTTGTTAATTGTCAATTAAATTGAGTTGAATTGAATGGAGTTGGATTGAATTGAATGTACTGAATTGAAGTGAATTGAATTGAATTGATTGGAGAGAATTAGTAGAAAGAATTGGCAGGTAGGAGAGGCAGAGCCTCGAAACAGTGGTGACATTTAGAACAAGACTTTTCTGATCTACAAGGAGAGGAACTCCTGCTCATGAGAGTGGGAAAGGTAACTGTTTCCTCACCTGTAGTGGTGGAATGAATGGAGCCGAAACCCCAAAAGAACTTCTGTAAATTGTGTCAACAATTCTTACTTCTATACTGTTTGCTTTGAGGACCAAAAGAGTTCATATATGCAGAAGGATTTTGTACATAAAAATGTGCTACATAATGTAAGTTACTCTTTCTCACAACACTCTGTGCCAAGATAAAAGAAATGTGTTGATTTTATATATTTTACTAAAGGGTAGCATGTATAACAGAGGAAGAGAAGGACGGGTTTAAAAAAAAAAACAATGATGATAGTTATACTCGTCTTGTTGACCTTTCTAGTCTTCAAAGTCTCTTTAGAAGATATCATCATGGTCTCCTTCAGTTACAGATGTCTCTTATTGTCTCTGAGACAATAGCCCTATTATGATCTAATTTGCTAAGCCAGGTGGTGTGGAAGACAGATAAAACTGCCAGCTCATTCTGCAGGAAGCAGCATATAAGGAGCCCGCTGATCTGATAGGCTTGTGTCACAATGCACAAGTTTGGGAATTGCCCAGGCTCAGAAAAGGCCAGTTTTTTGCAACATTATAAAACTCAAGAGAACTCTTTAACACAGAGGCGATGTTCACAGTTCCACAGCAATAACATGTCTGATTCTTGATGCTGACTAGAAGTCAACCAGTTATTTTAACACAGGTTTTAACTCTTATTGGTTTCACTTCACTTTCCCTTACATTTCAGGTTTCTTAAGGGCAGGGACCATGTTCTGGGCTTCCTAACCTTTGCCCACACATGTCTTCCATGGTATTTCATGGGCGCTCCGTTATCATCTGTTATTAATTGGGTTTTTTAGTAGGTGTCAGGCAGCTTTCATGGTGACCACGTATAGGCAGAGCATAAAGAGGTGGCAATAGTGGAGCTTTCTCTACCATATGAACCACATGTTACTCTCTTAAAATTCCTGGAATATATGTATGATGTCCTGTATGAATGATTGTGAGTTTATGACACTCATATTCTACTCCTTTTCCCCAACAGTTTAAAATGCCTTTATGGCAGTTTACCTTCCTTTCATTCCCTAACTTAAAATAATTTACTTCTTTGGCTTTGGACTACCTGCCTACATGCTAATAGATGCATCACTAGAAAACATGTTTGCATTTTGATGTGTTCTTAGCAGGCTGCCTTACTTGCCAAGTCTGCTGGGTGGGTTGGATAACACTGTTATTTCTGGGAGGATCTTCTAAGATACAAGTAGATTTCTTGGGCAAAGTAGCATGTTGAGTCCGTCATCATTTGGAGTGAAACTCAGTCTACGTCCAGTAGACTTGGTCCCATTGGTCACATGAAGGAATGAAAAACAGGCCATATTCGTTTTGATGTCATAACATTCTGGGACATGTAGTGATGGCCATGAGGAAAAAAAAAAAAAGAATCAGACTGGGGACTCCATTTAAGAGATGACTCAGCAAGCAGAATCAAGATGCCAGAATGAGGAACAAAGATAAATGCTGTGTAGGTTCTAGAGGTTGGACACATTGCTCCACCAGAGAGAAAATTCCTTCAGGGTTAGGGGAGAGGCTGGATAGTGATCTACAGGCCCCTTGTTACCACCTCCAGGCCATGATCTTTCTACTCCCCTGCAATTCCTGCCTTCACCTCCTTAGTCCATCTATTCAATCCCAGAGTGCTACCCTTTTCTTCATGGAAATTTCTGGAGTCCCTTCCTACTCCTCTTTCTTCTCACGTTGCTCCTACCTCTGTTGTGGGCAATTTCAGAATCCTGGTAAAATTGCTCTAGCAATGTAGCTTCAGGGTTCTTTAAATTTTCTGGGTCCCACAACCTTAAGAGTCAGTTTCCTCCAGTAGCTAACTTCCGTGATGGTATTTGAGCTCTATGATCATCCAGATGTCTTCTGCTAGAATGTCAAACTTAACGTGTCAATATCTGAGAAGATAACCTCCCCTAACCAGGTGCCTCACTACTTGACTTCACAACTTCTCTTCTTCAGCCCGATAGAGACTTGTGGTCCCTCCTTCCTCCCTCTCATTTCCCTGCATATCATCCCTTGTGGCTCCACTTCCCTTCCTAATGCAGTGTATACACCTCAGTATGTCACTTTGTGCTGGAACGTCCTAGTCCTCTGCTGCATCTGCGTTGGTGGCCTTGAAGCTTGGCTGAGTCCTCCACCCTGTCAGCCCATCCTCTGTGTCACTCAGCCCAGTGAACTGTTACAGGGACTCACAGTCACTAGGGTCACTCACTCTAATTTTATGGTTGTGGATGTCAACATACACCCACAGCTTCTTGCCAATCTTAAGCGGTCTTCTCCCCACAGCAGCTATTCCATATCTCCATCATTTCCCTCAACCTATCTTTTTCACCTTTCCCTGAGAAATGGCTCTTATTTCATCAATAGAACGTAGATTGTAGACACCTTCAAACACTCACTCAGACCTCATAATGACACCTTTCAACACAAGTTTCAACCACAACCGCAGTATGAGAGACAAAAATGTTCCTATTCCCACTCTAGATTCATTAATTCATTCGGCAATCACTGAGAGCCAACTGAGTCTTACGAAGCACTGTGCTATATGCTTGGGACATTAGAGATGAGGGGGTAGACCCTACTCACAAGGCGCTTACAGTCACAAGGAGCTTACAATCATGTAGGGGAGACAGAAATTATGGTGTAATGGTCCAAAGATGCACGGAGCATTAGGAGAGTGTGAAGGGAAAATCGATGTAACTCAGCCTTCAGGGATAGGAGATGAAGTGTGTAAAGGGACTATTCAGATGGGGTGGTATCTTGAACTAATCCTTAAAGAGTGAGTAGGTATTAATTAGGCAAGGTTGGAGTAGGAAGGAGACAAGAGGTTCAGGCATTACACAGTAGAGAAAAATCACACTGAATGTAGGGAGAGGGTATAAGTAAAAATTGGAAATTGACTCATTCCAATTCTTGACTGTGTCCTACGCTTTGTGAAGAGGTCATCTCACAAAGAACCACAAACGAGCACATGTTCCCAAAATTTCCTTCTCCATTTTTTATTCTTTATCCTAGTGTAATTCCTCTCATTCCCTCACCAGTATGATTCAATTAGTAACTCACTTCTGTGGATACTATGGCAACCACATTCCCTCTATGCTGCACCCTTCTGTATCTTTGCTTGGCATCAGTGGAGCCTCATGATGGAGCTCATATCTCTACTCCCCTTAGAGTGGACTTTGTAACATGCAAAAGTTATTCCATCACTGCCTTCCAAGCTGTGGTTCCCCCACACTCCAGCATGAGAGAAAACACCTTTCCCATCCACACCCTGCCCCCACCTTTGCATCCTTACTGGTCCTGGGCCAATTGTTCATGGCCTTAGACACTCTCATGATCAACTATCAGCAAATTCCTTAATATGCCCTATTGTTTTATGCCTAGATGTCTTCCCTATCACCATGGGTATGTTTTGATGAAGCATCTTAATTGGTACGTATTTTAAGGCAGGCTAAAATAACTATCAAATATCTAACCTATTATCTCTTTTTTTTTTATTTGCCAGATAACAACGGTAATAGATGACCTTTTTTTTTTCATTTTTAATTTTCTATTACTGAAGTATAGATTACATACAGTGTTATTTTAGTTTCAGGTGTATAAAATAGCGATTTGATAATTCTATACATTATTCATAGTGCTCTCCGTGGTAAGTGTAATCATCATTTTTCACCATATCGTGTTGTTGTAATGTCAACTATATTTCCTGCGCTGTACTTTTCATCTCTGTAAGTTATGCATTCTATGACAGGAAGTTTGTAACTCTTAGTCACCTTTCCCTATCTCACACACCCCACCCCCTCCTTTATTGTAACCAGAAGTTTGTTGTCTATATTGAAGAATCTGTCTTTTCTTTTTCTCTTTTGTTTTTTAGCTTCTACATAAAAGTGAAATTATATGGTATTTCCTTTTATCGGAATAATCCCATGTAGCATAATACCCTCTAGGTTTACACATGTTGTTGCAAACGGCAGGGTTTTATTCCTTTTTTTTTTTTTACAATTAAATTATATTCCATTATATGGACACTACATTTCTTTATGTATTCATCTGTTGACAGACTCTTGGGCTGCTTCCATAGCCGGGCTATCATAAATAATGCTTTAATAAACACAGAGGTCCATGCCTCTTTTCAAATTGGGGTTTATGTTTTCTTTAGGTAAATACCCAGTAGTGGAATTATTGGATGATATAGTACTTCTGAGTTAATTTCTTGACGAACCTGCATTCTGTTTCCTAGAGTGGCTGCACCTATTTACATTCCCACCAAGAGTGCATTGGTGTTACTTTTTCTCTTACCTTCTCACCAATACTTGTTATTTCTTGTCTTGCTGATACTAGGCATTCTGTCGGGTGTGAATTGATGTGTCATTGTGGTTTTGATTCAGGTTTCTCTGGTTAGTGATGTTGAGCATCTTTAATGTGTCTGGTGTTGTAGTAGACACTCTTAATTGATCCCTTTCCCCTTCCCTTTTGATTCTTTCCAGGCTGATGACGACACTGATGATGTCATCTGACATCTTAACTCACCATTTTATTCTTCTATCAAAGGTCATACATTACTTCAAGTGTCCTGCTTTCCGGCTTCAATTTATGTTGTTTCCAATGTGTTACATGACGTCCCTTTCACGAGTCCCTCTAGGGCACCCCTACTCAACTTTTATTACTACCCACCGTCTCTAATACTCTTAGAAAGTTGCTCTAGTTACTTATCCTGGTCCAACACTCTCTTTCTATGCCCCGACTCTAATCTCTATACACACTTCAATTGACACCTCTTACACTTAATTTTTTTTCCTAATGTTTATTTTTTATTCATGTATTTTTATTTTTGGAGGAGAGAGAGACAGAGCATCTGTGGGTGAGAGGCAGAGAGACAAGGAGGTGTAGACCAAAGCAGCCTCCAGCTCTCAGCTGTCAGCACAGAGTCCTACATGGATCTTGAACTCACAAGCTGTGAGATAATGGCCCAAGCTGAAGTCAGCCCCTTAACCAACTGAGTCACCCAGGTGCCCCAACACATCTTACATTTTCATGTCTCCAATAGGACTAAATATTTCTGTGGACCAGGACTATCCATTCATGAAGTTCTAGCACCTCCTACAGTTTGGGAATAAAATAGACACTCAATAAATTGATGCTCAATTGAGAAATAAAGGAATGAATGGGTCTGAAGACAAAGGGCTCAATAAAGACTTTTGTTCCTATGAATTCACCCCAGAGTAACACTAGAGCATTTGATTTCAACTGGAGGGTCCTTTAGCCAATCGTGGGAGAATTTACCATATTCTAAGAGTTGTAAGCTGAGAGAGTAAGATTTTTTTGAAGAAATATGAAAGGTAATTTAATTTCCTAACAGGCCAAGCTGTGTAAGCTTAACCTTAAGAACTATATGATGTAAGATGATTCTGGATCATGATGAAACTCAAGTGCTGTGAGAGCCGTGACAACATGGGGAACACACAGTAAGGACCACAGTAGTCCCGGAAGTGCTGTCCTGTATGAGAAAAGAGGGTTTAGTGACCCTGTATGGAGGGAGAGGATAAAGGGTGGGCAGAGTAGGGAGGGGAGGAAGTTGGGATCCAAACTGCAATATTGAAATATCAGAGGAGAGTTATTGTCATGTTCATAAACTTCCCTATATATATCCCAAGGAAAACTTTTTTTTCCTTTAATGAGCTTTTTAAAGGTAATATACACATTGTAAAAATTCATATAGTAGCAAAACGAGTTATTCAATGAAACTAAATCTATGTCTTCGCTAGGCCTCCATTATTCTTCCCCAGAGGAGACCACTTTTAACAGTTTGTAGGTTTTTTTTTCCTGAATCTCAAGGTATGTACTTTGCATACATATATATATATATATATATATGTATGCATAGCTGGTACCAAGATATTATCTACACTTCTCCATTTTATAGAAACATGATTTTTGTGATTGTGAAAAGGTATGACATGAGATTTGCCCTGTTAAAAATTAAAGTGTCTGGTCCAATGGGACATTATTTTTTAAATAGACTTCATGGTATTTCCTACCCTGGCTGCATTCGAGGTATTTAATCTGTCCCCTGTTTATGTGTATTTAATTTGTTTGTAGTCTACGACTATAGAAAACAATGCTGCCGTGAAAGTCCTTGTACATATGTTTACCTGCCAGAGTCCAGCAGAGTGTGGGTGGTGCCTCGAAAACCTTACCTGGAAAGAGTTTAATGGAGGAACTAGGAACACAGGTGCTGGTGAGATAAACGGCCTCCAAACTAAGTAGTTGAGTCCTTGGGGACTAGCAAGAGAAGACTTCACCTCTCCCAGGCACCAAGGGACAAGGAAAGGACAAGTGTTACTAGAAGCCAATGAGCCCACGGCTGGGAGAGAAGCCACCTAACAGGAGATGTGGCCATAGACTGAGGAATAAGCCACTGCCAAAATTCCAGAGTTCAGAGTACATATAATGACTGCTTTTCTTTTGCTCTCTGGCTACCTGTTAGTATACCTGCCAACTATGGATGGAAGCCAGACGGCAAGAAAGCCTCAACGATGCAGTCCATGGAGGTTAGCTTACTGGCAGGCCTAGGATGATCAAAAATATATCTTCAAGCATGAATGGAGGATTAGCAGTCCCTGGCTTAATATTGTTTGACTTATAGTTATTGGACCTCACAATGGTGTGAAAATGATAGCATTGTTAACAAATTGTACTTTGAAGAGCACCTGGCTGGCTCAGTGGTGTAAGCATCTGACTTTAGTTCATGTCAAGATCTCACGGTTCGTGAGTTCAAGCCTGCCTCAGGCTATGCTGATAACTTGCATCCTGGGGCTGACTTGAGATTCTGTGTGTGTGTCTCTCTCTCTCGGCCCCTTCCATGCTCGCACTCTTTCTGTCTCTCTTTCTCTCCAAACTTGAATAAACATTAAACGTTTTCGAAGATAAATTGAATTTCAAATTTAACTTTTTGACCTCTCCCAGTGCTAATGAGAGGCGATACGACCCTCTCCTGTGATGCCTGGCAGAGCATCCAGCCACATCCAGTCCACCACATGATCATGGTGGTGAACAATCTATATGCTTACAGCCATTCTGTACTCACACAACCGTTGTGTTTATGCTTTCAACACAGTATTCACTGAAATACATGAGACAGTTAAACTTTAATGGAACATAGGCTGTGTGTTAGATGAGTTCTCATAATTTCAGCTCATGCAACTATTCTGAACACACATAATAGAGGCTAGACTAAACTATGATATTCAGCACTTTACGTGTGTTACATGCATTTTTGGGTTAGAATAGTTTCCACTCACACTGGTTTTATCTAGTGGTGACTCCATCCTAAATCAAGGAAGATTTGTAATGTAAAAATCTTGGGAAATTTTTAGACTGGAATTGTGGTATCAGTAGGACAGAAAGAACCTCTTCCACATCCATTCCTCCACCTCCTTCCCTTGCAGGTTATTACCAGCGCTGAGCTGTGCCGACGGGCACTCAGAATTAGGACTACATACCCCAGCTTCCCTTACAGCCAAAACAATATAAGAGGAAGTGTCATGTGGCAGCTTCTGAGAAAGTTGAGACACCTGTGTGTCTTGTGTCCTTTATTTTTTCTTTGATGTCATTCACATGCTGCCTTGGATCCTGAACTCTAGGGCCAAACCGTTTGGATGGAAAATGAACTGAGATTCTTCCAGCAAGAGCTGGTAGGAAATAGATTTCTATGCACTTCATAGAATACAGCTGCCGAATCAGACTTGAACTGTATACCTCCAAAGTTCATTGATTTGGGAGAGAAATCCACTTTTACCCTGTTAAAACCATAGTTCTTCCTTGTTCTGTGTCGTGGGGAAAAACCTAACCCTCATGAAGGTGTACAGATAACAGGTATAAATATGTTGAGTTTTTATGGATATTGTCAAGTTTGGTATTGTAAACTAAATTTTTAATACTGAGTTTGAATTCAGCTACTCCATTCACAGCACATGTCTTAAACTTCTTGTGCCTCTGATTTCTCAGAGGGGTAGTAATATAAAGCACTTCATTTTGTTGTTATGAGGAATAATTAAATTGAACTATGTGAAATAGATCAGTGTCTGTCCAACATGCCAAATACTCAATAAATGTTATTAGTGTTATTTTTACCATTATCATGTTAAACTGTCTTCCAAAGAAGAGGTACCAGTTCGCCAATTACATTTCTGAAATGCCTCTTTCCTCTTCCCTTATCTATAGTGGGCATTACCAATGTTTTTGTCCAATAGAAGAGTAGTAGTATTTCATTTTTATTTGCAATTGCTTTCCAAAATTGTGGTGGTACGTCTTTACAGTTTTTAAAAGTCATTTATGCTTGTTTTCTGGTGAACTTCCTTTTTCTTTCCTCTATTCCTTCTATTGGATATTTGTTTTGTTTTACACTGTGGCTTAAAAAAAAAGCAATATAAGCATTATGGGAATTTGTCTTCTGTGTTTCTATTGGTGGGGCAAATATTTCCACTAATTTTCTTTGCCTTTTTTTTAATTTTTTTTATTTTTTTAACTTAATGTTTATTTATTTTGTGAGAGAGAGAGAGAGAGAGCAGGGAAGGAGAAGAGAGAGAGGGAGACACAGAATCTGAAACAGACTCCCGACTCTGAGCTTTCAGCAAAGAGCTAGATGCAGGGCTCAAACCCACAAACCAAGAGATCGTGTCCTGAGTCGAATTTGGAGGCTTAACCTACCAAGCCACCCAGGCAACTCACTTTTTTTTTTTCTTTTCCTGTTTTTTTTGTCTTTATTTTTTCTTTACAAAATTAAAAAATATATGTTCAATATAATAAAAATGATCCTTCTCTACTATCGTTACATCTGAGCTTAATGTCCACCCCTATTTTAGAAAGATCATTGTCATTCTGGATTATAAGAATAATTCCCCCATATTTTCTCCTAGGACTTCATAGATTGACTTACATAAAAAAATATCTTCTCCATTTGTAATAAAACTGGGGAAGGCAGTGAGATAAGATTTCAAGTGATTCTAAAGATGACTGTGTTGATGCGTTGGCAAAAATGAATGCTTTGACACTTACATCTTGCCTAAGAAAGTTATATTTTCCTTTGATCCACGTAAAAGACACTTCTTAAACAACATGTGGGAAACCATCCTCCTTGCACGTATGGGGTAAGCTTGCCTCCTGGGCTTTTTTGTTTCTTTTTTTTCTTTTTCTTTTTTTTTTTTTTTTTTACTCTTAGGGGGAAACGCATAGGTTGTTTATAATGGAATTTTGTATTTCCAGATTAAGGTGCTGCCAGGTACAGCATAACTAATTTCCCAGTTTATAAGACTGCCTCTCACACACTGCCTCTCCCTGGTGGTAGGCAAAATTTCCTTGTCTGCAACCAGGGCCATACTGCCACTTGTTCACAGGTTAAGTAATGATGCCAAGACATTTTTATGCCTATGCTAACAATGACCCACCTGTGGACAAGTGCAGGCAGATACTGCCGACCTTTTAAGGCCAGGGAGGGGTTTGAGCCCATGGCCTTCCACTGGGTTCCACCATTGTTTCTGCTCTCTCTGGTGTTTGTCAGTTGTTATCATCACGTTTGAGAACACACGCTCTAGAGTAAAACTATCTGACTATGTACTTCCATCTTGAGCTATAGGGAAACAAATAAAGTCCCCTTACCTTTTTTGTTCTTTGCTTTCTCTTTTGTGAAACGGGCATTATCACAGTGTGGAAATTCAATAATTAAATAAATAAATACATAAGTGCTTAAAATTTCTTAGAAACAAACGCTCAGTAAATATTAAGAAGGCTTTTCCCAATAGAGAATAGAAAAATAACTTTCTTGTTTTCTCCTAGGATTTTATAGATGCATTTTTATAAGAAAACATATAACATTGGTAACAATATTATAGCATATAATAATATGACATAATGCAAATTAAGACATTTATACGAAAAGTATTGACTTCATGAATAGTATCATTGTTACTATCATTCGAACAATGCATTAGCTTTGAAAGTTTCACTTAGTTATATACTAAATTTGCATATGCTTTGAACCTACTTCTGGATTCTCTATGATGATTCATTCATTCAGCTGAACCACATTTGCTTTATAACATAATTTTTTATCTGGTAGAACTCACCTAATACATATGCTTCCTTTTCAGAAAAATTTTTCTGAATCAGCTTGAATTTTGGTATTTATACAAAAATCTTAGAACCAGCTGATCTGATTTTAAAAATCCATATTTTATTGGGCTTGCAACAAACTTCCATAGTAATTTAGTTGGCATTCTTACAATAATAACTTTTCCTATTCCAACAGAGGGAATGTTTATATTTAAGCTTTTTTTAAAAAAATATCTCTCAGATGAGTTTAAAGTTTTCTGAAAGGCTTATTTATATACTTCTTTCATGTTTCTTGTTAAGTTCCCTCCTTCCTTCTTTCCCCCCTTCGTTCCTTCGTTCCTTCGTCCTTCCTTCCTTCCTTCCTTCCTTCCTTCCTTCCTTCCTTCCTTCCTTCCTTCCTTCCTTCCTTCCTTCCTTCCTTCCTTCCTTCCTTCCTTCCTTCCTTCCTTCCTTCGTGCCTTCCTGCCTTCCCTCCTTCCACCTCCTTCTCCTTTTACTTCTGTTATGGCAAATGGCGCCAATTCTCTGACCATATTTCTAATTATTTCTTGTATGTATGGGAGAATGCTAAATTGTTACCTTGTGAGCCTGGATCATGTAATATCATCAGGAGGACTCATGAAAAATCTGATCTCCCTTCCTTCATCGCAGTTATGTATAATTGACACTTGTTGGAAGGAGATAAACGAAGTCAAGAGAATTTCAGTCTTAGAAGAGAAGCCCCTGAGGTGAGAGTAGCCTGAGAGAGCAATTGGAGAGGGAACAAATGTGACCCAGAAAGGAGCTCACTGAACAATGTGATTGGGACAACACCCAAAAAAGCAGGTTGATTAGGAATAGCACCAAAAAGTAATTGTCAGATATGATCAAAGCTGTACAAGGGCAACTTGAAAGTGTTAGGTGTTTTCCTTAAATACAAAAACTTTTGTATTTAACCAAGAAATTAAAAAGTTAACCAAGTTACCAAGTCAGTAAAATTAAACTTTTTTTCTTGTAAACAGAAAATTCAAGGAAACCAAATTATTAAAGAAAAACATGGTAACATTATAGAGCTTTTGGTTATTAAAAACTCCTATGTACATATGCCAATAAAACAGACAATGAATGTTTTGGACACAATGTAACTGACTAAAACTGGTTTAAGAAAAAGAAGCAAGAGAATGAAAGCGATGCAAGTCATTTCTTTGAAAAACTAGCATAAACCCATAACTCTAACACTGGAGCAAATGAGTAAGACTTGGGGACCAGCTAGCCTGGCTGAGAGGTTTCTTGCCAACACTTACTTAGTTCTTACTCATACCTGTGAGGTTCTGAACATTTCACAAGTACTTCATGTCGTTCTCCTTAGGGCCCTATGAGGGAGGGGTTACTATTAACCTCCTTTTACACATCAGCAAAGTGAAGAAGTTCACAGGTTAAGGAACTTGTCTGCTCGCAAGGTCAACACAGGTGGCATGTGATGGAACTGAGAGGTGGCATGAAATAGTGTCCTCTAGTGCCAACTCACCCAAGTTGACATCCTGTCTCACCAGTACTAGGTGTATGATCATCGGCACAGAATTTTTTAATGCTTTTGTGTTTTAGTTCTCATATATGTAAGACCAAGAGATGAATATAATGATCATCTAAAGAGTTTACAACAAGATCTGAAACATAGCAAACACCCCTTATATAGAATCCTATTATTACTGCTATTATTATTATTATTATTATTATTATTATTATTATTATTATTATTATTCAAACAGGACGGGACAGAGAATACCTAAAATGATATAATAACACATGTGCAAACAAATGAATTTCCTGATACCTAAAATATCAGAAAATCCAGTAATTTAATTAGGTGGTCTAAAGTGTTTTTTTTTTCTTTTTCTTATAAATTGAATTTATTTTTAAATATTTTATGGTTTTGAAACAATATCTTATTTCTTTCTGAGAGAATGCAAGCAGGGTCAGAGAGAGAGGAATAGCATATCTGAAGTGGGCATGATGCTACAGCAGTGAGCCCAATGTAGGGCTTGAATCCATGAACTGCGAGATCATGACCTGAGCCAAAGTTGGATGGGCAACCAACTGAGCCACCAGGATGCCCCTATTTTTTTTCACATATAGTGTTATATTAGTTTCAGATGTACAATATAATGATTCAGCAATTCCTTACAATACCCAGTACTCATGGCAACAAGTGCACTCCTTAATCCCCATCATATATTTCACACTACATCTGAACTCCCCCACACACACACACTGGTAACCAGCATGTTGTTATCTATAATTAAGTGTATGTTTCTTGATTTGTCTATTACTCTGTTTCCCCAACATTTGATCATTTGTTTAGTTTCTTAAATTTCACATATGAATGAAGTCATATGGTATCTGTCTGTCTCTGACCGACTTATTTTGCCTAGCATTATATTCCCTAGCTCCATTCATGTTGTTGCAGATGGCAAGATTTCATTATTTTACGTGGCTGAGTACTATTCCCCTGTGTGTGGGTATTATACATAAGATACCACATCATATAATTATGTGTGTATCATACCACATTATATACCACATCATATATACATACCAAATCTGTATCCATTCATCATTTGATGGACACGTGGCTGTCCCATAATGCTGCCAAAATTATCAGGGTTCTTGTCTCTCTTTGAATTATCGTTTCTGGAATCTTTGGGTAAATACACAGTAGTGTGATTGCTGCAGTTGTAGTTTTCACGTTCTGAGGAACCCACTATGTTTTCCACAGTGACTGCACCAGTTTGCATTCCTATCAACAGTGCAAAAGTTCTTTTTCCATATCCTCCTCAACACCTGTTTTTCATTGTGTTGCTGATTTTAGCTATTCCAAAGAGTGTGAGGTGGTAACTTATTGTCCTTTTGACTTGCAATTTCCTGATGGTAAGTGATGATAAACATCTTTTCACGTGTCTGTTGGCCATCTGGATGTCTTCATGGAGGAGTGTCTGTTAAGGTCTTCTGCCCATTTTGTAATTGGATAATTTCGTTTTTCAGTATTGAGTTTTGTAAGTTCTTTATATAGTGGATACTAATCCATTACTGGATATGTCATTTGCAAATAGCTTCTCCCATTCTGTAGGTTGCCCTTCATTTTTGTGGAGTTTTTCCTTAGCTGTGCAGAAGCTTTTTATTTGGATGCAATCCCAATAGTTTATTTTGCTTTTGTTTTTGTATTTTTGCTTTTGTCTCAGGAGATATACCTAGAAAACGTTTCTTTGGCTAATGTCAAAAAATTACTGCCTGTGTTCTCTTCTAGGATTTTTATCTCTAATCCATTTTGGATTTATTTTCATGTGTTTTGTAAGAAAGTGGTCCAGTTTCGTTCTTTTCCACATTTCTGTTCAGTTTTCCAACACCATTTGCTAAAGAGAATACCTTTTTCCCATTTTATATGCTTTCTTGCTCTGTCAAAGATGAATAGACCAGATACCTGTGGGTTTATTTCTAGGTATTCTGTTCTGTTCCATTGGTCTACGTTCCAATTTGTGCCAGTACCATGCAGTTTTGATAACTACAGCTTTGCAGTATAACTTGATATCTGGAGTTTGTGATGCCTCCAGTGTTTCTTTGTTTGTCTGTCTGTTTGTTTGCTTGTTTGTTTGTTTGTTTGTTTGTTTGTTTGTTTGTTTGTTTGCTTGCTTAAGATTGCTTTGCTCTTCAGGTTCTTTGGTGGTCCATATAACGTTTAGGACTGTTTGTTCTAGTTCTGTGAGAAATGCCGTTGGTGTTTTCATCGGTGTTACATTTAATATGTAGATCGCTTTGGTAACATAGACATTTTAACATTATTTGCCCTTTCAATCCATGAGCATGGAATTATCCATTTCTTGGTGTTGACCTCAGTTTCTTTCAACCTTATTTAATAGATTTCAGAGTATAGTTTATTCACCTCTATGTATGAGTTTACCCGTAGATATCTTATTTTTTTGATCCAATTATAAATGGGATTGTTTTCTTAATCTGTCTTTCTGCGGCTTCATTATTAGTGTATACAAATGCAAGAGATTTCTGTATGTTGATTCTATCCTATGACTTTACTGAATTCGTTCTTCAGTTCTCACACTTTTGTCCGTGGAATCTTTCAGGTTTTCTACAGTAGAGTATCATGTCCTCTATAAATCGAGAACATTTTTCTTCTTCCTTATTGATTCCATTGCCTTTTACTTCTTTTTAGTGTCTAATTGCTGTGGCTAGGAATTCTAGTACTGTTTTGAATAAAAACGTGGTGGGAGTGGACATCCTTGTCTTGTTCCTAAGCTTATGGGAAAAGCTTTCAGGTTTTCCCCATTCAAAAAGATTTTAGCTATGAGTTTTTCATAGATGACCTTTATTATGTTGAGGTATTTTTCCTCTAAACCTAATTTGCCGAGGGTGTTTATCATGAATGGATGTTGTCCTTCTTCAAATGCTTTTCCTGCATCTGTTGAAATGATAATGTGGCTCTTCTCCTTTATCTCATTGGTGTACAGTAACGTGTTAATTGATTTGTGAATATTGGACTATACTTGCAAACCAGGAAAAAATCTCCCTCAATTGTGGTGAATACTTTTTTAATAAAGTATTATTAGAGTCAGTGCAAGTATTTTCTTGAGGATATTTGCGTCTATGTTCATTAAACATATGGGCTTGTCCTTTTTTTCTTAGTGGACTAGTTTTCAGATTTTGATATCAAGTTAATGCTGGTCTCATAGAATGAAGTTGTAATTCCTTTGAGAAGAACAGGGAGTAACTCTTCTTCAAGTTTATAGTAGAATTGATCTGGTCCTGCACTTTGTTTCTTCAGAGCTTTTGGATTACTAATTCACGATTGAGATTTTATCTCACCACCTCTGTGCCCCTCCTCTGAACTGTCCCTCTCTGTCTCTTTCTCTGTCTCGATGTCTCTTTATCTCTCTCTCTTTCAAAATAAATAAATTTTAAAAAGATAAGTTGAGACATTTTAAAATCAAATAAACTATCAGCAATTTGGGCAATATTGTCAGATGGAATGAATTTGAGAAGCTTTCAAATATTGACTACAAACTTCTTATCCCAATTTTCCATAAATGAAAATTTAAGAGGTGTTGCAACATTGAAAACCAAATCATATTTTGAAGGAGCTTTTTAAAAATCATATATTAAAGCATAACAAATTTGAGAATGAATGTTGAAAATAAATTTGTGAACAAAACAAAACACCCATTTTTTTGATCAACAAATTTGATCACACACTCACACCTACAAGACTCCTGAAGGTGTCCTAGTACTGATGCCCTTGTGTGAACTTCGCTGTTTCTGAAATTACCTCAGGTTACAAATGGGTGGCCCAGATTGCAAGCCAACAGAGGGGAGGGTCGCGGGGAGGTGGGGCTCTTAATGGCCACGGACACGCCATCCTCTCCCGTGTGCGCGCTGCCCTCTCATCATCAGCCGTGATGAGTCGGATGCTGTTCTTCCTCTGGGTCCACAGGCTTATGCCGTGTGTCCAACACGCCATGTGAGACTTGTGAGAAGACTCCCAAGGGCAAAACACCAGCAGGCGCGCAGAGAGGTCGCCTCGTCCCGGGCAGCCTGCGTTCCTTGGCCTCAGTGTCTGGACAAAGGCTGCCTCGGCCACATAGGGAACGATGGACTTGTGCAGCCTTAGCATTCTGTGCAGAGGTCCCGGGCAGGCCTGGATGGTATAAAGGACTGGGACTAGCCTCACCTGGGAAGAGGAGAGTGCTGGGGTACTCCTTACACAGCAGATGGCTGCTTACTAGACATGTCTGTGCTAGGGATGCGGCAAAAGCTCCACCGTGCTAGCATTGCAATAGACAGAGTTCAGCCCTGTCCATCGCAGGCTCTTCTCTATCCCCAAGTTACACGGCCCGCATTACAGCGTGCCTGAGACTGACATCCCCACATTAATCTTCCTGTCTCCCAAGTTGCCCAAGCCCCCCAGGATCCCCACTGCACAGCTCTGCAGTAGAAGGGTCTTCTCTGCAGTGGCTCTATTCCAGAGAAGGTGTTGGCAGTCCCAATGCATGGAGGCTTCTTGCCCTTACCACTATGCAGACAACATGGTCAGTGGGGTGTCAGCATGCTGCGGAGTTGGGGATCTGTACGCCCAAGCCATAACTCTTCCAGGGCTGAGCCTGTCACACTCTCTAGAAGGGAAGGCAGATCTTTCTCTCGCTGCTGTCTGCACACTGGCTGGAGAAGCAGCTGTCTTACACAGCTGCTTATGTGTAAACGTCGGGGTACCCTGGAAAAGCTCCCTGTGCTGGCCCGTGTCTTTGGGTGTGAACATCCAAAGAAAGTATGGCCAATGATTCTGCAGTGGGAATACGGTCTCAGTGGTCATGAGGCTGGGCACTTTGGGGCATCTTTCTGCACAAGCAGGCCGTTACTTGATAGGTCTTGCCAGGCAGGAACACTTTACGGGACAGGGGAACACAGGGTCCCCCACATGTTCATATATCACGCCAATACCTGCTGAGGGGCCAGGGTGATTTTTCCGCCCGGCCTGTCCCAAAGAGAAGGTACGGAGAAGGTGTGGGTGTGGAATGTCCTCACGGCCCCCAGAGCCAAACCCTAAAGTGTGGACACTTGTGTCCAGGGTCCATGATCAGAGGCCTGGGTGCTCTGTGTCCGAGGGATTACAGCCCTCATGCTGCACACCCTGCAGCCCCGGGTGTCCTCCCGTAGCCGCTGCACTCCCTGGGGAGCCCCAGGGTCCAGGAGCGGCTAAATCCCCTGCACAACTGTATGTGCTGCCTAGCGGCCTCTTCCACCACAACACCAGCGTGTGTGGGCTCCAGAGTGCTGTCCCTCGACAGGGGACACCCTCGGCAATTCAGGAGCCTTCTGACTTCCATGTCTCTGGACCACATGTGTCCCTCATTGGCCTGTCGGCATCGTCCAGTTGTTCTCTGTGTACAGGAAATGTCTTGCATTGCCTGTGGTCCTCTGTCTCCCTGAGTGAGCCCTGGCGTGTCGGTGTCCTTTCCTGGCTTTGCCTGTGCCAACGCCTCTCTGGTGATGCCTCCTTGCCTGGCCTAAGTGGGCACAGCTGTACCCGTGTAACCTCCTTTGTCTCTGCACACCTGCGTGTTGTGTCAGCTGCGGCTCTGCTGGCCTGTCTTGTCTTTGGTGTATGCTTCTGCGCTTGAGTGTGTTTCCCTCTGAATTCAACCCCTTTCTTCCACTGACAGATCCAATTTCTGTCCTGCTGTCAGGTGGAGGGGCTTCTGCGTGTTCTCTTATATGTTCCCGGAGCCAGAAATCCTTCTGTGCCCTTAGGACCTTCGTCAGAGGATTGGCCATGCACTCACTGCCAGCCAGTTAATGTCCCCAAATGCAGCTGCCTTGCTGTGAGCATTAAGTCGCACCTCTATTTTCCGTCCTTCTGTTTTCAAATGCTTTGGACCCTAGGGCTCAAATGTCACTGGCTTGCATGTTGCAGATGCAGGGTTAAAGTGTGAAAAGCGGTCTAGCAACGTTTTCCCACTTACTCTTTTGCCATGTGGCATGTTCCTGGCTAGGAGAGACTTCCCCCTTCCCGCGTGTGTCTCGTTTCCGTGTGCCTCCTGTGTGTTCTGGTCTCTCATTTGTCCATTACTTCCTACCTGGGAGTCTGATTCATGTTTGCGGGAACCATGCAGACACCTTTGACTGCAAGGTACTGAGCTCAGCTTAGTCCACCAAGACTAGTGCGTGATTGAGGTACACAACGGACTGTCACGGAGGTGCCCGTATCCTTCACGTGCAAGCGCTCCGTCCAGCCACCTTCACCGGGACATTTCTCAGCAAACCGTCTATATTTGTGGTGAGAGCACTTAGCTCTGAGAACCCTGACGATGCGGTGAAGCGTTCCTTATGGCTGCCCTGTGCAAGTTAGATCTCCAGAACTCATGCACATGGCATGATTGCCTCTTCACACCCTAGGCCCGACACCTCCTCATCGCACCTTCCCCTGCTTAACACCTCTCTACTCTCTGGTGGACTGCATGCCTTTAACTCCTTTTAATCTCCTCAGGAGTCCATCAAGCAGGGGTCACCACCACTGTGTTTCTGTCAGGGGTTGGCCTCGTTCAGGGAGCCCAGTGCTCTCTGCACTGATGATCAATGCACCCGCTGAAGGGTGAGCCACACTAAGTCCGACGGGGAACCCTTTGACCCTACGTTTCCCACATATGTGCCCGGTGGCAGAGGTGCACAAGGAGCCCGCCTGCATGGGTCTCCCAGGTCATCCACAGGGTACAAAGTACCGCCTCAGGAAGCTGATCCGCATCACATGGGCATAGCTCTGCTTGCACGTGTTAGCCTTTCATATCATATGGGCAGCCCAGACTTAGAAATCGAGCTACCTGCTTCCAACTATCCAGCCCTCATGCTTGTGCAGACACTCTGTGTCTGTACAGACATTTGAGTCACGGTCTCGTGACTTGTCAATACAGCTTGACGTCTGTCCTTACCTTACAGCCTGGGATGCGGTTCTCACTCATTGTCCTCCCCTCGGGTGCGAGTTTCCTCCATCACTGTTGTGGAATGTAAACTTTATCACCATACGTTGGATTGAGATTACTGGGCGGATCACCTGTCTGCGTCCGGGGATGCGAAGGAGATCTTGGCTCTTTTGCTCACGGTGCACCCTTTCTCTGTGATGAGTCACTTTGGATGAGAAGCTTGCCAGAGGTGAGGGGCCTCAGAGTGGAGCACATTTCCTGGGCATCTGTGAGAACCTCATTGGTTCCACTCGGAAAGCATTGACTTCCATGGATGTGCAGCCTCTGCTTTTGCTTGAATTTGCTGAGCTTGGGGACGTGATTTCTTCCCGCACGTGCTGTCCCTAGGTCTCTGCGGTCTCTTTCCGGCAATCCCATTTCCTGTCTGCTCCTGGTAAGTACAGAGCTTCCAGCAGCCCTGTGGGGATCGGGTCCTTGCTTTCTTCCCTGCGGTGCCCTCTTCCTCACCCAGAGTGACCTCACTGCAGCTTCCTTCTAGTTCAGGGATCGTTCCAGACTGCCCTTAAGATCCAGGTGAGAACGGTGCCATTTGTGCTGAGGGCTGACCACTGTACAGCATTCGTTTCTGTGGAAATTACACAGGTGAACTTCACCAGGTGAAACTGCACACTGCAGTTGCCCTGTCGTCAGAGTCAGCCCACCTGTCTCTGCCTCAGCTGCCCCTGCAGTCCTTCCTCTTACCCTCCCCTTGCCTCCCCCTCCCTTGTCTTCTTCCTGCCCCTCCCTCCCACTACCCTTCCAGGTCTCTTTGTCTTTGTATCCCTCCTCTCCCTCACTAATGCCTCCCCCTGTCTCCACCTGTCTTCCTTGTAATAGGTGCCCCTCTGTCTCTTCTTGTCTTGCTCCTCCTCCCTGTCTCTCCCGCCAATCTCCCTGTGACTCTCCCTCTCCAGGCCGGTCTTCCCGTCCACTCGTCCTTCCTTCATCTGCTTGCATGTGTCTCTCTCTCTCCCTCTATATCTCTATCTCCCTGTGTGTCTCTTTCAGTGGACATTCTGTGTCTGCGTGCACGCTTCTTCAGAATTCTCGTTGGCGCCTGGGAAATGTGGAGGGAACTCGTCTACTTTCATGTGTACTAGTGACAACAGGCATGGGGCTTTCTCAGAGACAGACACAGACAAGTTTGTAATTCTTGGTGAAGGGCCCCTAAGCGCCCTGCTTGGAGTCGTCCTCCTTTTAGTGGAAGGTTAGATTTCCGGACCGGAGGAAACTGCTAAATCCTACTACCCCATCTCCCTGATGCTCTGTACGGAGATCAGTAGGGCAACAGTGGCAGATGGGGCTGTGGGGGTTGTTGTTTGCTCTGAATTGCAGTGCAGTGAGTTCTACTGAGCTGCTTTCTTGCAAGGACACGGCGGTGGGGTGGGTCTAGAGTGGGTGTCACTGGTTCTGGGTGGGCACCCACCTTACCGCTGCCCTCAGGCTGATGGCCAAGGAGGAGAAACCGTGCAGACGGCCATGTGGCCCCGGTAGGCGCGACACCTAAGGACTTCTCCAGGCTTGCCCCAGCTTCATGAAAAAGGGGCAAAGGGGTGGAGCAGGCAGTGGATCACGCTGTGGACATTCCTGTGCTGAATGCTCTGCTGCCCGGAGTGAGGCCTCTGGGGAAAGGGTGTACAAGCGAACACAGACTGTGTGACACGGGACTTCGCGAGTCAGGCCTGGAAGGTGACAGCACTGAAGAGGACATGCGGCCAAACGGGGTCCAGGCTGGCGGCTGGGCCCTTGCTCCAGAGCCCGGACCGGCCGCTGGCGCGCGTTAGCTGGCGGCCAACACCCTGTCTTGCTGTCTTGCAACTGATTGCTCCACCAACCTGGCCAGCGGGCCTGACCTGCCCTGGAACCACTTCGCCCCCAGGCCGCATGCACACACTCTTCACTGCCTCTGTCTCAGCCTCTCCTCCACAGCAGCCACAGCCAATGCGGAGTCGTGAAATCCCAAGGCCTGTGTGCCTGCACCCAACTTGGGCGGGCTGTGGCGGTAGGCAGCAGGGACCTCAAGGCCTTGCGGCCAAGGCACCATCCACCTGCTGCCATTTCCCTGTCCTTGTCCTGAGGCTGCCCTAGCTACACTGGGGCCGGTGCCGAGCGTCATGGTCAGCGTGTCGCGGTCCGGAAAAAGCGGTGATTCCGGTCGACCCTGGTCCCTGATCGTCCTGGATGAGAAATGTCGAGAGTCCCTGGCCCGCGGGAATGCAGGGTCACTGGAGGGCGTGGGCTGCCCGCAGTCCCCAGGTTCAGGGGTGGCAAGCGCCCATCCTGTGCAAGAAACCCACACCGGGTGTGAGATACAGGTGGCAAGCGCAGCGGAGGAATTGGTGGTGATATTGGATGAAGGAATGGTGGCGGCTGAGGTGGTGATCGGGGTGGAGGAAGAGGACGGGGAGGCGACCGAGGAAGAGGTGACTGGAGAGGAGAATTCTGAGGAAGCCAAGCCAGAAGCAGAGGACATGCGTGAGCAGGAGGAGGTAGAGGAGGAGAGACAGCAGCTGGAGGAGATTCCGGAGCAAGAGGAGAAGCCTGAGGCAGATGCAGAGGTGGAGGCCCCAGCTCTCACAGGAGCTGCAGCAGCAAGAGCCAGTGCTGCGTCCTGCCTCAGCCCAGGACCCGCTGGCAGTTCTGGAGCGTCTTCAGCTGGAGATCAGCGCTGGGAATGCCCAAGATTCCAGGGCCTTATGGCGGCTGAAGCACAGGATTGTTCGGAGGCACATTTCTTACCTGGATCACAGAAGGGCCATCATCAAGCACATCCCTGGCTTCTGGGCCCAGGCTGTATACTTCCTTGGGGTGGTGGGTGATGGCGGGGGCTGTTGTGCAGGAGGGCTGGGCCCTCAGAGCAAGGTGCCTTGGGACGATGGCCCCCAAGGAGGAGAGCTGGGCAGTGGTCCCTGGCCCTGGGTTGGTGTGTTCTGGGATCCAATGTAAGGCCTTGGACAGGGACGGTTGTTGGGGATGGGGGGACTTGGGGACTTGGACCTGCTTCCTCTAGGTCTCCGCCAGCGTTGGCCTGCAGGCTGCTCTCAAACATTATTTGTGGACGTGAGGCATGTGTCCCTATGCTACCAGAGCTAGGGTAGCACAAAGCAGCCTTCACTCAGAGCAGATAAGGCAAGGAAACGTTTCGATGCCAAATGGGAGAGTTACAGAGGCCGCAAAACCACCTTCACATTCACAGGCTGTGCACGTTTTCTAGCAGTTCCGTCAAAAGAGAGCATTTCAGACACACACTCATGGCCTTTAGTGGAACCATGCCACCCCCCTGTTCCAGACAGTGGGACGACTCAGACCGACACCGAGCGGGGTACAATCTGCCTCCCAGACACACACACACACACACACACACACACACACACACACACACACACACACACACACGATTCTCTCCTGCTATATCCACCGCTGCTTCCCTCTCTGTCCTCAGGCTCCGGCTGGGTCCCACCCATGTCTTTCTCTCCTGACTGGCTGTGTCACTGTGTCTACTTTCATTTCCCTCCTCTCCCTTCCTTGTCCCTGCTTCTCGATCTCTTTCTCCCTCCCACACCCTATGTTTGCATCGTAAGTGTGCAGTCGGCTTCTTGTAAGCCGTGTTATTCCTTCTGGATTCAGAAGGCCGGTGACAACATTGGTCTTCACGGGAATATGCCAAGACACCCAGCCGTGAGGAGGGGTCAGAGCACATGCCAACATCACAAGCTATGATGGGCTGCTGGCAACGCACACAGGCCAGGTATATGAAGGAACTGTGAGGAGTCCAGGCAGTGGAGTTTCTCCCTGCTGTGTGCAGACAGCGTGGGAGGTACAGGAAGCCAACGGACAGCCCAGTGTCGATGGGGTCTGATGCATTTGCAGAGGCTGAGGAGTGTGGGGGCTAGTGTTTCCTGGTCTTTCTGCACATGCCCTGATATACTCCCTTGCTCTTAGCCTGGGAGGGTTGGGGGGGTGGGCTGTGTCTGTTTCCACAGCATGTGAAGGCACAGCTCCTTGACCCAGCACAGATTCTGAATCACCCCCAGTTGTCGGCCATGATCGTTGCCCAGGACAAAGACGTGCTCAGCTACCTGGTCGACTTGGAGGTCAGACTGGGGAGGCTGTGGCTTGGGGCCGTCCCGTCGGGTCCGGGATTTGGGCAGGAGAGGGAGAGGCAAAGGTGCTCACCCTCATAGCCAGGCAAAGAGGTCAGGACCCTGAGGGAGGACACTTGCCCGTCCTGTCCCATTGCTCACCGCAGGTGGAGGAAGTGGGCCATCCCAAGTACCGCTGAAGAGTGATGTTTTTCTTTGTGGAGAACCAGTACTTCTGGAACCCAGTGATCATTAAGGAGTATCAGCTTAGCTCTGCTGGTAGGGTGTGGGTCCCATGATGGTGCAGGGCAGGGGGCTGATGAGCATGCATCAGGGGCAGGAGGGAGGGGGAGGGGGAGGTGGGTGGGGAAGAGGCCATCAGGTAGTTCCTCAAAACCTCTCTTCCTGCAGGCTACAGGGCATCACGTGCCACTCCAGTCCAGTGGTTCTGCGATTATGAACATGGAGCTCCCAGTCTCTGGTATGACCCCACCAGCTTCACTTGTTCAACTGGCTGTGTGAGCACAGCTGTCCAGGGACAAACAGGATTGCCGAGGTGGGGCACCTGAGGCCTTCATCAGCAGTGGGGATGTGGGTGGCCCCCGGCCAGAGAGGAGAGTGGACTATGCCCAATGTGGCGCCGGCCTGTGTCCCCTACCAGATCATCATCGAGGACCAGTGGCCCAATCCCCTGCAGTACAACCTGAGGGAGGAAGGGACCAGAAGACAGTGACCTGACGTGCGCACGTGTCGGTGAGAAGGCCAGTATGCGGTGTGTTGACACGTGTGTTGTATGGGCAAGGGAACGTGGGCCAGACATTGGCTTGGAAATGGAAGGTCCGCCGAGACTGGGACCTAGGTAGCATGGGGAGCGGGTGGGAGGATGACAAGGGACCTGCAGGGACTCAGCTGCAAACACACATTGGGACGATGCCTGCAAACCAAATGCAGTTGTGCTGTGGGCTAGGGCTTTGGAGAGCAACTCGGGAGGAGCAATGCTTCTCCACCACAAATGCTCCCCGTGGATGTCTGCCTTATCCCGGGCTTCCCCCTGCTCCTTCAGTTTGGATTTGCCTGCCAGTCTTTGGGACTGGAGCTGCCCTGTCCCCAGGCGCCACTGTGGTGAGAATCTTGCACTTCCTTCCATGTGCCCCACCACGCCATGTCCTCCCGCAACCTGACAACAATTCTTAGAACTAGTCCAAGGCCATTGGGGCCTGGAAATGAATCCCTGGGTGAGAAAGCAAGAGGGATCACAAAAGGGTGAGGCACAAGAGTGATACAATCTGGGATGTATTTGCAAATATCCCGTATCACTCATGGTGTCTGTTGCGTGGGGGTGCGTGTGTGTGCGTGTACGCGAATGTGTCTGCATGTGCCCATATGCGTCAGGGGCTCTGCATCTGTGTGGGCGTGAAAGACTCAGAACTTCTATGTTTGCCCATGCAGAAACAATGGAGGACGTGAGCAGCGCTGGAAGAGAATGGTGGATGCGTCTCCTGTCTTCTACGAGCCCCGGAGACAATTGGGGAAGTGATCACATGTGGCAGCCTTGAAGAGTTGCCACGATGTTTATGTAGACACATACAGGAAGCTAAAAACCCTTCTGTTTCTGTGTGTGTGTGTGTGTGTGTGTGTGTGTGTGTGTGTTTATGGGGGACCCAAGGAGGGACGACGAGGACGGGACCTGAGTGTGACTGTCCTAGCCGCTGACAGGATGATTCTGTGTGTGGAGAGGAGATCCAGTACTGGTGTGGGGCAGGTGTTGCCATGTGCACAGAGGCCTGCCTTCCTGGGCAGGCAGAGTCTGGAAGGAGGAGGAGGAAGAGACAGACCTGTTATGTGGTACTTGTTGAATAGGCCAGAGCCGAAAGGCAAGGAAGGGGATTGCACAGCGGGACCAAATTGGTCCATTGGGTGCTGGTACAGTGTGTCCAGGACTTGGGGAGATTCAGCCAGGATCCTTGGTCCCAGAGGGGTGTCGTCTCCTTGGTGAGAGAGAATCCAGTGAGCAACACTTCCAGTGAGGATCAGAGCTAAGGAACCATGTCCCTGGAGAACTCAGGAGAAGGCAGGCTTCTCACAGTCGATCCCAGTATACCTTACTGCTGCCTCCCACACCCGGGGTCCCTTTGACCCCGAGCCCTGTCCTGAGACAGTGGCTCAGGATGGGATATGTGTGAGGGCAAGAGGCAGGTGTGGGTTGTGGGCAGCAGCGAGGCTTATGAGTGGGATTTCATGGAGAGAGTACGTGCGAGGGTGGAGACCCAGCGTGATTTCCTGAGAGTGTGTGTGGGCGTCTGTGGCAAACTGGGCCTGAGATCCGTGGTGGTGTCGGCAGTGTGTGCGTGCATATATTCATGCGATTGCATAGCCGTGTGTCTCTGTGTGTGCAGGAAAGGGTGTGTAGGCCACCGGCGAGACAAGCGGAGACACAGGGGTCTCTGTGGATGAGGTGCTTATGTGGGACGGTCAGGTGCCAGAATATAGGAGTGCAGTCCCTTCCCTCCTGAGTCCTGATGGTAATCGCTGGGATGGGTGCAACTGTTGCTCTGCCAGGGGGCTCAAGTCAGGATGCAAAAGGGAAATTGGTGCAAGGTCAAGACGGGGACCGAGGGGAGGAAACCCTTGCCCAGTGGCCAGTGGACCATTTGTAAGTGAGTGTGCTTGTGTGTGTGTTAGTATGTGTCTACGTGAGAGTGAGTGTGTGAGTGAGTGAGTGAGTGTGTGTGTGTGTGTGTGTGTGTGTGTGTGTGTGTGTGTGTCTGTGTTGAATTGCCCTGGTGGCCTACAGTAGCAAATATGGAGGGGCTACAAGGTTGTGCCCAGGACTTGTGCACAGAGTAGCTAAGGAACCCAAGCTGTTAGGCTACGTTGTGTGCAGAGGGCGTAGATAATTCACTGGAGGGAGGCGTCCAGCAATACTCTCTGCTCTAGGCAGACGTGCCATGTTTTGTCACCAGTCAGCTCTTCCTCGGGGCTCTCCTCTCTGCTTCCTGTGCCACAGGCCCAGGGAAAGGGAGGAGCTTGGACCCTAGACCTCAGGTGACTTGCGTCCCCCTGGAGTGCCGCAGCAGTGTGGTGTTTGGGGATCCCTGTGTGGATGGGCAGGTGAACAGTCTGCCAGCTGCTCTCTTAGGGGACAGTTTGTTGCCAGCAACACCGCTCCCCGCCCCACAAGATCACCCCTGCCGCTGCAGCTGGGCTCGGGACATGTCAAGGTGTGTCCCAGAACTCTGTTCCCCTTGCATGTAAGTGGTGCCAGCATGAGCCTCTCAGTTCCTGTGCTGGCGACCCTGATTAGCCTCAGGCTTTGTCGACTCCTGGCCTCATGTAACATGGGGAACTGGGTTCCTTTCTCAGTGTCTCAGCGGTTGCATGTCGACGGAGGATGCTGTGCACATTGGAGTCAGGAATCCCGACTGTGCTCCACCCGCCCCGCCCCAAACCGCAGCGGGCAGCACGTGGCCCACTGTGTGTGCACTTTGGGTAGTCTAAAGCCTTTCAGCCCACTCCCCGTATTCTTCTCAGGTGGTGGTGGGTCAAAGGGGCCTAGGGAGGAACACTGGTCCCAGTCTGCTGCCGGCTGTGCCCACAGGTGTGTGTGCCCAGTTCCTTGACACTGAAGCTGCAAGGCGTCCACACTGCCCCCAAAGCCCCATCCCTAGCATTTGCGTGTGGGCCATATGGAAGTGAAGTCCCAGTGACCCTGCGGGATCACAGCGCGTGGTAACATCTGTGCCTGGCTACCCGCCTGCCTGCCTTCCCCACAGCTCTTTGCCCCCATACAGGGCTTTCGGTAAAGACGCGGCCACCATCCAGCATGAGAGGAAAGGCTGGACAGTGTCCCAGTACCGCTGTTCATGTGTTGGCTGCTGCCAGCTTGACAGCATGGAGACCCCATGGCCCAGTGGAGGAAGTCTGACCTGTCCTACAAGGAACTGGGGATGACTGTAGGGATGCATCAGGTCCCATGGAGTAACCTAGCCCTGACCTTATCTGCCTAGGGGGTGATCGAAGCGCCTTGGGGTCCCAGGCATGGCATGTGTGTCGGTGAGCTTCCTCCTGGATGGCGCTGCCGACACAGGGCTGGCTGGTCAGGGGTCGTATGTGAGGCCCGTTAGGGCCTGGCCTCTAGATCCGATACTGCTATAGGTGTTGTTGAAACGACAGAGCACGATACGATCGTCCCTTGGGTGTCGCTGCACCGGGGACCCTGTCGCTGCTCCCAGGTTCCCACTGCCAGGTCTCCCCGAGAGGCCTGGAAGGTTGACAGGCTCCTTTTGCAAGGACACGATGGCTTTTGAGGGCCCATGCCCCAGGGTCCGGTGCTCATTGCGGATGGCTTGGGGCAGTGTGAGAGCTTTTACTCCCATTCTTAGAGGAGATTGTGGTGGTCTTAAGGGACAAAGATGTGCCTGGGGAAGAGAAAGATGACCAGAGGAAGCATTGGAGGAAGAGGAGAAGGAGCAGGAGGAGGAGGAGGAGGAGGACGGGGATAAGGAGGAGTTGGAGGAAGAGGATTGGGAGGCATTAGAGCAAGAGGAGAGGAGTGAATGATTGGGTGCAGGAGAGGGAACAAGTGGAGGAGGAGGATGTCCAGGATGAGGAGGAGCACGAGCCCAAGGAGGAGGAGCAGCTGGGGAGGAAGTTGAGGAGGACGAGAGTAGAGGGACGAAGATGAAGAGCAAAGGTAGAGCCAGGGTTGGAATAGAGTGAGCAGAAATGTAGGAGCAGAAGGAGGAAGAGACCGAGGAGGAAGAGGAGGAGCGGGAGGAGCTGGAGGAAGAGGAATGGGAGGGGTTAGAAGAAGAAGTGGAGGAGGAGGAGAGGGAGTGAATGACGGGGTACAGGAGAAGGACAAATGGAAGAGGATGATGTCCAGCACGAGGAAGAGGAGGATCACGAGCCAAAGGAGCAGGGGCAGCTGGAGGAGGGAGTTGAGGAGGACGAGAGCAGAGGGAAGAAGAGGAGGTCAAAAGTCAGAGGTAGGGCAGGAAGGGCAGTAGCAGGAGAGGACCTGGAGAAGGAGGAAGATGCCTAGGAGGAGGAGTTGGAGGAGGAGGAGAAGGTGGGGGATCAGATGGAGGAAGAGGATTGGGAGGAGTTATGGGAGGAGGAGGAGGAGGAGGAAGAGTGAATGATCGGGTGCAGGCGAGGGAAGAAGTGGAGGAGGAGGAAGTCCAGGAGGAGCAAGAGGAGGAGCACGAGTCGAAGAGCAGGAGCAGCTGGGGGAGGAAATTGAGGAGGACGTGAGCAGAGGGTAGAAGGAGGAGACAAGGTAGAGCCAGGGCTGGAAGAGCAGTAGCTGAAGAGGGGGAGCAGAAGGATGAAGAGGCTGAGGCTAAGACTTCCAATACTATGTTGAATAACAGTGGAGAGGGTGGACATTCCTGTCTCTTTCGTGACTTGAGCTGAGAGCTTTTGCTCATTGAGATGATAGTAATGTCGGGTCGTCCATACGTGGCTTTATGATCTCGATGTGTGCTCCTTCTATCCCTACTTTCTTGCGGGTTTTTACCAGGAAAGGATGCTGTATTTTGTCAACCCTCTGTCTGCATCGATTGAGAGGATCCTGTGGTTCTCGTCCTTTCTTTTTTTGATGTGATGAATCACGTGAATTGTTTTGTGGATGTTGAACCAGCCCTGCCTCCCAGGTACAAATCCCACTGGGTCGTGGTGAATAACGTCTTAATGTATTGTTGGATCCGAGTGTCTAATATCTTGTTGAGGAGTTTGGCATCCATGTGCATCAGGGAAATTGGTCTATACTTCTCCTTTTCAGTGGGGTCTCTTTCTGGTTTTGGAATCAAGGTAACGCTGGCTTCATAGAAAGAGTGTGGAAGTTTTCCTTCCATTTCTATTTTGGGAACAGCTTCAAGAGAATAAGTGTTAACGCTTCCTGAAATGTTTGCTGGCACTCCCCTGGAAAGCCATCTGGCCCTGCAGTCTTCTTCCCTCGGCAGGTTTTTGATTAGTAATTTGATTTCTTTACTGGCTATGGGTCTGTTCCAATTTTCCTCTTCTTCCTCTTTCAGCTTTGGTAGTGTACATGTGTCTAGGAATTTGTCCATTTCTCCCAGATTGCCCATTTTATTGGCAAATAGTTGCTTCTAATGTTCTCTTATTATTGTTTGCCTTTCTGCTGTGTTGCTTGTGATCTCTCCTCTTTCATTCTTGAGTTTATTTATTCGGGCCCTTTCCTTTTTCTTTTTCATCAAACTGATGACTGGCTTATCAATTTTGTTAATTCCTTCAAAGAAGCAGCTTCTGGGCTCATTGATCTGTTCTCCTATTTTGGTTTGTTTGTTTGTTTGTTTGTTTGTTTGAGGTTGTTTTTGGTTTTGTTTTGTTTGACTTTGGTTTCCATAGCATTAATTTCCGCTCTAATCATTGTTATTTCCTGTCTTCTGAATGTTCTGCGTTTCATAGGGTGTTCTTTTCACAGCCTCGTAAGGCGTAAAGTGAGGTTGTGTCTCTGAAATCTTTCTTTCTCCTTTAGGAAGACCTGACTTGCTAGATAGGTCCTCTTATTACCGACTCTGGTGCGTCCCAGAGGTTTTGGGTTGTGGTGTTATCACTGACTTCCGTATACATTTTCATTGACTTGCATATACTTTTTATACCCTCTTTAAACCCTCGGTTTGCCCATTCATTCTTTAGTAGGATGTTCTTCAGTCTGCCAGTGTTTGTTACCTTTCCAAGTTGTTTCTTGTAGTTGATTTCGAGTCTTGTAGTGTTGTGGTCTGAAAATATGCACGGTGTGACCTCGATCTCTTTGTACTTCCTTAGGGTTGACTTTTATCCCCAGGATATGATCTATAGAGGAGAATATTCCATGAGCACTGGAGAAGAAAGTATATTCTGCTGCTTTATTATGAAATGTTCTGAAGATCTCTGTGAAGCCCATCTTGTCCAGTGTGTCATTCCAAGCCCCCGTTTGCTTGTGGATTTTTTGTTTAGATGATCTGTCTATTGCAGCGAGTGGGGTGTTGAAGTCTCCCGCTCTGATGGCATGACTAAGAATGAGGTTCCTTATGTTTGTGATTAATTGATTTGTGTATTTGGTTGCTCTCAAATACGCCACATAAATGTTTTCAATTGCTAGGTCTTCTTGGTGGATAGACCGCTTGATTATGACATCATGCCCTTGTGCATCACTTGACACAGTCTTTACATTAAAGTCTAGAGTGTCTCATAGAAGTATGGCTGCTTTGGCTTTGTTTTGTTGACGGTTAGCATGACAGATGATTCTCCATCCTCTTATTTTCACTCTGAACTTGTGTTTACAACTAAAGTGGGTGTCTTGTAAACAGCATATCGATGGCGCTTGTTCTCTCATCCATTCTGTTCCCCTATGTCTTTTGATTGGAGCATTGACTCTACTGACATTTATTTTTAAAAAAAATTTTTTTCAACGTTTATTTATTTTAGGGACAGAGAGAGACAGAGCATGAACAGGGGAGGGGCAGAGAGAGAGGGAGACACAGAATCGGAAACAGGCTCCAGGCTCTGAGCCATCAGCCCAGAGCCCGACGCGGGGCTCGAACTCACGGACCGCGAGATCGTGACCTGGCTGAAGTCGGACGCTTAACCGACTGCGCCACCCAGGCATTTAAAGTGAGTACTGAAAGATATGAATTTATGGCCATTATCTTCTTTGAAGAGTTGGAGAAAAAAAAATCTATATACCTTTATATCTATATCTACATCTACATCTACATCTATATATCTCTATATATCTAATTATATATTTCTATCTATAAATATAAATAAATAAATAAATAAATAAATAAATAAAAATAAAAATATAATTATAAGTATACATATACATACACATATACAATTACATATACATATACATGGAGAGATGATAGATGATGATAGGTAGGTAGATAGATAGATAGATAGATAGATAGATAGATAGATAGATAGATAGATAGATAGATAATCATTTCTCCCCTCTGAGTGTCCCCCCTTACAATTGCATGCAGGAGTGATTCAGCGGTCACAAACTCCTTTAAATTTTGTTTGTCTGGGAATCTTTTTCTCTCTCCTTCTATTTTGAATGACAGCCTTGCTGGATAAAGAATTCTTGGCTGCGTAAATTTCTAATTCAGCACTTTGAACAAATCCTACCCCTCCCTTCAGGCCTGCCAAGTTTCTCTGGATAGGTCTGTGGCAAACCTGATCTATCTTCTCTTGTAGTTTAGGGACTTGTTTCCCCTTGCTGCCTTCATGATTCTCTTTGCCTGAGTACTTCGTGAGCTTGAATATGATATACCTTGCTGCCTTGTAGAGGGTCAGTTTTTGTTGAATCTAATGGGGGTCCTCGGTGCTTCCTGGATTTTCATAGCTGTGTCTTTCCCCAGGTTAGCAAAAATTTCCACTATGATTTGCTCACATACCCTTGCTGCCCCTATTTCTCTCTCTCCCCCTTCGGGACCCCTATGATTCTGATGTTGTTCCTTCTGCATGAGTCCTGATTTCTCTAATTGTTCATCCGTGCTCTTTTCATTAATCTCCCTCGATTTTCCTGCTTCCATATTCTCCATCAGTTTGTCCTCCGTATCGCTGATTCTCTGTTCTGTCTCATCCATCCTTGACACCGCTGCATCCATCCGTCATTGCAGCTCAGTTATATCATTTTTAATTTCATTCTGGCCAGGTTTTACTTCATGTTTTCTCTGCACAAAGGGACTGTAATCTACATTGGACCGCAGCTAGTATTCTTATCATCGTGCTTCTAAATGCTGCTTCAGACATCTTGCTTGTATCTGTGTTGGTTGAATCCCTGGCTCTCGTTGCTTCATGCTCTTTCTTTCTGGGTGAATTCCTTCCTTTCGTCATTTTGAAGGGAGAAAAGGAACTCATGAGGTAGAAAATTCAAATGAACTATCCAAAGTATAAAATGTTAAAAGTAAAAAATTAAAAACACACACGTAAAAAAGGGAATGAATGATGCTAGATTCTAGGCATGTTTCATCTGTGTGTTGAAAGGGGTTTGACACGAGAGAAAAAAAAGCGGGAGTGGAGAAAAATTTAGAAAGTAAAAAATATTACAAAGGGAAACGTTGTGAGAATTTGAAAAATCAAAACACTGAAATAGACTGAAAGGAGAATATGGGAGTAAAATAGAATTTGCGAATATAGACACGAAAGGAAAGAATAATGTAGAAGAATATTAAAGAAAATTAGTAAAATTTCCACCTGTGCAGTCTCCTTCGCCTCTCCGGGCACAGAAGCACCTCCCTTCCTGAGCCTCCTCGCTCTCCAAGTTCACTTCTCCATGTCACGTACCTGTTGAAGACTGTGGTTCAGGATATGCAGATTGCTGTGCTAATCCTCCCGTCAGTTTCCTGGGTGGGTAGGATGGTTTAGTGTTGGTCTGGCTGTATTTCATGCACACGAGACACTTAAGAAACTTCCATGCTGTCTGCCATCTTGGCTCCTCCCCAAAGAGGTGAGATCTATAGCACCAGTTCTCCGATATGAGATATCCCACAGGACAGTTGTGCTCGATGACAAAGCGGAAAAGGACATGGACCAAAGAGGGAGACCACCCTGGAGGGGGAGGCAGAGAACTGGCTCCAGACCCGGGAAGGGGAGGAGGGGCTGAAATGCTGGAGCCACGCCCACTTTTCTTCCTGCTGATGGTTCCTGAACAGAAGCCAACTGTCTGGGTCTCGTCTGGAGATCCTTCACCCCAAGGACCCACGGTCAAAAAGTTCACTCCCCTGCCTCTGCCCCACCTCCACCACAGCCACAGCCAAAGCCACTGCAGTGTCCGAAGGGCCATGGGGCCATGGGCGTGCTTCCCAAATGCTTGTGGGCTCCAGAAGGAGGCAGCAGGCATTTAAAAACCTTGGGCCTCGACGCTCCACCTGCTGGGCTAGACTATCTGGAGCCGCATGCCTCAAGTTCCCACTCCTTGTGCTCTATGGCCCTCCTAGCCTGAGTATGGGCTAGCGCACCAAAGCAAATGAGTCATGTTCCGGAAAACGCGGAGATTCCTGAGAATACCGGGCCTCCATTCTGCTGGAAGGCGCGTTAGAGAGTCCAGGAATCGTGGCCACACCCCTGTCTCAGTCCCAGACAATTTCACCCATTCATACACATGTACACGCACAGGCCTAGGCACCACACGCACACTCCCCCTCTGTGGCTATCCTTAGTTGTGACTTACACTCCTTCCTCTGCGTCCTTCCATGTCCCTCTGATCTCTGTCTGTCTCTGAGTCCCTGTGATCATTTTCTCTAGGGAGCGCTTTCTTCCTCCCCCACCTCTATCTCTCTTTCTCTGTCTCTGTCCTGTCCCTGGACAGTATCAGTGCATCTGGGTTTCCGTGTGCTGTGCATGTCCATATGGACATAGTAGGCTACTGATGGCACAGGGCTGCAAGGGAACACACAAAGGGACGCGTAAGTAACAGGGGTCAGAGCACATCCAGGCCTCCTAAGCCGTGACTGCCTCCAGGCAGCCACCACAAGCTGGGTATACATGTGAACTGTGAAAGGTCAGTCCCTTGGCCCTTGCCCTGTAGGTTGCAGCCAGCTGGGAGGTACTGAAACCCAAGGGACTCCCCAGTGTTTAGAGGGTGTGAAGAAAGGGCAGGGGCCGAGGAGGCTGGGAACCTAGTCGCGGCTGGTGTTTCTCCACATGCCATGTTCCAGTGCCATTGGTACTGGACTGTTGGTATCAGTTGTGGCTCCCTTTCCTCGGCATCTCAATGCAAGTTCACGTGACCCAATGGAAGTCCTGAATCTGCCCTAGTTTTCAGCCAGGTTTGGGCCCCAGGACAAATGCGTGTGGGGTGTGAGGGGGGAAAGCAAGTGTGGATCGTGGGGAGGAGCTAGCCTCGTGAGTGGGATGGGGCAGAGGGCATGCGTGAGTGCAGAGGTCCAGTAGAGTGTCTGTGAGTGTATTGTGGCTGGCGCCTGTGAGTACTTTTGCCTGAGACCTAGCGTTTGTGCTGGCAGCGCGTGCGTGTCTGTGTCCATGTGCCGCATGGCCGTGCATCATTGTGCCTGAGTGCGTGTGTGTAGGCCGTTGGCTAGTGAAGGAAAGAGACTGGGGTCTTTCCTGGCTTGGTGGGTAAGGGCGAGGCTCAAGTGCCAAAGTCCAGCGAGTGCAATCCCTTCTCTCCTGGTATCGACACGGAGCTAGCTGATCACTT
This sequence comes from Puma concolor, assembly GCF_028749965.1. Taxonomy (NCBI): domain Eukaryota; kingdom Metazoa; phylum Chordata; class Mammalia; order Carnivora; family Felidae; genus Puma; species Puma concolor. The sequence goes on from NW_028240225.1 coordinate 1,912,570, forward strand.
TTTATGACAGGAGGAAAGCCTGGATTTGCCTGGGTCTGCTCGTCCTGTGTTGCCTAGGCCAGGGTCAAGTTGGGGTTGGGCCTTCCATGGCCCAGTGGAGGAGGACCAACGTTCCCTGCAAGGAAGCGGGGATTAGTGGAGGGAGGCAGCAGATAGCAGAAGTCTGGTCCTGCTCCTGGACCGGCCTACGGGGATCATCGCAAGGCCTTGTGGTCCCAGCCAGGGTACGGGTCTCGGTGAACATCCTCCTGGATGACCCTGCAGAGACAGGACTGGCTGGTCTAGGCCCCCTTGCGAAGTTGGGGCCCGGCCCCTGGGCCCCAATATTGTTGTAGGTGTTGTTAAAACTGAAAGGCATTGCCTGCTTGTCCCAGGCAGCCCCTGCACCTGGGACCCAGATTTGCTCCCACGTTCCTGCCACGGGGTCTCCCAGCGATGCATGGGAGTTTGACAGGCCCCATTTCTCTGGAGGGAGTGAGTTGCATAAGTCAGGTGCACCAGGGTCTGGGCCTGCTTTCCTGTCTTGCCCACCCCCTACATCCTCTGCTGAGGGCAGCTTGAGGGCTCACCACTGGACCTGTTTCTCTCCCTTTCTGGGTAAATGTTTGCCTCTCTGTCTGTCACAGTGGCCACCCCCTCTCAGCCCCCTACCACCTGTTCAGCCTCTCCCCATCCACCTGCGTTTCTATGCATTGCTGTCACCTGAAGCTGTGGTGTGCTGCCTCATATATCACAGCCACCCTGGAGCATTTCTGTACCCCGTACGTATCCTGACGTGGTCCAGCGAGTCTGGAGGAACCTCTTCTGTGTCACCGAAGCAACATGTTGGCCAGAGGTCCCGGCACACCAATTTGGCAATCCTAGAATCCCCGGCCTGCCTGGCAGCCTCCTGGTCCCATAAAGAGGGAGGGGAACACTGCATTCCACCAAAGGGAAAAGGCAATGCATGAGTGTGTTGCCTGGCCAGGCAATGCATCTCGAGCCTCCAATCCTGCAGTGTCTCTGTGTGGTGTGTGTGTGTAGCTGCTGCTGTCTGAAGGAGACAGGCAGGGAGTCCACATCACCACTGCCCTGACAGGGAGGGAGACCACATCACTGCCCTCACTTCACACCTTCTGCAGCTTATTGGTTCCCCAAAGTGGTAACGTGGCTTCATGTAGACCCTGGGTCGTGTCCCTCACTTATGTCCCAAAGCTACAACCCCAACCCCCTGATACCTTTCGGAGGCCCTTGAAATCATGCTGTCTGTGGCACAGGGGGACAGTGTTTTGAGTCAGTGCCCAGGCTCATGGCAGCCTGCCGCCTAAGTGAGTGGTAAAGGAAATGGGACCAGGATGAACAGACATACGGCCAACGAAGGCCTGGGGAGGGTCCCTGTGAGAAAATGGCCAAGCACTGTGGGAGGAAGGGGACCGCTGTCCGTGAGAGAGGCACAAGCTCCAGGAGTCCCAGAGCCCATGGTCACGGGTCTTTCCTGTGCACGGCCACACACGGGAGGAAAGGGCAGCCGATCATGAGGGGGGCGGTGTGTGCTTGCCAGTGTGTCACTTTCCAGGCATCGGGGCCAAAGGCAAGAGCAGCGCGCATGCTACGTAGCCTCCCCTAGTGTGGCGTCCTCCCCACGTCACACACCTCTTGTCACCGACCTTCCCTAGCCAGTGCACTGCTAGACTGCTGTCATGACATACATGTCTCCTTGGAGCAAGGATGGATGTAGAGAGTATGCAAAGGAGGCTGAGCAGATGGAAAACCAGGGGGCACAGACAGCAGGCGCACAGCTGGAATGCGTCTCCCGGACAGCCAAGGTGATCCGCTCCGTGGAGTTGTCGGACTAGGGGCACAATGAACAAAGGTGGCGGTGTAAATGGGAAAAGCGTGGAGGTTTCCCTTTACCCGTGTGTGTAGATAGCCGCGTGCCCAGCACACCGTGGAATGCAAAGGTCACTTTCGCATGGCCAGAAGCCAAACAGGGCACCCAGAGGGCAATGAGGGCCAGCTGCAAGCCCCAGGGAGGAGTTGCACTGCATGGGGCCCAGAGCCTTCCTGCCTAGGCAACAGGCTGGACCCAGTTTCCTGGTGACCTAGGGGCGGGACCGCCAAAGCCAGGCACACCACCCTCCCTATGATTGGTCCTGAAGGCAGTGAAGCAGCCTGGGCTGGGCTTGGAGCTCCCTCAGCCTCAAAGCCACAGGCGCACCTCTCACCACAAAGGCCTCCTAGGTGGCAGCAGCATAGCGATAGCCACCTGGAGGCATCTGGGGTACAGCACCATGTGCATGCGCCCCCTAGACATTCGGGCTCTGGGAGGAAGGGGGGAGCGAGTTGCCAGCCATTGCCCTCAGGTCTTCACTGACTGGGTCTGGGGAGGGGGCCTTGCACTCACTTCCTGTTTCCTCCTCGGTAGCAGCCACAGTTCATGTCTCGGGCCGGGGCCGCATGATGCGACTTGTGTTTCCGAAACATTGGGGAGGGCAAAGAAGCCTCCATGCATTGGGACTGCCAACACCTACTCTGGAATAGAGCCACTGCAGGGAAGGCTCTTGTACTGCAGAGCTGTGCAGTGGGGATCCTGGGGGGCTTAGGCAGCTTGGGAGACAGGAAGATTAGTGTGGGGATGTCAGTCCAGGCACGCTGTGCTGGGGGCCATGTAACTTGGGGATAGAGAAGAGCCTTCGATGGAAAGGGCTGAACTCTGTCTATTGCACTGCTAGCACGGTGGAGCTTTTGCCGCATCCCTAGCACAGACATCTCTAGCAAGCAGCCATCTGCTGTGTAAGGAGTACCCCAGCACTCACCTCTTCCCAGGTGAGGCTCGTCCCAGTCCTTTCTAACATCCAGGCCTGCCCGGGACCTCTGCACAGAATGCTAAGGCTGCACAAGTCCATCGTTCCCTATGTGGCCGAGGCAGCCTTTGTCCAGGCACTCGGGCCAAGGAACGCAGGCTGCCTGGGACGAGGCGACCTCCCTGAGGGCCTGCTGGTGTTTGCCCTTGGGAGTCTTCTCACAAGTCTCACGTGGGGTTTTGGACACACGGCATAAACCTGTGGACCCAGAGGAAGAACAGCACCCGACTCATCACGGTGATGATGAGAGGGCAGCGGGCACATGGGAGAGGATGGCGTGTCCGTGGCCTTTAAGAGCCCCACCTCCCCGTGAACCTCCCCTTTGTTGGCTTGCAATCTGGGCCATCCATTCGTAACCTGAGGTCATTTCAGAAACAGCGAAGTTCACACAAGGGCATCAGTACTGGGACTCCTTCAAGAGTCTTGTCGGTGTGAGCGTGTGAGCAATTTGGTTGATGAAAAAATTAGGTATTTTGTTTTGTTCACAATTTTATTTTCAACATTCATTCTCAAATTTGTTATGCTTTATTATATGATTTTTTAAAACTCCTTCAAAATATGATTTGATTTTCAATCTTGCAACACTTCTCAAATTTTTATTGATTGAAAATTGGGATGACAAGTTTGAAGTCAATATTAAAAAGCCTCTCAAATTCATTCCATCTGACAATATTGCCCAAATTGATGATATTTTATTTGATTTTAAAATGTCTCATCTTATCTTTTTAAAAGTTATTGAAAGAGAGAGAGAAAGAGACGAGAGAGAGAGAGAGAGAGAGAGTACAGAGGTGGGGCACAGTGACGGTGAGATAGAATCTCAAACGTGAATTACTAATCCAAAAGCTCTGAAGAAACCAAAGTCCAGGATCAGAATAATTCTACTATAAACTTAAGGAAGAGTTACTCCCTGTTCTTCTCAAAGGAATTGCAACTTCATTCAATGAGACCAGCATTAACTTGATATCAAAATCTGAAAACTACTCCACTAAGAAAAAGAAGGACAAGCCCATATGTTTAATGAACATAGATGCAAATATTCTCAAGAAAATACTTGCACAGTGACTCTAATAATACATTTAAAAAAAAGTATTCAGGGGCGCCTGGGTGGCGCAGTCGGTTAGGCGTCCGACATCAGCCGGGTCACGATCTCGCGGTCCGTGAGTTCGAGCCCCACGTCGGGCTCTGGGCTGATGGCTCAGAGCCTGGAGCCTGTTTCTGATTCTGTGTCTCCCTCTCTCTCTGCCCCTCCCCCGTTCATGGTCTGTCTCTCTCTGTCCCAAAAATAAATAAAAACGTTGAAAAAAAATTAAAAAAAAAAAAAAAAAGTATTCACCGCAATTGAGGTAGATTTATTCCTAGTTTGCAAGTATAGTCCAATATTCACAAATCAATTAACACGTTACAGTACACCAATGAGATAAAGGAGAAGAGCCACATTATCATTTCAACAGATGCAGGAAAAGCATTTGAAGAACTACAACATCCATTCATGATAATCACCCTCGGCAAATTAGGTTTAGAGGAAAAATACCTCAACATAATAAAGGCCATCTATGAAAAACTCATAGCTAAAATCTTTTTGAATGGGGAAAACCTGAAAGCTTTTCCCATAAGCTTAGGAACAAGACAAGGATGTCCACTCCCACCACTTTTTTATTCAGCACAGTAGTAGAACTCCTAGCCACAGCGATTAGACACTAAAAAGAAGTAAAAGACAATGGAATCAATAAGGAAGAAGAAAAATGTTCTCGATTTATAGAGGACATGATACTCTACTGTAGAAAACCTGAAAGATTCCACGGACAAAAGTGTGAGAACTGAAGAACGAATTCAGTAAAGTCATAGGGTACAATCAACATATAGAAATCTCTTGCATTTGTATACACTAATAATGAAGCCGCAGAAAGACAGATTAAGAAAACAATCCCATTTATAATCGGACCAAAAAAATAAGATATCTAGGGGTAAACATATACAAAGAGGTGGATAACCTATACTCTGAAACCTATTAAATAAGGTTGAAAGAAACTGAAGTCAACACCAAGAAATGGATAATTCCATGCTCATGGATTGAAAGGGCAAATAATGTCAAAATGTCTATGTTACCAAAGCGATCTACATATTTAATGTAACCCCGATGAAAACACCAACGGCATTTCTCACAGAACTAGAACAAACAGTCCTAAACTTTATATGGGACCACCAAAGAACCTGAAGAGCAAAGCAATCTTAAGCAAGCAAACAAACAAACAAACAAACAAGCAAACAAACAGACAGACAAACAAAGAAACACTGGAGGCATCACAAACTCCAGATATCAAGTTATACTGCAAAGCTGTAGTTATCAAAACTGCATGGTACTGGCACAAATTGGAACGTAGACCAATGGAACAGAACAGAATACCTAGAAATAAACCCACAGGTATCTGGTCTATTCATCTTTGACAGAGCAAGAAAGCATATAAAATGGGAAAAAGGTATTCTCTTTAGCAAATGGTGTTGGAAAACTGAACAGAAATGTGGAAAAGAACGAAACTGGACCACTTTCTTACAAAACACATGAAAATAAATCCAAAATGGATTAGAGATAAAAATCCTAGAAGAGAACACAGGCAGTAATTTTTTGACATTAGCCAAAGAAACGTTTTCTAGGTATATCTCCTGAGACAAAAGCAAAAATACAAAAACAAAAGCAAAATAAACTATTGGGATTGCATCCAAATAAAAAGCTTCTGCACAGCTAAGGAAAAACTCCAATAAAATGAAGGGCAACCTACAGAATGGGAGAAGCTATTTGCAAATGACATATCCAGTAATGGATTAGTATCCTCTATATAAAGAACTTACAAAACTCAATACTGAAAAACAAAATTATCCAATTACAAAATGGGCAGAAGACCTTAACAGACACTCCTCCATGAAGACATCCAGATGGCCAACAGACACGTGAAAAGATGTTTATCATCACTTACCATCAGGAAATTGCAAGTCAAAAGGACAATGAGATACCACCTCACACTCTTTGGAATAGCTAAAATCAGCAACACAATGAACAAAAGGTGTTGAAGAGGATATGGAAAAAGAACTTTTGCACTGTTGATAGGAATGCAAACTGGTGCAGTCACTGTGGAAAACATAGTGGGTTCCTCAGAACGTGAAAACTACAACTGCAGCAATCACACTACTGTGTATTTACCCAAAGAATCCAGAAACGATAATTCAAAGAGAGACAAGAACCCTGATAATTTTGGCAGCATTATGGGACAGCCACGTGTCCATCAAATGATGAATGGATAAAGATTTAGTATGTATGCATGATGTGGTATTATAATGTGGTATTATACACACATAATTATATGATGCGGTATATTCTGTATAATACCCACACACAGGGGAATAATACTCAGCCATGTAAAATAATGAAATCTTGCCATCTGCAACAACATGAATGGAGCTAGGGAATATAATGCTAGGCAAAATAAGTCGGTCAGAGACAGACATATACCATATGACTTCATTCATATGTGAAATTTAAGAAACTAAACAAATGATCAAATGTTGGGGAAACAGAGTAATAGACAAATCAAGAAACATACACTTAATTATAGATAACAACATGCTGGTTACCAGTGTGTGTGTGTGGGGGGTTCAGATGTAGTGAGTGAAATATGTGATGGGGATTAAGGAGTGCACTTGTTGCCATGAGTACTGGGTATTGTAAGGAATTGCTGAATCATTATATTGTACTCTGAAACTAATATAACACTATATGTGAAAAAAAAATAGGGGCATCCTGGTGGCTCAGTTGGTTGCCCATCCAACTTTGGCTCAGGTCATGATCTTGCAGTTCGTGGGTTGAAGCCCTACATTGGGCTCACTGCTGTAGGCATCACGCCCACTTCAGATATGCTATTCCTCTCTCTCTGATCCTGTTTGCATTCTCTCAGAAAGAAATAAGATATTGTTTCAAAACCATAAAATATTTAAAAATAAATTCAATTTATAAGAAAAAGAAAAAAAAAAACCACTTTAGACCACCTAATTAAATCACTGGATTTTCTGATATTTTAGGTATCAGGAAATTCATTGTTTCCATATGTGTTATTATATCTTTTTAGGTATTCTCTGTCCCGTCCTGTTTTAATGATAATAATAATAATAATAATAATAATAATAATAATAATAATAATAATAACAGTAATAATAGGATTCTATATAAGGGGTGTTTGCTATGTTTCAGATATTGTTTTAAACTCTTTTTATGATCATTATATTCATCTCTTGGTCTTACATATATGAGAACGAAAGCACAAAAGCATTAAAAAAATCTGTGCCGAAGATCATACACCTAGTACTGGTGAGACAGGATGTCAACTTGGGTGAGTTGGCACTAGAGGACACTATTTCATGCCACCTCTCAGTTCCATCACATGCCACCTGTGTTGACCTTGCGAGCAGACAAGTTCCTTAACCTGTGAACTTCTTCACTTTGCTGATGTGTAAAAGGAGGTTAATAGTAAACCCTTACGCATAGGGCCCTAAGGAGAATGACATGAAGTACTTGTGAAATGTTCAGAACCTCACCTGGTATGAGTAAGAACTAAGTAAGTGTTGGCAAGAAACCTCTCAGCCAGGCTAGCTGGTCCCCAAGTCTTGCTCATTTGCTCCAGTGTTAGAGTTATGGGGTTATGCTAGTTTTTCAAAGAAATGACTTGCATTGCTTTCATTCTCTTACTGCTTTTTCTTAAACCAGTTGTAGTCCTTTACACTGTGTCCAAAACATTCATTGTCTGTTTTATTGGCATGTGTACATAGGAGTTTTTAATAACCAAAAGCTCTATAATGTTACCATGTTTTACTTTAATAATTTGGTTTCCTTGAATTTTCTCTTTACAAGAAAAGAAGTTTAATTTTACTTACTTGGTAACTTGGTTAACTTTTTAATTTCTTGGTTAAATGCAAAAGTTTTTGTATTTAAGAAAAACATCTAACACTTTCAGTTGCCCTTGTACAGCTTTGATCATATCTGACAATTATTTTTGGTGCTATTCCTAATCAACCTGCTTTTTGGGTGTTATCCCAATCACATTGTTCAGTGAGCTCCTTTCTGGGTCACATTTGTTCCCTCTTCAATTGCTCTCTCAGGCTACTCTCACCTCAGGGGCTTCTCTTCTAAGACTGAAATTCTCTTGACTCTGTTTATCTCCTTCCAACAAGTGTCAATTATAGATAACTGCGATGAAGGAGATCGGATTTTTCATGAGTCTTCCTGATGAAATTACATGATCCAGGCTCACAAGGTAACAATTTAGCATTCTCTCATACAAACAAGAAATAATTAGAAATATAGTCAGAGAATTGGCGCCATTTGCCATGACAGAAGTAAAAGGAGAAGGAGGTGGAAGGAAGGAAGGAAGGAAGGAAGGAAGGAAGGAAGGAAGGAAGGAAGGAAGGAAGGAAGGAAGGAAGGAAGGAAGGAAGGAAGGAAGGAAGGAAGGAAGGGAGGAATTAACAAAAAACATGAAAGAAGTATATAAATAAGCCTTTCAGAAAACTTTAAACTCATGTGAGAGATATTTAAAAAAAAAAAAAAGCTTAAATATAAACATTCCTTGTGTTGGAACAGGAAAAGTTATTATTGTAAGAATGCCGACTATCTCTAACTTACTATGTAAATTTGTTGCAAACCCAATAAAATATGGATTTTTTTTAAATCAGATCAGCTGGTTCTAAGATTTTTGTATAAATATCAATATTCAAGCTGATCCAGAAAAATTTTTCTGAAAAGGTAGCATATGAATTAGGCGAGTTCTACCAGATAATAAATTATGTTATAAAGCAAATGTGGTTCAGCTGAATGAATGAAACGTCATAGAGAATCCAGAAGTAGTTTCAAAGCATATGCAAATTTAGTATATAACTAAGTGAACCTTTCAAAGCAAATGCATTGTTCGAATAATAGTAACAATGATACTGTTCATGAAGTTTCAATACTTTTCTTATAAATGTCTTAATTTGCATTATGTCATATTATTAATGTTATATGTTTTCTTATAAAAATGCATCTATAAAATCCTAGGAGAAAACAAGAAAGTTATTTTTCTATTCTCTATTGGGAAAAGCCTTCTTAATATTTACTGAGCGTTTGTTTCTAAGAAATTTTAAGCACTTACGTATTTATTTCTTTAATTATTGAATTTCCACACTGTGATAATGCCCGTTTCACAAAAGAGAAAGCAAAGAACAAAAAAGGTAAGGGGACTTTATTTGTTTCCCTATAGCTCAAGATGGAAGTACATAGTCAGATAGTTTTACTCTAGAGCGTGTGTTCTCAAACATGATGATAACAACTGACATACAACAGAGAGAACAGAAACAATGGTGGAGCCCAGTGGAAGGCCATGGGCTCAATCCCTCCTTGGCCTTAAAAGGTCGGCAGTATCTGCCTGCACTTGTCCACAGGTGGGTCATTATTAGCATAGGCATAAAAATGTCTTGGCATCATTACTTAACCTGTGAACAAGTGGTAGTATGGCCCTGGTTGCAGAGAAAGAAATCTTGCCTACCACCAGGAAGCGATGTGTGAGAGGCAGTCTTATAAACTGGTAAATTAGTATGCTCAACCTGGCAGCACCTTAACCTGGAAATACAAAATTTCATTATAAACAACCTATGCTTTTCCCCCTAAGAGTAAAACACAACAAAACAAACAAACAAACAAACAAACAAACAAAAAAAACCACAAAACCCCAGGAGGCAAGCTTACCCCATACCTGCAAGGAGGATGGCTTCCCACATGCTTTGTTTAAGAAGTATCTTTTATGTGGATCAAAGGAAAATATAACTTTCTTAGGTAAGATTTATGTGTCAAAGCATTCATTTTTGCCAACGCTCAAACACAGTCATCTGCAGAATCACTTTAAATCTTATCTCACTGCCTTCCCCAGCTTTATTACAAATGAAGAAGATATTTTTTTTATGTAAGTCAATCTATGAAGTCCTAGGAGAAAATATGGGGGAATTATTCTTATAATCCAGAATGACAATGATCTTTCTAAAATAGGGGTGGACATTAAGCTCAGATGTAACGATAGTAGAGAAGGATCATTTTTATTATATTGAACATATATTTTTTTAATTTTGTAAAGAAAAAACAAAGCCAAACAAAAAAAAAAAAAAGGAAAAGAAAAAATAAAGTGAGGTGCCTGGTTGGCTTGGTAGGTTAAGCGTCCAAATTCGACTCAGTCACAATCTCATGGTTTGTGGGTTGGAACCCTGCATCTAGCTCTTTGCTGAAATCTCAGAGTCAGGAGTCTGTTTCAGATTCTGTGTCTCCCTCTCTCTCTTCTCCTTCCCTGCTCGCACTCTCTCTCTCTCTCACAAAATAAATAAACATTAAGTTAAAAAAATTAAAAAAATAAAATAAAGGCAAATGAAAATTATTCGAAATATTTGCACCACCAACAGAAACACAGAAGACAAATTTCCATAATGTTTGTATTGCTTTTTTTTTAAGCCTCACTGTTAAACAAAACAAAAATCCAATAGAAGGAATAGAGGAAAGAAAAAGGAAGTTCACCAGAAAACAAGCATAAATGACTTTTAAAAACTGTAAAGACGTACCACCACAATTTTAGAAAGCAATTGCAAATAAAAATGAAATACTACTACTCTTCTATTGGACAAAAACATTGGTAATGCACACTATAGAAAACGGAAGAGGAAAGAGGCATTTCAGAATTGTAATTGGCGAACTGGGACCTCTTCTTTGGAAGACAGTTTAAGATGATAATGGTAAAAATAACAGTATTAACATTTATTGAGTGTTTGGCATGTTGGACAGACACTGATCTATTTCACATATTTTAATTTAATTATTCCTCATAACAACCAAATGAAGTGCTTTATATTATTACCCCTCTGAGAAATCAGAGGCACAAGAAGATTAAGACATGTGCTGTGAATGGAGTAGCTGAATTCAAACTCAGTATTAAAAATTCAGTTTAAAATACCAAACTTGACAATATCCATAAAACTCAACATATTTATACCTGTTATCTGTATACCTTCATGAGGGTTAGGTTTTTCCCTACGACACAGAACAAGGAAGAACTATGGTTTTAACAGGGTAAAAGTGGATTTCTCTCCCAAGTAAATGAACTTTGGAGGTATACAGCTCAAGTCTGATTGGGCAGCTGTATTCTATGAAGTGCATAGAAATCTAATTCCTACCAGCTCTTGCTGGAAGAATCTCAGTTCACTTTCCATCCAAACGGTTTGGCCCTAGAGTTCAGGATCCAAGGCAGCATGTGAATGACATCAAAGAAAAAATAAAGAACACAAGGCCCACAGCTGTCTCAACTTTCTCAGAAGCTGCCACATGACACTTCCTCTTATATTGCTTGTGCTGCAAGGGAAGGAGGTGGAGGAATGGATGTGGAAGAGGTTCTTTCTGTCCTACTGATACCACAATTCCAGTTCTAGGAAATTTCCCAAGATTTTTACATTACAAATCTTCCTTGATTTAGGATGGAGTCACCTCTAGATAAAACCAGTGTGAGTGGAAGTTATTCCAAGCCAAAAATGCATTTAACACACATAATGTGCTGAATATCATAGTTTAGTCTAGCCTCTATTTTGTGTGTTCAAAATAGTTGCATGAGCTGAAATTATGAGACATCATCTAACACACAGCCTATGTTACATTAAAGTTTAACTCTCTCATGTATTTCAGTGAATACTGTGTTGAAAGCATAAACACAACGATTCTGTGAGTATAGAATAGCTGTAAGCAGATAGATTGTTCACCATAATGATCATGTGGTGGACTGGGAGCTGTGGCTGGCTGCTCTGCCAGGCATCACAGGAGAGGGTCGTATCACCTCTCATTAGCACTGGGAGAGGTCAAAACTTCAATTTGAAGTACAATTTATCCTTGAAAATGTTTAATGTTATTTCAAGTTTTGGAGAGAAAGAGAGACAGAAAGAGCGTGAGCAGGGGAGGGACAGAGAGAGAGACACACACACACAGAATCTCAAGTCAGCCCCAGGATGCAAGTTGTCAGCATAGCCTGAGGCAGGCTTGAACTCACGAGCCTTGAGATCTTGACATGAACTAAGTCAGATGCTTACACGACTGAGCCAGCCAGGTGTTATTCAAAGTACAATTTGTAAACAATGCTATCATTTTCACACCATTGTAAGGTCCAATAACTATAAGTCAAACAATATTAAGCCAGGGACTGCTAATCCTCCATTCATCCTTGCAGATATATTTTTGATCATCCTATGCCTGCCAGTAAGCTCACGTCTATGGACTGCATCGTTGAGGCTTTCTTGTCGTCTGGCTTCCATCCATAGTTGGCAGGTATACTAATAGGTAGCCAGAGAGCAAAAGAAAAGCAGTCATTATATGTACTCTGAACTCTGGAATTTTGGCAGTGGCTTATTCCTCAGTCTATGGCCACATCTCCTGTTAGGTGGCTTCTCTCCCAGCCGTGGGCTCATTGGCTTCTAGTAACACTTGTCCTTTCCTTGTCCCCTGATACCTGGGAGAGGTGAAGTCTTCTCTTGCTAGTCCCCAAGGACTCAACCACGTAGTTTTGAGCCCGTTTATCTCACCAGCACCTGTGTTCATAGTTCCTCCATTAAACTCCTTCCAGGTAAGATTTTCGAGGCACCACCCACACTCTGCTGGACTCTGGCAGGCAAACATATGCACAAGGACTTTCACGGCAGAATTGTTTTCTATACTCGTAGACTACAAACAAATTAAATACACATAACAGGGGACAGATTAAATACCTTGAATGCAACCAGGGTAGGAAATACCATGATGTATATTTAAAAAATAATGTCCCATTGGACCAGGCACATTAATTTTTCACAGGGCAAATCTCATGTCAAACCTTTTCAAATCACAAAAATCATGTACCTATAAAATAGAGAGGTGTAGATAATATCTTGGTTCCAGCTATATATATATTTTTTTCATGTGAGATATGCATGTGATATACTTGAGATTCTGGAAAAAAACCCTACAAACTGTTAAAAGTGGTCTTCTTCTGGGGAAGAATAATGGAGGCCTAGCGAAGACATAGATTTAATTTCATCGAATAACTTGTTTTGCTACTATATGAATTTTTACCATGTGTATATTACCTTTAAAAAGCTCGTTAAAGGAAAAAAAAAAGTTTTCCTTAGGATACATATAGGGAAGTTTATGAATATGACCATAACACTCCTCTGATATTTCAATATTGCAGTTTGGATCCCAACTTCCTCCCCTCCCTACTCTGCCCACCCTGTATCCTCTCCCTCCATACAGGGTCACTAAACTCTCTTTTCTCACACAGGACAGCACTTCCGGGACTACTGTTGTCCTTACTGTGTGTTCCCCATGTTGTCACGGCTCTCACTGCACTTGAGTTTCTTCATGATCCAGAATCATCTTACATTATATAGTTCTTATAGATAAGCTTACAAGGCTTGGTCTCTTAGGAAATTAAATTACCTTTCATATTTCTTCAAAAAAATCTTACTCTCTCAGCTTACAACTCTTAGAATATGGTAAATTCTTCCACGACTGGCTAAAGGACCCTCCAGTTGAATTCAAATGCTCTAGTGTTACTCTGTGTTGAATTCATAGGAACAAAAGTCTTTATTGAGCCCTTTGTCTTCGGACCCATTCCTTCCTTTATTTGTCAATTGAGCATCAATTTATTGAGTGTCTATTTTATTCCCAAACTGTAGGAGGTGCTAGAACTTAACGAATGGATGGTCCTGGTCCATAGAAATATTAAGTCCTATTGGAGACATGAAAGTGTAAGATGTGTTGGGGCACCTGGGTGGCTCAGTTGGGAAAGGGGCCGACTTCAACTTGGGCCATTATCTCACAGCTTGTGAGTTCAAGATCCATGTAGGACTCTGCACTGACAGCTGAGAGCTGGAGGCTACTTCGGATTCTACATCTCCTTGTCTCTCTGCCTCTCACCCACTGATGCTGTGTCTCTCTCTTCTCCAAAAATAAAAATAAATAAATAAATAAATAAATAAATAAATAAATAAATAAATAAATAAATAAATAAATAAACATTAGGAAAAAAATTATGTGTAAGAGGTGTCAATTGAAGTGTGTATAGAGACTAGAGTCAGGGCATAGAAATAGAGTGTTGGATCAGGATAAGTAACTAGAGCAACTTTCTAAGAGTATGAGTGACGGTGGGTAGTAATAAAAGGTGAGTCGGGGAGCCCTAGGAAGACTTGTGAAAGGGACGTCATGTAACGCATTGGAAACAACGTAACTTAAAGCAGGAAAGCAGGACACTTGAAGTAATGTATGACCTTTGATAGAAGATTAAAATAGTGAGTTAAGCTGTCAGATAACATCATCAGTGTCATCATCACCCTGGAAAGAATCAAAAGGGAAGGGGAAAGGGATGAATTAAGAGTGTCTACTACATCACCAGACACATTAAAGATGCTCAACATCACTAATCAGAGAAACCTCAATCAAAACCACAATGACACATCAATTCACACCTGACAGAATGCCTAGTATCAACAAGACAAGAAATAACAAGTATTGGTGAGAAGGTAAGAGAAAAAGTAACACCAATGCACTCTTGGTGGGAATGTAAATAGGTGCAGCCACTCTAGGAAACAGAATGCAGGTTCGTCAAGAAATTAACTCAGAAGTACTATATCATCCAATAATTCCACTCCTGGGTATTTACCCAAAGAAAAGGTAAACCCCAATTTGGAAAGAGGCATGCACCTGTGTGTTTATTAAAGCATTATTTATGATAGCCCAGCTATGGAAGCAGCCCAAGAGTCTGTCAACAGATGAATTCATAAAGAAATGTAGTGTCCATATAATGGAATATATTTTAATTTAAAAAAAAGGGAATAAACCTTGCCGTTTGCAACAACATGTGTGAACCTAGAGGGTATTATGCCACGTGGGATTATAACGATAAAAGGAAATACCATATAATTTCACTTTTATGTAGAAGCTAAAAAACAAAACAGAAAAAGAAAAGACAGATTCTTCAATACAGAGAACAAACTTGTGGTTACAAGAAGAGAAGTGGGTGGGGTGTGTAAGATAGGGAAAGGTGACTAAGAGTTACAAACTTCCTGTCATAAAATACATAACTGACAGAGATGAAAAGTACAGCACAGGAAATATAGTTGATATTATAACAACACTATATGGTGAAAAATGGTGATTACACTTACCACGGAGAGCACTGAATAATGTATAGAATTATCAAATCGCTATTTTATACACCTGAAACTAAAATAACACTCTATGTAATCTATACTTCAATAATAGAAAATTAAAAATGTAAAAAAAGAGAATCTATTACCGTTGTTATCCGGGAAATAAAAAAAAAAAGAGAGAATAGGTTAGATATTTGATAATTATTTTAGCCTGCCTTAAAATATGTACCAATTAAGACGCTGCATCAAAACATACCCATGTTGATGGGGAAGACATCTAGGCATAAAACAATAGGGCATATTAAGGAATTTGCTGATAGTTGATCATGAGAGTGTCTAAGGGCATGAACAATTGGCCCAGGACAAGTAAGGATGCAAAGGTGGGGGCAGGGTGCGGATGGGAAAGGTGTTTTCTCTCATGCTGGAGTGTGGGGGAACCACAGCTTGGAAGGCAGTGATGGAATAACTTTTGCATGTTACAAAGTCCACTCTAAGGGGAGTAGAGATATGAGATCCATCATGAGGCTCCACTGATGCCAAACAAAGATACAGAAGGGTGCGGCATAGAGGAAATGTGGTTGCCATAGTATCCACAGAAGTGAGTTACTAATTGAATCATACTGGTGAGGAAATGAGAGGAATTACACTAGGATAAAGAATAAAAAATGGAGAAGGAAATTTTGGGAACATGTGCTCGTTTGAGGTTCTTTGTGAGATGACCTCTTCGCAAAGCGTAGGACACAGTCAAGAATTGGAAGGACTCAATTTCCAATTTTTACTTATACCCTCTCCCTATATTCAGTGTGATTTTTCTCTACTGTGTAATGCCTGAACCTCTTGTCCCCGTCCTACTCCAACCTTGCCTAATTAATACCTACTCACACTTTAAGGATTAGTTCAATATACCACCCCATCTGAAAAGTCCCTTACAACACTTTATCTCCTTCCCCTGAAGGCTGAGTTACATGGATTTTGCCTTCACACTCTCCTCATGCTCCGTGCATCTTTGGACCATTACACCATAATAACTGTCTCCCCTACATAATTGTAAGCTCCTTGTGATTAGGGTCTACCCCCTCATCTCTAATGTCCCAAGCATATAGCACAGTGTTTCATAGGACTCAGTTGGCTCTCAGTGATTGCCGAATGAATTAATGAATCTAGAGTGGGAGTAGGAACATTTTGTCTCTCATACTGGGGTTGGGGTTGAAAGTTGTGTTGAAAGGTGTCATTATGAGGTCTGAGTGAGAGTTTGAAGGTGTCTACAATCTACGTTCTATCTATGAGACAAGAGCCGTTTCCCAGGGAAAGGTGAAAAAGATAGGTTGAGGGAAATGATGGAGGTATGGAATAGCTGCTGTGGGGAGAAGACCGCTTAAGATTGGCAAGAAGCTCTGGCGGTATGTTGACATCCGCAACCATAAAATTAGAGTGAGTGACCCTAGTGACTGTGAGTCCCTGTAACAGTTCACTGGGCTGAGTGAGACAGAGGATGGGCTGACAGAGTGGAGGACTCAGCCAAACTTCAAGGCCACCAACGCAGATGCAGCAGAGGACTAGGACGTTCCAGCACAAAGTGACATACTGAGGTGTATACACTGCATTAGGAAGGGAAGTGGAGCCACAAGGGATGATATGCAGGGAAATGAGAGGGAGGAAGCAGGGACCACAAGTCTCTATCGGGCTGAAGAAGAGAAGTTGTGAAGTCAAGTAGTGAGACACCTGGTTAGGGGAGGTTATCTTCTGAGATATTGGCACATTGAGTTTGACATTCTAGCAGGAGACATCTGGATGATCATAGAGCTCAGAGTACCATCACGGAAGTTAGCTACTGGAGGAAACTGACTCTTAAGGTTGTGGGAGCCAGGAAATTTAAAGAACCCTGAAGCTACATTGCTGGAGCAATTTTACCAGGATGGTGAAATTGCCCACAACAGAGGTAGGAGCAACGTGAGAAGAAAGAAGAGTAAGAAGGGACTCCAGAAATTTCCATGAAGAAAAGGGTGGCACTCTGGGATTGAATAGATGGACTAAGGAGGTGAAGGCAGGAATTGCAGGGGAGTAGAAAGATCATGGCCTGGAGGTGGTAACAAGCGGCCTGTAGATCACTATCCAGCCTCTCCCTTAATCCTGAAGGAATTTTCTCTCTGCTGGAGTAATGTCTCCAACCTCTAGAACCTACACAGCATTTATCTTTGTTCCTCATTCTGGCATCTTGATTCTGCTTGCTGAGACATCTCTTAAATGGAGTCCGCAGTGTGATTCTTTTTTTTTTTTTTCCATGGGCATCACTACATGTCCCAGAATGTTATGACATCAAAACGAATGTGGCCTGTTTTTCATTCCTTCTTGTGACCAATGGGACCAAGTCTACTGGACGTAGACTGAGTTTCACTCCAAATGATGACGGACTCAACATGCTACTTTGCCCATGAAATATACTTGTATCTTAGAAGATCCTCCCAGAAATAACAGTGGTACCCAACCCACCCAGCAGACATGGCAAGTAAGGCAGCCTGCTAAGAACACATCAAAATGCAAACATGTTTTCTAGTGCTGCATCTATTAGCATGTATGCAGGTAGTCCAAAGCCAAAGAAGTAAATTATTTTAAGTTAGGAAATGAAAGGAAGGTAAACTGCCATAAAGGTATTTTAAACTGTTGTGAAAAAGAAGTAGAATATGAGTGTCATAAACTCACAATCATTCATACAGGACATCATACATATATTCCAGGAATTTTAAGATAGTAACATGTGGTTCATATGGTAGAGAAAGCACCACTATTGCCACTCTCTTTATGCTCTGCCAATAACGTGGTCACCATGAAAGCTGCCTGACACCAACTAAAAAACCCAATTAATAACATGATAATGGAGCGCCCATGAAATACCATGGTAGACATGTGTGGGCACAGATTAGGAAGCCCACAACATGGTTCCTGCCCTTATGAAACCTGAAACGTAAGGGAAAGTGAAGTGAAACCAATAAGAGTTAAAACCTGTGTTAAAATAACTGGTTGACTTCTAGTCAGCATCAAGAATCAGACATGTTATTGCTGTGGAACTGTGAACATCACCTCTGTGTTAGAGAGTTCTCTTGAGTTTTATAATGTTGCAAAAAACTGGCCTTTTCTGAGCTTGGGCAATTCCCAAAGTTGTGCATTGTGACACAAGCCTGTCAGATCAGCGGGCTCCTTATATGCTACTTCCTGCAGAATGAGCTGGCAGTTTCATCTGTTTCCAGACCACCTGCCTTAGCAAATTAGATCATATTAGGGCTATTGTCTCAGAGACAATAAGAGGCATCTGTAACTGAAAGAGACCATTATGATATCTTCTAAAGAGACTTTGAAGAGTAGAAAGGTCAACAAGACGAGTATAACTATCATCATTGTTTTTTTTTTTTCAACCCGTCCTTCTCTTCCTATGTTATACATGCTACCCTTTAGTAAAATATATAAAATCAACACATTTCTTTTATCTTGGCACAGAGTGTTGTGAGAAAGAGTAACTTACATTATGCAGCACATTTTTATGTACAAAATCCTTCTGCATATATGAACTCTTTAGGTCCTCAAAGCAAACAGTATAGAAGTAAGAATTGTTGACACAATTTACAGAAGTCCATTTGGGGTTTCGGCTCCATTCACTCCACCACTACAGGTGAGGAAACAGTTACCTTTCCCACTCTCATGAGCAGGAGTTCCCCTCCTTATAGATCAGACAAGTCTTGTTGTAAATATCACCACTCTTTCGAGGCTCTGCCTCTCCTACCTGCCAATTCTTTCTACTAATTCTCTCCATTCAATTCAATTCAGTACATTCGATTGAGTTCAACTCAATTCAATTCGACTCAATTCAACTCAGTTCAATTGGCAATTAACAAAGGCTACCCATAAGTCAAACTGTATACTAGGAACTGCAATGATCAAACTGACCCCCTCAAGCAGTGGCCAAATTATCTAGGGAGACAGGGACGCAAATTATTACAATATGGCAAAAATTACGGAACAGGGCACTGCACATGGTACCACAAGAGTTCCAAGAAGGGACTAATTAACTCTGACTTGTGGGATTAACTAAGTAATGGTTGAGGCAAATTTGAAATATGAGTGATTAGAGTAGAGAGGGATTCTCAGGCAGATGAAAGCTTACCTATGCCAAGGTAAAGAAGTTGGGAACCGCAGGAAGTTCAATCTAGTTCCTGCACATAGCAACATCCTATGTAATTGGAGGAAAGCAGCACAAAAGTTACTTGATGGCCACTGACTCAAGTGAGGTCAGAGGCTACTTCCTCACACACCTAGACCTCTAGTTCACAACTTCCTTCTCCGCAAACTTCCAACTGTTCCCAACCCTTCTTCACTCTGGTCTTATAACTTTGCCTATTACCACACTGAGAAAACCAGGTCACTGAAAAGAGAATTTGCAAAATCACCTATCGCATCTACCATTCCATCTACATCAATTTCCTTGTGCTCTGCTTTCACCAATATTAATAGGAAGGATCTGTTCTTTCCTCTCTGAGCCAATTATCTTTTGGACACTAGACCAAAGTCACTCTTGCCCTGTTAAGAACATTTCTGTCAGCAATTCTCCCCCACTCTGCCATATCATCATTTCCATCAGCAATATGGAAATTACAAAAATGCTTTTATTTCTCAAATTTTAGAAAGAAAAAGCAAAGCCCTCTCTTGACCCTGCTCCCTTCCTTTCCCACTGCTGCCTCATTTTTCTCCCTCATTTTGTCACAACGCTCTTTGAAAGAACTGCCTTACTCCCTGTCTACAATCATTCTACTCCAATTCTCTGTTCAATCCACTCCCATTCGGCTTTTCCCCGGTGCTACTGAAATCCTTCTCATCACATGTCAATGATATCCACTTTGCAAAACACAGTGATTATTTATATTTTAATAATTTTTCAAGTGTATGTATTCATTTTGAAAGAAAGGGAGAGTGAGCAGGGGAGGATATGAGACAGATGGAGGCATTGAGAGAATCCTAAGCAGACTCCACACCGTCAGCATGGAGCCCGACCTGGGGCTTGAACCCACAAACCATGAGATCATGACCTGAGGTGAAACCAAGAGTCAGACCCTTAACCAAGTGACCCCCCCTTGTGACCCTGATGATCATTTATTTGACCTCATCCTATTTGACTTCCCATCAGCACTTGACCATTTTGATACCTGCTTCCTTGAAACACATTCCTTACCAGGCTTCCTGGACTCGAGAGCCTCCTCATGTCTCGCCTACTCCTTCAGTGGCCACTGTGTCTAGTTTCCTTCGCTAGGTTTTCCACATCTTGCAGTACTTTAAGAGTTAGATACCCCAGAGCTCAGTCCTTGCGTGTCTTCTCTCTCATCCATTCTCACTCCCTAGCTGATCTCATGCGATCGCATGCTAAGTAATCCAGCCTACAGTCCACACTAAACTTCTTACTTTAAACTCCAGATGCCTATATCTAACTACATTCAAAAAAAGGCCGCTTGGATGTCTGATAAGCATCTCAAAATCACCTTGTGAAAAGAGCAAGTCCTGATGTTTCCCCTAAATCCCATGATCTCTAACAGACAACTTAAAACTACCACCAACCTGTGGTCCAGCCCAAAAAAACAAACACAAAAACAAAAACAAACAAAACAAAACAAAACAAAACAAAAAACCTTGGTGGAGTCTTTTATATCTGTTTTTCTCATCACTTATATTCAAACCACAAACAATCCTATTATATCCACATTTATAATGTACACATGATCATAATTTTCTCACTATGTCCCCTTCTTCCATCCTTATTCAGGATGGAAGTTATTTCAGGATTACTATAGTAACCTCCTTATTTTGTTGCTGTTGTTGCTTGTATGCTTGCTTCCCACTCCAACCTGCTCCCCAGATAGTAGTCAGAGTGATTTGTTTAACATACAAATTAGGGTCACCTGGGTGGCTCAGGTGGTTAGCCATCTGACTCTTGATTTTGGCACAGGTCATGATCCAGAAACCATGACGTCATGGGGTCAGAACCTGCATTAGGATCTGAGCTAGGCATGAATTAGGCATGGAGCCTGTTTGAGATCTCTGTCTCTCTCTCTGTCTGTCTCTCTGTCTCTGTCTCAGTTTCTCTCTCCCTCTAAACTGCTGCGGGCACTCTCTTTAAATTAAATAGATAGATAGATAGATAGATAGATAGATAGATAGATAGATAGATAGATAGATAGATAGATAGATAGATAGATAAAACAAACTCAAATGTGAATTTGGTGAGACTACTCTACTGACTTTCCCTCTCATCGAAAATGAAAGTCAAAGTCTTATAATGACTTTCACATTCTTCATGATATGCACCCCACACATACCCTCTCTGACTAAAGAAATAAATGAATAAATGAGTGAATGGTTGGTAGAGAAGAGGAACATAAGATTAGATTAACCTTATGGAATTAATCAGATGATGAACAAGGTTCCAACTAAGCCAAGAAGTGTCTTCAGGTTTATTTGAATACAATGGGTAGTCATCAACGTAATTCGGGCACCATAACTATCTCCTGTTAACTGTTTCTAGGATCCAATTCATATGTCACCTTCTACATTAATCCTCACTCTTTACCAATCTCCCATTCCCACATGAAATCCATCCAAAGGAAACTTTGCTACTCCTTTAATGTGTCACATTTTCAAACTTCCGTGCCTTGCCCTCTCTCTCTCTCTCTCTCTTTTTTTTTTTCCTGCCTGCAATGCCCTTCCTTACTCTGTTGATTTGAAATATGTCTTCTCTAGAAGACTCACGTCAAGTGACTCTCATTTGTGTAAAGCACTCCCTGGGTGCCCTAGAGAATCATGTGTTTTCTTCTTTGCAATTCCAGGGTATATTTATCCACCTCTATTACAGATGTTATCAACTCAGTATAGTTAATTTGTTTACACAATGGCAAACCCCTGGATAACAAGGTCCATTATTAGTTCTAGATAAGACCTCTGTTCTTTGTATACAGTGCCTACAACCTAGTACGTGCTCAATGCATGCTTGATGAATGGAAATGAGGCAGGAGAATAGAATGAAAATTAGTAGAGGGAATATATAAGAGAAACCAGGAGAGTCAAATGTTATCAAACACAAAAGAAGAGGTAGTTTCAAGAGGTAAGGAGCGGTCCGTTCTTTAGAGTTTTGTGTTTTGTTTTACTTGAGTTTGAAATAAGCTACAGGTATCATTGCATTTACCAAGTAGGAGGTATGTGGAAATAAAATAGTCAAATTTCAGTAGCATATTGGCAGAAATTATCTTATATCCAAGCAGTGACTTAATATGAGGAATTGTGTGTTCAAACCATCAGGAGAAGTGTTAGTTAAGTGCGGTGTACACTGCACTCCCAGAATCCAAAGACAACCCTGCAGAATTGTCTTGCCAGAATAACCCCAGCAGACTCACTGGTCTGTCCAGGCGGACTCACTGGTGTTCTGGGCCTAGGGTATCACTAGGTAAGAGTCAAGTGTCAGTAGGTTGGGTTCTTATCTGGAGAAATCTACTTCTGAGTTTATTTGGGTTTCGGACAATTAAGTTCCTTGCAGTTATACAACTGAGGTCTTCATTTTCAGCTTGTGGGATGGCCAGCCAGGGAAAACTCTCTGCTTTGCATGGGTTTACGATGCATGGGTTCATGATGATACTAGGTTGATCCAGAAAATCTGTCTCTATATTACAACACGACTATAGAAATGGTCTCTCTTCATATTCATGGGTTGTCAGCTTTAAGGTATGGAACATTGGGGGCTATATTTTTTTCTTTAGAATAATGTCTACCACATTCTGTTTAAAAAAAAAAAACAGCTGTAGAACCAATAGATAATATTTTTCACCTTCTGAATTAGTAAGATTCAATAGAGAAAATTTCTGTTTCTCATATATATAATATATATTATAATATATAATATATTTATATTTATATTAATACATTCATATAAAATATGAATGTATTAATATAAATATATTTATATATTTATGAATGTTTTATGTATGTATGTATTTATTTATTTATTTATTTCTTATAAGAAATTGGCTCCCAAAACTGTGGACGTTGACATGTCCCAAGATCTTCAGGATGTGTTGGCTAGCTGGAAAACCACGAGATCTGATGGCATAGTTCTTGTCCAGTACCTGGCAGGCTTGAATCTCAGGTAGAGCTGCTGTTTCAGTCTGAATCTGGGGTAGAGGCCAATGTCCCAGTTTAAAGACATTCAGGCAGGCAAGAGTAATTCCCTAGTATCCCTGGGAGAATCATCCTTATTCTATTCAGGCCTTCTCACTGATTACATAAGGCCCACTTACATTAGGAAAATAATCTGTTTTACTCACTGTACAGACTCAAGTATTTCCCATCACAAAACACCAGAAAAAAGTTTCACCAAGCATCTGGACCTCTGTGGCCCAGTAAAGTTGACACATAAAATTAGCCATCATATCTTCCAAATTTCATGCAAGCGCATGAAGCGGATGCACCTAAGCCCTATCAAGAACCCAAGCTACAGAAGCACCAGGCAGCTTGATAAGGTGCATTAGCACAGCGTCTTTCAAATATTTTATGCCCAATCTACTGTAAGGAACACATATTTCGCCACAGCCCAGTATAAGCATACACATACACATACACATACACATACATATAAAGAAATGAAATAAACACCATTTCATGAATTATTGGTTATCCGAACTAAGGGTAAATGTACTTTTATATTTTCTTATTGGTTCCATTTTAATTTTAATCCATTCTTGCCTTGATCCACACCTTCATGACCTTCCAAACAACAAGGCATCATTAGTAAGGTGACTGATTTTGAGGGTCAAACTTTGGGAAGTAATATTCCTTCAGTTATATGTTTCACAATGTCTGACATGCAATACTCTCTTTGTTAAGTTGAATGGAATACAGAAAATGGGCTTCCAATTCAGTGTTAAGACATACTAAGAAAATTCCGAATCCTTGTATCGGGGTAGGTCCATAACTATCAAACAAAATGAAACAACAGGTACCAAGAGATGCCCTTTGGCTGTCTCCAACGCTATTCAGGAAGGCTAAGTTTACAAGCCCACTGAAACACAGGAGACCAATTCTTTCTTGGGGAAAATGACCAACAACGGAATGTTCGCGTGCAAAGAGCAGACAGGACTAATTATTACAAAGAGGTGTTGAAGCATATAGAAATTGTCCACTTCTATGCCACTTATAATTAGTGCTTGTCTCCCTTGGATCATCATGTCAATGCATAAGGCACAGTTAGAGAACATTGTTACCCAACAATGGCAGCTCTCAGGTTTCATGTTTCTGTTATACACCCATTGGGTGAAATGTCTCTGCAATGGTTAAGGCCCTAGAGAAGAATTCTTCTCCCACTTTGCACCACTCACTCTCCCTGATTAAGCTGTTCTGCAGGGAAACAGCTTACTTTTTTAAATGCTTGCTTTTTGTTCCTTGGATAAGCAGCAGACATATATCTGAGTGCAGCATTTCTATTTAACTGTACTCATGCCCTAAAGAGATTCTAGGGATCAGCTCAGGGAGTCCAGTTGAATTGATCTTCTTCATCTCTATTGCAACATTACTGGCAGACGTTCACAGTCAGATTTCATTCTGTCTGACTGAGAGAAACGGAGGAATTTGGCTTTCTGAACCAAGACCACATGATGGAATGGTCTGCACTCAGTTGCAAAAGATCGTGAATGAGGAGGAGACAGGGGCATTATATGATCCAGGATGTGAGGTTGTAGGGTTAGCTTATGGTGGTTGTAACCAAACCTTAATATTGTGTGGAGACTAGACAACCTTGAAATCCCTATAATGTGATGGTCTGGGGACTCTTACCATATAGATTGTCAAAAATCTTGTTATATGTCCGATACAGAAGCAATAGAACTCATTCACTTAATATAGATTTAATGAGCATATACTATGTGGTATTTAGAGCTCTACTATTATTGGACAAGTGAATAAAGTACTCCAAAGATGGTCAGCGGGACTCAAACAGACTCCGGTCTCTAGCTTAGAGACCTCGCTTCTGGGTTCTTCTTCCTTTGTTTGGTGCATGTGCGAAAACCCCCACATATATGGAAGCTGACGACTATAAAATACCCTCCCCACTTGACTCTACGCTCAACGTTGGAGAGCCAAACTGTCTGACCAAACTCTCTGAGTGCCACTTGGTGTTTCCTCCAGTGTTCCAGCCTGGTTCCATAACATACTAGATTGTTGAACAAGAAACACAACCGCACTGCCCCATTGTTGCCCCCGGTTTGGGAGAACGGCGAGGTGGTGGCAAAGCAAAGGCTCACAAGGGAGAAAGTGCATGCTCTGCCTGAATTTCCTCAGCCTACTTCTCCGTTGTCTTAGGCAGGTCCTGCTCCATGGAACTGGTAAGGCCGAAGCGCCGAAGTGTCAGGCATACACAAAAGAGCAGAAGGGGGACATGGTCAATCCCCAGAGGACTTAATAGGTGTCCCAGGTAGAAAATTTTGTGGAAGGAAATGTAATGCACTCTGGTGTGCATGTGTGTGTGTGTGTGTGTGTGTGTGTGTGTGTGTGTGTGTGTGTGTGTGAGAGAGAGAGAGAGAGAGAGAGAGAGAGAGAGAGAGAGAGAGAGAGAGAGAGAGAGAGAGAGGGAGAGGATGTTCATCTAAGCCAGGGTTGCCAGTCGAGATAGAGTTTGTGGCTTCATGGACGGGCACCATTAAGGACCCCAAAAGTCTATGGAATCTGAATGGGCTCCCCTGTGTCATTGTGAGAGTATAAAGTCTAGGGCGGTATCGGATCAGATTCCCATCACAAGTCACAAAGCCGAGTCCACTATAGTCAAACTTCACCTAAACTTTCCCTCAGGAATGCGACCAGAGGAGTATCTGAATAGTCCTCTCATCTGGCGGTATATCCTAACTTTGTCCGTCTTTGTGACAGCAAATATGAGAAAGAAATTAATAATGGGACGAAAACAGAGTAAGCCTACAATTTTAGAGGTCCTGGTCAAAAAATGTTAAAAGGGGTTTTCAGGTTACCATGGGGTGACAACGACACCCGGGAAGTTAACGAAATTTTGTGAACTAGAATGGTCCACATTCAATGTAGGATGGCCTCCAGAAGTGACCTTAGATGCTCAAATAGTGCAGCAGGTTTGGCTAATAGTCACTGGGAACCCAGGCCACCCTGATCAATTTCCGTACATCGACTCCTGGCTTGAAATTGCCCCAAATCTACTGCCTTGAAGGTGATTCATCATTAGCAAACAGAGCCAGGCAAAGGTTTTAGCCACTTTATGGAGGCACATCCAGGGATCCAAAGAAGCGACCCACTGCTCCTCTAATATTTGAAGGAGATATGGAGGAAGATATTGTCTTTCCACCCCCTCATGACTCTTCAAGCTCTCTCCCCTTCCCCGGAGCTTGAAACTCCTCCTGCATCTGTCTCTCCAGCCATAGCCAGAGTCAGTGCAGATGCCACTGCAGTCAGTGCCGCCCATCTCCCCGCCACTCTCAGACCCAGAAAACCCACACCAACATGGGCCAGCAGCCAGACTGTGCCTCAGACCCAGACCTAAAACTCTCCGAATGCATGTAAAGGAGACGAGAGAGCCTGAAAGACAGAATAAGGATGGACCGAGTCCAGACAAGCCATTCCATGATGAGTTATCTACCTTTCTCTACAACCAACCTCCTCAATTGGAAACACAACACTCCACCATACTCCGAAAAGCCACAAGCAATGGTTGACTTGATGGAGTCCCTCTTCCCGACCTACTGACAGACTTGGGAAGATTGTCAACAGTTACTCCATACTTTGTTGAATTAAAAATAAGGATGACAGAAACATGACAGTACCTAGAAGATCACACATCTCCAGGAATCAATGACCGTGCTGTCTGGGCTCAAGCTGCATGCCTGAAGAACACCCAACATGGGATTTCACCACAGAAGGAGGACAGGGCCACGTCTGAGGATACCAGGAAGCCCTTCTTCAGGGAGTCTGAGCTGGAGTCAACAATCCCATGAACATGACTAAAATATCATGAGTCACACAGCACCCTGGGGAGTCTCCCGGAGACTGCTATGAAATATTCTGTGAAGCGTACCATGTATACGTCCCGTTTGACCCCGTGGCACCAGAAAGTCAACAGATGGTAAATACTTTTTTTGTGGCACCGGCTGCCCCAGATATCCGACGAAACCTCCAGAAGTTGCAGGGCTTTGCCAGATGAATATCACTCAGCTTTTAGAGGTCGTCAATACAGTTTTCACCAACAGAAATTTGCAGCTGAAAGAGAAGCGAAGACTAAAAAAGAAGGCCACCTTTCTCACAGCAGAACTAAAGAACAGATGCTACTGTTTTTTAGCAGCATCGAAAAACTCCAACCACAAAAAGGGGGGTAGCCCATAGCCCCCTTAGCAAGGGACGAGTGTGCATACTACAAAGGCAAGGGAAACTGTAAGAATGTCCGAATTCGTGGGGACCTCAAAACCCAGCCAGGAACCTCGAGGAACCTCGAGGTGAGAACCTTCTTGATCTGGCCAGGGTAGAATTGGACTGAGGTGGACCGGACTCTTTCTTTCTTGGCCCCCATGAACCCACACCTGAAATGAGGTGGAGGGTTGAACAATAACTTTCATGGTTGAAATACTTTTCAACTGGGGCTGAATACTCCTTGGTTACTTCCCTGGTAGCGCCCATAGGACAAAAGGCAGCAACCATACTTGGGGCTACTGGGACACAACAATGCAACAGCCCTTCTGTCAAGCTCAACAAGGTGCACTTGGGGGTCACAAGGTCCGGCATGAGTTCCTCTACTTACTTGACTGCCCGATTCCTCTCCTGGGCCACAATCTACTCTCCAAACTTGGGGCCCAGATACCTTTTGAACCCACTGGACACACGAGCCTCCAATTAAACCCAAGGCAGAAGGAAACTCTGGAATTGCCATACCACTGCCAAGGGAAGAAGAATGGAGACTGTTCTGTGCCCAGGCCGTACCTTGTCGCCCCTAAGAATTCAGGCTTACGTTCCCCTCCCTATGGGTTGATGATAATCCACCTGAAGTAGCTTGGAATCGGGTCCCAATCATTGTCGACCTGATCCCTGCAGCTCAACCTCAGACACCAAGGCAGTACCCCCTTCCACTAGAGGCTAGAATGGGCATACAAGAGCACCTGACCAAGCTCAGAGAAAGAGGTATTCTAACTGAGTGTCAATCAGTTTGGAATACCTCACTCTTGCCAAGCAAGAAGCCAGGAGGAGGACACCAAACAGTACAGGATTTGCGGGCCATTAGCAAACTGACTCTTTCCTTACACCCAGTCATTCCGAACCCTCAGTATACTCTCCTCAGCCAAATTCGGTGGTCAGCCAGAAGGGTTGAGTGCTTCGATCTAAAGGATGCTTTCTTCTGCCTCTGCCTGGCTCCGCAAAGGCAATCATTGTTTGCCTTTGAATGGACTGAGCCCGTTACAGAGCGCCAGATGCAGCTGACCTGGACACTACTTTCCCAAGGTTTCAACAACTCGCCCATTCTTCTGCGGGAAGCCCTAGGTTCAGATCTCGCTGACTTTCCGAAAGAAACCGCAGGGTATGTCCTTCTGCAATATGTAGAAGACCTCCTTTCCAGTGACACCCAGGAAAACTATATGAAAGGTACACAGGCCCTCCTACAGCTCTGATCCTACTTGGGGTACCAGGCCTCTTGGAAAAAGGCACAGATTCGTCAGCAGCAGGGCCAATACTTAGGCTTCCTCCTCACAAAAGGAAAAAGAGAATGACGGGAAAGAGGAAAGTGTGGCACCACACTGCCACAGCCCCAAACAAAACAAGGCTTGTGTAAATGTTTAGGGGCCAGAGGGTTCTGTCGCATTGAGAATCCTCAGATTCTCAGCCATAATGAGGTTCCTCTATGACCAGTTGGGAGGAACAAACTGGGAGCTCCTCGCATGGACTGAGGGGGTGAAGGCCGCTTTCACAGAAATAAAGTTGGCTCTGGGACAAGCCCCAGCCCTTGGTTTGCCTGACATAGACAGACCCTTTAACTTCTTCACACACAAAAAGGAGTGCTCACTCAGAGCATGGTGCCTCGGCAATGGCCAGTGTTCTAACTGCCAAAAAAAAAAAAAAAAAACTTGATCCTGTGGCTGCAGGATGGCCCCTGTGCCTCAGACTTCAGAGCCACAGTCCTGCTCATCAAGGATGAAGACAAGCTCACACTGGGCCAAACATTTAATGTTAAGGTCCCACACACAGTTGTGTGGCTCACAAGCACCCAAGGATATCATTTCCTCTCCAGTTCTCAGCTGACACAATCCCAAGGCCTTCTATATGACAACCCAAGGCTCACTCTCGAAACAGTGTAAGAACACTAAACCTGGCCACGTTCCTTCCCACAGAGGAGGGAGAACCTGACCATGAGTGTTCTGGAGTAGTGGATGAAGTCTACGCCAGCTTCCCAGACCTCCAAGACCAGGGTATAACAAGCCCAGGGATTACCCTGTTCAGCGATGGGAGCAGCTATTTAGAGGAGTGCAGCCAAAGAGCAGGGTATGCGGTCATCACAGCCACGGAAGATCGGACAGCCATGGCCTTGTCAGAAGGATGTTTGGCACAATAGGCTGGACTCAGTACGCCTTAACCTGAGCCATCATCCTCAGCAAAGGTAAATGAGTTAACATCTACATTGATTCCCCATATGGCTTTGCTACTGTGCATGTACATGGGGCCATCTATAAAGGAAAAGGCCTCCTTACCGCTTCAGAGAAAACTATCAAAAACGAGGAAGAAATACAGCTTCTTGAGACCATATGGCTACCAGACAAAGTAGCTATCCTACACCGTAAGGGACCTCAGAAATGAGATGACCCCATAAATCAAGGTAATCACCTTGCCGACAAAATAGCCAGAGTGGCTGCCTGAGGTGACCTAGGTGAAGCTCCTACCTATACTCTGACTCTTGTGCCCCAGAAGAAAGCCTCCACACCCGTGTACACAAGTGAAGAAAGAAGTTGGGCCTCGACAGAATTGGGCACACTAAGCAAAGACGGATGGTGAGTCTTGTCCCGTCATCTATGTGAAAGCACCTAGTGAAGGAAGATAACTAACTCACCCTCTTAGGGAAAACTGCTCTAGAGGTCCTCCTCAAAAAGAACTACAATATCAGCCAGCTGCCGGCATTATGCCAGGTTGTCAGTGAATAATGTGTAATGTGTGCCAAAAACAATGCTTGCTCAGCCCCACGGCCCCTGCCTGGCTCACAAAGGATGGATTTAGGGGTGGACTTTACCAACATACAACCAAATAAAGGGTTGAGGTACCTTCTTGTAATAATCTGCACCAATTTGGGATGCGTCCAAGCTTTCCAGACCAGAATGGAATGAAGTCACGAGGTGGCCAAAGCTCTTCTATGGGAGATTGGGCTTAACCACACACAGTAATAATGGACCTGCATTTGGAGCGGACATTATACGAACCCTAACAATGTCCCTTAACATTGCCTGGAAACTGCACACTGCTTAACGCCCCCAGGGCTCAGGGAAAGGTAGAGCAGATGAACTGTACCTTCAAGGAAACCCTGGCCAAGTTCCACCAAGAGACTAACCCCCATGGCCAGATTTGCTTCCGCTGGTCCTCCTGTGTGCCCAATGCCCGCCTGGGGAACTGGGATTCTCCCCTTTTGAGTTATTATATGGGCGATCCTCCCCCCCACCCCCACGCACACACACACATTTAGGAAAGCTCCCAGGAGACCTACACCAGATTGCAGACAAGGAAATAAGCTAACAGCTCCAGAAATTGGGGGCAGTCCTAAACAAGTTAGAGATACACCATAGAGAGGGTCACAGTTTCCTTAGGGAGCCCGTTCACTTCTTTCAGCCAGAAGACTCTGTGTAGATCAAAGATTGGAAGAAGGAACCTCTTATACCATGGTGGACTGGGCCTCACACTGTTATTCTAACAACTCCTATAGCCCCCAGAACTTCAGGTGTCACCCCATGGGTCCATCACTCCACAGTTAAGTGGTCCAACTCAGAAGAACCCACAACCTGGCGAAATGATCCAGATCCAGCCATCCCGTTAAAACTGACCCTCAAAGGGTACTGACCCCTGAGATGTCCAGCCCTGCTCCAGCCACACCGTGGTAGATGGCTGGCCTGCACACAGCAGAAGCTTGAGGAATCAATGCGTGAACCAAGCCCAGGGGTTTGAATGCAACTCTGCCAACCCTTGCCCCCTACTGGTGTCATAAGCCTGGTCTTACTTCTTACTGTAGGGCTGATAGAGACCGTGCCAACAAGCTTGATATGGTGCAAAAGATGCATCCTGGGCCTCACATACCTCCTCTGGATGGGAGGGTTACCAAGTATTGCCTGTATATTATGATAACTGCTCTCACTCTCACAACTGCCGCTTATCCACTTTGCCCCCACAATTGTCATAGGACAATAACGGGGTCCAGGGGGTTCAGCACCTTTCCCTCCCTCCACAAAGATTGCTACATGTGAAAAACATCCACTCTCTGTCAGTCACCTGGTGCCCCAAGTGCTAAGTATTGGACCGAGGATATAACCAAAACTATCAGTAACCCAAGTCACAACAAGGGCCTCCAGAGAGGGAAGCGAGCTGGCTACACTTACCTTCCTCAATGGGGAATCTCAAACAGGGGAGGGCTGCACTACAGGGCCCTTCAAAAATTTGTAAAGCATACCCAGGATAGGGTAATACAAGCCATAAAGGCGACCACTCTGCCAGCAGCCTACCAACCTTTGAAACTTCAGCCGTCAATCAGATGCCTACCAATGCCCCACTCCAGTATTGGGCCGACACTGCTCTACTAGTCCTCCATAAGATAGATAATCACATGCAAACCTGCTGGATGTGCTTGCCCCTCAGCCAGAGGACTTACTTAGCTACTCCAATCCGTTTGACCTAGGAAGCTCCTGAAAACCTCAAAACCAACACCTCTGTCTTAATTGGACCCCTGGGCACTAGGGGTGCCAATGCCGACAATCTAATCCATACAGTCCCTGAATTCCCTCTCTAGGAGGAAGAGATAGAACCTTAATGAGGACTACAACCCTATGTTGCACCCTTGGGGTGTTCTATCTGTGTTCTAATTCGGCCTATCGATGCTTAGAGGCCAACTGGACTCCGAAATGTTATTCCATATATCGGGCCCCAGAGATATTTGTATACACTGAAGATCAGTTCCTAACAACCTTTAGCCCCAAGTCTCAGGCTAAACGGGCAGTCCTGCTACCCATTCTGATAGGCTCAGGAATTGTGACAGGAATAGGAACTGGATAAGGGGGCATAGGTTTATGCATAGGACTGTAACATAGACTATCTCAAGAGCTAAATGAAGATATGGAACGGGTGGCCGAGTCTCTGGTAACTTTACAAAACCAAATAAACTCTCTGGTGGCAGTAACCCCCCAAAATAGACAAGCCCCCGACCTCCTCACTTCAGAAAATGGAGGGACTTGAAAATTTTCGGGGAAGGAATGTTGCTATTTTTTAAACCAGTCAGAAATACTCCCAACTAAGGGTAAGGAACTAATAATAATAATAATAATAATAATAATAATAATAATAATAATAATAATAATAATAATAATAATAATAATTCACCTTAGACAAGGGGAAAGTAACCATCAATGGAACAAATGAGATCTCACGGATTGGGATCCTGGCTTCCTGCCCTGGCAGGGCCCCTCTTCTCCATAATTTTACTTGTACCCATTGGCCCCTGTATACTGAATACCAGAATACATTTTATTGAAAACACTGTTGCTCACCAAACTGCTGCAGGCATCTTAGCCTTCTGAGGGTACCAACCTAAATAACTGAAAGGTGATACCTACTAAAAATCTTCTTAAAAGACATAAAATGGGACAATGTTGGAGAAGTGAATAAAATACTGCACCAAAGACGGCCGGTGGGACTAAAACGAACTCTGGTCTCTATTTTAGAGACCCCACCTCCTGGTTCTTCCCCCTTTGTTTTCTGTGTGCAGGAAATCCCCCACAGATATGGCAGCTGATGACTGTAAATTTCCTGCCCCACTTATATTCAGCGCTCAGACGTTTGGAGAAACAGGGTCTCCTGAGCCCGCCATTCCACAAGATCTGCAATCCAAAGAAGATCTCCGAGCGCCACTAGGTTTTTCTGCCAGCGTTCCAGCCTGGTTCTGGACCATTATAAACACAGAAGTGAGCAAGACAGACCAAGCCCCTTTTTATACAGTATAAGGAGGCAGAGGACCAATTAACTGGTAAACAAGTAATTAACAAGTGTACAAGGGTAATGGGGTGCTGGGACTCAACCAGCTCCAAGTTGTCGAAAGCAAACATGTGCTATATCACCCATCTCATGTATGGATCATAGTTCTAAGTGTTGTGACACTTATAATTGATACACGTGATAACTGCCAGGGGATTTCCACTTTTCCCAAGTTACATTTATTTTGAAGAACTTATGTGAGTGTATGAAAGATACTGGGGATTCCGAGAATCAGTAGATGCTGGTGGACCAGGTTTGAAATAGCGGCCCCAGAGGTCAAAAGACACAATATCCAATCATGTTTTGTTTGTTTGTTTGTTTGTTTGTTTGTTTGTTTGTTTGTTTGTTTGTTTTTAACAACTTCATTAATGTCTAACTGATATACACAAACTGTACATATTGAAAGTACGTAATTGGTGGAGCACCTGGATGGCTGTCACTTGAGCATCAGACTCTTAATTTTGGCTCAGGTCATGATCCCAGGTTCGATTAAGCCCTTTATTGGGCTCCATGCTAAGCATGGAGTCTGCTTCAGATTCTCACTTTCTCCCTTGCCTCTCTCCCCCCGTAATGAACGCTTCATCTCTCTCTCTGAAAAAAAAGCCCTAATAAATAAATTACTTAATTAATAATTAATAATTAATACTAATACTAATGCTAATAGATACAATTACATAATTTGGTAAATTTTGGTCACATATCCACCAATGTATACATAACAAGGAAAAGAATATGTCTGTCACCACAAAAATGTCCTTGTATCCCTTATATATCCCTCCGCCCCCACGTCTTCCCAATTCCCATCCTAGGCAAACTGTGGTCTGTTTTCTGTCCCTACATATTATCTTGATTTTCTAGAATACTATACAAATAAAATTATATAGACATGCTCCTTATTATTTAGGAGTAGGGAGTTGACTTACTTCACTTAGTATTTTGAATATTATCCATAGTGTTGTGTGTATCAATAGTCTGTTACTACTTTTTTTATCCGTTCACATGTCAGTGGACATTTGTATTATTTCCACACGTGGCATATTTATTTCTTTTTATGAGAGAGAGAGAGATTGAGAGAGAGGGAGTGAGAAGGAGAGGGGAGGGTGAGAGGAGAGGTGGGGGAGATATAGGGAAAGGGAGATGAAGAGGGAGAGGGAGATAGAGAGGGAGAGGGAGAGGGGGAGGGAGAGAGAAAGAGAAAGAGAGAGTAGAGGGAGAGAAAAATAATCTTAAGCAGCCTCCATGCATAGTGTGGAGCTCAATGTGAGTCTCAATATCACGACCCTGGGATAATGACCCAAGCAGAAATCAAGAAATCTACCAACTGAGGCACCAAGTGCTCCTTAGCCTATTGAAAAAAAAGCTTCTATAAACATTCATTTTTTTCTTTTCTTTTCGTTTCTTTTCTTTTCATTTCTTTTCTTCTCTGTTCTTTCTTTCTGTCTTTTTTTTTGAATTTGTATGATCATATACTTTGATCCCTCTAGGGAAAATATTTGAGAGCAGATTTGTCTGAGTCATAGAATAGGTTACATGTTCAGCTTTTTAGGATATTGTCAAACTGTTTGCCCTGGTAGTTTTATCACTTTTACATTCTCATCAGCAGTGTGTGAGAATTCCAGTTCTTTCATATGCTAGCTAACACTTCAGAGCCCTGTCTTTTGATTTTAGACATCTTGTAGGCATGAAGTAGTAGTTGATCTCATTGTGTCTCATTTATCTCATTGTAGTTTATATTTGCATTTCCCCTCATGATGCTGAACACATTTTCATGTGTGTATCTTCTGTACATATATCTTTTTTGGTAATGTGTCTTCTCAAATCGTTTGCCTTTTTTTGGATTATTTAGTTTCAGAATATTGAATCTTGCGGATTGCCCATATGTTCTAGATATAAGTCCCATTTCACAGAGATGATTGGTAAATATATTCTCCCAGTCTCAGTCTTGTGATTTCAAAGTCTCTGTTCGTGGAAAAGCAAAAGTTTTAGTGTGATAAAATCCAATCATATGTTTTTATTGTAAAGAATCATATTGTTGGTGGTGTAGCTAAGAAATGTTTGCCTAACCCCAGATCATAATGGTTGCTTACTTTAGGTACTTAAAAAATGTTATCCTACGGTATTCTAGATTGCATTGGTTCTGATGAGAAATCTTTTCCCTCCCTTTCCCTGGATGAAAGCAATTTGATTGTGGGGTGCCTTGGTGTAGTTTTCATCATATTTCCTGTCCTTGAAGTTCATTGACCTTACTGGAACTATATATTTTTAGTTTGCATCAAACTTACCAACTATAAATTCAAATTAGTTTCATTCTTTACACAAATTAGTTTTCTTGTCTGTGTTCCTTGGAGATACAATTACATGTATGTTGGATGCTTTGCAGGCATATTTTGTCTGTGTGTTTCATTTCAGACGATTTCCATTGTTATGTCTTTAGGTTCATCAACCTTTTTTTCTGCACTGTCTATATGCCTTTAATTCCATTCAGGAATCATAGACCAGATTTCTTATTTTAGTCATTGCTTTTGTCATGCGAAGTTTGGTTTAGGTCTTACATACCACTTGCATGTCTCTATTTAACATGCTCATTCTGCCCTATAATTTCTTGCATATACTGATAATAGTTATAACAACTATTTGAATGTTCGGATGTATAAATTATATCATTTGTGTAATTCTGGGTCAGTTTCAGTTGATTTCCCCTTCCTTACGTGTCTTATTTTCCTGCTTCTTGGATGCCTGATAATTTTTTATGGGCTGCCAAACATGGTCAGTTTTAGCCTGTCAGATGCTGGATACTTTTAGATTCCTAAAAATATCCTTGCCTCTGATTTGGGACAGGGTTTAGTTACTTACAAATAGCTTGATCCTTTCAGGTCTTTCTTTAAAGATATTTTGGGCAAGGCACAGGCAGCACTTAGTTTACGGATAATTTTTGTCCAGCACTGACACAAAAATCAAGTATTTTCCAAATGGCATGTACATTGTGAGGTCTTGCACACTGGCTGTCAGGCATTATTCCTGACCCTGTATGTCAGTGGGTATTGTTCCTTGCCCTGGTCTCAGTGTCCTCAAACACAAGAGTTTATCAATATTCCATTGAGTACTCAAGGCAGACCATCTGTTGATCTCTGGAGTTCTCTCTGTGAACAACTTTCTCTTCTTTGGTACTCTGCTCTGTGAAATATAGCAGTCTTCCTGTCAGTGACTACCCCCTCCACAATTCATGGAAAATGTTGGGCTATGCCAGCTTCCTCCTCTCTATACCACAGACTCAAAACCCAGCCTAGTCAATAAGCTAGGGCACTATAGGAACCATGTCACTTATTTCCCAATATCAGGGATCACTGCCCTTCACTGCCTCATGTCTGATGTTTTGAGAACAGCTTCTTATATATTTTGTCTACGCTTTTAGCTGCTTCCATAAGGAGTATAAATCTAGTGTTTGTTATTACATTTGTCTGGAAGTAGACGTGTTAACACCAGTTTACAACTTAGTATTGAGTCTTACCTCTGTGGCTTTGTTCTTTCATCTTTTTATTCTCCTTTGATGATAGATTTAATGGGGACATATGGAGAATGGCCATTGCTAGACATAGGGAGAAACTAGCATTGAGCTGGCAGATTGGAAGTATAGTTAGAAAAGAGAAAAAAAGGAAAGAATGAGAATATGCAGTCAAATCTTGAAGAAAGGAATTGATGGCGATTGTCAAAGCCATGTGAAATCCCAGCTCCCACTTTAACACACATAATATGAGAATTGAAACTAATGTCTTCGACTTGGAAACCTTAATCTGCCAGTGAGCTTTACTAATTTTTACTGGTCTTCATAACTCCGTAACAAAAGCTGAGGTTTGGAATTTCTCACCTTTGTTTCTCAGAGAGAAAACACACCACTGTCACCCAGAAAGCAGTACTTGGGTGAAAACTAGGCGTTTTAAATGAATTTTTTTTTTACTGCTTTGTTCACATGATTCTTTAGCAGTGTTCGCCTGGGAAGAGAACAAACTGTGGCACAGAAGAAAACACACTGGACACGGAGGAGGATTCTAGGGTTGTTGTCTAACACGGTCAAAAACAAGTTATGGGGAAGGCACTTGACTTTCCTAGGTCTCAATTTCCTCACCTGGAAATTGGAATAAGGACTCCATATGAAGGGCCATTGTGAGATTAAATGAGTTGATGCATGTGCCAGTTTTACAGAGCCTAACACTTAATATTACATGCAAGCGTCTGTGTATTATTTCTTCTAGAGGGAGGGATTTGCATTTTTTTTCAGTGGAAGGAAAGAGATGAATATACAACTGGACTATCAAATAAGAGGTGGATAGAGGACTGGCTTACTGCTCTACCTCCTTGTACTCTTTCAGCCATCCTTGCCCTGGGCTTCCTCCAAATTAAAGAATCAGTGTCAGAAGACCTGAGATTCCCCTGTAGGTATCTGACCCCAGACAGAATATTAGCCTGTCTTAGCTGTTCAAATGAGGCTAATGATGGCTATCATCTGTGGAGCACTTGTTCCGTGTTGTCAGGTGTTGGATTAAGCACCTTTCCAATAGTGTCATTTAATCTTTTTGACCCTTTGTTATTATTTCCGTTTTATAAATTAGGCAACTGAGTTTCAGATATGTTAAGAAATTGGTCCAAGATAACACAAACACGAGTGGTGTGGCTGGGATGGGCACCAACTCTGCTCCTATGCCAACATGCATGCTCTCACCCATGTTACACTGCCTTCCCATGAGCGTGTTAAGGGTTTGGAAAGCTAAGGGCCACCACTGATAAAGTAACGTGGAGTATGTTGGTGCCCTAGCTAAGTTCTTTTTCCCTTACCTTACCGAAAACATTTTCATATCAACTGAAACACTAGTCCCTGCGCAAGACAACTTTCCTCGAATTTCTCTTAACGCTATACACTGGTCAGAATATAAAAAGCAACGACTTCAGAACTTGAAAGTTACTAATAGGAGGTGAATGAGGGAAGGGAAGCAAGACAAGAATGACCCTGTGATGGTTACTATTACGTGTCTACTTGAGTTGACCGTGGGGTGCCCAAGACTAAACATTTTTCTCGGGATATTTGTAGAGTGTTTCTGGGTGAGATTAGCATTTGATTTGGTGGACTCTGTAAAGTACTATCGTCCCCAGTGAGTGTGGGCAGCATTCAATCTCCTGAGGTCCCGAAGAGAACACAGGGTAGAAAAAGGAGGAATCCATGTCCCACTGCTTCTTTTCTCAGCCTTAGAAGGTGATCCCGCTTAGAGGCACAGCAGTGGGTAGGGGTAGGTTTGGTTCCCCGGAAGTGCCTTTGGTCCAACCACCCACAGTGATGTGATTTCCCTCCAGGACTGAAATGAAGGCCCATGTGCCCTTATGGGTCAGGGATAGCGTTGGAAGGGCGGAGCCAAACGTATGCGTGGGCCAGACTGAAACTGTCTCAGGATCTCCTCCTCCAACTCCATTACGGCCGTGGAAAATTATGGAGAGAGTGTAACTTCCACTCAGGATTTTCCCCAATGGTAATTGCCCCCAATCTGTTATGTCTTTTAGACGTCCATGCTAGGTGCCTTTAGGGTCAGAGCCCAGGCTAGCGTTAGGGTTGGGTCCTAGCTACCTGCATGTAGATTTCCTGGGTTCCCAATACCATTTGTTGAAGAGACTGTCTTTCCCCCATTGTTTATTCTTGCCTCCTTTGTTATAGGTTAATTTACCACATAAGCATGGGTTTATTTCAGGCTTTCTATTCTGTCCCATCGACCTATGTGTCTGTATTTGTGTCACTACCCATACTAATTGGTTTACTTGAAGCTCTGTAGTACATCTTGAAATCTGGGGTTTTGATACCTCCAGCTATGTTTTTGTCTTTCAAGATTATCATGACTCAGGGTCGTTGTGGTCCCATACAAATTTTAGAATTGGCTGTTTCAGTTTTGTGAAAAGTGCCTTTGGTATCTTGATAGGGATTGCATTTAAACTGTAGAGAGTTATTAGTAATATGGATATTGTAATTATATTAATTCTTCCAATCCAGATCATGGGATATCTTTCCATTTGTTTGTGTCATCTTCAATTTCATCATTGACTTATGGTTTTCACACTACAGTTCTTTCACTTCTTTGGATAAGTTGAGTCGTAGCTATTTTACTCTCTCTCTTTTTTTGGTGCAATAATGAACACGTGTTGTTTTCTTAATTTCTCTTTCGGTGACTTCATTATTATTTTATAGAAACCATACCAATTTCTGTGTATCAGTTCCGTATCTGCAATTTTCCTGAATTTGTTTATTACTTCATGTACTTTTGTGGGGAAAGTTTAGGGTTTTCTATGCATATTCTTATGTCATCTGCGGATAGTGACAGTTTAGCTTGTTTACAAACGTAGATGACTTTAATTCCTTTTTTCTTATCTGATTCCTGTGGCTAGGACTTCTAGTGTTATAAGAAACAAGAGTGGCAAAAGTAGTCATATTTATCTTGTTCTTGATCTTAGAGGGAAAGCTCTCAGTTTTTCACAATTCAGATGTTAGGTGTAAATTTTTTAATATAAACAATATATAAAATAATATTTTCATGTGTTGAGGAATGTCCACCCCCCCGACTTTGTTGAGAACTTTTACCATGGATACATGATAAATTATGTCATATGCTTTTTCTGCATTTATTGGTATAATCATATGATGTTTACCCTCCGTTTTGTTGAGGTGGGATATTATGTTGATTGATTTGATGAGCCATCTTTGTTTCCCTGGAATAAAAGCCACGGAATCATTTTAGTGTGTTGTTGAGTGGAGTTTAATATTTTATTGAGGATTTTAAAGTCTATTTGGTTTGATATAGGTGTTGCTACCTGGTTCTGAGGTGTTGTTGTTTGATGTTATTTTTGTTGTCCTTGTTGTTGTTTGCTTTCATTTGCATGGGAAATGTATCTCCATCCCTTCACTTTCAGTCTGTATGTGTCTAGGTCTGAAGAGAGTCTGTGATAGGCAGCATATGGATGAGTGTTGTTTTGTATCCATCCTGTTACCCTATGTATTTTGACTGGAGCACTTCAGCCGTTTATATTTAAAGTAATTGTTGACCGTTATGTACTAATTGAAATTTTTTTCTTTGTTTTCTGGTTGCTTTTGTAGTTCTCTGTTTCTTTTTTTCCGTACTCTCTTTCTTTTTCATAGATGAATTTGTGTTGTGCTTTACTTGGCTTTCTTTTCCTTATTTTTCATGTATTTTGTGTTTTGAGTTTGTTATCACAAGGCTTACATATAACATCCCAAGGAAACAGCAGTCTATGTTATTTTGGTGGTCTCTTAAATATACACACATTCAAGAAATTTAAGAAGACTAACCTTTGGGGCAACTGGGTGGCTCAGTCAGTTAAGTGTGCGATTTCGAACTCATGTCATGATCTCACAATACGTGAGTTTGAACTGCACGTTGGACTCTGTGCTGACAGCTCAGAGCCTGGAGCCTGCTTCAGATTCTCTGCCTCCCCCACTCTCTGTTCCTCCCTGTTAACACTCTGTCTCTCTCTCTCTCAAAGATGAAATAAAACATATATTTTTTAGTAAAATACAATACAAACAGTAACTTTTTTAAGTCCCTCCTCCATATTTTATGTTTATGTTGTCATATATTACATATTTTATTCATAATTCTTTAATATCTAATTATGATTATCCTGGTTAACATTTCTTGCATTGCTGATTAGTGGTGATAAACTTCTTTATCTTCTGGTTGAGAAACTCTTTATCTCTTTTTTTTTCAAATGTTAATGATAATCTTTCCAGGTAAAGTTTTCTTGGTCGTGGGATTATCCACGTGGATAATGATGAAATCTAACTGCTTCAACACAGTACCTTCTTCATTCTGTTGCCTTTGTCCTGAAGATCTGGAACAAAAATCTGTTGAAAGAATGAACACCCCAGGCCTGGCATGCCAATACTAACACCTGGCAAACAGCAACAGCCTCCCAGAGACAGCAACTGGTAAACAATCAGTTGTCTCTTTAGGACACATGAGCGAGAAGATGGAAGAAATAGAATTTCCAAAGGGAGGCTGAAACACAAAAACAAAAACAAAATCCACTGGCGGTAAAAAGTGAAAAAAGGTAAAACCAAAGTTTATCTCACTGTTATTGCAGGTGTTACTGGATAGACTAGATGAACCTGAAGCAAATGATTTCTAAACAACAAAAACAACAGCAGCAGCAGCAGCAGCAACAACAACAACAGCAGCAACAAAAAAAACAACAACAACAAAAGAATCTTCTAAACTATGCCTTGGTATAATTTAGCAGATAATCAGAGCTGCAGAACACTAGCTTTATGTGGGAATAATCAGAATACCATAGGTACTCAGAGGAATCACGCTTATTGCTAATAACTGATGCTCAGGTGGTGTGATCACTGTATCCCACAACACCAAGTAAGGGTCTCAAAAAGGAGGAGGGAACCCACGCAGGGCAGCAGCTGCCAGAACACATGGGGTGAATCAAGGGCTCAGTGAAACGGGAAGCCTTAATCACAAAGTGAACAATTTGCCTGAAAATGCTGCAGATTCAGGCCAGCACGCAGGCCTCCAGGCTCCCTGGCAGGAGTCCTGGGAATACGAGGGGCAGAGCAATGAACTTACAGCTACCAATCACTTCCCTGTGGCAGGCACGTTACCTCATAAAGCATCTCAATTGACCCTGTGTCCAGAAGAAGGAATTGAGGCTGAAGGAGATGTTATAATTGCTCAAGGTCACAGAACTAAGAAAGGTATGGAAATGGCCTTTACCCCAAGCACTCGGACTCCTTAGTGCATAACATGCTCTCTCAAGTATGCAAAACTCAGCTTCAGTAACCCTTTTTCCATCTTTTTAATTAATTTTTTTTCAAAAAGCGTTGATTGTTGTCTTTTCATTTTTATTTGTTTCCTTATGTCAATTGTCTGGTTGACTCATTCATTCTTTAGTAGGATGTTTTTTAACCTGCATGCTTTTAGAGGTTGAGCAGACTTTTTCCTGTACTTTATGTCAAGCTCCAAACATTGTGATCTCAAAGTGTGCATGGTGTCATCTCAATGCTGTTATATCTATTGAAGGCTTTTTGCGACCCAGTATGTGGTCTCTCTTGGAGAATGTTCCACGTGCACTCCAGAAGAAAGTGTGCTCTGCTGCTCTGGGATGTAGAGTCCTAAATTATCTGTCACGTCCTTCTGGTCCAATGTATCATTCAGGACCATTGTTTCTTTCCTGATTCTGTCTAGATTTTCTGTCCATTGTTGTAAGTTGAGTATTAAAACCCCTGCAATTACTACATTCTTATCAATAAGATTGTTTATGTTTGTGATTAAATGTTTTAAATATTTGTGTGCTTCGGAATTCAGTGCATAGTCATTATAATTGTTAGCTCTTCCTGATGGACAGACACTGTAATTATTTAATAATGCCCTTAAACATCTCTTGCTGCAAACTTTAATTTCAGGTCAAGTGTGTCTGATAGAAGTATGGCTACTACAGCTTCCTTTTGACTCCCAGTAGCATGAAAGGTAGTTCTCCATCCCCCCACTTTCAAGGGTAAGGTGTCCTCAGGTCTGAAATGAGTCTCTTGTACGACAGCAAACAGATGGGTCTTGTTTTGTATTATCCATTCTGATACCCTGTGTCTTTTGGTTGGAGCATTTATTCCACTTCCATGCACTGTTGTTATGGAAAGCGATGGTTCCGAGGCATTGTGATGTCTGTAGTTTTCATGCTTGTACTGGTGTCTGTGGTACTTTGTGATACTTGCGACATTTCCCTCAAGGAATCCCTCTTAGGATCTCTTGTAGGGAGGGTTTAGTTAGCGGTGGTGAATTCCTTCAGTTTTGGTTTGTTTGGGAAGACCTTTACCTCTCCTTCGATTCTGAATGGCAGGCTGGGTGGATAAAGGATTCTTGGTTGCATATTTTTCCTGTTCATCACATTGAAGATTACACTAGTCCTTTATGGCTTGTCTGATTTCAGTGGATGGGTCTGCTCCTATCCCAATACTTCTCTACCTTTGTATGTGAAGGTCCATTCATCCCTAGCTGCTTTCAGAATTCTCTCTTCATGCTTGTATTTTGCCAGTTTCCCCATGCTATGTTGTGCAGAAGATGAACTCAGGTTACATCTGAAGGGAGTTCTCTGTGCCCGTTGGGTTTCAATGCCGGTGTCCTCCCCCAGCTTGTGGAAGTTCTCAGCTATGATTTGTTCAAGGTCATCTTCACACCCCTTTTCTGTCTCTTCTGGAAATCCTGTGATATGGATATTGTTCCATTTGATTTCATCACTTAGTTCTCTAATTCTCCCCTCTCGATCCTCAATTTTTTCTATCTTTTTCTCACCTCCTTTTCCCCATATTTTTACCTTCTGATTCATTTAGTCTCCCCT
This sequence comes from Puma concolor, assembly GCF_028749965.1. Classification (NCBI taxonomy): domain Eukaryota; kingdom Metazoa; phylum Chordata; class Mammalia; order Carnivora; family Felidae; genus Puma; species Puma concolor. The sequence goes on from NW_028240225.1 coordinate 1,956,318, forward strand.
CTGTCTCTGCAATCCGCGCTGTGGCTGCCTCCATTTTAATTTGCACCGCATTTATAGCATTGGAATTCATCACGACTACATTTTATTTCCTTGATCTCCGCAATAATTGATTCCATGCTGTCTTCTATGACTTTGCCAATCCCAACGATTAATCTTTGGACTGTTATGCTAAATTCTGATATGTAGCTTATATCTGTTTTGATCAAGTCGTTAGCTGTCCAATTCTTCCCGGAATTTCTTTTGAGGGGAATTCTTCTGTGTCATTATTTTGGCTAGTTTCTCTCTCTTAGGAAGTTTACAAGCTTGTTATTTGCTCTGCACCTGCAAGAATTGCTATAGGAAAGGGGGCTCACGCCCTCTGCCGGTTCTAGCCCTGCAGGTAGTGTTTCTTGGAGAGTGTTACTTGCTCTCTGTTATTGTGACATTGGCTCTTTGAGTTTTCTACTCGTAATGATGTGTTTGACCCTCCACAAGGTGTGCTTTTATTTGTTCCTTGAAGTAGCCCTGGAAAGGAAAACAAACAAACCAACAAACAGGAAAGAGAGACATGTAAGGCAACGTGCAAATAAAAGAAATAAATGGACACACACACGCACACACACACACAGAAAAACAGTCTGAAATCAAAAACCAAACCAAAACAAACAAACAGACCAGAAACACCAGCTACAAGTAAAGAACAAGATAGAGACGTTGTTGTTGGAAGAACACATATAAAGAGAGAAATGACAGGAGTGGGGAAAAGGAAAAACATATATATATTGACCAGGCTGGGAGGCGAAATGGCTTAATGGAAACAGAGAGAAAGGAAAATAAGGAAGGAGGTGGGGGAACAAAAGGAAGATAAGTTTAGCCAGACAGAGAAACTAGATGGCTTGATTATCCCAGAGAGAGAGAAAGGCAAGTATACAAGTATAGGTAGGAAATGTATCAAGGGAATGGATTATAAATGTCTGCTTAAACAAACCAACAAGCAAAGTTATCAACCTAAAGGAGGGAAGAGATAGGAAGGGAGAATACGTCTAAAGAACAAGAATTGTCCCGGAATTACTCCAGTCTAGGCAGCATCACCGGCCCGGAAGACGGAGCTGCCTGGTTCCACAGCACCTATCCTGCTCCATCAGACAAGCAGGTACCCAGCACAGAGGGGCGTGGTTTGGGGTAGGCTGGTCCCACCTCCACTCTGGACCCTTGGACTGATCCCTGAGGCCCCGCCTTGGTGGTGGTGGCAGGGGGGAAATGGTGATGCCCAGCCTCTTCTGCATGACCTGGTGTACTCCGTTCCAGTTGTCCTCATTGTGCCGAGAGCACACGCAGGGTGGTCCTTCTTGCTCCGCTGACTCCTTTGGCACAGCGCTTGTGGAGGTTCACAGACCCATTCCGTGTGCTCTGGCACTGGGGCAGTGCCTCTCTGTGCTGCTCCAAATGTCTTCCTGGCTTTGTTTGTGCTGCTGTGCTTCAGGGAGTCCCGCCTTTTCCTGCTGTGGACTGCGCTGTTGACCTCACTGCTGAGCTTGGGCATGATGGATGCAGGCAGGCATTGTTTTGTCCCACAGCGACGCCTCCAGTGAGGGGGCCACTTTCTCCTACTGCAGACTGCGCCCTAGACCCAGACACTGATCCGGGGGGGTGGTGGATGCGGGCAGGCTTTGTTCTATTGCACAGCCCACCAGGGAGGGGCTACTGTCTCCTTCTGTGGACTGTGCCCCTGCTCTACCCCTGAAACCAATGCTGGCTCCTCTTCTCCCCATGTGCACATACAGGGATCCTAGCCCCAGACCCAAGAAAGCCCCACAGTTAGAGATAAGATCCCTGTCAGTCCCAGTCCGAGGTTCTCCTCTTATCCACATACAGCCCTACACTTCCGCAGCCACTCTTTCTCTTACTTTTGTCTCTCCGCAGAAGGGGATCTCTTCCCTCCATTCCTTCTTGGCCCAATTTATGTACCCCAGTTCACAATCAGCCACCTGTCATCTCTCAAGGTGTCTCCTTTCCTTCAGGGAGAATTCAGTCTGATTTCCTCGCAGACTTTTGGGGTTCAAAATGCTTTGGCTTCAGCACTTTGTTTGAGAGACATGGGATGTACAGATCCCCCTACTTCTCAACCATGATGACCCCTCTGCTCCAGAAGGATTGATTTATAAATTGATGGACATCATGTTCTAGATCTTATTTTCTTATTCATGTTATTAGGATTAATCTCAGTACATACTTTCAGTTTTAAGAAAAATTCCCTGTGATTTGAATCCTTTCAAAATGAATTGAAGAGGCAATCCGAATAAATATCACATTCCCTTACTGGGACTCCTCTCTCTCTCTCTCTCTCCCTCTCTCTGTTTCTCTCTGTCTCTGTCTCTCTCTCTCTCTCTGACACACACACACACACACACACACACACACACACACACACACACACACTTCCCTCAGACTGTCAGGACTCTCTCTAGGGTGCCCGCCCAACTCCACGGCCAGTATATAAACTTCACCAGTACTCAGGACAAGACATCCTCACTAAGGTCTTCCCAGAACAAAATGGAAGAAAACAGCCTCTGTCATTCCCCCTCTCCTGCCTGTTCACTTTCCTCCCTCCTGCCAGGTCTCCCTGACCCCCGCCCCACCTTGCTGTCACAGCCCATTCTATACGTACCTGAGAAACCTAGCTAGTGTTTGATTCTGCAGCAAAACGCAACAAAGTTCCAAAAGGTCTCAGCCCTCCCAGGCCGATGAGTGAGCGGGAAAACACTGGCCAAGAATCACACTAGGAGAATTCTCATTCCAGCTGTACCACTTCCTAGCTGAAGATGCACAGTGAAGCTGTCATCCAACAACAGTCTAGCTCCGCATCTGTAGGCCTCTAGCGCACCTGCATTGCTACCAGGCTCGGGGACACATCCAACGATTTTGTTTCTTGAGCCCCGTCTGGACTGTGTGTGCTTTGTTTCAAATGTCTACCTCTAGGATAAACTAGATTTTGAAACACAAATATGCACAATTCCCCAAGGTAAAAGACACGTCCAGGACTCTGTTCACTGCAGTCATCCATACCCTCAAAGCACTGATTTCTACCGTGTACATAATTAGAGAGAAGAAGCAGACAGACACCTGCCCAATGACAATGAAAAAGCAACAGAGGGTGATGGAGAGCCACGCGTGATGTAGTACCTGGAAGCCCAGAAGTCAAGAATTACCCACAACCACCACGGAGGCAGGGGTATACCTCGAGAACAGAGCCTGGCACACAGAGTCCCTGTCAGTTTTCGGTGAGTGGTGAATAAAGCCACAGGTGGACCAATAAACGGACAAGCAAGCGAGCAAAGGCTGACAAGGGAAAATCCACCTGTTCTATGGTGGTGTAGAGAAAGTAGGTGCTTTTAGCAATGCCAGTGAGAGGGTAAACATTACAGAACAGGGGAATTAGTGAATTCTGTGGGTGGAATGTTTTCCCCTGATTACAATGGGCAGCTTATCCATCCTCCAGCTCTGAAGCATATGGTCAGTGGACACCACATGCTGGGGCAACAAGTTCTGGAGGAAAGGAGTGGAAGTAACAACTCTCCACCTTTGCTAGAATGCCAACGTCCATTTACAGACCCTCCATCTGCCCCCTGGCCCTTTATTCCTCCCACCCGCCCCGATTACTCCCACATATTACGTCCTTACTGCAATCTTGCAATCCTTGGTTTTGAACCATCGTTCTAATCTGTTTTGTTCTTGTTTGTGAGGTCTGTCATTTATCTACGTAAAAACCTGGGAATTACTATGTGAACAAAGGTGAGAGCTCCTGGATGGCTCAGTCAGTTAGGCATGTGACTGTATTGCTTTCGACTCAGGTCATGATCTCATGGTTTGCGAGCTCCAGTTCTGCATCAGGCTTTGTGCGGAAGCGTAGAACCTGCTTGGGATTGTCTCTCTCCCTCTCTCTGAGCTTTCCTGTCTGTCTCTCACTGTCTTATGTTTGTGTGCTGATTTTGAAACTGGTCTACGAGTAATTTGGGACAAGTGGTATGATAAGTAACCTTCTCTTTCACCTGCTATGACAGCTCTAATGTTCCCGTTACTCTGATGAGTTTAGATGTAAGGCAGAGTGTTTCAAGATCCTCAACCAAACTACATGGTGTAATCGTATGAGCATAGGTATTCACACTTCTGTCCATTCCCTCATAAACTCAGTCATTTCGTAAATAGCGAACACTTAAGCGGTGCACTCTGAGGAATATAACAATAAGCAAAATAGCCTTCGTAAATTAATTTTTTTTTTCCGCCTTGGGATTTCATGGGCCTATAATATCCAGTCCTATGTGATTCGGTGCATGATTAGGATTAACGTATTTCACTTCTTCCAAAGATGTTTCTCAAGTTTGGTAGAGGCAGTGGGATGTGACCGATGCTGGTTCAAATCCTAGCTCTGCCGCATAGATGTGATATTTGGCAAGTTATGTAAGCTTTCTAAGCATTAGTCTAGTTGCCTGTTAAGTGGGAATAATAATACCTTTCCCACAGGCCTGTTATGTTTGCTTGAGAGGGAAACATGTGTGAATTGCAGAGAACTGTACTGGTGTATGGTGGGAACTAAAGAGAAATTAGTTTGTTCCCTCTGTTTTCCTATGGCTTTCTGATCATCTCATTATGGGTTTGTCCCGAGAGCCTTGTGCCTCTCTGTGCCCTTGAGTATCCTCTTGCAATCCCCAGCATCAGGGAATTGGGCCTCATTCTACCAAGGAAGCCTGACTCTGACATGGTGCCTTCCATAGTTCACCTGTTCTGTACATTCAACACAGCCAATGTGAAGGTTTTAAGTAAGCAAGCAGCGACTTTGTCAAAACCGTAATTACATCACTGATAGAGGCGAGTGTTTACTGACTCGCAGTGAAGGGGCTTCCATGCATTATTCTGAGTGTTTTACCGTTGTTACCCCACTGAATTCATTTCAGAGCTCTATGGTGAAGGTGTTAGGTTGTGCCTGATTTTACAGCTGAGAAAACTGAGTAGCAAAGAGAAAAAGTAAGTTGTCCAAAGGTCTGCTGCTAGAAATAGAGCAAAATAGGATTTGAGATCCCAGGCAGCCTGGCTCCAGGGTCCACCCTCTTACTCACTGAACTATATTGCTTCTTGCTAAGCAAGAATTTACTGTAGGATAGGGAATTTAAGTGGTGTTGGGTTGCAAAGAAGATCGTAAGAGATGGCAAAGGTTCCACCCAATTCATCTGATGACAAAAGGGTAAGAGTTAATCAAAAGTTGATGATGCAGGTGTTTGTAAAAAGAGAGAATGTGAGAGAGACTCCCCCTTATAGACTGCTGCTGTTACACATCAAATTGAAGTGAGACAGCTAGTTCTTCTGTAAAAATTGGGAACTGAAACTCTATAAAACATTGCATTCATTCAGTATGGACAGGGTCCTTTGCCAATGGCTGGCACTGTAGTAACAACACACGGATGGCTAAGGTGAGTCCTGCCCATGAGGAACACATGGTCTAGGAGGGGAGCAAGGGCTACGTAAGGAGGTTCATGACAACACAACTAGTGGGAAGAAGAACTGTGGACACACAAAGGGGAAGTAAGCACCCCCAAGACATTTTCCATAAAGAAAGACATAAGAAAGGAACATAACCTCTTAGAGTTCTGGAAGCATCCTTCTTGTACGCTCTCATGAGTGTATTTTCACTAAGTCTGTAACAATTGGGAGCTGATCCCTACTGACCCAAGCTCCTCCAGGACAGAACCTTCCTCTGCTCAGTTGGCTTCAAGTGAACCCGGGTATTCAGCCCTTCTCCAGTGTCCCTCTCCCACCATCCCACTTCTGGCCCTCTTGATTCCTAGATTCCTAGGAAAATCAGCCTATAAGGTCAAATCCTTATTTGTTGTTAGTTCCTTCCAGAGACAGGGTCTCCATGATGCTATCGATTCTTTCAGTGGAATCCTGCCCATGGGCTGCACAAGGAACTCCATGATACGAGTTCATTGCCTCCTCAAATGATGGGTTTTATGAGAAGTTAAGTCCTGTGAGCTTGGGTTAGAAATAGTCCACATCATTCCCAATCTCAAGGCTTGTTTTGGACAAAGGATGAAGATAAAAAGCAACGAATACATAAAAGACTTTTGTAAGAAGCTCAGTGTAAATACGGCAGAAGAAAAGATAGGGGGAAAGTGTCTTTTCATTTCATGTTAACAGCCAAAGAGAAAAAGCTTCTTTAGATTTCAAGAAGAAAGGAATAATATCAGTACACAAAGCAAGCTTTAAAGGTGAGCTTTATCATCGTGTCAGTAGAGCTTTGTAGTACACACTCTGCAGATTATGGTATTTCTCATAACTCCTTGCTGCCCTAGGGAAAAGTACTTCATTGCCTAACTTTTATCTGAGTTCATGGCTATTTTCCTTTCATTTTTAAAGCTTAGCTTATCTTAGTTCATCAAATAATTTTTTTCTTTTTTTGATGACAGAAATCTCATTTACACTCCTGAACGTCCTATTACCCTTGACAGGTACCTAGCATTCTGCCTTGCACATCTACTTACTTATGTGGGGAAAATGAAAACAAACAAACAAACAAACAAACAAACAAACAAACAAAGAAAAAACAGGCATTTGTTTCTTCACCATCCACAGACAGAATAAACTCTTAACAGAAATAATAAAATATTTGGGCACTGAACACGTGACTGCTCTTAAATGTTCATATTCAAATTGAGGTTATTTTTTATTTGACAGGTGTGGTCAAATGCCCAAGAGAACGATTCAAAAATAAAGAGAACTCTTGGAATCAATGGGTTAGGAAGGCCATGAAAAAATTGGAGACTACGATCCAGATCTTAAAAAAGTTCTGAATGTATAGTCACAAAGACTTAACGACTTTGGATAACCAGGTTAAAAATAGTGCTTTGAAAGTCCATAGAGCTGTAGCATTCGAAGGCAGGGTTTCTTACAGTATGGTCTGATACCTCTCCCTAATCAACGGAATCATGGAGGGCTTCCTACAGGTGCGGATTCGGAATTCACACAGAATTCTACATTTTTAGGTAATGTGCCAGCTTTTGTTAAGATAACCCAAACTAGTAACAGCATTCCCATCTGCAAAGGACACAGGAGCCCCACTCTCTTTAGCATAAAGTTTGGGTTGCTTTGGTAGGTGGATGAAAGCAACAAAACACAGAAGTGTGCAGGAAGAAGAGGAGACTTGAAGTGTTTGAAATGCATACTGTCTCATTTCTCAGAGAGGACACAGAGACGGCTTCATGGCACGCAAATCAGGTGTTTCTGTCTGAACCAGTCCTGCTACCCAGGCCACAGTCAACCATAAAGATTATCCAGAGAAATGATCTGCATCTGCATCTGTATCTGCTGGAGATTCCCTGACTGACCAGATTGTCACTGCTGCTGGGGCTGGGAGTGTGGGGTGGGAGGTAGATAAACAGAGAGAATCAGACAAGTCCAAGTGGCCAAGAACTGGTTGGAGTCCACCTTAACTGTTACCGTGGCCATATCTGAAGTTTCCAGAGCTGATGATGCTACATTGGAGGCCACCATTGTTCCGTGATGATATTGCAGTTGGTATATGATGCTAAGAATTAAAACAAGGAAACGTGGTAAGGTTCTTGCCAACAGAAATACAACGCTAATACAGGAGCACCTTCCAAGGGTTCATCTGAGAGTATACTGAATGGCCTGAGTATGTAATGTGATGTGATAAGGCAGAAATGGTTTCTCCATGGCCCACAAGGATTAAATTCTAGAATTCCTATGAGTTTGCTTGATGCATTGATAAGCCAAGGAAACCTAGGAGGGGATTTGGTGAAGCCACATGCCCTAGACATATGACAGCTAATTTTTGACTTAAGAAGAAAATGAATGACCTCCAAAATACATCAACAATTGTACCTCACAGATGTGCTGTGAGCTTGAAATGCTCACACATGTGCTGCATCTTGAAGACGGTAAATGCTAAAAACATTGGTATTATTATATTAATAGCTGCTAACCTTTTTTCCAAAATTTTGTAGGAGGTCATAAAGAAATTGGCAGCTCTGCCATTGCATGCAGCCTGCTGCCGATGACATTGTTGCCTTAATGGAGCACAGCCTACAGCCTCTTTGTGAGTAAAACTCACTTTGATTATGCCACTGGCGGCAGCCTTTTTGTGGCAGCTGAACACGTCCCTAACCGATACTACTTGCACTTACTCAATGCCATTCAAATACAATTTCATGTTTTGTTAGCACAGATAACATCAATGTTGTCACTCTTATTGAAGGTGAAATTATTACCAACATCCCGCAGCAGATGACGTTGGGGAAAAGATGCTAGAAAAGTTTCCTAAATGAAGAAGGGTCTTGGAGAAGACCAGCGTTCTATCTCATAAGCATACCCTCGCAGAGTAAACTGTGGGGCACAGGGTTCTCTCTGTTACAATATCACTTGAAGTTTAGGAGTGTCTTTCCTTATAAATGTTTGGAAAAGTCCATGTTAGAGAAGGGTTTCCTTAATCCCAGAGTGTAAAATGAAAGAAGGCTTTGGACCCACAATCTCCTCCAATCAGTAAGTAGGTCGAGACAACCATAAGGCTGTAGACACAGGCTACCTTTCATGAGAAGGGAAGAATGACTTGGAGGTTGAAAGCCAGAACCCCGGAGGAGCTAGGGCCATGGAAAATCATTCCCAGGTCTTAAGACCCAATGAAAGGACTGCCTACCTGTACCAGCTGAACTTCAGAATTGCTATGGACCAGGGACTCATTCATGATTACCTCCTTCCTTTCTTTTGGAACAGCAATGTTTGTGTTTTGTTGGTGTGTTTGTTTTTTTGTTTGTTTGTTTGTTTGTTTGTTTGTTTTTTCTGTGTGTGTGTGTGTGTGTGTGTGTGTGTGTTTTGTGTGTGTGATTTCTGGTTACCACATGCCCGTGTTGGTTGTATGCTGAATTCATAGGTCTTCATTCATAGGTCTTCAGATTAAAAGTGTAGTCGAGGACCAGTGCGCCCAAGGAGACTCATTCACACCTGGACCTAATTTAGATAACAATATCCAGGACTTTGAGCTGATGTTACAAGGGTTGGGTCTTTAAGAAGGAGGATTCTTGGGGTAGGGTGAGGATACTTTTCATGCAGGATGAGAGTGAATAATAGGAGGCCCGCAGACAGGCTGTGGGAGTCTAAAATATGTTCATAAATTCTCTTTTAAGCCCTTCAAAAGGGGGACCTCCATTCCCTTTTCCATAAGCATAGGCCAGACGTACTGAATGATTTTGAAAACTAGAAGAAGGTGGAAGTTATAGTCAGTTAAAAACACTCTAAAGAGCAGATATTGTAGTTCCAATGGTGTTCTGATTAGGGGAAAATCGATGGAAGGGACAACTGGCCATTAGACGCTAGGATTCTATGAGTGGAAGAGATGAACATAAGCGAGAGAAACAAAAATTATATAAAATCAAGGAGGGGGAAAAACAGAAGAGACTCATACGTATGGAGAAGAAGTGAGGGTCACTGGAGGGGTTGTGGGAGGGGGGATGGGCTAAATGGGTAAGGGGCACTGAGGAATCTACTCCTGAAATCATTGTTGCACTACATGCTAACTAATTTGGAGGCAAACTTTAAAAAAATCAAAATAAATCAATTAAAAAAAGAAGCTAGAATTCTACACTATCAAAATTATCAATTAAATTTGAGAGTGGACTCAAGATATCTTCAGACGTGCAAAGACACAGAACATTCGATTCTACGCATTCTTTATTAGGAAGTTATCTGAAGGTGTACTCCAGCAAAACAAGGAGAGAAAAAATAAAGAAAAAATATGCTTAATAATAGGCAACATTAACAGAGTGTTTATTTTTGTGCCAGACACTGTTATGGGTTATTTTCATATATTATTACATATGAACCACACAACAAACTTATACAGTATATACAATTACCATTCTTATCTTCGAGAGGAGGAAACAGGATTATAAGGAAGCCAAATACCTCATCCAACAACCAACTTACACAGTTGGTAAGTGGAACAAGTAAAGTCTAACCCCAGGCCGTCTGGCTCAAGAGTCCAGGCTTTTAAATGCTCCCTAACTTCCCAGATAGCCATATTACCATGAAACCATGGAAACAAACTGGGAGCGTAGCAGAGGAAAATCACAGGAAGGAAGCTATGAAGCAGACCTACTGAGACACCGCCTACATGAGGCAGGAAAAGAGAAGGGTCCAGTGAGAAACCGCTAAGAGGTTAGCAGGAAGATGTCATAAAGTGGCATGATTTGAGAACACTGAAAGAGTGCAATAAAACAAAGAAGTGCATGCTAGGAATTTATCCAAGGGACACAGGAGTACTGATGCATAGGGGCACTTGTACCCCAATGTTCATAGCAGCACTCTCAACAATAGCCAAATTATGGAAAGAGCCTAAATGTCCATCAACTGATGAATGGATAAAGAAATTGTGGTTTGTATACACAATGGAATACTACGTGGCAATGAGAAAAAATGAAATATGGCCTTTTGTGGCAACGTGGATGGAACTGGAGAGTGTGATGCTAAGTGAAATAAGCCATACAGAGAAAGACAGATACCATATGGTTTCACTCTTATGTGGATCCTGAGAAAGCTAACAGGAACCCATTGGGGAGGGGAAGGAAAAAAAAAAGAGGTTAGAGTGGGAGAGAGCCAAAGCATAAGAGACTGTTGAGAACTGAGAACAAACTAAGGGTTGATGGGGGGTGGGAGGGAGGAGAGGGTAGGTGATGGGTATTGAGGAGGGCACCTTTTGGGATGAGCACTGGGTGTTGTATGGAAACCAATTTGACAATAAATTTCATATATAAATAAAAAAAAACAAAGAGTGCAATTAGAAAATTAAGGAGAACCAGAAAATATCCATAAGACGGCCTTAGTCTGAATGAGCCAATTGAAACATGGCATGGTTTAAAGCACTGGTGGAATACAAAGAGAAAGGATCCATTTCACCTTGATGCTAGAGATGTCCTCATTCAGCAGGTCCAAGGACTCCTGGAAAAGTGTGGTAAATCTAATGTTTGCATACTATTTAATAATCCCAATAATTTAAACCATTTATTAGTTTTCAAGTTTTAGAATCAACCTTGAACCCTCTAAAGAGACTTGATTGCAGAGCATAACAGCAGTGTTAACAACAATGACAAACAGAAGCCCAAAGCTGATGGGAGACAGAGAAAAAGTGCAGCAAGGTTAAGGAAGACCTTTATCTTACACTGTAAGGAATGAAAAATGATAGTACAGGTAAGGGAAATAGGTCTCTATTTTAAAATTACATCTTGTGGGGTACCTGAGTGGCTCGGTGAGTTCACAATCCAACTCTTGATTTTGTCTCAGATGATGATCTCACAGTTCATAAGACTAAGATGAGCATTAAGTTCTGCACTGACAGCTCAGAATTCTCTCTCTCTGCCCCTATCCTGCTTGAGCATACTCTCTCTCTCTCTCTCTCTCTCTCTCTCTCTCTCTCTCTCTCTCTCTCTCTGTCTCTCTCTCTCTCTCAAATAACATACATTCATACATACATACGTACATACATACATACATATAAACATAGAATTATATCTTGTGATGGTTAATTTCATGTTTTAAATGGGCTAAGCCACAGGGTACCCAGATATATGGCTAAACAGTATTTCTAGTGAGTCAGTGAGGACATTTCTTAGTACAATTAACATCTGTATATCAGTAGACTAAGCAAAACATATTGCCTTGCCAAACACTGGGTGGCCTCAACTAATCGATTGAAGACCTGAATAGAACAAAAGGCGGAGTAAGAGAGAATCCACTGTGTCTATCTGACTGTCTTCAAGCTGCGATATTGGTCTCCTGACTTCAGGCTCAGACTTGGAATGGAACATACATCATCAGCTCTCCTGATTCTTAGGCTTTTGGAGTCTGCCTGGAACTAAACTACTGGATCTCCTGGGTCTGCCCTTCTCAGCCTCCGTAATCCTGTGAACCAATTCCCATTGATACTGAGTCTCTGGAGAACCCTAACTAGTACCTATATGTAACTTCATCCGTTATGTGTTTTGCCCTCAGATCCAGTTCCTGCACTTCTCCTACAGACTGTGTTTCCTGTTTCCTTGCCAACTGGCTTCCAGAGGGCTTTGACCAATGGGTGTTTGATGGGAGAAAGGGAGGAAGGGATAAGCCCAGAGGTTTTTCTCTCTCCCGCTCCACTTCCTACCAGTGATTTTATCTCCTCCAAATTCTAGCTTCTTTCCAAGAGCCTCTTCTCCCATGTTCTCAGTTCCTGCTAGGTATGGTTCTGAATTTCTCTAACTCTGCGGGTGGAAACAGCTTTCTGATGATACTAATTCCTGATTGCTTCGCCATCCTGTGTTTGGCTTCTGGGATTTCCCATCACGTGTGTAACTGTTTAAAATACCTATAGTGACTCACCGGCTGGCTGGACCTGACTGAAACAGTATACAGATAGAAGTTCGGGAATATATCGGAAGGTGAGGAGAGAGAAGACAGGTGGCTTAAGCGACCTATACGTCAACTTCACATAGGAAGTCAGTAGACGGTGCTTAAAACTGACAAATCAATAAGCAGCAGTATAGTATATTACTTATCTTCATGAAGATTCCTAACAAAAGAATATAAACCTGGAACAGTTAAAAATATTGCCTCAAATAATGGAGACTGTAAAGACACCTGTGGTTGCCAGGAACTCAGGGGGGAAGGGAGAGATGAATAATCGTTGAAGCACAGGGAATATTTACAACAGTGAAACATCTTGTAAGACAGTGAAATGCTTTGAATCATGGCATTGTGCGTTTGTCAAAACTCAGCAAACTGCACACCACAGTGAATGCTAAGCTAAACTTCGGTCTTTAGTTAATAATAGTTTTCATATGGGCTCATCCGTTGTAACAAATGCACTACACTGACACAAAAAGTTTACAATAGGGAAAACTATGTTTTGGGGGGTAGGAGGGAGAACAGGGGAACTCTGCACTTTCCAGTCTTTTTCTGTAGACCAGCTTTTTACAAGCTGTTTTAGAAAATAAACTCCCTCAATGAAAGGGAGGCAGAGAGACCGAAGAGGAGGGAAGGAAAGAGGGAGAAAGGGAGCTACTTAAAAGTCATGGAGGAAACTTAAGTGTGGATTACTAAGTGAAGGGATCCAATACGAAAAAGCCATTTGCTTTACGTTTCCAACTATGATAACGTTCTGGAAAAACAAAACAAAACAAAAGAAAACAAAAGAAAACAAACCAATGACAAGGACGACAACAACAACAACAACAACAAAACACCTTCGGAGACAGTAAAAAGACCAGTGGCCATTAGGGTTTAGGGGGAGAGAGGAAGTGGTAATAGGCGGAGCACCGGGCACTTTAGGGTGGTGTAACTATTCTGTATGATACTGCAATAGTAGATACATACCTTTATACATTTCTCAAAACTTATGAATCTATATAACACAAAATAAACCCTAACTGTTAGTTAATGATAATGTGTCTAATGATAATGTGTCAACAAGAATGGCTCATCCACCACTTATAATTAATGTATCCCCATTAGTGCAAGGTACTATAGAACTACTGGGGGTGAGGAACCTGTATTTTTGTGCAATTTGTCTCTAAATCTAAAATTGTCCTTAAAAAATGGTCTGTTTAAAAAAACCCTGATTTAAAAAAAAAGAAAAAAGAAAACAAAAGAAAGTGTTGCCTCTGGGGAAGAGGTGTTCATGGGGGAAACAAAGCTTTTGATTTTTTATTGCAAGCCCTGATCTGCAATTTGGATGTTTTTTTTTTTTTAACTACTTGTATACAATACTTGGATTGATATTTCTCAAATAAAAAAAAAATCTGTACCCCTGCCAGAATAGATAACATGAAAAAGATAATATTTTAGCAAGTGTTGGCAAAGCTATCAAGTATTCAGAGCCCACAGGCACTACGCAGGCACTACTATAGAAAGAAGTTTGTGTAAATTGGTATAACCATTTTGGAAACACTTTGGAGGAACCTTACCAAAGCTGATAAGTTGGATGACATGTGACCCAGCAAATTCTCTCCTAGATAAATAAAGACTATTGTAAAAAGTGTTCACCAAAGGACGTGTCCTATAATGTTCACTGAAGCTTTATTCATAATTACCCTAAGCCAGAACCTACCTAAATGTCCACCAAGAGTTGCAGAAATATTGTAAACTATTCATATAATGAAATTCTATCCACCAATGAGCAGAAAGGATCTATACATACAATACCATGAATATCACTAACATAAGTTTGAGTGAAAGAAGCTAGGTGTAGGACACATAATTCCATTTCTATATACTCCAAAAACAAGCAAAAGTTGTAGATTCTGTAAGAAGTCAGAATAATTGCCGACCCAAAGGAGAGATAGACCGTGAATGAAAGAGGCACAAGTGGTCCCTTGGGGTCCTGGTACCTTTTTTAATGAGTGCTGATTCCACAAGTATATTGAACTGGATTGCATCAAGCTGTGCTCAGAATACTTTTAATAATATATGTTCTTTTTTGCGTGCCTGGGTGGCTAGTCACTTAAGTGTCCAACTTTGGCTCAGGTCATGATCCCATGGTTTGTGAGTTCGAGCCCCGCATCAGGTTCTGTGCTGACAGCTAAGAGCCTGCAGCCTGCTTGGATCCTGTGGCTCCCTATCTGGCCCTCCCCTGCTCACACGGTGTCTCTCTCTCAAAAATAAACAAACATGAAAAAAATAATATATGTCCTTTTGTATGTATACTATACTTCAGTAATCTTATTTTAATCTGAGTGCAGACCCCTAAGTCACACCCTTTTTTCTCTACTGTCTCTTCTAAACATTTAAAGAATGAGTACTTTAATCTTCCTAGAAGATATATATATACATACACATGCACACAAAGAAAGAAAGAAATTGGCGGGAGGAGCCGGGAGGTGGGTGAACGGCAAAGAAACTCTAGCTTTATTACACAAGCATGGAACCAAATTCCTTTGGAGACGGTGGGGGTGGAATGGCTTCTTCTGACGACTTCAGAGCAATGAGGGAACAAGAGAGATCATGGATCTGCCCCTACAGTCCTGGAGACCTCTCAATCTGGGGTTAGGAAGAAAGGGGACCTCCCTTGCGGTCCAGGGGTCGCCTCCCTCCGCAGACCCGGTGCTGGGAGGCAGTAGAGGGCACAGCTGCCACAGAGTCCCAGAAGGCGGCGCCGCATCCCTGGGGCGCGGGCCGGGACCGTCTGGTGCTTCTTCGCCGGTAAAGTGCACTAGGGGATGTGGGCCCGGCTCTCACTGGTTCATCCCTCCAGGCACAACCCGTCCCGGGGCTGGGAGGTCGCGCGGCTGTGGCCCGCATCTCACGCCCAGGCACTGGGACGCGGCGGAGTCTCACCACGGGTTCCAGGTTCACTCCCAGGACTTGGCGCGCTTGGCGCCGCGCTTCTGCCACGCTGCTCTCGACCCACACGTCGCCGACTACGCGGATGCTTGGCAAGGTGGTCAGCGTTTGGGTGGCCGCCCTCCCACTCTCCTCCAGGGTGCGGCCCCCGGAGCTGGGCCCGGGGGCCGTGGGCTTGCGGGGGCTGCTGTCCTCGCGGGACGGCGGCGGCGGGGGCGGCACCTTCCTCTGGCCGGCGGCGACCTTCCGGGCTCCGTGGCGCCTCCTCCTGGCAGCTGGCCGGCGCCTCTGGAGGCGGGCCTCGGGGGGCTGGTGCCGGGGATCCGGGACCTGGGCCAGGAGGGAGGAGTAGCCATAGACGTCCTTGCTGCGCAGGATGCGGGGGGAGAACTGGTGCTTGAGGCTGCAGAGGTAGCTCCAGAGCTCCGCGTCTGAGCTCATGAACTCCGTGCTGCGGGGCACGAACAGCTTGAAAGCGTCGATCAGCTCCTTGCTGCTGTTGGCCAGCGACAGTGGCGATGGTTGCCACCGCGTGTACACCACTTTCTCCTCAGGCGCCTCCAGCGCGGCCCCTCCTGCAGCGCTAGAGGCTCCTCCCCGGGCGGCCGGGGCCAGGGCCTCCCGGGGCCTGCGCCGCCGCCTCTTCATGCGGCTCAGCAGGTGAGGCCGCTAGGGGCCGCCCGCGCTTGCCAGGTCTCGCCGCCGCCGCCGGGTCCTGATTAATTTCCTACCAGAAGCCAAATCAGGCAGCAGGCTGTGAGAGTTACACCGCAGTTGCTAGGAGACCAGGCGCTAGGAGACCATTGTGAGGTCACAATGTCTGCCTAACCTATCACTGCCTGCTGCCCAAAGCTGCCTTAGGTTGGGCTATGTTTAAGATTATGCCCTTGAGAAAGACCTGCACGTAATCTTACCCGAGAAGGCCCATAGTTCTTGATGAGTTCAAGAGGGTTGTCCTCGACGTGAATGCACTGGTGCCTCAGCCTCCATTAATTCCGTCCAACATGAGATGACACTTCGCGGTGGAGAGTACACACAACTTGTAATCAAACATGACTGTAAGAGGGTTTTAGCTAATTAAATGCCTTGTCATGCAACGCACTGAAACCCAAATTGAACTAACTACTCTACTCTTTCAAAAATACAGATACACTGTGCCTTGCTTAGGGTTCCATATGTGTGTTGCTATAGCTCACAGATCAGGAAGCTGCTCTTTACAGCAGCAGCAAACAGTTTGCCTAGTTAGTGTGCATGCTCACTTTCACGCAGCTTAGGGAAGACCGAGTCATTGTGTCCTTAAGAGCAAAGCGTCAACGAATTCTGCGTGAGTGGACATTAGGGCATTCAGTGCCACTAAAACCTATTCGGTACCTACCAATTCATGATATTTCAGGTAAGTCATACGCAAGGTAGTAAAAGACCGTATGGGATTCCAGGAACAGAAAACGTGTTACACCGTCCGTGTAAGTGCTTTTGAAAGCAACCAGCATGGTCCATCCATCATCACCACGTACACAAATAATTCACAAAATATTATAAGGACCACCTACCATGATCAATTGAAATCCACTTCCTCATGAAAGGATGACACCAAACTATGTGAATCAAGAAAAGGGATAAGTCATGGTAATAATCAGAAGAGACACTTGCCAAGGTCAACATGATACATGTCAGAGGCCTCTGTCTTTACTCAACTCCTTTTCTTAAACACACAAACCAAACTTTCCTCTACGCACCTTAAGCCAGTACTACCTCACGTTCAAAAAGTGCTGAAAATGGAAAGCTATCCTCATATTCAGTAAGAGCAACCCCTGGATTTCCTTTTTCATTAAAGGTAATTTATTTTCAAATTGGTTTCCACGCAACACCCAATGTTCATCCCAACAGTGCCCTCCTCAATGCCCGTCACCCACTTTCCCCCAACCCTACATCAACCCTCAGTCTGTTATCAGTATTTAAGAGTCTCTTATGGTTTGCCTCCCTCCCTCTCTATAACTTTTCCCCCGCATCACTTCCCCCATGGTCTTCTGCTAAGTTTCTCAGGATCCACACATGCATGAAAACAAATGGTATCTGTCTTTCTCCGCCTGACTTATTTCACATAGCATAATACCCCCCAGTTCCATCCACGTTGCTACAAATGGCCAGATTTCGTTCTTTCTCATTGCCAAGTAGTATTCCGTGGTATACATAAACCACAACTTCTTTATCCACTTGTCAGTTGATGGACAGCTAGGCTCTTTCCATAGTCTGGCTGTTGTTGAAAGTAGTGCTATAAACATTGGGGTACATGCGCCCCTATGTCTCAGCACTCCTGTACCCCTTGGGAAATTCCTAGCAGTGCTATTGCTGGGTCTTAGGGTAGATCTATTTTTAATGATTTGAGGAACGTCCACACTGTTTTCCAGAGTGGCTGCACCAGGATGCATTCCCACCAACAGTGCAAGAGGGTTCCTGTTTCTCCGCATCCTCACCAGCATCTATAGTCTTCTAATTTGCTCATTGTACCCACTCTGACTGGCATGAGGTGGTATCTCAGTGTGGGTTTGCTTTGGATTTCCCTGACGAGGAGTGCTGTTGAGCATCTTTTCATGTGTCTCTTGACAATCTGGATGTCTTTTTTAGAACAGTGTCTGTTCAAGTCTTCTGCCCTTTTCTTCACTGGATTATTTGATTTCCGGGTGTGGAGTTGGGGAGTTCATTTTACAGGTTTAGGATACTAGCCAATTATCCAGTATGCCTTTGCACACATCTTTTCCCATTCGTTCAGTTGCCTTTTAGTTTTGTCGATTGTTTCCTTCATTGTGGAGAAGATTTTTATGTTCATGAGATCCCAATAGCTCATTTTGCTTTAAATCCCTTGCCTTTGGAGATGTGTCAGCTAAGAACGTGCTGACGCTGAGGTCAAAGAGGATGTTTCCTGCTTTCTCCTCCAGGGTTTGATGGTTTCCTGTCTCACATTCACGTCCTTCATCCATTGTGAGCTTATTTTTGTGAGTGGTGTAAGAAACTGGTCTAGTTTCATTCTTCTGCATGTTGATGTCCACTTCTCTTAGCACCATTTGTTAAAGAGACTGTCTTTTTTTCCATTGGATATTCTTTCCTGCTTTGTCAAAGATTAGTTGGTCATACGTATGTGGGTCCAATTCTGGGGTCTCTATTTTATGCCATTAAGTGTATGTATTTGTTTCTGTGCCAATACCATGCTGTCTTGATGGTTATAGCTTTGCGGTAGAGGCTAAAGTCTGGCATTGTGGTGCCTCTCACTTTGGTTTTCTTCTTCAGTATTACTTTGGCTATTCAGGGTCTTTTGTGTTTCCATACACATTTTATGATTGTTTGTTCCATCTTGGAGAAGAGTGCTGGTGCAATGTGATTGGTGCTGCCTATAGGGTGAGGACTGCGTTGGGTCGTATTGACATTTCGCCAATATTTATTCTTCCAATCCACGAGCATGGAATGTTTTTCACTTTCTCTGTATCTTCTTCAATTTCCTTCACAAGCCTTCTATAGTTTCCAGCATACAGATCTTTTACCTCTTTGGTTAGCTTCATTCCTAGGTACGTTATGACTCTTGGTGCATTGTAAATGGGATCCGTTTCTTTATTTCTCTTTCTGTTGCTTCATTATTGGTTTATAAAACGCAACCAATTTCTGTACATTGATTTTGTACCCTGCAACATTGCTGAATTCATGTATCAGTGATAGAGGACTTTTGATGGGGTCTGTCCGAAATTCCATGTATAGTGTCATGCCATCTGCAAAAAGTGGAAGTTTGACCTCATCGTTGCAAATGATGATACCTTTAACTTCATGTGCTCTCTGATTACTGATGCTAAGACTTCCAACACTATGTTCAACAACCGGGGTGAGAGTGGACATCTCTGTTTTCTTCCTGATCTCAGGGGGAATGCTCTCAGTTTTTCCCCTTTGTGGACGATATTTATTGTGAGCTTCTGATAAATGGCTTTTATGATGTTTAAAGTAGTTTATTTCTATCCCAACTCTCTTGAGGGTTTGTATTAAGTAAAGATGCAGTATTTTCTAAAATCCTTTTTTCTGCGTCCATTGACAGTGTACTATGGTTTTTATCTTTTCTTTTATTAATGTGATGTAGCACAATGTTTGATTTGTGAATATGGCACTAGCCCTGCAGGCCAGGAATGAATCCCACTTGATCGTGTTGAATAATACTTTCTATATGCTATTGAATGTGATTTGCTAGTATCTTGGTGAGAATTTCTGCACCCCTATTCATCAGGGATATTGGCCTGTAATTCTCCTTTTTTTGTGTGTCTCTGTCTGGTTTGGGAATCACAGTTTGCTAGCTTCATAAAATGAGTCTGGTAGTTTTCCTTTCATTTCCATATTTTGGAACAGCTTGGGAAGGATGGCTATTATCTCTGCTTTAAATGTCTGCTAGAAATCGCCAGGGAAGCCACGTGGACCAGGACTCTTATCTATTGGGAGATGTTTGATATATGAATCAATTTCCTCACTAGTTATGGGTCCGTTCATATTTTCTATTTCTTCCCGTTTGAGCTTTGGAAGTTTGTGGGTATGGAGGCATTTATCCATTTCTTCCAGGTTGTCCAGTTTGTTGGCATAGAAGATTTTATAGTGTTTCCTGATGAATGCTTGAATTTCTGAGGGATTCTTTGTAATAATTCCATTTTCATTCGTGATTTGACCTATTTGGGTCCCCTCTCTTTTCTTTTTGAGAAGCCAGGCTAGACGTTTATCAATTTTGTGTATTTTCTCAGAAACACAACTCTTGGTTTCATTGATGTGCTCTACTGTTTTCCTTTAAACTCCATATTGTTTATTTCTGCTCTGATCTTTATAATTTTTATTCTTCTGCTCGCTTTAGGGTGTCTTTGCTGTCCTGCTTCTAGTTCCTTTAGGTGTGCTGTTAGATTTTGTATTGGGGATTTTTCTTGTTTCTTGAGATAGGCCTGGATAGCAATGCTTCTTGTCGTCGTCGTCGTTGTTGTTGTAGTTGTTGTGTTTTGTTTTGTTTTTGTTGTTCCCTGTCTGGACTGCCCTTGCTGCATCCCGAAGGGTTTGCATTGTTGTATTTCATTTTCATTTGTTTCCTTATAGCTTTTAATTTCTTCTCAAGTTGCCTGGTTGACCCATTTATTCGTTGGTGGGATGTTTTTTAACCTCCATGCTTTTGGAGATTTTCCATCTTTTTTCTGTGTTTAATTTAATGTCCCCTGCAATTACCACATTCTTATCAACAAGGTTCTGTATGTTTTTAATTAATTGTTTATATATTTGTGTGTCTCTGAATTCGGTGGGTAGACATTTAAAATTTGTAGCTCTTCCTGATGGAGAGACCCTGGAATTAATATAGAAAGCCCTTCGTCATCTTTTGTTACAGCCTTTAATTTAAACTCTACTTTGTATGATATAATTTGGCTACTCCAGGTTTCTTTTGACCTCCAGTAGCATGATAGATAATTCTCCATCCCCTCAATTTCAATCTGAAGGTGTCCTCATGTCTATAAGCAGTCTCTTGTAGACAGCAAATAGATGGGTCTGTTCTGTTTTTTGTTTTTGTTTTTTCTATCCATTCTGATACACTATGTTGTTTGGCTGGAGTATTTAGTCCATTGAAATTCAGTATTATTATGGAAAGATATGCGTTTAGAGTCATTGTGATGTGTGTAGGTTTCATGCTTGCCGTGGTGCACCAGTTTCCTTTCCCACCAACAGTGAGAGAGGGTTACTCTATCTCCATATCCTCACCAGCATCTGTGGTTTCCTAAGTTGCTCATTTTAGCCACACTGACTAGTGTGAGGTGGTATGTCAGTGTGGCCTGATGTGTATTTTCCTGATGATGAGTGATGTTGAGCATCCTTTCATGTGTTTTTGGGCCATCTGGATGTCTCTTTTGGAAAAGTGTCTATTCATGTCTTCTGCCTATTGTTTCACTGTATTACATTTTCCAGGTGTGACTTGGGTAAGTTCTTTATACATTTTGTGTAGTAAACCTTTATCTAATATGTCATTCGCAAACATCTTCACTCCTTCCATCGGTTGCCTTTTAATTTTGCTGATTGTTTCCTTTGCATTGCCGAAGATTTGTATCCTGACCGGGTCCTGATCGTTCATTTTTGCTTTTCATTCCCTTGTCTTTTGAGACATGCCAAGGAAGAAATTGCTGCAGTTGAGGTCAAAGGGTTTTTTTTTCCTCTTTTCTCCTCTAGTGTTTTGATGGTTTCCTGTCTCACATTTAAGGCTTTCATCCATTTTGCCTTTATTTTTGTGCACGTTGTAAGAAAGTCATCTAGGTTATTCTTCATCATGTTACTGTTCCGTTCTCCCAGCACCCTTTGTAAAGAGGCTGTCTTCTCTCCATTGTATTGTCTTTCCAGTTTTGTCAAAGATTAGTTCACCATACAATTGTGGGGCCCCTTCTGGGTTCTCTATGCTGTTTCATTGGTTCATGTGACTGTTTTTGTGCCAAAGTCATACTATCTTAACGATTCAGCTTCATAGGAGAGGCGAAAGTCTGGGCTGCCTCCCACTTTGGCTTTCTTTTTTTTTTTTTTAAATTTTTTTTTCCAATGTTTATTTATTTTTGGGACAGAGAGAGACAGAGCATGAACGGGGGAGGGGCAGAGAGAGAGGGAGATACAGAATCGGAAACAGGCTCCAGGCTCTGAGCCATCAGCCCAGAGCCTGACGCGGGGCTCGAACTCACGGACCGCGAGATCGTGACCTGGCTGAAGTCGGACGCTTAACCGACTGCGCCACCCAGGCGCCCCTGGCTTTCTTTTTTAAAGTTAACTTTGACTACTCAGGTTCTTTGGTTGTTCTGTGCAAAGTTTCAGATTGCTTGCTCTAGTCTGGAGAAGAATGTTGGTACAATTTTGATTGGTATTGCATTAAATGTGTAGATTGCTTTCGGTAGTATTGACATTTTAACAGTATTCATTCTTCCACTCTTTGGCATGGATTGTTGTTTTTTTTTTTTTTTCTGTATTTGATGTGTCTTCATCATTTTCCTTCATACATTTTCTATACTTTTCACTGTACAGATCTTTTACATCTTTGGTTAGTTTTCTTGCTAGGTATTTTACGGTTCTTGGTGAAATTGTAACTGGCATTGATTTCTTGACTTCTCTTTCGGTTGCTTCCTTATTGATGTATAGAAATGCAATCAGTTTCTTTACACGGATTTTGTATCCTGTGAGTTTGGTCAATGCATGTATCAGATCTAGCAGCGTTTTCATGGAGTCTTTTGGGTTCTCCGCGTTCACTCTCATGTCATCTTTGAAAGGCCAAAGCTTGACTTTCAATGATATATGTTCAGTCAAGTGTAGTTAAAAAGAATTTACCCTTTGGGCCCTATGTTAACTTCATAATTGCACAATAAGTGACAAATAAGCAAGAACTGTGCATGTTATCCCAGATTAGAATTGGTAACTGGAATCTAACTCTTTAAAACGTATTGAATCCCTCATGATATGGAGAGAAGTATGAAACATCTAACTTCACCCAGTGCACACGTGTGTATTTGTAAACACATATGCTAAACAGCAAAATTGTAATACTCGTGAGGTTTGCCAAATTTTACATGTTCATGGTACAGATAATATTGTTTTACCGTCTTTATTGTAGCAGCCCCAATAAGACATTTGGAATCAACGAGAGAATCCAGAACCTACAGGGTACATTCTCCATGCACTATTCTGGCATTCAAATAAATGAACAAATGGAATTAAAAAAATAGATTGCACTGGTAATCCTGTTTATTGCAATGGTGCAATAACTTTTTATGGACTCTAGCCATACTAAGAGTGCACGTGAATAGGTGTTGGAAATAACACACTTTATTTGACATGACCAAACTCACTAGAAACATATACTTTCAAAAACTTTTTAATATTCATTTTTTCAGATACTCTATAAGGCCCAATAACTTATTACTCCACATTGAGAAGAGCAAAGGTCGACATGGTGAACTTTGCACGTGTTACAATGGCTATCACATAATATTTTTTGATATCCTAGTATTTAAAAATTTTTTTTTCAACGTTTATTTATTTTTGGGACAGACAGAGACAGAGCATGAACGGGGGAGGGGCAAAGAGAGAGGGAGACACAGAATCGGAAACAGGCTCCAGGCTCTGAGCCATCAGCCCAGAGCCCGACGCGGGGCTCAAACTCACGGACCGTGAGATCGTGACCTGGCTGAAGTCGGACGCTTAACCGAATGCGCCACCCAGGCGCCCCGTGATATCCTAGAATTTTAAACAACTATACAGCTGCACGGCTCATGCAAGGTATTTAAACCTTGACATATTTTAGCTTTCTGTTTTTCATTATTTAATCGTTTTTTCTAGAATTAGCTTTTGCTACAATTGCATAACTACTAACTTTGGTAATGGACATCCAACGTTCCAGTTTATCTGTTTTTTTTTTTTTTTTTTATCAGTGATGAAAATCAATCTCTATGTCATTGACTTTTCAATTAACCATGGCTATGTTTTAGGTCTTTTATCACTGCAATGATAAATTTTCTGTTGTCTTCTATACCTTTTTTGAAGCCCAGTGATTAATCTTATGACTATGATTCTACCTTCTTGTTGTTATACTGCTTTTATCTATTTTGATCAATTCTTTAACGGTCACTTCTTCCTGGAATTTCGTCTGAGGGGAATTCTTGCGTTTCATCATTTTGGATAGTTTTCTATCCCTTATGTGTTTTAACGTTGTTGTTGTTGTTGTTGTTGTTGTTGTTGTTTTGCTTTGTTTTGTTTTGTTTTATGTGCTCTGCACCTGAGAGCACTGCTACTTTAAAGTGGGCTCATACCCTCTCCATGGCCTGGCCCTTCAGGACGTGTGTTTTGGAAAGTGTTACTTGCTTCGTGTTGCTATGACTTTTGTGTTTGTGTTCTCATCTCAGAGTGATTTTTGAAAATCCCACGAGGTGTGCTTTGATGTGTTCCTTGAAGTACCAAATGAAGTAATTGGAGGCTTGCTCTATCTTGACAGGGGTTAAAACACATTAAGTTGCCACAGATGGGTGTTCTTGCCCTTCCCAACAATGGGGGTTACTCCTGGTAGTGAGATCCTGGAGATGTGATGGCGCCAAAGCCCCGGCGCCACACAGACAGCTCCTCTGAAAAGCTCTAGGCAGCTGCACTTATGAAAGCCGCTCATTTTCTGATTTCCCAGAGGTTACCTTGGGCAAAATTGTGGATTTTGTAAATTACCTGGCCCCATCGATTTCTTCTACCAGCCAGATCTTAGATTGTAGGCAAATGATACCTCCGATTTTGCTTTTCCAATTTCTAAAGGGGAAGTATAACGCCTATGTCCAGTATAGCGGTGAGATTATAGGTAATGCCTGTAAAACGTGTGGAAAAACTCCTGGCACATTACACTCCATAAACACTGTATTTTGTTTTGATTTCCTCATAGTTGTCACTACATCCATACAAACTGTATCTCCAGGGTGGGGTCTTATGTAGGTCAAAATGTAAGCTACACCATAGAAGCTATCAACGAGACAAAATGTTTCTCCTATGCGTGAGGACGTGACCCTTCCCTTTTTGTATATGTATACTAAATTTGGTGGTAGAGATTATTGAAATCCTGAATGTGTATTGCAGTCTAGCACGCCGGGAAATAGTTAAACATCCCCTATTTCAGGCATCGTGGATACTGTTATTGAACACCTTAGGTGTCAGGTGCTATTAGGTTCAAGTACACAGTGATAATCCAACATGCACGCTCCATATATTCAGGATGTTTCAAATCTTAGCTACAAATGGGACAGGTGTAATTACAACGTGTGGCAAATGCTGTTAAATAAAAGACTAAATGTTCTGAGAAGGAATGGCACAGGGGACAAAGTGTAGATTACAGGAGTGGCCAACAAAGGTTTCTTGGGGAGAAAAGTCCTTTTTTCAAACTTGGAGCCGTAGCAAGAACTGGTAAGGAAACCAGCGAACACAAAATGCATTCTAAGCGGAACCTACGTGGGTCTAATTTGAGCAACCTGGAGAAGAGACCGTCCCGGTCACCTAATGAAAGGAGAATCAGGAAAGATGGCATTAGAGGGGTGACAAGGCAGGATTGCCAACGTCTGGTGGTCACATTACAGATTCTATGTGTCATTTTGAGTACAGTGGGGACTAGAGTGTGGTCGTAAGCAGAGGAATGAACTGCTCAGATTCAGGAGTTTTGGATTGCATTCCAGATGCAGTGAAAAGAATGAACTGGGATTTTGGTGGGAAGGGAAGGTCAGCATGGGGCTAAGAACGAAAATGGAGAGTAGGCGGAAGGTGGTGAGAAACAAGCTGGCTTGGCCTACGTTGGAGGTGGAGTTGAGAGCCCCTGCTGCTGAGTGGATCACAGGAAAGACGTTGAGGAGGGGAGGACTGACAATGAGTCTCTTTCCCTCTTGAGCCACTGAATACAATGCCCCATTAAGAGAGAAACACAAGAGGGGTCTTAAGTTGGTCATGGATTTCAATTGATTGTTGATTGAGTATTAATTCATATGCTTAGAGAATTTTGCTTAGAATTTTATCTTTTCATTGTTTTCTTTCTATAACTTGCTTCGTTATTACCATCTTTAGTTTCTAACGGATGGTCTCCAATTCTTCGCTGTCACCAAGAGCTTCTTACATAAGAGTATGGACATGATGGGTTATGTAGGTCCATCATCTTCTACCCAGTCTTTGTCATCGTCACAAATACTTAATGGCCATTGTTGTAGAAGAACCTCAAGCTCCAACAGTGTTGTTCTCACTGTTCTCAGAATGCCTGCCCCTCCTTTATTCCCTCACATTTGCTTTTGTCTCCTTTGTCTTCCTCCTTTCTGCCTGCCAACTAGAAATTTGGTCATCCTTTAAGATTCTTTGTGCTATGCCTCTGAGACGCCTTTACTGATCACCTCGGCTCAGTGGACTTCTCCTGCTACATGAAACTTGACCTTGAAGTCTCACTGTGCTTTGTATGGTGTTTGGGTTTTTTGTACCCTCAAATATTGAAAGTTTCTTGAAGGCAAGGATGCGGTCTTGCATGCTTTCAGAAACTTTTATAAAGAATCAAACATGGTCAAAGTTTAGAAATCTTTCTTGGTGAAGCGTTTGAGTCAACGTCAAATCAGATGGGAGGGTGTCTGCTAAAGGAATAACACTGGACTGTTTGAAACTATCCTTGATATGTTGAATGGACCTAATAAATTTATGAATTGACACATGTTATTTATTTAACTGATACTAGACTAAATCATTTATTTGAAACGTTACTTTATGATTACGGCAGTCTTAAGTTTATTGCAGAAAATTTAGAAAATAAACAAGAAAGAAAGAAATATGGTCATAAGTCAAACACCTGGGGATAAGCATATGTAAACACTTTTTTATGTTTATGTATTTTTGGCACAGAGAGAGAAGGAGAGAGAGATGAGCAAGATGGGGGATGGGAGGAGAGAGAGAGAGATAGAGAGAATCATAAGCAGGCTCCACGCTGTCAGTGTGGAGCTTGATCGCACACACAGTGGAATCATAACTGAGCTGGAATCAAGAGCCAGATGCTTAACCGACTGAGCCATTCAGGCGCCCCTGGAGGTAAGCACCTCTAACACTGTGGTATAATCATCAGGGAAGAGGTATATGTACATGCATTAACCAAAATTTGCTATGTACCTGTGAATCCCATTTTTGGTCCTCTAGTGATACGAGCATTTCGCTAAGTCACAAATGTTCTGTAGGGCTATGAATTGTAAAGGCCTCATAGCATGCCATAACTTATTTAAAATAATTTTTTTAATATTTATTTATTTTTGAGACAGATAGAGACAGAGGATGAACGGGGGAGGGGCAGAGAGAAAGGGAGACACAGAATCGGAAGCAGGCTCCAGACCCTGAGCTGTCAGGACAGAGCCCAAAGCGGGACTCGAACTCACGGACCCTGAGATCATGACCCGAGCTGAATTAGGATGCCAAACCGACTGAGCCATCCAGGTGCCCCATGCCATAACTTATTTAAACACGGCTATTGATCATTTAGGATGTTCCATT
Source organism: Puma concolor (assembly GCF_028749965.1). Classification (NCBI taxonomy): domain Eukaryota; kingdom Metazoa; phylum Chordata; class Mammalia; order Carnivora; family Felidae; genus Puma; species Puma concolor. The sequence goes on from NW_028240225.1 coordinate 1,983,723, forward strand.
TTCTTGCTTCGAATAGTTGCTACAAGTAGAATTAGCTTTTCATGGTGTAGACACACTTTAGTAAATGTCAATTAAAAAATAAAAAGAACTGCAGCCTGTAATGTGAGGCGGAGGAACAGGTATTACCAGATTTCGCTTCACCTTGTCTATTGCTGGCAGTCTTTACACCCTTCTCTCCCTCAACTCTTTTTCTCCTACTTGACCCACAACTTCCACCTCTTTATTCCTCCTTCTTCTCATCCTCGTTTCTCTGTCTATGCTGGCCTCCTTGCTTCCCATCAGTACACACGTTCACCCTCCTGCCTTGGGGAATTCATGGGTCCTTCTGCCTAGATCACCTTCCTGTCAGCAGGTAGTTCTCTCATTTCCGTGAGGTATTTATTCAACTGACACCTTTTTCAGTAGAGCCCTCTGTGTCGAGTATTTCACCCTGTCTAGTATTTCACACCCCTCCCCCAATGCTTATATCCTCTCCAAGATGTATTTACTTGTTTTTTCCCCATTCATTATTCTCTACCATAGTTTCTAGTTCCATTATGTTTGTCAGTCTCCCCGACTGGACTATTGAGCACCAAGAACGCAGTGATCCTTGCTCCTTTGGTTCCCTAGTGGATCCTCAGGGCGTAGACTCTGTTGTCTCATTCTAAATGCTTCAAAAGTATTTACTGAATGATTCAATGAATCAACATCACTCCTTCTTTCTTAAGAATGTTTTATAGGGGCGCCTGGGTGGCGCAGTCGGTTAAGCGTCCGACTTTAGCCAGGTCACGATCTCGCGGTCCGTGAGTTCAAGCCCCGCGTTGGGCTCTGGGCTGATGGCCCAGAGCCTGGAGCCTGTTTCCGATTCTGTGTCTCCCTCTCTCTCTGCCCCTCCCCCGTTCATGCTATGTCTCTCTCTGTCCCAAAAATAAATAAACGTTGAAAAAAAAAAAAAAAGAATGTTTTCTAATTTTGTACTTTACACTTACATCTATGATCCATTTGAGTGAATGATTGTATAAGTGATGAATTTAGGTCAAGGCTTCTTTTACTTAATTCATTAATCAATGAAATGATTGATTAAACAATTTATTACTTAGTTTATTGATTACCATTGCATACGAACACTTAATTGTTCCCGTAACACTTGTGAAAGACTATCTCCCTTTTTCTGTTAGGTTGGCTATATGTCATTATCAGAAGTTGGGTGAGGATGCTTGTGTATGGGGTCAGTTTCTGGATTCTCTGTTCTATCTCTTGATCTGTGTGTCCATCTTTCTTCAATATCACACTGCCTTGATTACTGGACGTTTATAGTAAGTCTTAAAATGGTGCAACATGAGTTCTCCAACTTGGTTATTTTTCAGAGCTGTTTGGCTGTTCTCGTTCCTTTGTCTTTTCACACATATTTTAGCATGAGATTGCTGATATCCACAAAAAAATCCTGGGATGTCGCCTGGGATTATGTTGAATCTCTAGATCAAGTTGATAATTGACATGTTACTAGCGAGGCTTCCATGGATAGATACGGCATATCTCTCCATTTATTTATATCTTCCTTGATTTACCCAATCAGCCTTCTGTGGCTTTTCACGTACAGATCCTGTGCATGGTTGTTAGACTTAAATGTAAGTATTTCAATGTTTGGTGTGATTTTAAATGGTTCTTCAAAAAACAGTTCATATTCTAATTGTTCATTGCTTATGTATAAAAATGAGACTGAATTTTATATATTGACCGTTTATTCTGGGGCTTATTTAATTATGTTTGAGTTCTAGAAAACTGATACATACTCCTTAGAATTTGTTTCATGTTGATAATCACATGATTTAAGAGTTGAGGCAGTTTTCAGGGCACCTTGATGGCTCCATCAGTTGACTACCAGACTGCTGGGTTCAGCAGCTCAGGTCATGGTTCTATGGTCAGGGGATTGAGTCCCGTTTGGGGTTCTGTGCTGAGCATGGACCCTGCTTAAGCTTCTCTCTCTGTCTTACCCTCTGTCTCTTTCTCTCCGTGTCTCTGCTCATTCTCTCTTTCCAAAATACGAATTGAAAAATCAATAAATAAAAGAATCGAGGTACTTTTTATTTTTACTTTTCCCAATGCGAAGGCCTTTTCTATGCGTTTTTCTGTACATGGCACGCTTGTCATCAGGGGAGGTACTGGTGTTTATGTCGATTTGTACATAGGACTGGCTGATTCCCTGCTTTTATTGTGTCCTTCCTTGGATTTCTCCCAAACTTTCCCCAATCAAATTAGGATTCAGAGGGACCCTATTCTCGTTTCGGTTCAAGATGGCTGTGTAGGAAGGCCTTGAACTCAACTCCTCCAAGGTGAAAGAAGGTTTCAACTACCTCCACATCGACCTTAAACTTTCTAATTGATTCACTTTTTCTTTCCAGCTTCTCTCTTTCTTTATGTTTATGTATTTTTGAGACAGAGGGAGACAGAGCGCAAGTGGGGGGCGGGCAGAGAGAGAGGGAGACATAGAATTGGAAACAGACTCCAGGCTCTGAGCTGTCAGCACAGAGCCCAATGTGGGGCACGAACCCAGGAGCCATGAGATCCTGACCTGAACTGAAGTCGGATGCTTAATCAGCTGAGCCACCCAGGCGTACCCTCCCCACTCTCAGGTTATATCTTAATTCAGGATCCTGAAAGCAAAGTATCATCTCATGGGAACTGAAACTACCCATCTAGCAATAAGGACTCCCTGAGCCAATAAGACTCCACCCTCAAGCCCAAGACAATGACCAACCTGACCTTAGTGACCATCTGTGTGTACCTACCTCTTTTTGTCCCACATTTTCCTTACATAAGCCTGGAGATATTTGGAGCACTTTACAGAGAGTCTTTGATGGGAGTCTGTTGTATCTCTGGTGTTGGCCTCTGAATAAGTTCCCCATTTGTTTCACCTCCACTAGTTCCTTTGAATTGCGATTTTGTCAATAATGAGTAGCCAAACCTCACCTTTTTTGGGTCCCCTGGAGCGAGCTGCTCTTATGCCTGAACTCCATGACTACATTTTCTGGTGAACCAGCCAGAAGGTGTACTTCCAATTGGTCCAGCTCCCTGGGGATTGTACCTATTGATATAACAATTCCTCCTGAAGAGCTGAGGACTGACTGCACAGAAGGTGCCTAACAAAACATAGAAAATCAAAAGACAACAGCAAGACAGTGAGACAGTAACAAAGGAAACACTCACCCCTAACGTTGCCAAGGGCAGTTGGGGAAGGACCAGAAACAGACTCCTCTGTCTTTGGGCAGAAAACAGAAAGAAAAAAAAAAAAAAAAACACGGCAGTTTGAAAAGAACAACTGTCATATAAAAGAGAGCAGTAGAACTCTATCAACGTCAGAGGAGCCACAGGAGTTCTCTCTGGGTCATAGAGACAGGAGAGGGGCAGGGTTACATTTTACATCCACATTTTTTCCTGTTTACTTATTTTTGAGAAACAGAGAATACAAGCAGAGCAGGGGCAGAAAGAGGGGGACAGACGATTCAGGGAAGGCTCTACACTGACAGCATCCAGCCCAATGTGGTTCTCAAATTCATGAACTGTGAAATTATGACCTGAGCTGATGTCAGATACTCGAACCACTGAGCCACCCAGCTGCCCCACATTCTCCATCCACCTTAAATGCATACACCAGAACAGGGTCCAGTTGCTGCAGCTGGCCTGTTGCCTCTCTAGGTTCCAGGCCCACAATACACACCAGCCCCAATTGCACTGGACACACACACACACACACACACACGACATGCTTTTTTCCCCCCTTAATCAATGCAGTTGAAAGAGCAACTAGCATATAAAAAGAGCCATTCGTGGACTGTAACCCACCTCAGCTCCCACGGCCCCTTCAGGGCACCCATCCGTGGAAAGTCCTGGTACACCATAGTTTATATCCACTTCAGTTTCAACTATATTGGCAAGGTATCCTCTGCATGTACAGCCCCAGGTGCCTTCAGCTTGTACACACTTTAGCTTCACTTATCTTGCCCAGGAATCGTTTGCATAGAGACATCGAGGACATCCTGACCCCCAGACTGCTTATGTTCTAGCCACCCTGTACAGGGTACCTGTACACAGCACCCCAGCATGCCTCAACTTGCATTCAATTCAGTTTCAGCTGTCCTGCCATTGTACCCTCAACACACAGAATCCTGGGACACCCCAGTCTGTGTTCACTTCAGCGTTAACTATCCTGACAGGGAGCCTTCTAAGTAGATAGCCCCAGGATTCCCGGTCCATGCAAGCCACGGCTTCAGCCAGCCAGCAAATGTCACCAACTTGCACACAGTGTCTACCCAGGGGGACAATCATGTATAAGACAATTCCTTCAAGTGTAGGAGAAGTAGCTACTCTGCCAGTCTATAGAAACAAATGCAGAAAGGGGCGCCTGGGTGGCGCAGTCGGTTAAGCGTCCGACTTCAGCCAGGTCACGATCTCGCGCTCCGTGAGTTCGAGCCCCGCGTCGGGCTCTGGGGTGATGGCTCAGAGCCTGGAGCCTGTTTCCGATTCTGTGTCTCCCTCTCTCTCTGCCCCTCCCCCGTTCATGCTCTGTCTCTCTCTGTCCCAAAAATAAATAAATGTTGAAAAAACAAATTTTTTTAAAAAAGAAACAAATGCAGAAAGAGAAGCAAAATGAAAAGACAGGGAAATATGCTCCAAAATGAAGAACAATAAAAAACCCAGAAAAGAGCTGAAACGGAGGTAAGCATTTTGCCTCAATTAAATAAAAATATAAATTAATAATGGTCAAGATGTTCGCCGGGCTACAGAGAAAAGACAAGAACTAAGTGAGACCCTTAATTAAGAGATAGCAAACACACACAAAATCAGAGATCAAGAAGATAATAGCTGAAAAAAAAGAACACTAGAGGGAATCCACATTAGAAGACGACATGAGGAAGGACATATCAGTGGATATGGAAGACAGATTAAGGGAAAGCACCGAAAAGAAACAGCAGAAAGATTTTTTTTTCTAATGAGGATAAGTTAAGGGATACTTTGGAAATATCAAGTGAGCAAAAATGCACATAATAGGGATTCCACAAGAAGGAAAAGGGGTACAAAAAGTATTTGAACAAAAGATAACTGAAGACTTTCCAAAACTAGGGAAGAAAACAGACATCTAGGACAAGAAGCACAGAGTTCCAAACGTGATGAAACCAAGGAGCCCCACACTATGACACGTAATAATTAAAATGTCAAAGTAAAAGATTAATAAAGAATTTCAAAAGTTTTAAGAGAGAAGCAAAAGTTACCTATGATTTGAAAAACAGATCTCAACAAACAAACACCTAAAGTTGTCAGCCGATTTTTCAGCAGAAAGTTGGCATGCTGGGAAAGAGTGACATGGTATCTTCAAAGGCCTGAAAAGATAATCCCACGACCAAGAAACTTTACCTGGAAAGATTATCATTAACATTTGAAAAAAAAGAGATAAATAGTTTCTCAAACAGAAGATAAGGAAGTTTATCACCACTAATCAGCAATGCAAGAAATGTTAAGCAGGGAAATTCATACTTAGATATTACAGAATTATGAATAAAATATGTAAAATATGACAACATACACATAAAATATGGAGGAGGACTTAAAAAAGTCAGTTTGTATTTTATTTTACTAAAAAATATATGTTTTATTTCATGTTGGAGAGAGAGATAGAGAGAGAGAGAGTGTTAACAGGGAGGGACAGAGAGTGGGGGAGGCAGAGAATCTGAAGCAGGCTCCAGACTCTGAGCTGTCAGCACAGAGTCCAACATGCGGTTCAAACTCACGTATTGTGAGATCATGACCTGAGCTCGAAATCGCACACTTAACTGACTGAGCCACCCAGTTGCCCCAAAAGTTAGTCTTCTTAAATTTCTTGAATGTGTGTATATTTAAGTGACCACCAAATTAACATAGACTGCTGTTTCCTTGGGATGTTATATGTAAGCCTTGTGATAACAAACTCAAAACACAAAATACATGAAAAATAAGGAAAAAGAAAGCCAAGTGAAGCACAACACAAATTCATCTATGAGAAAGAAAGATAGTACGGAAAAAAGAAACAGAACTACAAAAGCAACCGGGAAACAAACAACAAAATTACAATTAGTACATAACGATCAACAATTACTTTAAATATAAATGCCTGAAGTGCTCCAGTCAAAGTACATAGGGTAACAGGATGGATAAAAAACAACACTCATCCATATGCTGCATAGCACAGACTCACTTCAACCTAGACACATACAGACTGAAAGTGAAGGGATGGAGATACATTTCCCACTCAAATGAAAGCAAACAACAACAAGGACAACAAAAATAACATGAAACTACAACAACAACTCAGAACCAGGTAGCAACACCTAAATCAAAACAAATAGACTTTAAAATCCTCAATAAAATATTATCAAACTCCACTCAACAACACGCTAAAATGATTACGTGGCTTTTATTCCAGGGAAACAAAGATGGCTCATCAAATCAATCAACATAATATCCCACCTCAACAAAACGGAGGGTAAACATCATATGATTATACCAATAAATGCAGAAAAAGCATATGACAAAACTTAACATGTATCATGGTAAAAGTTCTCAACAAAGTCGGGAGGGCGGACATGCCTCAACACATGAAAATATTATTTTATATATTGTTTATATTAGAAAGTTCACACCTAACATCTCAATGGTGAAAAACTGAGAGATTTCCCTCTAAGATCAAGAACAAGATAAATATGACTACTTTTGCCACTCTTGTTTCATATAACACTAGAAGTCCTAGCCACAGGAATCAGATAAGAAAAAAGAAATTAAATTCATCTACGTTTGTAAACAGGCTAAACTGTCACTATCCGCAGATGACGTAAGAATATGCATAGCAAACCCTAAAACTTTCCCCCCAAACTACTAGAAGTAATAAACGAATTCAGGAAAGTTGCAGATACGGAACTGATACACAGCAATTGGTAGGGTTTCTATATAATAATAATGAAGTCACAGAAAGAGAAATTAAGAAAACAGCACGAGTTCATAATTGCACCAAAACAAGAGAGAGAGTAAAATAGCCACGACTCAACTTATCCAAAGAAGTGAAAGACCTACAGTGTGAAAACCATAAGTCAGTGATGAAATTGAAGATGACACAAACAAATGGAAAGATATCCCATGATCATGGATTGGAAGAATTAATATCATTACAATGTCCATATTACTCATAACTCTCTACAGTTTCAATGCAATCCCTATCAAGATACCAAAGGCAGTTTTCACAGAACTGAAACAACTAATACTAAAATCTGTATGTGACCGCAAAAGACCCTGAATCGTGAAAATAATCTTGAAAGACAAAAACATAGCTGGAGGTATCAAAATCCCAGATTTCAAGATGTACTACAAAGCTTCAAGTAAACCAATTAGTATGGGTAGTGACACAAAAACAGACACATAGGTCGATGGGCAGAATAGAAAGCCCAGAAATAAACCCATGCTTATGTGGTAAATTAACCTATAACAAAGAGGCAAGAATAAACAATGAGGGAAAGACAGTCTCTTCAACAAAAGGTATTGGGAAACCAGGAAATCTACATCCAGGTAGCTGGGACCTACCCTAACGCAGGCCTGGGCTCTGGCTTTAAAGGCACCTAGCATGGACGTCTAAAAGAAATAACGGATTGGGGCCAATTACCATTGGAGAAAATCCTGAGTGGAAGTCACACTCTCTCCATGACATTTCCACGGCCTTGTTGGAGTTGGAGGAGGAGATCCTGAGACACTTTCAGTCTGTCCCACGCATACGTTTGGCTCCGCCCTTCCAACGGTAGCCCTGAACCATAAGGGCACATGGGCCCTCATTTCAGTCCTGCAGGGAAATCACATCACTGTGGGTGGTTGGACCAAAGGCACTTCTGGGGAACCAACCCTACCCCTACCCACTGCTCTGCCTCTAAGCGGGATCACCTTCTAAGGCTGAGAAAAGAAGCGGTGGGACATGGATTCCTCCTTTTTCTACCCTGTGTTCTCTTCGGGACCTCAGGAGATTGAATGCTGCCCACACTCACTGGCGACGACAGTGCTTTACTGAGTCCACAAATCAAACGCTAATCTCACCCAGAAACACTCTACAAATATCGCGAGAAAAAATGTTTAACCTTGGGCAACCCACGGCCAACTCAAGTAGACACGTAATAATAACCATCACAGGGTCATTCTTGTTTTGCTTCCCTTCCCTCATTCACCTCCTATTGCTAACTTTCAAGTTCTGAAGTCGTTGCTTTTTATATTCTGACCAGTGTATAGCGTTAAGAGAAATTCGAGGAAAGTTGTCTTGCGCAGGGACTAGTGTTTCAGTTGATATGAAAATGTTTTCGGTAAGGTAAGGGAAAAAGATCTTAGCAAGGGCACCAACATACTCCATGTTACTTTATCAGGGGTGGCTTTCCAAACCCTTAACACGCTCATGGGAAGGCAGTGTAACATTGGTGAGAGCATGCATGTTGGCATAGGAGCAGAGTTGGTGCCCATCCAAGCCACCCCACTCGTGTTTGTGTTATCTTGGACCAATTACTTAACATATCTGAAATCTGTTGCCTAATTTATAAAATGGAAATAATAACAAAGGGTCAAAAAGATTAAATGACACTATTGGCAAGGTGCTTAATCCAACACCTGACAACACGGAACAAGTGCTCCACGGATGATAGCCATCATTAGCCTCATTTGAACAGCTAAGACAGGCTAATATTCTGTCTGGGGTCAGATACCTACGGAGGAATCTCAGGTCTTCTGACACTGATTCTTCAATTTGGAGGCAGCCCAGGGCCAGGATGGCTGAAAGAGTACAAGGAGGTAGACCAGTAAGCCAGTCCTCTATCCACCTCAAATTTGATAGTCCAGTTGTATATTCATCTCTTTCATTCCACTGAAAAAAAATGCAAATCCCGCCCTCTAGAAGAAATAACACACAGACGCTTGCATGTAATATTAAGTGTTAGGCTCTGTAAAAATGGCACATGCATCAACTCATTTAATCTCACAATGGCCCTTCATATGGGAGTCCTTATTCCAATTTCCAGGTGAGGAAATTGAGACCTAGGAAAGTCAAGTGCCTCCCCCATAACTTGTTTATAACCGTGTTAGACAACAACCCTAGACTCCTCCTCCATGTCCAGTGTGTTTTCTTCTGTGCCACAGTTTGTTCTATTCCCAGGCGAACACTGCTAAAGAATCATGTGAACAAAGCAGTAAAAAAAAAATCATTTAAAACGTCTAGTTTTCACCCAAGCACTGCTTTCTGGGTGAGATTGTTGTGTTTCCTCTCTGAGAAACAAAGGTGAGAAATTCCAAACCTCGGCCTTTGTTACGGAATTATGAAGACCAGTAAAAATTAGTAAAGCTCACTGGCAGATTAAGCATTCCAAGTTGAAGACACTAGTTTCAATTCTCATATTATGTGTGTTAAAGTGGGAGCTGGGATTTCACATGGCGTTGACAATCGCCATCAATTCCTTTCTTCAAGATTTGACTGCATATTCTCATTCTTTCCTTTTTTTCTCTTTTCTAACTATACTTCCAATCTGCCAGCTCAATGCTAGTTTCTCCCTATGTCTAGAAATGGTCATTCTCCATATGTCCCCATTAAATCTATCATCAAAGGAGAATAAAAAGATGAAAGAACAAAGCCAGAGAAGTAAGACTCAATACTAAAATGTAAACTGGTGTTAACACGTCTACTTCCAGACAAATGTAATAACAAAAACCAGATTTATACTCCTTATGGAAGCAGCTAAATGCGTAGACAAAATATATAAGAAGCTGTTCTCAAAACATCAGACATGAGGCAGTGAAGGGCAGTGATCCTTGATATTCGGAAATAAGTGACATGGTTCCTATAGTGCCCTAGCTTATTGACTAGGCTGGGTTTTGAGTCTGTGGTATAGAGAGGAGGAAGCTGGCATAGCCCAAAATTTTCCATGAATTGTGGAGGGAGTAGTCACTGATTCAGGAAGACTGCTATATTTCACAGAGCAGAGTACCAAAGAAGAGAAAGTTGTTCACAGAGAGAACTCCGAGATCAACAGATGGTCTGCCTTGAGTATTCAATGGAATATTGATAAACTCTTGTGTATGAGGACACTGAGACCAGGGGAAGGAACAATAACCACTGCCATACAGGGTCAGGAATAATGCCTGACAGCCAGTGTGGAAGACCTCACAATGTACCTGCCATTTGGAAAATACTTGATTTTTGTGTCAGTGCTGGACAAAAATTATCCGTAAACTAAGTGCTGCCTGTGCCTTGCCCAAAATGTCTTTAAAGAAAGACCTGAAAGGATCAAGCTATTTGTAAGTAACTAAACCCTGTCCCAAATCAGAGGCAAGGATATTTTTAGGAATCTAAAAGTATCCAGCATCTAACAGGCTAAAACTGACCATGTTTCGCAACCCATAAAAAATTATCGGGCATACAAAGAAGCAGGAAAATAAGACACGTAAGGAAGGGGAACTCAAATGACACTGACCCAGAAATTACACAAATGATATAATTTATACCTCCGAAAATTCAAATAGTTGTTATAACTATTACCAGTATATGCAAGAAATTATAGGGCAGAATGAGCATGTTAAATAGAGACATGCAAGTGGTATGTAAGACCTAAACCAAACTTAGCATGACAAAAGCAATGACTAAAATAAAAAATCTGGTCTATGTTTACTGAATGGAATTAAAGGCATATAGACAGTGCAGAAAAAAAGGTTGATGAACCTAAAGACATAGCAATGGAAATCGTCTGAAATGAAACACACAGACAAAATATGCCTGCAAAGCATCCAACATACATGTAATTGTATCTCCAAGGAACACAGACAAGAAAACTAATTTGAGTAAATAATGAAACGAATTTGAATTTATAGTTGTTAAGGTTGATGCAAACTAAAAATATATAGTTCCAATAAGGTCAATGAACCTCAAGGACAGGAAATATGAGGAAAACTACACCAAGGCACCCCACAATCAAATTGCTTTCATCCAGGGAAAGGGAGGGAAAAGATTTCTCATCAGAACACATGCAATCTAGAATACAGTATGATAACATTTTTAAAGTACCTAAAGAAGAAACCATTATGATCTGGGCTTAGGCAAACATTTGTTAGCTACACCACGAACAATATGATTCATTACAGAAAAACATATGATTGGAATTTATCACACTAAAACTTTTGCTTTTCAAAGAACAAAGACTTTGAAATCACAAGACTGAGACTGGGAGAATATATATACCAGTCATCTATGTGAAATGGGACTTATATCCAGAACGTATGGGCAATCTGCAAGATTCAATATTCTGAAGCTAAATAATCCAAAAAAAAGGCAAAAGATTTGAGAAGACACATTACCAAAAAAGATATATGTACAGCAGATACACACATGAAAATGTGTTCAGCATCATGAGGGGAAATGCAAATATAAACTACAATGAGATAAATGAGATACAATGAGATCAACTACTACTTCATGCCTACAAGGTGTCTAAAATCAAAAGACAGGGCTCCGAAGTGTTAGCTAGGATATGAAAGAACTGGAATTCTCACACACTGCTGATGAGAATGTAAAAGTGATAAAACTACTTGGGCAAACAGTTTGACAGTATCCTAAAAAGCTGCACATGCAATCTATTCTATGACTCAGCCAAATCTACTCTCAAGTATTTTCCCTAGAGGGATTAAAGTATACGATCATACAAATAAAAAAAAAAATACAGAAAGAAAGAAAAGAGAAGAAAAGAAATGAAAAGAAAAGAAAAGAAACGAAAAGAGAAGAAAAAAATGAATGTTTATAGAAGCTTTGTTTTCAATAGGCTAAGGAGCACCTGGTGCCTCAGTTGGTAGATTTCCTGACTTCGGCTGGGGTCATTATCCTAGGGTCGTGATATTGAGACTCACATTGAGGTCCACACTAAGCATGAAGTCTGCTTAAGATTCCGTTTCTCTTTCCCTCTGCTCTTTCTCTTTCTCTCTCCCTCCCCCTCTCCCTCTCCCTCTCTATCTCCCTCTCCCTCTCTATATCCCTTTCCCTCTCCATCTCCCTTTCCCTATCTCTCCCCCACCTCTACTTCCACCCTCCCCTCTCCTTCTCACTTCCCCTCTCACTCTCTCTCTCTCATAAAAAGAAATAAATACGCCAAATGTGCAAATAATACAAATGTCCACTGACATGTGAACGGATAAACAAAGTAGTAACAGACTATTGATACACACAACACTATGGATGATCTTCAAAATACTAAGTGAAAGAAGTCTACTCCCCACTCCTAAATAATAAGGAGTATGTCTTATATAATTTTATTTGTATAGTATTCTAGAAAACGCAAGATAATATGTAGGGATAGAAAACCGACCAGAGATTGCCTAGGAATGGGAATCCGGAAGACGTGGGGGATGGAGGGATATCTAAAGGATACAAGGACATTTTTAGTGATGACAGACATATTCTTTTCCTTGTTATGTATACATTGGTGGATATGTGACCAAAATTTACCAAATTATGTAATTGTACTTATTAGTATTAGTATTAATTATTAATTAAGTAATTTATTTATTAGGGCTTTTTTTTTTTTTCAGAGAGAGAGATGAAGCGTTCATAAGTGGGGGAGAGAGGCAAGGGAGAAAGAGAGAATCTTAAGCAGACTCCATGCTTAGCACGGTGACCAATAAAGGACTTAATCGAACCTGGGATCATGACCTGAGCCAAAATCAAGAGTCTGATGCTCAAGTGTCAGCCATCCAGGTGCTCCCCCAGTTACGTACTTTAAATATGTAAAGTTTGTGTATATCAGTTAAACATTAATGAAGTTCTTAAAAACAAACAAACAAACACACAAAACATGATTGGATATTGTGTCTTTTGACCTCTGGGGCTGCTATTTCAAACCTGGTCTACCAGCATCTACTGATTCTCGGAATCCCCAATATCTTTCATACACTCACATAAGTTCTTCAAAATAAATGTAACTTGGGAAAAGGGGAAATCCCCTGTCAGTTATCACGTGTATCAATTATAAATGTCACATCACTTAGAACTATGATCCATACATGAGATGGGTGATATAGCATATGTTTGCTTTCGACACTTGGAGCTGGTTGAGTCCCAGCACCTCATTACCCTTGTACACTTGTTAATTACTTGTTTACCAGTTAATGGTGCTCTGCCTCCTTATACTGTATAAGAAGGGACTTGGTCTGTCTTGCTCACTTCTGTGTTTCAAATGGTACAGAACCAGGCTGGAACGCTGGCGGAAAAACCAAGTGGCGCTCGGAGATCTTCTTTGGATTGCAGATCTTAGTGGAACGGCGGGCTCAGAGGACCCTGTTTCTCCAAACATCTGAGCGCTGAATGCAAGTGGGGCAGGAAATTTACAGTCATCAGCTGCCATATCTGTGGGGGTTTTCTTGCACACAGGAAACAAAGGAAGAAGAACCAGGAGGAGGGGTCTCTAAGATAGAGCCCAGAGTTCATTTTAGTCCCACCGGCCATCTTTGGTGCAGTATTTTATTCACTTCTCCAACATTATCCCATTTTATGACTTTTAAGAAACCTTTTCAGTAGGTATCACCTTTCAGTTTTTTAGGTTGGTACCCTCAGAAGGCTAAGATGCGTGCAGTAGTTTGGCGAGCAACAGTGTTTTCAATAAAACGTATTATGGTATTCAATGTACAGAGGCCAATGTGTAAAAGTAAAATTATGAAGAAGAGGGGCCCTGTCACGGCAGGAAGCCAGGATCCCAATCCGTGAGATCTCATTTGTTCCATTGATTGTTACTTTCCCCTTGTCTAAGGTGAATTTTTATTATATTATTATTATTATTATTATTATTATTATTATTATTATTATTATTATTATTATTTTACTTTTTTAGATCCTTAACCTTAGTTGTAAGTATTTCTGACTGGTTTAAAAAATAGCAACATTCAGCCTCTGAAAAGATGCAAGTCCCTCCATTTTCTGAAGAGAGGAGGTCGGGGGCCTGTCTATTTTGGGGGGTTACTGCCACCAGAGAGTTATTTGGTTCTCTAAAGTTACCAGAGACTCGGCCACCCATTCCATGTCTTCATTTAGCTCTTGAGATAGTCTATGGTACAGTCCTATGCATAAACCTATGCCCCCTTATCCAGTTCCTATTGCTGTCACAATTTTTGAGCCTATCAGAATGGGTAGCAGGACTGCCCGTTTAGCCTGAGACTTGGGGCTAAAGGTTGTTAGGAACTGATCTTCAGTGTATACAAATATCTCTGGGGTCCGGAGGATGGAATAACATTTCGGAGTCCAGTTGGCCTCTAAGCATCGATAGGCCGAATTAGAACACAGATAGAACACCCCAAGGGTGCAACATAGGGTTGTAGTCCTCATTAATGTTCTCTCTCTTCCTCCTAGAGAGGGAATTCAGGGACTGTACGGATTAGATTGTCGGCATTGGGAGATGGACCCTAGTGGCCAGGGGTCCAATTAAGACAGAGGTGTTGGTTTTGAGGTTTTCAGGAGCTTCCTAGGTCAAACGGATCGGAGTAGCTAAGTAAGTCCTCTGGCTGAGGGGCAAGCACATCCAGCAGGTTTGCATGTGATTATCTATCTTATGGAGGACTAGTAGAGCAGTGTCGGCCCAATGCTGGAGTGGGGAATTGGTAGGCATCTGATTGACGGCTGAAGTTTCAAACATTGGTAGGCCGCTGGCAGAGTGGTCGCCTTTATGGCTTGTATTACCCTATCCTGGGTATGCTTTATAAATTTTTGAAGGGCCCTGTGGTGCATCCCTCCCCTGTTTCAGATTCCCCATTGAGGAAGGTAAGTGTAGCAAGCTCGCTTCCCTCTCTGGATGCCCTTGTTGTGACTTGGGTTACTGATAGTTTTGGTTATATCCTCGGTCCAATACTTAGCACTTGGGGCACCAGGTGACTGACAGAGAGTGGGTGTTTTTCCCATGTAGCAATCTTTGTGGAAGGAGGGAAAGGTGCTGAACCCCTCGACCCCCTTATGGTCCTATGACAATTGTGTGGGCAAAGTCGATAAGCTGCAGTTGTGAGGGTGAGAGTGGTTATCATAATATACAGGCAATACTTGGTAACCCTCCCATCCAGAGGAGGTATGTGAGGCCCAGGATGCATCTTTTGCACCATATCCAGATTGTTGGCGCAGTCTCTATCAGCCCAACAGTAAGAAGTAAGACCAGGCTTATGACACCAGTAAGGGGCAAGGGTTGGCAGAGTTGCATTCAAACCCCTGGGCTTGGTTCACGCATTGATTCCTCAAGCTCCTGCTGTGTGCAGGCCAGCCATCTCCCATGGTGTGGCTGGAGCAGGGCTGGACACCTCAGGGGTCAGTTCCCTTTTGAGGGTCAGTTTAAGCGGGATGACTGGATCTGGATCACTTCGCCAGGTTGTGGGTACTTCTGAGTTGGACTTGTTAACTGTGGAGTGATGGACCCATGGGGTGATACCTGAAGTTTTGGGGGCTGTAGGAGTTGTTAGAATAACAGTGTGAGGCCCAGTCCAGTATGGTGTAAGAGGTTCCTTCTTCCAATCTTTGACCCACACAGAGTCCTCTGGCTGAAAGAAGTGAACGGGGTCCCTAAGGAAATTGTGACCCTCTCTATGGTGTATCTCTAACTTGTTTAGGACTGCCCCCAATTTCTGGAGGTGTTATCTTATTTCTTTGTCTGCAATCTGGTGTAGGTCTCCTGGGAGCTTTCCTAAATATGTGTGTGTGTGCGTGGGGGTCGGGGGGAGGATCGCCCATATAATAACTCAAAAGGGGAGAATCCCAGTGCCCCAGGCGGGCATTGGGCACACAGGAGGACCAGCGGAAGCAAATCCGGCCATAGGGGGTTAGTCTCTTGGTGGAACTTGGCCAGGGTTTCCTTGAGGGTGCAGTTCATCTTCTCTACCTTTCCCTGAGCCCTGGGGGCGTTAAGCAGTGTGCAGTTTCCAGGCAATGTTAAGGGACTTTGTTAGGGTTCGTATAATGTCCGCTCCAAACGCAGGTCCATTATTACTGTGTGTGGTTAAGCCCAAACTCCCATAGAAGAGCTTTGGCCACTTCGTGAATTCATTCCATTCTGGTCGGGAAAGCTTGGACCCATCCCAAGTTGGTGCAGATTATTACAACGAGGTACCTCAACTCTTTATTTGGTTTTATGTTGGTAAAGTCCACCCCTAAGTCCATCCTTTGTGACCCAGGCAAGGGCCGTGGGGCAGAGCAAGCATTTTTTTTGGCACACGTTACACATTATTCACTGACAGCCTGGCATAATGCCAGCAGCTGGCTGATATCGTAGTTCTTTCTGAGGAGGAACTCGAGAGCAGTTTTCCCTAAGAGGGTGAGTTAGTTATCTTCCTTCACTAGGTGCTTTCACATAGATGACGGGACAAGACTCACCATCCGTCTTTGCTTAGTGTGTCCACTTCTGTCAAGGCCCAACTTCTTTCTTCACTTGTGTACATGGGTGGGGAGGCTTCCTTCTGGGGCGCAAGAGTCAGAGTGTAGGGAGGAGCGTCACCTAGGTCACCTCAGGCAGCCACTCTGGCTGTTTTGTCGGCCAGGTGATTTCCTTGATTTATGGGGTCATCTCATTTCTGAGGTCCCTCACAGTGTAGGATAGCTACTTTGTCTGGTAGCCATATGGTCTCAAGAAGTTTTAGTATTTCTTCCTCGTTTTTGATAGTTTTCTCTGAAGCGGTAAGGAGGCCTTTTTCTTTATAGATGGCCCCATGTACATGCACAGTAGCGAAGCCATACAGGGAATCGATGTAGATATTAACTCATTTCCCTTTGCGAAGGATGATGGCTGAGATTAAGGCGTACTGAGTCCAGCCCATTGTGCCGACCATCCTTCTGACAAGGCCTTGGCTTCCCGACTTCCGTGGTTGTGAATACGGCATACCCTGCTCTTTGGCTGCACTCCTCTAAATAGCTGCGCCCAGCACTGAACAGGGTGACCCCTGGGCTTGTTATATCCTGGTCTTGGAGGTCTGGGAAGCTGGCGTAGACTTCATCTACTACTCCAGAACAGTCATGGTCAGGTTCTCCCTCCTCTGTGGGAAGGAATTTGGCCAGGATTACTGTTCTTACACTGTTTCAAGAGTGAGCCTTGGGTTCTCATAGAGAAGGCCTTGGAATGTGTCAGCTGAGAAATGGAGAGGAAATGATATCCTTGGGTGCTTGTGAGCCACACGACCGTGTGTGGGACCTTAACATTAAATGTTTGGCCCAGTGTGAGCTTGTCTGCAACCTTGATGAGCAGGACTGTGGCTCTGAGCTCTGAGGCCCAGGGGCCATCCTGCAGCCACAGGATCAAGTTTGGTTTTTTTTTTTGACAGTTAGAACACTGGCCATTGCCGAGGCACCATGCTCTGAGTGAGCACTCCTTTTCATGTGTGAGGAAGTTAAAGCGTCTGTCTATGTCAGGCAAACCAAGGGCTGGGGCTTTTCCCAGAGCCAACTTTATTTCTGTGAAAGCGGCCCTCACCTCCTCAGTCCATGTGATGAGCTCCCAGTTTGGTCCTCCCAACAGGTCATAGACGGACATCATTATGGCTGAGCATCTGAGGATTCCCAATGCGACAGAAACCTCTGTCCCCTAAACATTCACACAAGCCTCGTTTTGTTTGGGGTTGTGGCAGTGTGGTGCCACACTTTCTTCCTTCCCGGTCCTCGTTCACTTTTTCCTTTTGTGAGGAGGGAGCCTAAGTATTGGCCCTGCTGCTGACGAATCTGTGCCTTTTTCCAAGAAGCCTGGTACCCCAAGTAGGATGAGAACTGTAAGAGGGCCTGATTACCTTTCATACAGTCTTCCTTGGTGTCGCTGGAAAGGAGGTCTTCTACATATTGGAGAAGGACATACCCTGCGGTGTCCTTCCGAAGTCAGTGAGATCTGAACCTAGGGCTTCCCACAGAAGAATGGGCGAATTGTTGAGACCTTGGGAAAGTAGTGTCCAGGTCAGCTACCTCTGGCGCTCTGTAATGGGCTCAGTCCATTCAAAGGCAAATCATGGTTGCCTTTGCGGAGCCTGGCAGAGGCAGAAGAAAGCATCCTTTAAGTCGAAGCACGCAACCCTTCTGGCTGACCACGGAATTTGGCTGAGGAGAGTATTCTGAGGGTTCGGAATGACTGGGTGTAAGGCAAGAGTCACTTTGCTAATGGCCCTCAAATCCTGTACTGGTTGGTGTCCTCCTCCTGGCTTCTTGCCTGGCAAGAGTGAGGTATTCCAAACTGATTGGCACTCAGTTAGAATACCTCTTTCTCTGAGCGTGGTCAGGTGCTCTTGTAGGCAATTCTAGCCTCTAGTGGAAGGGGGTACTGCCTTGGTGTCTGAGGTTGAGCTGCAGGGATCAGGTCGACAATGATTGCGACCCGATTCCAAGGTATTTCAGGCGGGTTATCATCAGCCCATAGGGAGGGGAACATAAGCCTGAATTCTTAGGGGTGACAAGTTAAGGCCTGGGCACAGAACAGTCTCCATTCTTTATCCCTTGGTAGGGGTATCGCCACGACCAACATTCCTTCTGCCTTGGGTTTAATTGGAGGCTAGTGTGTCCAGAGGTTCAAAAGGTATTGGGCACCAAGTTTGGAGAGTAGATCGCGGCCCAGGAGAGGAATCGGGCAGTCAAGTAAGTAGAGGAACTCATGCCGGACCTTGTGACCCCCAAGTGCATCTTGTTGAGCTTGACAGAAGGGCTGTTGCATTGCCTGTGTCCCAGTAGCCCCAAGCATGGTTGCTGTCTTTTGGCCTATGGGCGCTACCAGGGAAGTAACCAAGGAGTATTCAGCCCCAGTTGAAAAGTATTTCAACCATGAAATTTATTGTTCAGCCCTCCACCTCATTTCAGGTGTGGGTTCATGGGGGCCAAGAAAGAAAGAGTCCGGTCCCCCTCAGTCCAATTCTACTCCGGCCAGATCAAGAAGGTTCTCACCTCGAGGTTTCTCCAGATATTGGCTGGGTTTTGAGGTCCCCATCCAATTCGGACATTCTTACAGTTTTCCTTGCCTTTGCAGTATGCACACTGGTCTCTAGCTAAGGGGGCTATGGTCTTCCCCCCTTTTTGTGGTTGGGATTTTTCGATGCTGCTAAAAAACAGTAGCATCTGTTCTTTAGTTCTGCTGTGAGAAAGGTAGCCTTCTTTTTTAGTCTTCACTTCTCTTTCAGCTGCAAATTTCTGTTGGTGAAAACTGTATTGACGACCTCTAACAGCTGAGTGATATTCATATGGCAAAGCCCTCCAACTTCTGGAGTTTTCGTCGGATATGTGGGGCAGCCTGTGCCACAAAAGAGGTATTTACCATCTGTTGACTTTCTGGTACCACGGGGTCAAATGGGACGTATACACGGTACGCTTCACAGAATCTTTCATAGTAGTCTCCCGGAGACTCCCCGCGTGCTGTGTGACTGATGATATTTTAGTCATGTTCATGGGATTGTTGACTCCAGCTCAGACTCCCTGAAGGAGGGCTTCCTGGTATCCTCAGACGTGGCCCTGTCCTCCTTCTGTGGTGAAATCCCATGTTTGGTGTTCTTCAGGCATGCAGCTTGAGCCCAGACAGTAGGGTCATTGATTCCTGGAGATGTGTGATCTTCTAGGTACTGTCATGTTTCTGTCATCCTTATTTTTAATTCAACAAAGTATAGAGTAACTGTTGACAATCTTCCCAAGTCTGTCAGTAGGTCTGGAAGAGGGACTCCATCAAGTCGACCATTGCTTGTGGCTTTTCGGAGTATGGTGGAGTGTTGTGTTTCCAATTGAGGAGGTCGGTTGTAGAGAAAGGTAGATAACACATCATGGAATGGCTGCTATGGACTAGTCCATCTTCATTCTGTCTTTCAGGCTCTCTCGTCTGCGTTACATACATTCGGAGAGTTTAAGGTCTGGGTCTGTGGTGGAGTCTGGCTGCTGGCCCATGTTGGGGTGGGTTATCTGGGTCTGAGAGCGGCGGGGAGATGGGCGGCACTGACTGCAGTGGCAACTGCACTCACTCTGGCTGTGGCTGGAGAGAGATGCAGGAGGAGTTTCAAGCTCCGGGGGACGGGGGACGGAGCTTGAAGAGTCATGAGGAGGTGGAAAGACAATATCTTCCTCCATATCTCCTTCAAATATTAGAGGAGCAGTGGGTCGCTTCTTTGGCTCCCTGGGTGAGCCTCCACATAAAGTGGGTAAAACCTTTGCCTGGCTCTGTTTGCTAATGATGAATCACCTTCAAGGCAGTAGATTTGGGGCAATTTCAAGCCAGGAGTCGATGTGCGGAAATGGATCAGGGTGGCCTGGTTTCCCAGTGACTATTAGCCAAACCTGCTGCACTATTTGAGTATCTAACGTCCCTTCTGGAGGCCATCCTACATTGAATGTGGGCCATTCTAGTTCACAAAATTTCCTTAACTTCTTGGGTGTCGTTGTCACCCCATGGTAACCTGAAAACCCCTTTTAACATTTTTTGATCACGACCTCTAAAATCGTAGGCTTACTCTGTTTTCATCCCATTATTATTTTTCTCATATTTGGTGACACAAAGACGGACAAACTTAGGTATACCGCCAGATGGGAGGGTATTCAGATATTCCTCTGGTCGCATTCCTGAGGGAAAGTTTAGGTGAGGTTTGGCTATAGTGGACTCGGCTTTGTGACTTGTGATGGGATCTGATCCGATACCGCCCTAGACTTTATACTCTCACAATGACACAGGGGAGCCCATTCAGACTCCATAGACTTTTGGGGACCTTAAGGGCGCCCGTCCATAAGGCCACAAACTCTAACTCGACAGGCAAGCCTTGCTTAGCTGTACATCCTCTCTCTCTGTCTCTCCCTCTCTCTGTCTCTTTCTCTCTCTCTCTCTCGCTCCCTCTCACAGACACACACGCACGCGCGCATACACACCAGAGTCTGTTACATTTTCCTCCACAAAATTTTCTAACTGGGACACCTATTAAGTCCTCTGGGGATTGATCATGTCCCCCTTCTGCTCTGTTGGGTATACTTGGCTTCTTCGGGGCCCCGGCCTTACCAGTTCCATGGAGCAGGACATGCCCAAGACAACGGAGAAGTAGGCTGCTGAAATTCAGGCAGAGCATGCACTTTCTCCCTTGTGAGCCTTTGCTTTGCCATCATCTCGCTGGTTTCCCAAACAGGTGGCAACAATGGACCAGTGCGGTTGGGTTTCCTGGTCAGCAATCTAGAATGTTTTCGAACCAGGCTGGAACACTGGAGGAAAAACCAAGTGGCACTCAGAGAGTTTGGTCAGGGAATGTGGCTCACCAAAGGTCTGAGCATGGAGTCAAGTGGGGAGGGTAATGTATAGTCGTCAGCTTCCATATCTGTGGGGGTTTTCGCACATGCACCAAACAAAGGAAGAAGAACCCAGAAGCGAGGTCTCTAAGCTAGAGACCAGAGTCTGTTTGAGCCCCGTTGATCACCCCGTACTCCAATAAAGTTGTAGTACTTTATTCACTTCCTCAACAAGAGTAGAGCTCTAAATACCACATAGTATATGCTCATTAAATCTATATTAAGTGAATGAGTTCTATTGCTTCTGTATCAGACATATAACAAGATTTTTGACAATCTATATGGTAAGAGTCCCCAGACCATCACATTATAGGGATTTCAAGGTTGTCTAGTCTCCACGCAATATTAAGGTTTGGTTACAACCACCATAAGCTAACCCTACAACCTCACATCCTGGATCATATAATGTCCCTGTCTCCTCCTCATTCACAATATGTTGCAACTGAGTGCAGACCATTCCATCATGTGGTCTTGGTTCAGAAAGCCAAATTCCTCCGTTTCTCTCAGTCAGACAGAATGAAATCTGACTGTGAACGTCTGCCAGTAATGTTTCAATAGAGATGAAGAATATCAATTCAAGTGGACTCCCTGAGCTGATCCCTAGAATCTCTTTAGGGCATGAGTACAGTTAAATAGAAATGCTGCACTCAGAAATATGTCTGCTCCTTATCCAAGGAACAAAAAGCAATCATTTAAAAAAGTAAGGGGCGCCTGGGTGGCGCAGTCGGTTAAGCGTCCGACTTCAGCCAGGTCACGATCTCGCGGTCCGTGAGTTCGAGCCCCGCGTCAGGCTCTGGGCTGATGGCTCAGAGCCTGGAGCCTGTTTCCGATTCTGTGTCTTCCTCTCTCTCTGCCCCTCCCCCGTTCATGCTCTGTCTCTCTCTGTCCCAAAAATAAATAAACGTTGAAAAAAAAATAAAAAATAAAAAAGTAAGCCGTTTCCTTGCAGAACAGCTTAATCAGGGAGAGTGAGTGGTGCAAAGTGGGTGAATTCTTCTCTAGGGCCTTACCTATTGCAGAGACACAGTTCAACCTATGAGGGCGTTTAACAGAAACATGAAACCTGAGAGCTGCCATTGTTGGGTAACAATGTTCTCTAACTGTGCCTTATGCATTGACATGATAACCAAAGGGAGACAAGCACTAATTATCAGTGGCATAGAAGTGGACAGTTTCTACATGCTTCAACACGTCTTTGTAATAATTAGTCCTGTCTGCTCTTTGCACGTGAACATTCCGTTGTTGGTCATTTTCCCCAAGAAAGAAATGGTCCCCTGTGTTTCAGTGGGCTTGTAAACTTAGCCTTCCTGAATAGGGTTGGAGACATCCAAAGTACATCTCTTGGTACCTGTTGTTTCATTTTGTTCGATAGTTATGGATCTACCCCGATAAATGGATTCGGAATTTTCTTAGTATGTCTTAAGACTGAATTGGAAGCCCATTTTCTGTATTCAATTCAACTTAACAAAGAGAGTATTGCATGTCAGACATTGTGAAACATATAACTGAAGGAATATTACTTCCCAAAGATTGACCCTGAAAGTCAGTACACCTTACTAATTATGCCTTGTTTTTGGAAGGTCATGAAGCTGTGGATCAAGGGAAGAATGGATTAAAATTAAATAGAACCAATAAGAAAAGATAAAAGTACATTTACCCTTAGTACAGATAACCAATAATTCATGAAATGGTGTTTATTTCATTTATTTATATGTTGTGTATGTGTATGCTTATACTGGGCTGTGGCGAAATATGTGTTCCTTACAGTAGATTGGGCATAAAATATTTGAAAGACGCTGTGCTAATGCACCTTATCAAGCTGCCTGGTGCCTCTGTAGCTTGGGTTCTTGATAGGGCTTAGGTGCATCCGCTTCATGTGCTTGCATGAAATTTGGAAGATATGTTGGCTAATTTTATGTGTCAACTTTACTGGGCCACAGAGGTCCAGATGCTTGGTGAAACGTTTTTCTGGTGTTTTGTGATGGGAAATACTTGAGTCTGTACAGTGAGTAAAACAGATTATTTTCCTAATGTAAGTGGGCCTTATGTAATCAGTGAGAAGGCCTGAATAGAATAAGGATGATTCTCCCAGGGATACTAGGGAATTACTCTTGCCTGCCTGAATGCCTTTAAACTGGGACATTGGCCTCTTCCCCAGATTCAGAGTGAAAGAGCAGATCTACCTGATATTCAAGCCTGCCAGCCATTGGACAAGAACTATGCCATCAGATCTCGTGGGTTTCCATCGAGCCAACACATCCTGAAGATCTTGGGGCTTGTCAGCGTCCACCTTTATGGGAGCCAATTTCTTATAATAAATAAATAAATAAATAAATAAATAATAAATAAATAAATAAATAAATAAATAAATAAATAAATAAATAATAAATACATAAATATAAATAAAACATTCATAAATATATAATTTTATTTATATTAAATATAAATAATATAAATTAAATATAAATAAATATAAATATAAATAAATATATTACATATTATAATATATATTATATAATATATTATATATTTATATTAAATATAAATATTATAAATTAAATACAAATAAATATAAATATAAATATAAATATAAATATAAATATAAATATAAATATAAATATAAATATAAATATAAATATAAATATAAATATAAATATATTATATATTATAATATATTATATATATATGAGAAACAGAATTTTTCTCTGTTGAATCTTACTAATTCAGAAGGTGAAATATTATCTATTGGTTCTACAGCTTTTTTTTTTTTTTAAACAGAATGTGGTAGACATTATTCTAAAGAAAAAAAAAATAGCCCCCAACATTCCATACCTTACAGTTGACAACCCAGGAATATGAAGAGAGACCATTTCTATAGTCGTGTTGTATTATAGAGAGATTTTCTGGATCAACCTAGAATCATCATGAACCCATGCATCATAAACCCATGCAAAGCAGAGAGTTTTCTCTGGCTGGCCATCCCACAATCTGAAAATGAAGACCTCAGGTGTATAACTGCAAGGAACTTAATTGTCCAAAACCGAAATAATCTCAGAAGTAGATTTCTCCAGATAAGAACCCAACCTACTGACACTTGACTCTTACCTAGTGATACCCTAGGCCCAGAACACCAGTAAGTCTGCCTGGACAGAGCAGTGAGTCTGCTGGGGTTATTATGCCAAGACAATTCTGCAGGGCTGTCTTTGGATTCTGGGAGTGCAGTGTACACCCCGCTTAACTAACACTTCTCTTGATGGTTTGAACACACAATTCCTCATATTAAGTCACTGCTTGGATATAAGGTAATTTCTGCCATATGCTACTGAAATTTGACTATTTTATTTCCACATATCTCCTACTTGTTAAATGCAATGATACCTGTAACTTATTTCAAACTCACGAAAAACAAAACACCAAACTGTGAAACACGGACCACTCCTTACCTCTTGAAACTATCTCTTCTTTTGTTTTTGATAACATTTGACTCTCCTGGTTTCTCTTATATATTCACCCTACTAATTTTCATTCTATTCTCCTGCCTCATTTCCATTCATCAAGCATGCATTGAGCACGTACTAGGTTGTAGCCACTGTATACACAGAATAGAGGTCTTACCTAGACCTAATACTGGACCTTGTTATCCAGGGATTTGCCACTGTGTAAACAAATTAACTATACGGAGCTGACAACATCTGTAATAGAGGTGGATAAATGTACCCAGGAATTGCAAAGAAGAAAACACATGATTCTCTAGGGTACCCAGGGAGTGCTTTACACAAATGAGAGTCACTGGAAGTGAGTCTTCTAGAGAAGACATATTTCAAATCAACAGAGTAAGGAAGGGCATTGCAGGCAGGAAAAGAGAGAGAGAGAGAGAGAGAGAGGGAGAGAGAGAGAGAGAGAGAGAGAGAGCAAGACACGGAAGTTTGAAAATGTGACACATTAAAGGAGTAGCAAAGTTTCCTTTGGATGGATTTCATGTGGGAATGGGAGATTGGTAAAGAGTGAGGATTAATGTAAAAGGTGACATATGAATTGGATCCTAGAAACAGTTAACAGGAGATAGTTATGGTGCCCGAATGTCGTTGATGACTACCCATTGTATTCAAATAAACCTGAAGACACTTCTTGGCTTAGTTAGAACGTTGCTCATCATCTGATTAATTCTATAAGGTTAATCTAATCTTATGTTCCTCTTCTCTACCAACCATTCACTCATTTACTCATTTGGTATTTAGTCAGAGAGGGTATGTGTAGGGTGCATATCATGAAGAATGTGAAAGTCATTATAAGGACTTTGACTTTTATTTTCGATGAGATGGAGAGTCAGTTGAGTAGTCTGACCAATATCATTTTAGTTTCATTTAATTAATTATCTATCTATCTATCTATCTATCTATCTATCTATCTATCTATCTATCTATCTATCTATCTATCTATTTAATTTAACTTAATGAGAGTGCTCACAGGGGTTTAGAGGGAGACAGAGACAGAGAGACAGAGAGAGAGAGAGAATCTCAAACAGGCTCCATGCCTAATTCATGCCTAGCACAGATCCTAATGCAGGTTCTGACCCCATAACGTCATGCTTTCTGGATCATGACCTGCGCCAAATCAAGAGTCAGATGGCTAACCACCTGAGCCACCCAGGTGATCCTAATTTGTATGTTAAACAAATCACTCTGACTACTGTCTGGGGAGCAGGATGGAGTGGGAAGCACGCATACAAGCAACAATAGCAACAAAATAAGGAGGTTACTGTAGTAATCCTGAAATAACTTCCATCCTGAATAAGGATGGAAGAAGGGGATATAGTAAGAAAATTATGATCATGTGTATAGTATAAATGTGGATATAATAGGATTGCTTGTGGTTTGAATATAAGGTATGAGAAAAACAGATATAAAAGATGACACCAAGTTCGTTTTTTTTTTTTTTTTTTGTTTGTTTGTTTGGTTTTGTTTTTGTTTTGTATTTGTTTTTTGGGGCTGGACCACAGGTTGGTAGTAGTTTTAAGTTGTCTGTTAGAGATCATGGGTTTTACGGGAAACATCAGGACTTGCTCTTTTAACATGGTGATTTTGAGATGCTTATCAGACATCCAAGCTGCCTTTTTGTGAATGTAGTTAGATATAGGCATCTGGAGTTTAAACTAAGAAGTTTAGTGTGGACTGTAGGCTGGATTACTTAGCATGCGATCGCATGAGATCAGCTAGGGAGTGTGAATGGATGAGCGAGAAGACATGCAAGGACTGGGCTCTGGGGTCTCTAACTCTTAAAGTACTGCAAGATGTGGAAAACCTAGCGAAGGAAACTAGACACAGTGGCCACTGAAGGAATAGGCGGGACATGAGGAGGCTCTCGAGTCCAGGAAGCCTGGTAAGGAATGTGTTTCAAGGAAGGAGGTATCAAATTGGTCAAGTGCTGATGGCAAGTCAAATAGGATGAGGTCAAATAAATGATCATCAGGGTCACATGGGGGGGTCACTTGGTTAAGTGTCAGACGCGTGGTTTCACCTCAGGTCATGATCTCATGGTTTGTGGGTTCAAGCCCCAGGTCGGGCTCCATGCTGACAGTGTGGAGTCTGCTTAGGATTCTCTCTATGCCTCCATCTGTCTCATATCCTCCCCCGCTCACTCTCCCTTTCTTTCAAAATGAATACATACACTTGAAAAATTATTAAAATATAAATAATCACTGTGTTTTGCAAAGTGGATGCCATTGACATGTGATGAGAACCATTTCAGTAGCACCGGGGAAAAGCCGAATGGGAGTGGATTCAACAGAGAATTGGAGGTGAATGACTGTAGACAGGGAGTAAGGCAATTCTTTCAAGGAGCATTGTGACAAAATGAGGGAGAAAAGTGAGGCAGCAGTGGGAAGGGAAGGGAGCAGGGTCAAGAGAGGGCTTTGCTTTTTCTTTCTAAAATTTGAGAAATAAAAGCATTTTTTTAATTTCCATATTGCTGTTGGAAATGATGATATGGCAGAGTGGGGGAGAATTGCTGATAGAAATGTTCTTAACAGGGCAAGAGTGACTTTGGTCTAGTGTCCAAAAGATAATTGGCTCAGAGAGGAATGAACAGATCCTTCATATGAATGTTGGTGAAAGCAGAGCACAAGGAAATAGATGTAGATGGAATGGTAGATGCGATAGGTGATTTTGCAAATTCTCTTTTCACTGGCCTGGTTTTCTCAGTGAGGTAATAGGCAAAGTTATAAGACCAGAGTGAAGAAGGGTTGGGAACAGTTGGAAGTTTGTGGAGAAGGAAGTTGTGAACTAGAGGTCTAGGGGTGTGAGGAAGTAGCCTTCTGACCTCACTCTAGTCAGTGGCCATCAAATAACTTTTGTGCTGCTTTCCTCCAATTACATAGGATGTTCCTATGTGCAGGAAGTAGATGGAACTTCCTTCGGTTCCCCACTTCTTTACCTTGGCATAGGTAAGGTTGCATCTGCCTGAGAAGCCCTCTCTACCATAATCACTCATATTTCAAAATTGCCTCAACCATTACTTACTTAATCCCACCAGGCAGAGTTAATTAGTCCCTTCTTGGAACTCTTGTGGTACCATGTGCAGTGCCCTGTACTGTAATTTTTGACATGTTGTAATAATTTGCGTCCCTGTCTCCCTAGATAATTTGGCCACTGCTTGAGGGGGTCAGTTTGGTCATTGCAGTTCCTAGTATACAGTTTGACCTATGGGTAGCCTTTGTTAATTGCCAATTGAATTGAGTTGAATTGAGTTGAATTGAATTGAGTTAATTGAATCGAATGTCCTGAATTGAATTGAATTGAATTGAATTGAATTGAATTGAATTGAATTGAATGGAGAGAATTAGTAGAAAGAATTGGCAGGTAGGAGAGGCAGAGCCTCGAAAGAGTGGTGACATTTAGAACAAGACTTGTCTGATCTATAAGGAGGGGAACTCCTGCTCATGAGAGTGGGAAAGGTAACTGTTTCCTCACCTGTAGTGGTGGAATGAATGGAGCCGAAACCCCCAATGAACTTCTGTAAATTGTGTCAACAATTCTTACTTCTATACTGTTTGCTTTGAGACCAAAAGAGTTCGTATATGCAGAAGGATTTTGTACATAAAAATGTGCTGCATAATGTAAGTTACTCTTTCTCACAACACTCTGTGCCAAGATAAAAGAAATGTGTTGATTTTATATATTTTACTAAAGGTTAGCATGTATAAGAGAGGAAGAGAAGGACGGGTTAAAAAAAAAACAATGATGATAGTTATACTCGTCTTGTTGACCTTTCTACTCTTCAAAGTCTCTTTAGAAGATATCATCATGGTCTCTTTCAGTTACAGATGCCTCTTATTGTCTCTGAGACAATAGCCCTAATATGATCTAATTTGCTAAGCCAGGTGGTGTGGAAGACAGATAAAACTGCCAGCTCATTCTGCAGGAAGCAGCATATAAGGAGCCCGCTGATCTGACAGGCTTGTGTCACAATGCACAAGTTTGGGAATTGCCTAGGCTCAGAAAAGGCCAGTGTTTCGCAACAGTGTAAAACTCAAGAGAACTCTCTAACACAGAGGCGATGTTCACAGTTCCACAGAAATAACATGTCTGATTCTTGATGCTGACCAGAAGTCAACCAGTTATTTTAACACAGGTTTTAACTCTTATTGGTTTCACTTCACTTTCCCTTACGTTTCAGGTTTCTTAAGGACAGGGACCATGTTCTGGGCTTCCTAACCTCTGCCCACACATGTCTACCATGGTATTGCATGGGCGCTCCATTATCATCTGTCATTAATTGGGTTTTTTAGTAGGTGTCAGGCAGCTTTCGTGGTGACCACGTTATTGTCAGAGCATAAAGAGAGTGGCAATAGTGGCGCTTTCTCTACCATATGAACCACATATTTCTCTCTTAAAATTGCTGGAATATATGTATGATGTCCTGTATGAGTGATTGTGAGTTTATGACACTCATATTCTCCTTTTTCCCAACAGTTTAAAATACCTTTACGGCAGTTTACCTTCCTTTCATTCCCTAACTTAAAATAATTTACTTCTTTGGCTTTGGACTACCTGCCTACCTGCTAAAAGATGCAGCACGAGAAAACATGTTTGCATTTTGATGTGTTCTTAGCAGGCTGCCTTACTTGCCAAGTCTGCTGGGTGGGTTGGGTAACACTGTTATTTTTGTGAGGATCTTCTAAGATACAAGTATATTTCTTGGGCAAAGTAGCATGTTGAGTCCATCATCATTTGGAGTGAAACTCAGTCTACGTCCAGTAGACTTGGTCCCATTGGTCACATGAAGGAATGAAAAACAGGCCATATTCGTTTTGATGTCATAACATTCTGGGACATGTAGTGATCCCCATGAAGAAAAAAAAAGAATCAGATGGGGACTCCATTTAAGAGATGTCTCAGCAAGCAGAATCAAGGTGCCAGAATGAGGAACAAAGATAAATGCCGTGTGGGTTCTAGAGGTTGGAGACATTGCTCCAGCAGAGAGAAAATTCCTTCAGGGTTAAGGGAGAGGCTGGATAGTGATCTACAGTAGTGGAATTATTGGATGATGTAGTATTTCTGAGTTAATTTCTTGACGAACCTTCATTCTGTTCCCTAGAGTGGCTGCAACTATTTACATTCCCACCAAGTGTACATTGGTGTTCCTTTTTCTCCTACCTTCTCACCAATACTTGTTATTGCTTGTCTTGCTCATACTAGGCATTGTGTCAGGTGTGAATTGATGTGTCAATGTGGTTTTGATTCAGGTTTCTCTGATTAGTGATGTTGAGTATCTTTAATGTGTCTGGTGATGTAGTAGACACTCTTAATTCATCCCTTTCCCCTACCCTTTTGATTCTTTCAACAGTGATGATGACAGTGATGATGTCATCTGACAGCTTAACTCACCATTTTAATCTTCTATCAAAGGTCATACATTACTTCAAGTGTCCTGCTTTCCTGCTTCAAGTTACGTTGTTTCCAATGCGTTACATGACGTCCCTTTCACGAGTCTTCTTAGGGCACCCCTACTCACCTTTTATTACTACCTACTCTCACTCATACTCTTAGGAAGTTGCTCTAGTTACTTATCCTGATCCAACACTCTCTTTCTATGCCCCGACTATAATCTCTATACACACTTCAATTGACACCTCTTACACTTAATTTTTTTTCCTAATGTTTATGTATGTATGTATGTATGTATGTATTTATTTATTTATTTATTTATTTATTTATTTATTTATTTATTTATTTATTTATTTATTTATATTTTTGGAAGAGAGAGAGACAGAGCATCAGTGGGTGAGAGGCAGAGAGACAAGGAGGTGTAGAAACCAAAGCAGCCTCCAGCTCTCAGCTGTCAGCACAGAGTCCTACATGGATGTTGAACTCAAAAGCTGTGAGATAATGGACCAAGCTGAAGTCGGCCCCTTAACAAACTGAGCCACCCAGGTGCCCCAACACCTCTTACGCTTTCGTGTCTGCAACATAGGACTTAATATTTCTGTGGACCTGGACTATCCATTCATTAATTTCTAGCACCTTCTACAGTTTGGAAAAAAGTAGCCACTCAATAAATTGAAGCTCAATTGACAAATAATGGAAGGAATGGGTCTGAAGGCTAAGGGCTCAGTAAAGACTTTTGACCCTATGAATTCAACCCAGAGTAACACTAGAGCATTTGAATTCAACTGTAGGGTCCTTTAGCCAATCGTGGGAGAATTTACGATATTCTAAGAGTTGTAAGCTGAGAGAGTATATAGATAGATAGATAGATAGATAGATAGATAGATAGATAGATAGATAGATAGATAGATAGATAGATAGATAGATAGATGGAGATGGAGATGGAGATGGAGATGGAGATGGAGATGGAGATATAGATGGAGATATAGATATAGATATAGATATATAGATATAGATATAGATATAGATATAGATATAGATATAGATATAGATATAGATATAGATATAGATATAGATATAGATATAGATATAGATATAGATATAGATATAGATATAGATATAGATATAGATATAGATATAGATATAGATATAGATATAGATATAGATATAGATATAGATATAGATATAGATATAGATATAGATATAGATATAGATATAGATATAGATATAGATATAGATATAGACATGGATATGGATATGGATATGGATATGGATATGGATATGGATATGGATATAGATATATAGATATAGATATAGATATAGATATAGATATAGATATAGATATAGATATAGATATAGATATAGATATAGATATAGATATAGATATAGATATAGATATAGATATAGATATAGATATAGATATAGATATAGATATAGATATAGATATAGATATAGATATAGATATAGATATAGATATAGATATAGATATAGATATAGATATAGATATAGATATAGATATAGAGTACCAAGCTGGTACCAAGATATTATCTACAGCTCTCCATTTTATAGATACATGATTTTTGTGATTGTGAAAAAGTATGACATGAGATTTGCGCTATTAAAAATTAAAGTGTCTGGTCCAATGGGACATTATTTTTTAAATAGACTTCATGGTATTTCCTACCCTGGCTGCATTAGAGGTATTTAATCTGTCCCCTGTTTATGTGTATTTAATTTGTTTGTAGTCTACGACTATAGAAAGCAATGCTGCAGTGAAAGTCCTTGTACATATGTTTGCCTGCCAGAGTCCAGCAGAGTGTGGGTGGTGCCTTGAAAACCTTACCTGGAAAGAGTTTAAAGGAGGAACTATGAACACAGGTGCTGGTGAGATAAACGGCCTCCAAACTAAGTGGTTGAGTCCTTGGGGACTAGCAAGAGAAGACTTCACCTCTCCAGGCACCAAGGGACAAGGAAAGGACAAGTGTTACTAGAAGCCAATGAGCCCACAGCTGGGAGAGAAGCCACCTAACAGGAGATGTGGCCATAGACTGAGGAATAAGCCACTGCCAAAATTCCAGAGTTCAGAGTACATATAATGACTGCTTTTCTTTTGCTCTCTGGCTACCTATTAGTATACCTGCCAACTATGGATGGAAGCCAGACGACAAGAAAGCCTCAACGATGCAGTCCATAGACGTGAGCTTACTGGCAGGCATAGGATGATCAAAAATATATCTGCAAGCATGAATGGAGGAATAGCAGTCCCTGGCTTAATATTGTTTGACTTCTAGTTATTGGACCTTACAATGGTGTGAAAATGATAGCATTGTTTACAAATTGTCCTTTGAAGAGCACCTGGCTGGCTCAGTGGTGTAAGCATCTGACTTTAGTTCATGTCAAGATCTCACGGTTCGTGAGTTCAAGCCTGCCTCAGGCTATGCTGACAACTTGCATCCTGGGGCTGACTTGAGATTCTGTGTGTGTCTCTCTCTTTCTCTGCCCCTCCCCTGCTCACACTCTTTCTGTCTCTCTTTCTCTCCAAAACTTGAATAAACATTAAACGTTTTCAAAGATAAATTGTACTTCAAATTTAAGTTTTTGACCTCTCCCAGTGCTAATGAGAGACGATACGACCCTTTCCTGTGATGCCTGGCAGAGCAGCCAGCCACAGCTCCCAGTCCACCACATGATCATGGTGGTGAACAATCTATATGCTTACAGCCATTCTGTACTCACACAACCGTTGTGTTTATGCTTTCATCACAGTATTCACTGAAATACATGAGACAGTTAAACTTTAATGTAACATAGGCTGTGTGTTAGATGATGTCTCATAATTTCAGCTCATGCAACTATTCTGAACACACATAATACAGGCTAGACTAAACTATGATATTCAGCACATTACGTGTGTTACATGAACTTTTGGCTTAGATTAATTTCCACTCACACTGGTTTTATCTAGAGGTGAGTCCATCCTAAATCAAGGAAGATTTGTAATGTAAAAATCTTGGGAAATTTCCTAGAACTGGAATTGTGGTATCAGTATGACAGAAAGAACCTCTTCCACATCCATTCCTCCACCTCCTTCCCTTGCAGGTTATTACCAGCGCTGAGCTGTGCCTACGGGCACTCAGAATTAGGACTACATACCCCAGCTTCCCTTGCAGCCAAAGCAATATAAGAGGAAGTGTCAAGTGGCACCTTCTGAGAAAGTTGAGACAGCTGTGTGCCTTGTGTCCTTTATTTTTTCTTTGATGTCATTCACATGCTGCCTTGGATCCTGAACTCTAGGCAAACCATTTGGATGGAAAGTGAACTGAGATTCTTCCAGCAAGAGCTGGTAGGAACCATATTTCTATGCACTTCATAGAATGCAGCTGCCCAATCAGACTTGAGCTGTATACCTCCAAAGTTCATTGATTTGGGAGAGAAATCCACTTTTACCCTGTTAAAACCATAGTTCTTCCTTGTTCTGTGTCGTAGGGAAAAACCTAACCCTCAAGAAGGTATACAGATAACAGGTATAAATATGTTGAGTTTTTATGGATATTGTCAAGTTGGTATTTTAAAGTGAATTTTTATTACTGAGTTTGATTTCAGCTACTCCATTCACAGCACATGTCTTAATCTTCTTGTGCCTCTGATTTCTCAGAGGGATAGTAATATAAAGCACTTCATTTGGTTGTTATGAGGAATAATTAAATTAAATTATGTGAAATAGATCAGTGTCTGTCCAACATGCCAAATACTCAATAAATGTTATTACTGTTATTTTTACCATTATCATGTTAAACTGTCTTCCAAAGAAGAGGTACCAGTTCGCCAATTACATTTCTGAAATGCCTCTTTCCTCTTCCCTTATCTATAGTGTGCATTACCAATGTTTTTGTCCAATACAAGAGTAGTAGTATTTCATTTTTATTTGCAATTGCTTTCTAAAAATGTGGTGGTACGTCTTTACAGTTTTTAAAAGTCATTTATGCTTGTTTTCTGGTGAACTTCCTTTTTCTTTCCTCTATTCCTTCTTTTGGATTTTTGTTTTGTTTTACAGTGTGGCTTAAAAAAAAGCAATACAAGCATTATGGGAATTTTTCTTCTGTGTTTCTATTGGTGGTGCAAATATTTCCACTAAATTTCATTTGCCTTCATTTTATTTTGATTTTTATTTTTTTAACTTAATGTTTATTTACTTTGTGAGAGAGAGAGAGAGAGAGAGAGAGAGAGAGAGAGAGAGAGAGTGAGAGCAGGGAAGGAGAAGACAGAGAGGGAGACACAGAATCTGAAACACACTCCCGACTCTGAGCTTTCAGCAAAGAGCTAGATGCAGGGCTCAAACCCACAAACCATAAGATCGTGACCTGAGTCGATTTTGGACGTTTAACCTACCAAGCCACCCAGGCACCTCACTTTATTTTTTCTTTTCCTTTTTTATTTTTTTTGGCTTTGTTTTTTCTTTACAAAATTAAAAAAATATATATGTTCAATATAATAAAAATGATCCTTCTCTACTATCGTTACATCTGAGCTTGACGTCCATCCCTATTTTAGAAAGATCATTGTCATTCTGGATTATAAGAATAATTCCCCCATGTTTTCTCCTAGGACTTCATAGATTGACTTACATAAAAACATATCTTCTCCATTTGTAATAAAACTGGGGGAGGCAGTGAGATAAGATTTAAAGTGATTCTGCAGATGACTGTGTTGGAGCGTTGGCAAAAATGAATGCTTTGACACATAAATCTTACCTAAGAAAGTTATAGATTCCTTTGATCCACATAAAAGATACTTCGTAAACAAAGCATGTGGGAAGCCATCCTCCTTGCAGGTATAGGGTAAGCTTGCCTCCTGGGCTTTTGTGTTGTTGTTGTTTTGTTTGTTTGTTTGTTTGTTTGTTTGTTTTACTCTTAGGGGGAAACGCATAGGTTGTTTATAATGAAATTTTGTATTTCCAGGTTAAGGTGCTGTCAGGTGCAGCATAACTAATTTCCCAGTTTATAAGACTGCCTCTCACACATCGCTCCCTGGTGGTAGGCAAAATTTCTTTCTCTGCAACCAGGGCCATACTGCCACTTGTTCACAGGTTAAGTAATGATGCCAAGACATTTTATGCCTATGCTAACAATGACCCACCTGTGGACAAGTGCAGACAGATACTGCCTACCTTTTAAGGCCAAGGAGGGATTGAGCGCATGGCCTTCCACTGGGCTCCACCATTGACTCAGCTGTCTCTAGTGTTTGTCAGTTGTTATCATCACGTTTGAGAACACACGCTCTAGAGTAAAACTATCTGACTATGTACTTCCATCTTGAGCTATAGGGAAACAAATAAAGTCCCCTTACCTTTTTTGTTCTTTGCTTTCTCTTTTGTGAAACGGGCATTATCACAGTGTGGGAATTCAATAATTCAATAAATAAATACGTAAGTGCTTAAAATTTCTTAGCAATAAATGCTCAGTAAATATTAAGAAGGCATTTCCCAATAGAGAATAGAAAAATAACTTTCTTGTTTTCTCCTAGGATTTTATACATGCATTTTTATAAGAAAACATATAAGATAGGTAACAATATTATAGCATATAACAATATGACATAATGCAAATTAAGACATTTATAAGAAAAGTATTGAAACATCATGAATAGTATCACTGTTACTATTATTCGAACAATGCATTTGCTTTGAAAGGTTCACTTAGTTATATACTAAATTTGCATATGCTTTGAACCTAGTTCTGAATTCTCTATGATGATTAATTCATTCAGCTGGGCCACATTTGCTTTATAACATCATTTACTATCTGGTAGAACTCGCCTAATTCATATGCTTCCTTTTCAGAAAAATTTTTCTGGATCAGCTTGAATTTTGATATTTATACAAAAATCTTAGAACCAGCTGATCTGATTTAAAAAATCCATATTTTATTGGGCTTGCAACAAATTTCCATAGTAATTTAGAGATAGTAGGCATTCTTACAATAATAACTTTTCCTATTCCTACACAGGGAATGTTTATATTTAAGCTTTTTTTTTTTAATATCTCTCAGATGTGTTTAAAGTTTTCTGAAAGGCTTATTTATATACTTCTTTCATGTTTATTGTTAAGTTCCCTCCTTCCTTCCTTCCTTCCTTCCTTCCTTCCTTCCTTCCTTCCTTCCTTCCTTCCTTCCTTCCTTCCTTCCTTCCTTCCTTCCTTCCTTCCTGCCTTCCTTCCTGCCTTCCTTCCTGCCTTCCTTCCTGCCTTCCTGTCTTCCTGCCTTCCTGCCTTCCTGCCTTCCACCTCCTTCTCCTTTTACTTCTGTTATGGCAAATGGCGCCAATTCTCTGACCATATTTCTAATTATTTCTTGTTTGAATGGGAGAATGGTAAATTGTTGCCTTGTGAGCCTGGATCATGTAATATCATCAGGAAGACTCATGAAAAATCTGATCTCCCTTCCTTCATCGCAGTTATGTATAATTGACACTTGTTGCAAGGAGATAAACAGAGTCAAGAGAATTTCAGGCTTAGAAGAGAAGCCCTGAGGTGAGAGTAGCCTGAGAGAGCAATTGGAGAGGGAACAAATGTGACCCAGAAAGGAGCTCACCGAACAATGTGATTGGGATAACACCCAAAAAGCAGGTTGATTAGGAATAGCACCAAAAAGTAATTGTCAGATATGATCAAAGCTGTACAAGGGCAACTTGAAAGTGTTAGATGTTTTCCTTAAATACAAAAACTTTTGTATTTAACCAAGAAATTTAAAAGTTAACCAAGTTACCAAGTAAGTAAAATTAAACTTTTTTTCTTGTAAACAGAAAATTCAAGGAAACCAAATTATTAAAGTAAAACATGGTAACATTAAGGAGCTTTTGGTTATTAAAAAAATCCTATGTACAGATATCAATAAAACAGACAATGAATGTTTTGGAGACAATGTATATGACTACAACTGGTTTAAGAAAAAGCAGCAAGAGAATGAAAGCGATGCAAGTCATTTCTTTGAAAAACTAGCATAACCCCATAACTCTAACACTGGAGCAAATGAGTAAGACTTGGGGACCAGCTAGCCTGGCTGAGATGTTTCTTGCCAACACTTACTTAGTTCTTACTCATACCAGGTGAGGTTCTGAACATTTCACAAGTACTTCCTGTCATTCTCCTTAGGGCCCTATGAGGGAGGGGTTACTATTAACCTCCTTTTACTCATCAGCAAATTGAAGAAGTTCCGAGGTTAAGGAACTTGTCTGCTCCCAAGGTCAACACAGGTGGCATGTGATGGAACTGAGAGGTGGCATGAAATAGTGTCCTCTAGTGCCAACTCACCCAAGTTTACATCCTGTCTCACCACTACTAGGTGTATGATCATCGGCACAGATTTTTTTAATGCTTTTGTGCTTTCGTTCTCATATATGTAAGACCAAGAGATGAATATAATGATCACATAAAGAGTTTAGAACAATATCTGAAACATAGCAAACACCCCTAGTCCTAGTACTGATGTCCTTGTGTGAACTTCGCTGTTTCTGAAATGACCTCCGGTTACGAATGGGTGGCCCAGATTGCAAGCCAACAGAGTGGAGGGTTGCGGGGAGGTGGGGCTCTTAAAGGCCACGGACACGCCATCCTCTCCCGTGTTCCCGCTGCCCTCTCATCATCAGCCCTGATGAGTCGTGTGCTGCTATCCCTCTAGGGCCACAGGCTTATGTCATGTGTCCAACACGCCACGTGAAACTTGAGAAGAATCCCAAGTGCAAACACCAGCAGGCACTCAGAGAAGTCGCCTCGTCCCAGGCAGCCTGCGTTCCTTGGCCCGAGTGCCTGGACAAAGGCTGCCTCAGCCACATAGGGAACGATGGACTTGTGCAGCCTTAGCATTCTGTGCAGAGGTCCTGGGCAGGCCTGGATGTTAGAAAGGACTGGGACGAGCCTCACCTGGGAAGAGGTGAGTGCTGGGGTACTCCTTACACAGC
The DNA here is from genome assembly GCF_028749965.1 of Puma concolor. Lineage (NCBI taxonomy): Eukaryota > Metazoa > Chordata > Mammalia > Carnivora > Felidae > Puma > Puma concolor. Next base: position 2,021,862 of record NW_028240225.1, read on the forward strand.
AGATGGCTGCTTGCTAGAGATGTCTGTGCTAGGGATGGTGCAAAAGCTCCACCGTGCTAGCAATGCAATAGATAGAGTTCAGCCCTGTCCATCACAGGCTCTTCTCTATCCCCAAGTTACACGGCCCCCAGCACAGCATGCCTGAGACTGACATCCCCACACTAATCTTCCTGTCTCCCAAGCTGCCCAAGCCCCCCAGGATCCCCACTGCACAGCTCTGTACTACAAGAGCCTTCCCTGCAGTGGCTCTATTCCAGAGAAGGCGTTGGCAGTCCCAATGCATGGAGGCTTCTTGGCCCTACCAATATGCAGACAACATGGTCAGCGGGATGTCAGCACGCTGTGGAGTTGGAGATCTGTACGCCCAAGCCTTACCTCTTCCCGGGCGGAGGCTGTCACACTCTCTAGAAGGGATGACAGGTCTTTTTCTCGCTGCTGTCTGCACACTGGCTGGAGAAGCACGTCTTCTCAGCTGCTTGATGTGTAAACGTTGGGGTACCCTGGGAAAGCTCCCTGTGCTGGTCCGTGTGTTTGGGTGTGAACATCCAAAGAAAGTATGGCCCATGACTCTGCAGTGGGAATACGGCCTCAGTGGTCATGCGGCTGGGTCCTTTGGGGCATCTTACTGCACAAGCAGGCCGTTACATGATAGGTCTTGCCGAGCAGGAACACTTTATGGGACAGCGGAACACAGGGTCCCCCACATGTTAATATCTCCCGCCAATACCTGCTGAGGGGCCAGGGTGACTTTTCCACCAGGCCTGTCCCAAAGAGAAGGTACAGACAAGGTGTGGTGTGGGATGTCCTCATGGCCACCAGAGCCAAACCCTCAAGTGTGGACACTTGTGTATTGGGACCATGGTCAGAGGCCTGGGTGTTCTGTGTCCGAGGGATTACAGCCCTCAGGCTGCACATCCTGCAGCCCCCGGTGTCCTCCCGTAGCCGCAGCACTCTCTGGAGAGCCCCAGGTTCCAGGAGCTGCTAAACCCCCTGCACAACTGTATGTGCTGCCTAGCGGCCTCTTCCACCACAACACCAGCGTGTGTGGGCTCCAGAGTGCTGTCACTCGACAGGGGACACCCTCGACAATTCAGGAGCCTTCTGACTTCCATGTCTGAACCACACGTGTCTCTCATTGGCCTGTCGGGATCGTCCTGTTGTTCTCTGTGTACAGGAAATGTCTTGCATTGCCTCTGCTCCTCTGTCTCCCTGAGTGAGCCCTGGAGTGTCTGTGTCTTTTCCTGGCTTTGCCTGTGCCAACGCCTCTCTGGTGATGCCTCCTTGCCTGGCCTAAGTGAGCACAGCTGTACCCGTGTAACCACCTTCGTCTCTGCACACCTGCGTGTTGTGTCATCTGCGGCTCTGCTGGCCTGTCTTCTCTTTGGTGTATGCTTCTGCACTTGAGTGTGTTTCCTTCTGAATTCAACCCCTTTATTCCACTGACAGATCCTATTGCTGTCCTGTTGTCAGTTGGAGGGGCTTCTGCGTGTTCTCTTATATGTTCCCGGAGCCAGAAATCCTTCCGTGCCCATAGGACCTTCGTCAGAGGATTGGCCATGCACTCACTGCCAGCCAGTTAATGTCTCCAAATGCAGCTGCCTTGCTGTGACCATTAAGTCACACATCTATTTTCCATCCTTCTGTTTTCAAACCCTTTGTACCCTAGGGGCTGAGACGTCACTGGCTTGCACATTGAGATGCAGGCGTAAAGTGTGAAAGGTGGTCTAGCAATGTTTTCCACTTACTCTTTTGCCATGTGGCATATTCCTGGCTGGGAGAGACTTCCCCCTGACAGCGTGTGTCTTGTTTCTGTGTGCCTCCTGTGTGTTCTGTTCCCTCATTTGTCCATTACCTCCTACCTGGGAGTCTGATTCATGTTTGCTGAACCATGCAGACACCATGGAGAATTCCTCTCTGTGTGGCGGTTCAGTCAACATTACTGAGGATGTCACCATGCGTGATTCTGGGGGCACCATCATGGACATCCCCAAACCCTGAGTATTGGACATCCCTGGCCTGTGCTGGCCTCTGCATTTCCTTGAATTTCCTCATTTTCACAGGAAAGATATGAACCTGGGCGCTGGCCTTTCGATCAGGTTTGTGCCCTGTCCTCCCTCACTCAACTCTCCATTGGTTCAATCTAACTGACCTCACATGCAATCCCAATGTGTGACCCACCCCTAAGGACAATGTCCTACGTCCTGCCCTTTCTTGGAACTCCAATGTGCAGGCACAGAACACTTACACCTCTGGACAGCCACATGTATACATGGACATGCCCCAGAGCGTACCTGAGCCGAAAACACACACAAACACTTCATGCTGTTTATCTCCCATTCTATATTTCTTCGAATGTATTGGACCCCACCCTGTGCCACGTGTCACCACCAGCCTTGTCTTTATTTCGTGGGCAGGAGAATCTTGTGGACCATCGGTGAGCGTCGGAAGGCTTTCCACTGGGGTCCATGAAGTGTGATGCTCCTTATAGTTTTCTCAAGATCTTGCATATCCCTGGGATATAAGGGTACACACAGACAGAGACACACAGACACAACCACACCCACATACATACACACCAATCCCCCCCCCCACACACACACACACACAGGACAGGTGAGAGTCTTATCTTGGCCCTGTTTAACATTGCTTGAATGTTTCCAAACGGAAAGTAGAATGGGAGGGTGTGATAAGCTGTGTCAAAGCTGACAAGTGGCTCCAGAAGCCAGACAACATGTGGGATGGTGGTAGGACGCCTGAGGGTGGGATTCATGGTCCTGGAATGACAGTTGTCATCGTGCTATCTGATGAGGCAGCTTTGGATGTCCCGCTTTGCTCATTCTTGTTGTCTAGCCCACTGCCCACCTTCAGCCTCCCCAAAGGGGCAAAGCCTCTTTGACACGTTACTTCTTAAGACGCCCTGTCTCAGGCCGATGCCCTTTTGACCTGGTGTCACCTCCTGTGCCACTGTGAGTCTCGGTGCCTCCATGCAGAAGAGAATTGTGCCATGGGCCCCACGGCACACATTTCAGTGCCCACACCCTTGGCTGCTCACCTCTTTCCCTCTCAGTTCTCTCTCCTGGGGCCTCCTTCATCTTGAAATACAGCAGGGCATTGCGCCAAAGATCCTTTATGATTATCTGGTAGGGGAGATAGGTCAGGCCTCAGGTAGCTGTCCCACGCAGTGGGGGAACCCATGAAAATCACCTCCCTTCCTTGTTACAGGGCCCCACCTCAGCAATCCTGCTAGAGCCGGCAAAGCTGTGGTCAGAGAACCAGTTGAAGAAGTTGAGGCTGCTGTTGTCATGCCTGCGTCTGTAGGCCTCCTGTCTGTACCTTGGGTACCACTGGATGGGACTGGAATGAGATGCCCTATACCCTGCAGGAAGACGAGTATGTGAGAAGCCGCCAGAGAACTAATCACATTCAACCCTCCACCCACTGCCGCCCATGCATTCAGTGGACACTTACCAGCAAGGCCAAGGACCTACTCCTTCATAACGACTTCATTCTGGAAGTAGGAGTTCTTGCCAAAAAACAGCAGGATCTTCCGGCATTCCCTGGGAAACTGGTGTTGCTCCACCTGCCGTGGTAGGAATGTGGGGCAGAAATGTGAAATCTTGTTCCAGGAGACCCGCCCTCCCCTGAGGAAGGAACACACCACTTCTCCCCACCACCTCCCCCGCCCACACAGCCACCCACCCACACCGCCTCCCACTCCCAGGCCGACCTTCAAATTGGTCATGTGGCCAAGCATATTTCATCGTGCTTACTAATCAGGGCTGACATCTGAGGGTGGTTCACAAACTGCTGCAGGTCAAAGAGCCTTCAGGTGCTGGGCATGAGAGATCTCGACCCAGAGAACCAGTGTGGACCGCATCCTGGCGTCCTCCCCCAGGGACTGGGGTCCTCCCCCAGGGCCTCACGCCCTCCCCACAGGCTGCATCCAGGCCCACGGGGTCTCAGGATTCCACAGGGCTCTGCTAGACACGCACAGGAGGCTGTGCATGCCCAGACGCCTGCATCCACGCCTAGCCTTGTGTGCTCATGAGGACACTGAGGACGCTTACTTCCACACAGCCACACAGCACACATCCAGTCTCGCGCCGACCAGTGGTCATTCGCATCGCTTTCCCCGCAGCAAGATGCTTAGCGGGACCCAGAAACGTGCCCCCACGTGGCTTTGCATGGGAAGAAGCCCTCGGTCATTGCCCTGTCCTGGCCTGGACCTCCACCGCCACTCTGCACTCTCTCAGCGCTGTTTCCGTGTCAGGTGCGAGGTAAAGCACACGTGCCTCCACCACCCCAGCACTGCCCTCCTCCCACACTCATTGCAGAGCCAGGACCGCTGGATGGGATCATGTTTGCACCTTCCTGGCCACTGGAGCGTGGCTTAGCTCCAGTCCCTGTCCTGGGTTCCTCTAAATGTCACCTCCCTTTCCTTCCTCTTGTGCAAGCTCAGCCCCCTCTGGACCCTCCACCAGCAGCAGGAAGGACACAGTTTGGCCCAGAAACCACGGATGCGCTGGATAAGGGCACTTCTCTGTTCCAGATGATGCCGCCGGCTCTGCCCCATCCTGAGTTTGAGTCGAGCGTGCACCTGGCTGGCTTGTTTATTCACGGACTGTAGCTCTATCTGAAGGGCCTCCAGAGCTTCCAGTGGGGAAGGGCAAGGACGGAGGCCTGTCTCGAACTTCTCCTTCTTATCCTGCTTCACCTGCAGATGCTGGGATTCTTCCACCCATCGACCTTCCTTCTCACTTGGCTTCTGTTCCACCTCCTCCCGCTCCTCCTTGTCCTCCTTTCCTTCCACCTCCTCCTGGCCCTGCTGCTGCTCCTCCAGCGCTTCCTTCTCCTGCTCCTCTTCCTCCTCGGTTTGCAATTCTGCTCTCCCTCTAATGGCTCCCACGCCTTCCCTTCCTCTTCCCGCTCCTCCTCCTGGTCCTCTTCCCATGCCACTGCCGCCCCCGCCGCCGCCGTCGCTGCCGCTTGTATACCCTGGTGCTCCTGCTCCCCCCTTTCATTTCCGCCAACTCCTCCTCCTTCCGCTCTTCCTCCTTCTGCTTGGGCTTCTGCTTCTCCTCCTTCTAATCTTTTACTCCTGCTGCCTCTCCCCTCTTCCTCCTCCTCCTCCTCCTTCTGCTCTTCTGTTCCTGCTGCTCCCCCTCGTCCTTCACGTCCTCCTCCTCGTGAACCTGGACCTTCACCTTCCCCGGCTCCTGCTCCTCTTCCTCCTCCCCCTTCTTCCTCTGGTCATGCCCCTCTTCCCCAGGCGCGTCCTCTTCTGCGGCCACCACCTCAACTTCCTTCTCCACCAGACCCCACAGCACCTCCACCACCACTATGCCATGCTCCAGAGGCAGTGATATCTCGCTGGGGCTGCCCACCTGCCCCTCGGGTCGGGCCTGGCCTTCCTGCCCAGGCTGTTCGCTGGTGGCCTGCAAGTCTTCGGCCTGCGGCACCTCCGGCCCTGCCGGAGACACACTGTCCCCACGGGCCCTCGTCTCTCGACCGCCCCCTTCCCGGTCGAAGGCGGCATGGGGCCTCCGGGCATCCCCAATGTTTCAGAAACACGAGTCGCGCATCATACGGCCCGGCCCGAGACAGGAACTGTGGCTGCTACCGACGACGAAGCGGGAGGTGAGAGCACGGTCCCCTCCCCAGACCCAGTCAGTGGAGACCTGAGGGCAATGGCTGGCAACTCGCTCCCCCTTCCTCACAGAGCCCAAAGTTCGAGCGGGCGCATGTGCATGCTGCTGTACCCAGGATGCCTCCCCGTAGCTATCGCTATGCTGCTGCCGCATAGGAGGACTTTGTGGTGAGAGGTGCGCCTTCAGCTTTGAGGCTGAGGGAGCTCCAAGCCACGCCCAGGCTGCTTCACTGCCTTCAGGACCAATCATAGGGAGGGTGGTGTGCGTGGCTTCGCCATCCCGCCCCTAGGTCACCTGGAAACTGGGGCGCATCTGTTGCCTAGGCAGGAAGGCTCTGGGCCCCATGCAATGCAACTCCTCCCTGGGGCTTGCAGCCGGCCCTCCGTGACCTCTGAGTGTCCTGTTTGGCTTCTGGGCATGCAAAAGTGACCTTTGAATTCCACGGTGCGCTGGGCACGCGGCTATCTACACACACGGGTAAAGGGAAACCTCCACGCTTTTCCCATTTACACCGCCACCTTTGTTCATTGTACCCCTAGTCCGACAACTCCACGGAGCGGATCACCTTGGCTGTCCGGGAGACGCATTCCAGCTGTGCGCCTGCTGTCTGTGCCCCCTGGTTTTCCATCTGCTCAGCCTCCTTTGCATACTCTCTACATCCATCCTTGCTCCAAGGAGACATGTTTGTCATGACAGCAGTCTAGCAGTGTGACGTGGGGAGGACGCCACACTAGGGGAGGCTACATAGCATGCGCGAAGCTCTTGCCGTTTGTCCCTGTTGCCTGGAAAGTGACACACTGGCAAGCACACACCGCCCCCCTCATGATCGGCTGCCCATTCCTCCCGTGTGTGGCAGTGCACAGGAAAGACCCGTGACCATGGGCCCTGGGACTCCTGGAGCTTGTGTCTGTCTCACAGACAGCGGTCCCCTTCCTCCCACAGTGCTTGGCCATCTTCTCACAGGGACCCTCCCCAGGCCTTCGTTGGCCGTATGTCTGTTCATCCTGGTCCCATTTCCTTTAACCACTCACTTAGGCAGCAGGCTGCCATGAGCGTGGGCGCTGACTCAAAACACTGTCCCCCTGTGCCACAGACAGCATGATTTCAAGGGCCTCCGAAAGGTATCAGGGGGTTGGGGGATGTAGCTTTGGGACGCAAGTGAGGACACGCCCCAGGGTCTACACGAAGCCACGTTACCAGTTTGGGGAACCAATAAGCTGCAGAAGGTGTGAAGTGAGGGCAGTGATGTGGTCTCCCTCCCTGTCAGGGCAGTGGTGATGTGGACTCCCTGCCTGTCTCCTTCAGACAGCAGCAGCTACACACACACACCACACAGAGACACTGCAGGATTGGAGGCTCGAGATGCATTGCCTGGCCAGTCAACACACTCATGCATTGCCTTTTCCCTTTGGTGGAATGCACTGTTCCCCTCTCTCTTTATGGGGCCAGGAGGCTGCCAGGCAGGCCGGGGATTCTAGGATTGCCAAATTGGTGTGCCGGGAACTCTGGCCAACATGTTGCTTCTGTGACACAGAAGAGGTACCTACAGACTCGCTGGACCACGTCAGGATACGTACGGGGTACAGAAATGCTCCAGGGTGGCTGTGATATATGAGGCAGCACACCACAGCTTCAGGTGAGAGCAATGCATAGAAACGCAGGTGGATGGGTAGAGGCTGAACAGGTTGTAGGGGGATGCGAGGGGGTGGCCACTGTGACAGACAGAGAGGCAAACATTTACCCAGAAAGGGAGAGGAACAGGTCCAGTGGTGAGCCCTCAAGCTGCCCTCAGCAGAGGATGTAGGGGGTGGGCAAGACAGGAAATCAGGCCCAGAGCCTGGTGCACCTGACCTATGCAACTCACTCCCTCCAGAGAAATGGGTCCTGTTAAACTCCCATGCATTGCTGGGAGACCCCTTGGCAGGAACGTGGGAGCAAATTTGGGTCCCAGTTGCAGGGACTGCCTGGGAGAAGCAGGCAATGCCTTTCAGTTTGAACAACACCTACCACAATATTGGGGCCCAGGGGCCGGGCCCCAACTTCGCAAGGGGCCCTAGACCAGCCAGGCCTGTCTCTGCAGGGTCATCCAGGAGGATGTTCACGAGACCCGTACCCTGGCTGGGACCACAAGGCCTTGCGATGATCCCCCTAGGCCGGTCCAGGAGCAGGACCAGACTTACTCATGCTATCTGCTGCCTCCCTCCACTAATCCCCGCTTCCTTGCAGGGAACGTTGGTCCTCCTCCACTGGGCCATGGAAGGCCCATCCCCAACTTGCCCCTGACCAAGGTAACACAGAACGAGCAGACCCAGGCAAAGCCCAGGCTTTCCTCCTGTCATAAAAGGTGATCAGCTAGGTCCCTGTTGATCCCAGGAACGAAGGGATTGCACTCGCTGGACTTTGGCACTTAGCCTCGCCCTTACCCACCAAGCCAGGAAAGCCCCCAGTCTCTTTCCTTCACTAGCCAACGGCCTACACACACTCACTCCGGCACAGAGATGCACGGCCACGTGGCACGTGGACACAGACACGCACGCGCTGCCAGCACAAACGCTAGGTCTCAGGCAAAAGTACTCACTGGCGCCAGCCACAATACACTCGCAGACACTCTACTGGACCTCTGCACTCACTCATGCCCTCTGCCACATCCCACTCACGAGGCTAGCTCCTCCTCACGACCCACACTTGCTTTCCCCCCTCACACCCCACATGCATTTGTCCTGGGGCCCAAACCTGGCTGAAAACTAGGGCAGATCCAGGACTTCCATTGGGTCACGGGAGCTTGCATTTAGATGCCAAGGAAAGGGAGCCACAACTGATACCAACCTTCCAGTACCAATGGCACTGGAACATGGCATGTGGAGAAACACCATTCACGACTAGGTTCCCAGCCTCCTCGGCCCCTGCCCTTTCTTCACACCCTCTAAACACTGGGGAGTCCTTTGGGTTTCAGTACCTCCCAGCTGGCTGCAACCTACAGGGCAAGGGCCAAGGGACTGACCTTTCACAGTTCACATGTATACCCAGCTTGTGGTGGCTGCCTGGAGGTAGTCACAGCTTAGGAGGTCTGGATGTGCTCTGACCCCTGTTACTTACGCGTTCCTTTGTGTGTTCCCTTGCAGCCCTGTGCCATCAGCAGCCTACTATGTCCATATGGACATGCACAGCACACGGAAACCCAGATGCAATGAGACTGTCCAGGGACAAGACAGAGACAGAGAAAGAGAGATGGAGGTGGGGGAGGGAGAAAGCGTTCCCTACAGAAAATGATCACAGGGACTCAGAGAAAGACAGAGACCAGAGGGACATGGAAGGAGGCAGAGGAAGGAGAGTAAGTCACAACTAGAGATAGCCACAGAGGGGGAGTGTGCGTGTGGTGCCTTTGTCTGTGCGTGTGCATGTGTATGAATGGGTGAAATTGTCTGGGACTAAGACAGGGGTGTGGCCACGATTCCTGGACTCTCGAACGCCCCCTTCCAGCAGAATGGAGGCCCGGTATTCTCAGGAATCTCAGCGTTTTCTGGAATATGACTCATTTGCTTTGGGGCCCTAGCCCATCCTCAGGCTAGGAGGGCCATAGAGCACAAGGAGTGGGAACTTGAGGCATGAGGCTCCAGATAGTCTAGCCCATCAGGTGGAGCGTCGAGGCCCAAGGTTTTTAAATGCCTGCTGCCTCCTTCTGGAGCCCACCAGCATGTGGGAAGCACGCCCATGGCCCCATGCCCTTGGAACACTGCAGTGGCTGTGGCTGTGGTGGAGGTGGGGCAGAGGCAGGGCAGTGAACTTTTTGACCGTGGGTCCTTGGGGTGAAGGATCTCCAGACCAGACCCAGACAGTTGGTTGCTGTTCAGGAACATTCAGCAGGAAGGGAAGTCGGCGTGGCTCCAGCATTTGAGCCCCTCCTCCCCTTCCCGGGTCTGGAGCCAGTTCTCTGCCTCCCCCTCCAGGGTGGCCTCCCTGTTTGGCCCATGTCCTTTTCCGCTTTGTCATCGACCACAACTGTCCTGTGGGATATATCATGTCGGAGAACTGGTGCTATAGATCTCACCTCTTTGGGGAGGAGCCAAGATGGCAGACAGCATGGAAGTTTCTTAAGTGTCTCGTGTGCATGAAATACAGCCAGACCAACACTAAACCATCCTACCCACCCAGGAAACTGATGGGAGGATTAGCACAGCAATCTGCATATCCTGAACCACAGACTTCAACAGGTACGTGACATGGAGAAGTGAACTTGGAGAGCGAGGAGGCTCAGGAAGGGAGTTGCTTCTGTGCCCGGAGAGGCGAAGGAGACTGGGCAGGTGGAAATTTTACTAATTTTCTTTAATATTCTTCTACATTATTCTTTCCTTTCGTGTCTATATTCACAAATTCTATTTTACTCCCATATTCTGCTTTTAGTCTATTTCAGTGTTTTGATTTTTCAAATTCTCACATTTCCCGTTGTAATATTTTTTACTTTCTAAATTTTTCTCCACTCCCGCTTTTTTTTTCTCTCGTGTCAAACCCCTTTCAACACCCAGATGAAACATGCCTAGAATCTAGCATCATTCATTCCCTTTTTTACGTGTGTGTTTTTAATTTTTTACTTTTAACATTTTATACTTTGGATAGTTCATTTGAATTTTCTACCTCATGAGTTCCTTTTCTCCCTTCAAAATGACGAAAGGAAGGAATTCACCCAGAAAGAAAGAGCATGAAGCAACGAGAGCCAGGGATTCAACCAACACAGATACAAGCGAGATGTGTGAAGCAGCATGTAGAAGCACGATGATAAGAATACTAGCTGCGGTCCAATGTAGATTACAGTCCCTTTGTGCAGAGAAAACATGAAGTAAAAGCTGGCCAGAGTGTAATTAAAAATGATATAACTGAGCTGCAATGACAGATGGATGCAGCGGTGTCAAGGATGGATGAGACAGAACAGAGAATCAGCGATACGGAGGACAAACTGATGGAGAATATGGAAGCAGGAAAATCGAGGGAGATTAAGGAAAAGAGCACGGTTGAACAATTAGAGAAATCAGTGACTCATGCAGAAGGAACAACATCAGAATCATAGGGGTCCCGAAGAGGGAGAGAGAGAAATAGGGGCAGCAGGGTTAGGTGAGCAAATCATAGAGGAAAATTTTGCTAACCTGGGGAAAGACACAGCCATCAAAATCCAGGAAGCGCCTAGGACCTCCACTACATTCAACAAAAACTGACCCTCAGCAAGGCAGCAAGGCATATCATATTCAAGCTCACAAAGTACTCAGGCAAAGAGAATCATGAAGGCAGCAAGGGAAAACAAGTCCCTAAACTACAAGAGAAGATAGATCAGGTTTGCCGCAGACCTATCCAGAGAAACTTGGCAGGCCTGAAGGGAGGGGTAGGATTTGTTCAAAGTGCTGAATTGGAAACTTACGCAGCCAAGAATTCTTTATCCAGCAAGGCTGTCATTCAAAATAGAAGGAGAGAGAAAAAGGTTCCCAGACAAACAAAATTTAAAGGAGTTTGTGACCGCTGAATCACACCTGCATGCAATTTTAAGGGGGGACACTAAGAGGGGAGAAATGATTATCTATCTGTCTATCTATCTATCTATCTATCTATCTATCTATCTATCTATCTATCTATCTATCTATCTATCTATCTATCATCTCCCTATCATCATCTATCATCTATGTATATGTATATGTATACTTATAATTATATTTTTATTTATGTATATTTATTTATATTTATAGATAAAAATACATAATTAGATATATAGAGATAGAGATATATAGATGTAGATGTAGATATAGATATAAAGATATATAGATTTTTTTTTCTCCAACACTTCAAAGAAGATAATGGCCATGAATTCATATCTTTCAGTACTCATTTTAATGTCAATGGACTCAATGCTCCAATCAAAAGACATAGGGGAACAGAATGGATGAGAGAACAAGCGCCATCGATATGGTGTTTACAAGACACCCACTTTAGTTATAAACACAAGGTCAGAGTGAAAATAAGAGGATGGAGAATCATCTGTCATGCTAACCGTCAACAAAACAAAGCCAAAGCAGCCATACTTCTATGAGACAATCTAGACTTTAATGTAAAGCCTGTGTCAAGTGATGCACAAGGGCATGATGTCATAATCAAGGGGTCTATCCACCAAGAAGACCTAGCAATGGAAAACATTTATGTGGCGTATTTGAGAGCAACCAAATACACAAATCAATTAACCACAAACATAAGTTACATCATTCTTAGTCATGCCATCAGAGCGGGAGACTTCAACACCCCACTCGCTGCAATAGACAGATCATCTAAACAAAAAATCAACAAGCAAACGGGGGCTTGGAATGACACACTGGACAAGATGGGCTTCACAGATATCTTCAGAACATTTCATCATAAAGCAGCAGAATATACGTTCTTCTCCAGTGCTCATGGAATATTCTCCTCTATATTTCATATCATATGGAAAAAAGTCAACCCTAAGGAAGTTCAAAGAGATCGAGGTCACACCGTGCATATCTTCAGACCACAACACTACGAGACTCGAAATCAACTACAAGAAACAATTTGGAAAGTTAACAAATACTGGGAGACTGAAGAACATCCTACTAAAGAATGAATGTGGAAACCAAGTGTTTAAAGAGGGTATAAAAAGTATATGCAAGTCAATGAAAACGTATCTGGAAGTCACTGATAACACCACAACCCAAAACCTCTGGGACGCACCAGAGTCGGTAATAAGAGGACCTATCTAGTAAGTCAGGTCTTCCGAAAGGACAAAGAAAGATCTCAGAGACACAACCTCACCTTACGCCTTAAGTGGCTGTGAAAAGAACACCCTATGAAACGCAGAACATTCAGAAGACAGGAATTAACACTGATTAGAGCGGAAATTAATGCTATGGAAACCAAAAGTCAAACAAAACAAAAACAAAAACAACCTCAAACAAACAAACAAACAAACAAACCAAAAAAGGAAAACAGATCAATGAGCCCAGAAGCTGCTTCTTTGAAGGAATTAACAAAATTGATAAGCCAGTCATTAGTTTGATGAAAAAAGAAAAAAGAAAGGGCCCAAATAAATAAACTCAAGAATGAAAGAGGAGAGATCACACGCAACACAGCAGAAAGGCAAACAATAATAAGAGAACAATAGGAGCAATTATTTGCCAATAAAATGGGCAATCTGGGAGAAATCGACAAACTCCTAGACATATATACACTACCAAAGCTGAAAGAGGAAGAAGAGGAAAATTGGAACAGATCCATAGCCAATAAAGAAATCAAAACACTAATCAAAAACCTGCGGAAGGAAGAAGACTGCAGGGCCAGATGGCTTTCCAGGGGAGTGCCAGCAAACATTTCAGGAAGCGTTAACACTTATTCTCTTGAAGCTGTTCCCAAAATAGAAATGGAAGGAAAACTTCCAAACTCTTTCTATGAAGCCAGCGTTACCTTGATTCCAAAATCCTCCTGGACTTCCTCCTCCTCCACTTCTTCCCTTGCCTGCACCCGATCATTCACTCTTCCTTCTCGTCGTCGTCATCGTCGTCGTCGTCCTCCTCCTCCTCCTCCCGTAACTCCTCCCAATCCTCTTCCTCCATCTGATCCTCCACCTCCTCCTCCTCCTCCAACTCTTCCTCCTAGGCATCTTCCTCCTTCTGAAGGTCCTCTCCTGCTACTGCCCTTCCTGCCCTACCTCTGACTTTTGACCTCCTCTTCTTCCCTCTGCTCTCGTCCTCCTCAACTCCCTCCTCCAGCTGCCCCTGCTCCTTTGGCTCGTGATCCTCCTCTTCCTCGTGCTGGACATCATCCTCTTCCATTTGTCCTTCTCCTGTACCCCGTCATTCACTCCCCCTCCTCCTCCTCCACTTCTTCTTCTAACCCCTCCCAATCCTCTTCCTCCAGCTCCTCCTGCTCCTCCACTTCCTTCTCGGTCTCTTGCTCCTTCTGCTCCTACACTTCTGCTCACGCTATTCCAACCCTGGCTCTACCTTTTCTCCTCATCCTCTTCCCTCTACTCTCGTCCTCCTCAACTTCCTCCCCCAGCTGCTCGTCCTCCTTTGGCTCGTGCTCCTCCTCATCCTGGACATCCTCCTCCTCCACTTGTTCCCTCTCCTGCACCCAATCATTCACTCCTTCTCCTCTGGCTCTAACGCCTCCCAATCTTCTTCCTCCAACTCCTCCTCCTCCTCCTCCTCCTCCTCCTCGTCCTCCAATGCTGCCTCTGGTCATCCTTCTCTTCCCCAGGCACATCTTTGTCCCTTAAGACCACCACAATCTCCTCTAAGAATGGGAGTAAAAGCTCTCACACTGCTTCAAACCATCCGAAATGAGCACCGGACCCTGGGGCATGGGCCCTCACAAGCCATCGTGTCCCTGCAAAAGGAGCCTGGCAACCTCCCAGGCCTCCCGGGGAGACCTGGCAGTGGGAACCTGGGAGCAGCGACAGGGTCCCTGGGGCAGGGACACCCAAGGGACAATCGTATCGTGCTCTGTCTTTTCAACCATACCTATAGCAGTATCGGATCTAGTGGCCAGGCCCCAACGGTCCTCACATGCGACCCCTGACCAGCCAGCCCTGTGTCGGCAGCGCCATCCAGGAGGAAGCTCACCGACACACATGCCATGCCTGGGACCCCAAGGCGCTTCGATCACCCCCTAGGCAGATAAGGTCAGGGCTAGGTTACTCCATGGGACCTGATGCATCCCTACAGTCGTCCCCAATTCCTTGTAGGACAGGTCGGACTTCCTCCACTGGGTCATGGGGTCTCCATGCTATTCAAGCTGGCAGCAGCCAACACATGACCAGCAGTACTGGGACACTGTCCAGCCTTTCCTCTCATGCTGGATGGTGGCCGCGTCTTTACCGAAAGCCCTGTATGGGGGCAAAGGGCTGTGGGGAAGGCAGGTAGGCGGGTAGCCAGGCACAGATGTGACCACCCGCTGTGATGCCGCAGGATCACTGGGACTTCACTTCCATCTGGCCCACACACAAATGCTAGGGATGGGGCTTTGGGGGCAGTGCGAACGCCTTGCAGCTTCAGCGTCAAGGAGCTGGGCATACAGACCTGTGGGCACAGCCGGCAGCAGACTGGGACCAGTGTTCCTCCCTAGGCCCCTTTGACCCTCCACCACCTGAGAAGAATACGGGGGGTGGGCTGTAAGGCTTTAGACTCCCCAAAGCGCACACACAGTGGGCCACGTGCTGCCCGCTGCGGTTTGGGGTGGGGCGGGTGGAGCAAGGACGGGATTCCTGCCTCCAATGTCCACAGCATCCTCCATCGACATGCAACCGCTGAGACACTGAGAAAGGAACCCAGTTCCCCATGTTACATGAGGCCAGGAGTCGACAAAGCCTAAGGCTAATCAGGGTCGCCCGCACAGGGACTGAGAGGCTCATGCTGGCACCACTTACGTGCAAGGGGAACAGAGTTCTGGGACACACCTTGACATGTCCGGAGCCCAGCCGCAGCGGCAGGGGTGATCTTGTGCTGCGGGGAGAAGTGTTGCTGGCAACGAACTGTCCCCTAAGAGAGCAGGTGGCAGGCTGCTCACCTGCCCATCCACACACGGATCCCCACACACCACACTGCTGTGGCACTCCTGGGGGACGCAAGTCACCTGAGGTCTAGGGTCTAAGCTCCTCTAAGCTCCTCCCTTTCCCTGGGCCTGGTGCACAGGAAGCAGAGAGGAGAGCCCCGAGGAAGAGCTGACTGGTGACAAAACATGGCACGTCTGCCTAGAGCAGAGATTCTTGCTGGACACCACCCTCCAGTGAATTACCTACGCCTTCTGCACACAACGTAGCCTGATAGCTTGGGTTCGTTAGCTACTCTGTGCACAAGGCCTGGGCACAACCTTGTAGCCCCTCCGTATATGCTACTGTAGGCCACCAGGGCAATTCAACACACACACACACACACACACACACACACACACACACACACACACACACACACTCACTCACTCACTCACTCACTCTCACATAGACACAAACTAACACACATACAAGCACATTCACTCACAAGTGGTCCACTGGCCACTGGGCATAGGCTTTCCTCCCCTCTGTCCCTGTCTTGACCTTGCACCAATTTCCCTTTTGCATCCTGACTTGAGCCCCCCTGGCAGAGCAACAGTTGCACCCATCCCAGCGATTACCATCAGGACTCAGGAGGGAAGGGACTGCACTCCTGTATTCTGGCACCTGACCGTCCCACATAAGCACCTCATCCACAGAGACCTCTGTGTCTCTCCTTGTCTCGCCGGCGGCCTACACACCCACTCCCGCACACAGAGAGACACACAGCTACACAATCGCATGAACACATGCACGCACACACTGCCGGCACCACCACGGATCTCAGGCCCAGTTTGCCACAGACTCCCACACACACTCACAGGAAATCACGCTGGGTCTCCACCCTCGCACGTACTCTCTCCATGAAATCCCACTCATAAGCCTCGCTGCTGCCCACAACCCACACCTGTCTCTTCTCCTCACACATATCCCATCCTGAGCCACTGTCTCAGGACAGGGCTTGGGGTCAAAGGGACCCCGGGTGTGGGAGGCAGCAGTAAGGTATACTGGGATCGACTGTGAGAAGCCTGCCTACTCCTGAGTTCTCAGGAGACATGGGGCCTTAGCTCTGACCCTCACTGGAGGCGTTGCTCACTGGATTCTCTCTCACCAAGGAGATGACACCCCTCTGGGAGCAAGGGTGCTGGCTGAATCTCCCCAAGTCCTGGCCACACTGTACCTGGACGCAATGGACCAATTTGGTCCCGCTGTGCAATCCCCTTCCCTGCCTTTTGGCTCTGGCCTATACAACAAGTCTCCACGTAACAGGTCTGTCTCTTCCTCCTCCTCCTTCCAGACTCTGCCTGCCCAGGAAGGCAGGCCTCTGTGCACATGGCAACACCTGCCCCACACCAGTACTGCACCTCTCCTGCACACACAAAATCACCCTGGCAGCGGCTAGGACAGTCACACTCAGGTCCCGTCCTCGTCGTCCCTCCTTGGGTCCCCCATAAACACACACACACACACACACACACACACACACACACACACACACACACACACACACACACACACAAACAGAAGGGTTTTTAGCTTCCTGTATGTGTCCACATAAACATCGTGGCAACTCTTCAAGGCTGCCACATGAGATCATTTCCCCAATTGTCTCCGGGGCTCAAAGAAGACAGGAGACGCATCCACCCATCTCTTCCAGCACTGCTCGCGTCCTGCATTGTTTCTGCATGGGCAAACATAGAAGTTCTGTGTCTTTCACGCCCACACAGATGCAGAGCCCCTGACGCATATGAGCACACCCAGACATTTTCGCTTACACGCACACACACGCACTCCCACGCAACAGACACCAAGAGTGATACGGGGTATTTGCAAATACATCCCAGATGGTGTCACTTTTGTGCCTCGCCCTTTTGTGATCCCTCTTGCTTTCTCACCCAGGGATTCATTTCCAGCCCCCAATGGCCTTGGACTACTTTGAGAATGGCTGTCAGGTTGCGGGAGGACAAGGTGTGGTGGGGCACATGGAAAGAAGTGCGAGATTATCACCACAGTGGCGCCTGGGGTCACGGCAGCTCCAGTCCCAAAGACTGGCAGGCAAAACCAGACTGAAGGAGCAGGGGGAAGCCCGGGAGAGGGCGGACATCCACGGGGAGCATTTGTGGTGGAGAAGCATTGCTCCTCCCCAGTTGCACTCCAAAGCCCCAGTCCACAGCACAACTGCATTTGGTTTGCAGGCATCGTCCCAATGTGTGTTTGCAGCTGAGTCCCTGCAGGTCCCTTGTCATCCTCCCACCCGCTCCCCATGCTACCTGGGTCCCAGTCTCGGCGGACCTTCCATTTCCAAGCCAATGTCTGGCCCACGTTCCCTTGCCCATACAACACACGTGTCAAAACACCACATACTGGCATTCTCACCGACATGTGCGCGCGTCAGGTCACTGTCTTCTGTTCCCTTCCTCCCTCAGTTGTACTGCAGGGGATTGGGCCACAGGTCCTCGCTGATGATCTGGTAGGGGACAGAGGCCAGCGCCACATTGGGCATAGCCCACTCTCCTCTCTGGCTGGGGGCCACCCACATTCTCATTGCTGAGGAAGGCCTCAGGGGCCCCACCTCGGCAATCCTGTTTGTCCCTGGCAGCTGTGCTCACACAGCCAGTTGAACAAGTGAAGCTGGTGGGGTCATGCCTGAAACTGGGATCTCCATGTTCATAATCGCAGAACCACTGGACTGGAGTGGCACGTGATGCCCTGTAGCCTGCAGGAAGAGAGGTTTTGAGGAACAACCTGATGGCCTCCTCCCCACCCACCTCCTCCTCCCCCTCCCTCCTGCCCCTGATGCATGTTCATCAGCCTCCTGCCCTGCACCATCATGGGACCCACACCCTACCAGCAAAGCTAAGCTGATACTCCTTAATGATCACTGGGTTCCAGAAGTACGGGTTCTCCACAAAGAAAAACATCACTCTGCAGCGGTACTTGGGATGGCCCACTTCCTCCACCTGCGGTGAGCAATGGGACAGGAGGGGGCAAGTGTCCTCCCTCGGGGTCCTGACCTCCTAGCCTGGCTGTGAGGGTGAGCACCTTTGCCTCACCCTCTCCTGCCCAAATCCCACACCCGACGGGATGGCCCCCAGCCACAGCCTCCCCGGTCTGACCTCCAAGTCGACCAGGTAGCTGAGCACGTCTTTGTCCTGGGCAACGATCATGGCCGACAACTGGGGGTGATTCAGAATCTGTGCTGGGTCAAGGAGCTGTGCCTTCAGATGCTGTGGAAACAGACACAGCCCACCCCCCCAACCCTCCCAGGCTAAGAGCAAGGGACTAGATCAGGGCATGTGCAGAAAGACCAGGAAACACTAGCCCCCACACTCCTCAGCCTCTGCAAATGCATAGACCCCATCGACACTGGGCTGTCTGTTGGCTTCCTGTACCTCCCACGCTGTCTGCACACAGCAGGGAGAGACTCCACTGCCTGGACTCCTCACAGTTCCTTCATATACCTGACCTGTGTGGGTTGCCAGCAGCCCATCATAGCTTGTGATGTTGGCATGTGCTCTGACCCCTCCTCACGGCAGGGTGTCTTGGCATATTCCCGTGAAGACCAATGTTGTCACCAGCCTTCTGAGTCCAGAAGGAATAACAAGGCTTACAAGAAACCGACTGCACACTTACGATGCAAACATAGGGTGTGGGAGGGAGAAAGGATCGAGAAGCACGGACAAGGAGGGGAGAGGAGGGAAATGAAAGTAGACAAAGTGACACAGCCAGTCAGGATAGAAAGACATGGGTGGGACCCAGCCGGAGCCTGAGGACAGAGAGGGAAGCAGGGGAGGAGATACCAGGAGAGAATCCCGTGTGTGTGTGTGTGTGTGTGTGTGTGTGTGTGTGTGTGTGATGGTCTGTGGAGGCAGATTGTACCTCGCTCGGAGTCAGTCTGAGTCGTCCCACTGTCTGGAACAGGGGGGTGCCATGGTTCCACTAAAGGCCATGAGTGTGTGTCTGAAATGCTCTCTTTTGACGGAACTGCTAGAAAACGTGCACAGCCTGTGAATGTGAAGGTGGGTGTACGGCCTGTGTAACTCTCCCATTTGGCATCGAAACGTTTCCTTGCCTTATCTGCTCTGAGTGAAGGCTGCTTTGTGCTACCCTAGCTCTGGTAGCATGGGGACACATGGCTCACGTCCACAAATAATGTTTGAGTGCAGCCTGCAGGCCAACGCTGGCGGAGACCTAGAGGAAGCAGGTCCAAGTCCCCAAGTCCCCCCATCCCCAACAACCGCCCCTGTCCAAGGCCTTACATTGGATCCCAGACCACACAACCCAGGGCCAGGGACCACTGCCCAGCTCTCCTCCCTGGGGTCCCTCGCCCTGAAGCACCCTGCTCTCAGGGCCCAGGCCTCCTGCACTACGGCCCACGCCATTACCCACCAGCACCAAGAAGGATACCGCCTGGGCCCCGAAGCCAGGGATGTGCTTGATGATGGCCCTTCTGTGATCCAGGTAAGAAATGCGCCTCCGAAGAATCCTGCGCTTCAGCCGCCATAAGGCCCTGGAATCTTGGGCATTCCCAGCGCTGATCTCCAGCTGAAAACGCTCCAGCGCTGCCAGCGGGTCCTGGGCTGAGGCAGGACGCAGCACTGGCTCTTGCTGCTGCAGCTCCTGTGAGAGCTGGGGCCCCTCCTCCACCTCTGCATCTGCCTCAGTCTTCTCCTCTTGCTCCGGAATCTCCTTCAGCTGCTGTCTCTCCTCCTCCACCTACTCCTGCTCAGGCATGTCCTCTGCTTTAGCCTAGGCTTCCTCAGAATTCTCCTCTCCAGCCACCTCTTCCTCGGTCGCCTCCCCGTCCTCTTCCTCCACCCCGATCACCACCTCAGCCGCCACCATTCCGTCATCCAATATCACCACCAATTCCTCCACTGGGCTTGCCACCTGTATCTCACACCCAGCCTGGGCTTCCTGCACAGGATGGGCGCTTGCCGCCCCTGAACCTGGGGACTGTGGCCAGCCCACGCCCTCCAGCGCCCCTGCATTCCCGCAGGCCAGGGACTCTCGACCTTTCTCATCCAGGACGATCAGGGCCCAGGGTCGCCGGGAATCACCGCTTTTTCTGGACCGCGACGCGCTGGCCATGACGCTCGGCCCCGGCCCCAGTGTAGCTAGGGCAGCCTCAGGACAAGGACAGGGAAATGGCAGCAGGTGGACGGAGCCTTGGCCGCAAGGCCTTGAGGTCCCTGCTGCCTCCCGCCGCAGCCCGCACAATGGGGCCCAGGCACACAGGCTCTGGGATTTGACGACTCTGCATTGGCTGTGGCTGCTGTGGAGGAGGGGCTGAGACAGAGGCAGTGAAGAGTGTGCGCCTGAGGTCTGGGGGCGAAGTGTTTCCAGGGCAGGTCATGCCCGCTGGCCAAGTTGGCGGAGCAATCAGTTGCAAGACAGCAAGACGGGGTGTTGGCCGCCAGTTAGCACGTGCCAGCGGCCGGTCCGGGCTCTGGAGCAAGGGACCAACCGCCAGTGTTGACCCCGTTTTGCCGCATGTCCTCTTCAGCACTGTGACCTTCCAGGCCTGACTCACGAGGTCCCCGGTGTCACACAGTCTGTGTTCGCTTGTACACCCTTTCCCCAGAGGCCTCACTCCGGGCAGCAGAGCATTCAGCACAGGAACGTCCACAGGGTGAGCCACTGCCTGCTCTGTCCCCTTGCTCCTTTTCATGAAGCTGGGGCAAGGCCTGGAGAAGTCCTTAGGTGTCGCACCTACCGGGGCCACATGGCCGTCCGCACGGTTTCTCCTTGGCCATCAGGCTGAGGGCGGCGGTAAGGTGGGTGCCCACCCAGAACCAGTGACACCCCCCTTAGACCCACCCCACCGCCGTGTCCTTGCATGAAAGCAGCTCAGTAGAACTCACTGCACTGCAATTCAGAGCAAACAAAAACCCGCACAGCCCCATCTGCCACTGGTGCCCTACTGATCTCCGTACAGAGCACCAGGGAGATGGGGTAGTAGGATTTAGCAGTTCCCTCCGGTCCGGAAATCTAACCTTCCAACAAAAGTAGGACGACTCCAAGCAGGGTGCTTAGGGGCCCTTCACCGAGAATTACAAACTTGTCTGTGTCTGTCTCTGAGAAAGCCCCGTGCCTGCTGTCACTAGTACACACGAAAGCAGACGAGTTCCCTCCACATTTCCCAGGCGCCAACGAGAATTATGAAGAAGAGTGCACCCAGACACAGAATGTCCACTGAGAGAGACAGCGAGAAAGAGACACACAGGGAGACAGAGATATAGAGGGAGAGAGAGAGACACATGCAAGCAGAGGGAGGAAGGAAGAGTGGAGGGGAAGACCGGCCTGGAGAGGGAGAGTCACAGGGAGATTGGCGGGAGAGACAGGGAGGAGGAGCAAGACAAGAAGAGACAGAGGGGCATCTATTACAAGGAGACAGGTGGAGACAGGGGGAGGCATAAGTGAGGGAGAGGAGGGATACAAAGACAAAGAGACCTGGAAGAGAAGTGGGAGGGAGGGGCAGGAAGAAGACAAGGGAGGGGGAGGCAAGGGGAGGGTAAGAGGAAGGACTGCAGGGGCAGCTGAGGCAGAGACAGGTGGGCTGACTCTGACGACAGGGCAACTGCAGTGTGCAGTTTCACCTGGTGAAGTTCACCTGTGCAATTTCCACAGAGACGAATGCTGTACAGTGGTCAGCCCTCAGCACAAAAGGCACCGTTCCCACCTGGACCTTAAGGGCAGTCTGGAATGATCCAGGAACTAGAAGGAAGCTGCAGTGAGGTCACTCTGGGTGAGGAAGAGGGCACCGCAGGGAAGAAAGCAAGGACCCGATCCCCACAGGGCTGCTGGAAGCCCTGTATTTACCAGCAGCAGACAGGAAACGGGACTGCCGGAAAGAGACCGCAGAGACCTAGGGACAGCACGTGTGGGAAGGAATCACGTCCCCAAGCTCGGCAAATTCAAGCAAAAGCAGAGGCTGCACATCCATGGAAGTCAATGCTTTCCGAGTGGAACCAATGAGGTTCTCACAGATGCCCAGGAAATGTGCTCCACTCTGAGGCCCCTCGCCTCTCGCAAGCTTCTCATTCAAAGCCACTCATCACAAGAAAGGGTGCACCGTGAGCAAAAGAGCCAAGGTCTCCTTCGCATCCCCGGACGCAGACAGGTGATCCGCCCAGTAATCTCAAGCCAACGTATGGTGATAAAGGTTACATTCCACCACAGTGCTGGAGGAAACTCGGACCCGAGGGGAGGACAATGAGTGAGAACCGCATCCCAGGCTGTAAGGTAAGGACAGACCGTCAAGCTGTATTGACAGGTCACGAGACCGTGACTCAAATGTCTGTACAGACACAGAGCGTCTGCACAAGCACGAGGTCTGGATAGTTGTAAGCAGGGAGCTGGATTTCTAAGTCTGGGCTGCCCATATGATATGAAAGGCTAACACGTGCAAGCAGAGCTATGCCCATGTGATGCGGATCAGCTTCCTGAGGCGGTATTTGTACCTTGTGGAGGACCTGAGAGACCCATGCAGGCCGGCTCCTTGTGCACCTCTGCCACCGGGCACATATGTGGGAAACGTAGGGCCAAAGGGTTCCCGTTAGGCTTAGTTTGGCTCACCCTTCAGCGGGTGCATTGAGCATCAGTGCAGAAAGCACTGGGCTCCCTGAAAGAGGCCAACCCCTGACAGAAACACAGTGGTGGTGACCCCTGCTTGATGGACTCCTGAGGAGATTAAAAGGAGTTAAAGGCATGCAGTCCACTAGAGAGTAGAGAGGTGTTAAGCAGGGGAGGGTGCGATGAGGAGGTGTCGGGCCTAGGGTGTGAAGAGGCATTCATGCCATGTGCATGAGTTCTGGGGATCTAACTTGCCAGGGCAGCCGTAAGGAACGCTTCACCGCATCGTCATGTTTCTCAGAGCTAAGTGCTCTCACCACAAACATAGAAGGTTTGCTGAGAAATGTCTCGGTGAAGGTGGCTGGATGGAGCGCTTGCACGTGAAGGATACGGGCACCTCCGTGACTGCCCGTTGTGTTCCTCAGTCATGCACTAGTCCTGGTGGACTAAGCTGAGCTCAGTACCCTGCAGTCAAAGGTGTCTGCATGGTTCCCGCAAACATGAATCAGACTCCCAGGGAGGAAGTAATGGACAAATGAGGGAACAGAACACACAGGAGGCACATGGAAACGAGACACACGCTGGCAGGGGGAAGTCTCTCCCAGCCAGGAACATGCCACTTGGCAAAAGAGTAAGTGGGAAAACGTTGCTAGACCGCTTTTCACACTTTAAGCCTGTATCTGCAACGTGCAAGCCAGTGACGTTTGAGCCCCTAGGGTCCTAAGGGTTTGAAAACAGAAGGACGGAAAATAGAGGTGTGACTTCATGCTCAGAGCAAGGCAGCTGCATTTGGGGACATTAACTGGCTGGCAGTGAGTGCATGGCCAATCCTCTGACGAAGGTCCTACGGGCACGGAAGGATTTCTGGCTCCGGGAACATATAAGAGAACACGCAGAAGCCCCTCCACCTGACAGCAGGACAGCAATTGGATCTGTCAGTGGAAGAAAGGGGTTGAATTCAGAGGGAAACACACTCAAGCGCAGAAGCATACACCAAAGACAAGACAGGCAAGCGGAACCGCAGCTGACACAACACGCAGGTGTGCAGAGACGAAGGCGGTTACACGGGTACAGCTGTGCCCACTTAGGCCAGTCAAGGAGGCATCACCAGAGGCGTTGGCACAGGCAAAGCCAGGAAAGGACACCGACACGCCAGGGCTCACTCAGGGAGACAGAGGAGCAGAGGCAATGCAAGACATTTCCTGTACACAGAGAACAACTGGACGATGCCGACAGGCCAATGAGGGACACATGTGGTCCAGAGACATGGAAGTCAGAAGGCTCCTGAATTGCCGAGGGTGTCCCCTGTCGAGGGACAGCACTCTGGAGCCCACACACGCTGGTGTTGTGGTGGAAGAGGCCGCTAGGCAGCACATACAGTTGTGCAGGGGATTTAGCCGCTCCTGGACCCTGGGGCTCCCCAGGGAGTGCAGCGGCTACGGGAGGACACCCGGGGCTGCAGGGTGTGCAGCATGAGGGCTGTAATCCCTCGGACACAGAGCACCCAGGCCTCTGATCATGGACCCTGGACACAAGTATCCACACTTGAGGGTTTTGCTCTGGGGGCCGTGAGGGCATTCCACACCCACGCCTTGCCCTTACTTTCTCTTTGGGACAAGCCGGGCGGAAAAGTCACCCTGGCCCCTCAGCAGGTATTGGCGCGATATATGAACACGTGGGGGACCCTGTGTTCCCCTGTCACGTAAAGTGTTCCTGCTCGGCAAGACCTATCAAGTAACGGCCTGCTTGTGCAGAAAGATGCCCCAAAGGGCCCAGCCTCATGACCACTGAGGCCGTATTCCCACTGCAGAGTCATGGGCCATACTTTCTTTGGATGTTCACACCCAAAGACACGGGCCAGCACAGGGAGCTTTTCCAGGGTACCCCGACGTTTAAACATCAAGCTGCTGAGAAGTCGTGCTTCACCAGCCAGTGTGCAGACAGCAGCGAGAGAAAGACCTGCCTTCCCTTCTAGAGAGTTCGACAGCCTCCGCCCTGGAAGAGGTAAGGCTTGGGCGTACAGATTCCCAACTCCACAGCATGAGGAACCCCGCTGACCATGTTGTCTGCATACTGGTATGGGCGAGAAGCCTCCATGCATTGGGACTGCCAACGCCTTCTCTGGAATAGAGCCACTGCAGAGAAAGCTCTTGTACTGCAGAGCTGTGCCGTGGGGTTCCTGGGGGGCTTGGGCAGCTTGGGAGACAGGAAGATTAGTGTGGGGATGTCAGTCTCAGGCACGCTGTGCTGGGGGCCGTGTAACTTGGCGATAGAGAAGAGCCTGCGATGGACAGGGCTGAACTCTGTCTATTGCACTGCTAGGACGGTGGAGCTTTTCCCCTATCCCTAGCACAGACATCTCTGGCAAGCAGCCATCTGCTGTGTAAGGAGTACCCCAGCACTCACCTCTTCCCAGGTGAGGCTCATCCCAGTCCTTTCTAACATCCAGGCCTGCCCGGGACCTCTGCACAGAATGCAAAGGCTGCACAAGTCCATCGTTCCCTTGTGGCCGAGGCAGCCTTTGTCCAGGCACTCGGGCCAAGGAACGCAGGCTGCCTGGGACGAGGCGACCTCTCTGAGTGCCTGCTGGTGTTTGCCCTTGGGAGTCTTCTCACAAGTCTCACATGGCGTGTTGGACACACAGCATAAGCCTGTGGACCCAGAGGAAGAACAGCACCCGACTCATCACGGCTGATGATGAGAGGGCAGCGGGCACACGGGAGAGGATGGCGTATCCGTGGCCTTTAAGAGCCCCACCTCCCCGTGACCCTCCACTCTGTTGGCTTGCAATCTGGGCCACCCATTCGTAACCTGAGGTCATTTCAGAAACAGCGAAGTTCACACAAGGACATCAGTACTAGGACTCTTTCAGGAGTCTTGTGGGTGTGAGTGTGTGATCAAATTGGTTGACCAAAAAATTGGGTACTTTTTTTGTTCACAATTTTATTTTCAACATTCATTCTCAAATTTGTTATGCTTTAATATATGATTTTTAAAAAGCTCCTTCAAAATATGATTTGATTTTCAATCTTGCAACACCTCTTAAATTTTTATTTATTGAAAATTGGGTTGACAAGTTCAAAGTCAATATTGAAACGCTTCTCAAATTCATTCCATCTGACAATATTGCCCAAATTGCTGATATTTTATTTGATTTTATAGCGTCTAAACTTATCTTTTTAAAAGTTATTTATTTTGAAAGAGAGAGAGAGTGGGAGAGTATAGAGGAGGGCACAGAGATGGTGAGATAGACTCTCAATCGTGAATTAGTAATCCAAAAGCTCTGAAGAAACAAAAGTTCAGGACCAGATTAATTCTACTGTAACTTAAAGAAGATTTACTCCCTGTTCTTCTCAAAGGAATTGCAACTTCATTCTATGAGACCAGCATTTACTTGATATCAAAATCAGAAAACTAGTCCACTAAGAAAAAGGACAAGCCCATATGTTTAATGAACATTGATGCAAATATTCTCAAGAAAATACTTGCACACTGACTCTAATAATACATTATAAAAAGAGGTATTCACCACAATTGAGATAGATTTATTCCTAGTTTGCAAGTATAGTCCAATATTCACAAATCAATTAACACGTTACAGTACACCAATGAGATAAAGGAGAAGAGCCACATTATCATTTCAACAGATGCAGGAAAAGCATTTGAAGAAGTACAACATCCATTCATGATAAACAACCTCGGCAAATTAGGATTAGAGGAAAATACCTCAACATAATAAAGGCCATCTATGAAAAACTCATAGCTAAAATCTTTTTGAATGGGGAAAACCTGAAAGCTTTTCCCATAAACTTAGGAACAAGACAAGGATGTCCACTCCCACCACTTTTTTATTCAGCACAGAACTAGAACTCCTAGCCACAGCAATTAGACACTAAAGAGAAGTAAAAGGCAATGGAATCAATAAAGAAGAAGAAAAATGTTCTCGATTTATAGAGGACATGATACTCTACTGTAGAAAACCTGAAAGATTCCACGGACAAAAGTGTGAGAACTGAAGAACGAATTCAGTAAAGTCATAGGATAGAATCAACATACAGAAATCTGTTGCATTTGTATACACTAATAATGAAGCCTCAGAAAGACAGATTAAGAAAACAATCCCATTTATAATTGGATCAAAAAAATAAGATCTAGGGGTAAACTCATACAACGAGGTGAATAAACTATACTCTGAAATCTATTAAATAAGGTTGAAAGAAACTGAGGTCAACAGCAAGAAATGGATAATTCCATGCTCATGGATTGAAAGGGCAAATAATGTTAAAATGTCTATGTTACCAAAGCGATCTACATATGTAATGTAACCCCGATGAAAACACCAATGGCATTTCTCACAGAACTAGAACAAACAGTCCTAAACGTTATATGGGACCACCAAAGAACCTGAAGAGCAATGCAATCTTAAGCAAAAAACCAAACAAACAAACAAGCAAACAAACAGACAGAGAAACACAGAAACACTGGAGGCATCACAAACTCCAGATATCAAGTTATACTACAAAGCTGTAGTTATCAAAACTGCATGGTACTGGCACAAATTGGAACGTAGACCAATGGAACAGAACAGAATACCTAGAAATAAACCCACAAGTTTCTGGTCTATTCATCTTTGACAGAGCAAGAAAGCATATAAAATGGGAAAGAGGTATTCTCTTCAGCAAATGGTGTTGGAAAACTGAACAGAAATGTGGAAAAGAACGAAACTGGACCACTTTCTTACAAAACACATGAAAATAAATCCAAAATGGATTAGAGATATAAATGCCGAACCTGAAACCATAAAAATCCTAGAAGAGAACACAGGCAGTAATTTTGGACGTTAGCCAAAGAAACGTTTTCTAGGTATATCTCCTGAGACAAGGGAAACAAAAGCAAAAATAAACTATTGGGATTGCATCCAAATAAAAAGCTTCTGCACAGCTAAGGAAAAACTCCACAAAAATGAAGGGCAACCTACAGAATGGGAGAAGCTATTTGCAAATGACATATCCAGGAATGGATTAGTATCCACTATATAAAGAACTTACAAAACTCAATACTGAAAAACGAAATTATCCGATTAAAAAATGGGCAGAAGACCTTAACAGACACTCCTTCATGAAGACATCCAGATGGCCAACAGACACGTGAAAAGATGTTTATCATCACTTACCATCAGGAAATTGCAAGTCAAAAGGACAATGAGATACCACCTCACACTCTTTGGAATAGCTAAAATCAGCAACACAATGAACAACAGGTGTTGAGGAGGATATGGAAAAAGAACTTTTGCACTGTTGATGGGAATGCAAACTGGTGCAGTCACTGTGGAAAACATAGTGGGTTCCTCAGAACGTGAAAACTACAACTGCAGCAATCACACTACTGTGTATTTACCCAAAGAATCCAGAAACGATAATTCAAAGAGAGACAAGAACCCGATAATTTTGGCAGCATTATGGAACAGCCACGTGTCCATCTAGTGAGGAATGGATACAGATTTGGTATGTATATATGATGTGGTATTATAATGTGGTATTATACACACATAATTATATGATGTGGTATATTCTGTATAATACCCACACACAGGGGAATAGTACTCAGCCACGTAAAATAATGAAATCTTGCCATCTGCAACAACATGAATGGAGCTAGAGAATATAATGGTAGGCAAAATAAGTCGGTCAGAGACAGACAGATACCATATGACTTCATTCATATGTGAAATTTAAGAAACTAAACAAATGATCAAATGTTGGGGAAACAGAGTAATAGACAAATCAAGAAACATACACTTAATTATAGATAACAACATGCTGGTTACCAGTGGGGGGGGTGCAGATGTAGTGAGTGAAATATGTGATGGGGATTAAGGAGTGCACTTGTTGCCATGAGTACTGGGTATTGTAAGGAATTGCTGAATCAGTATATCGTACATCTGAAATTAATATAACACTATATGTGAAAAAAAAATAGGGGCATCCTGGTGGCTCAGTTGGTTGGCCATCCAACTTTGGCTCAGGTCATGATCTCGCAGTTCGTGGGTTTAAGCCCTACATTGGGCTCACTGCTGTAGCATCACGCCCACTTCAGATATGCTATTCCTCTCTCTCTGACCCTGCTTGCATTCTCTCAGTAAGAAATAAGATATTGTTTCAAAACCATAAAATATTTAAAAATAAATTCAATTTATAAGAAAAAGAAAAAAAAAACACTTTAGAGCACCTCATTAAATTACTGGATTTTCTGGTATTTTAGGTATCAGGAAATTCATTTGTTTGCATATGTGTTATTATATCTTTTTAGGTATTCTCTCTCCCGTCCTGTTTTAATAATAATACTAAGAGCAGTAATAATAGGATTCTATATAAGGGGTGTTTGCTATGTTTCAGATATTGTTCTAAACTCTTTATGTGATCATTATATTCATCACTTGGTCTTACATATATGAGAACGAAAGCACAAAAGCATTAAAAAAAATCTGTGCCGATGATCATACACCTAGTAGTGGTGAGACAGGATGTAAACTTGGGTGAGTTGGCACTAGAGGACACTATTTCATGCCACCTCTCAGTTCCATCACATGCCACCTGTGTTGACCTTGGGAGCAGACAAGTTCCTTAACCTCGGAACTTCTTCAATTTGCTGATGTGTAAAAGGAGGTTAATAGTAACCCCTCCCTCATAGGGCCCTAAGGAGAATGACATGAAGTACTTGTGAAATGTTCAGAACCTCACCTGGTATGAGTAAGAACTAAGTAAGTGTTGGCAAGAAACATCTCAGCCAGGCTAGCTGGTCCCCAAGTCTTACTCATTTGCTCCAGTGTTAGAGTTATGGGGTTATGCTATTTTTTCAAAGAAATGACTTGCATCGCTTTCATTCTCTTGCTGCTTTTTCTTAAACCAGTTGTAGTCCTTTACATTGTGTCCAAAACATTCATTGTCTGTTTTATTGGCATATGTACATAGGAGTTTTTAATAACCAAAAGCTCTATAATGTTACCATGTTTTACTTTAATAATTTGGTTTCCTTGAATTTTCTGTTTACAAGAAAAAAAGTTTAATTTTACTTACTTGGTAACTTGGTTAACTTTTTAATTTCTTGGTTAAATACAAAATATTTTGTATTTAAGGAAAACACCTAACACTTTCAAGTTGCCCTTGTACAGCTTTGATCATATCTGACAATTACTTTTTGGTGCTATTCCTATTCAACCTGCTTTTTGGGTGTTATCCCAATCACACTGTTCGGTGAGCTCCTTTCTGGGTCACATTTGTTCCCTCTCCAATTGCTCTCTCTCTGGCTACTCTCACCTCAGGGGCTTCTCTTCTAAGACTGAAATTCTCTTGACTCTGTTTATCTCCTTGCAACAAGTGTCAATTATACATAACTGCGATGAAGGAAGGGAGATCAGATTTTTCATGAGTCTTCCTGATGAAATTACATGATCCAAGCTCACAAGGCAACAATTTAGCATTCTCCCATACAAACAAGAAATAATTAGAAATATAGTCAGAGAATTGGCGCCATTTGCCATAACAGAAGTAACAGGAGAAGGAGGTGGAAGGAGGGAAGGCAGGAAGGAAGGCAGGAAGGAAGGCAGGAAGGAAGGAAGGAAGGAAGGAGGAAGGAAGGAAGGAAGGAAGGAAGGAAGGAAGGAAGGAAGGAAGGAAGGAAGGAAGGAAGGAAGGAAGGAAGGAAGGAAGGAAGGAAGGAAGGAAGGAGGGAACTTAACAAGAAACTGAAAGAAGTATATAAATAAGCCTTTCAGAAAACTTTAAACTCATCTAAGAGATTTAAAAAAAAAAAAAGCTTAAATATATACATTCCCTCTGTAGGAATAGGAAAAGTTATTATTGTAAGAATGCCAACTATCTCTAAATTTCTATGGAAATTTGTTGCAAGCCCAATAAAATATGGATTTTTAAAATCAGATCAGCTGGTTCTAAGATTTTTGTATAAATATCAAAATTCAAGCTGATCCAGAAAATTTTTTCTGAAAGGTAGCATATGAATTAGGCGAGTTCTACCAGATAATAAATTATGTTATAAAGCAAATGTGGTCCAGCTGAATGAATGAATCATCATAGAGAATCCAGAAGTAGGTTCAAAGCATATGCAAATTTAGTATATAACTAAGTGAACCTTTCAAAGCAAATGCATTGTTCGAATAATAGTAACAGTGATACTATTCATGAAGTTTCAATACTTTTCTTATAAATGTCTTAATTTGCATTATGTCATATTATTATATGCTATAATATTGTTACCAATGTTATATGTTCTTTAAAAATGCATCTATAAAATATAGGAGAAAACAAGAAAGTTATTTTTCTATTCTTTATTGGGAAAAGCCTTATTAATATTTACTGAGCGTTTGTTGCTAAGAAATTTTAAGCACTTAGGTATTTATTTCTTTAATTATTGAATTTCCACACTGTGATAATGCCCGTTTCACAAAAGAGAAAGCAAAGAACAAAAAAGGTAAGGGGACTTTATTTGTTTCCCTATAGCTCAAGATGGAAGTACATAGTCAGATAGTTTTACTCTAAGCGTGTGTTCTCAAACATGATGATAACAACTGACAAACACCAGAGAGAGCAGAAACAATGGTGGAGCCCAGTGGAAGGCTGTGGGCTCAATCCCTCCTTGGCCTTAAAAGGTAGGCAGTATCTGTCTGCACTTGTCCACAGGTGGGTCATTGTTAGCATAGGCATAAAAATGTCTTGGCATCATTACTTAACCTGTGAACAAGTGGCAGTATGGCCCTGGTTGCAGAGAAAGAAATTTTGCCTACCACCAGGAAGCGATGTGTGAGAGGCAGTCTTATAAACTGGGAAATTAGTTATGCTGTACCTGACAGCACCTTAACCTGGAAATACAAAATTTCATTATAAACAACGTATGCGTTTCCCCCTAAGAGTAAAAGAAACAAACAAACAAACAAATAAACAAACCAAAAAACAACACAAAAGCCCAGGAGGCAAGCTTACCCCATACCTGCAAGGAGGATGGCTTCCCACATGCTTTGTTTAAGAAGTATGTTTTAAGTGGATCAAAGGAAACTATAACTTTCTTAGGTAAGATTTATGTGTCAAAGCATTCATTTTTGCCAACGCTCCAACACAGTCATCTGCAGAATCACTTTAAATCTTATCTCACTGCCTCCCCCAGTTTTATTACAAATGGAGAAGATATGTTTTTATGTAAGTCAATCTATGAAGTCCTAGGAGAAAACATGGGGGAATTATTCTTATAATCCAGAATGACAAAGATCTTTCTAAAAAATAGGGGTGGACATTAAGCTCAGATGTAACGATAGTAGAGAAGGATCATTTTTATTATATTGTACATATATTTTTTTAATTTTGTAAAGAAAAAACAAAGCCAAAAAAAAAAGGAAAAGAAAAAATAAAGTGAGGTGCCTGGGTGGCTTGGTAGGTTAAGCCTCCAAATTCGACTCAGGTCACGATCTCATGGTTTGTGGGTTTGAGCCCTGCATGTAGCTCTTTCCTGAATGCTCAGAGTCGGGAGTCTGTTTCAGATTCTGTGTCTCCCTCTCTCTCTTCTCCTTCCCTGCTCTCACTCTCACTCTCTCTCTCACAAAATAAATGCACATTAAGTGAAAAAAAATAAAAAAATTTAAAAAAGGCAAATGAAAATTAGTGGATATATTTGCACCACCAATAGAAACACAGAAGACAAATTCCCATAATGCTTGTATTGCTTTTTTTTAAGCCACACTGTAAAACAAAACAAAAATCCAATAGAAGGAATAGAGGAAAGAAAAAGGAAGTTAACCAGAAAACAAGCATAAATAACTTTTAAAAACTATAAGAGGTACAACCACAATTTTAGAAAGGAATTGCAAATAAAAATGAAATACTACTATCTTTTGGACAAAAACATTGGTAATGCACACTATGGAAAACGGAAGAGGAAAGAGGCATTTCAGAAATGTAATTGGCGAACTGGTACCTCTTTTTTGGAGGACAGTTTAACATGATAATGGTAAAAATAACAGTAAGAACATTTATTGAGTATTTAGCATGTTGGACAGACACTGATTTATTTCACATATTTTAATTTAATTATTCCTCATAACAACCAAATGAAGTGCTTTATATTACTACCCCTCTGAGAAATCAGAGGCACAAGAAGATTAAGACATGTGCTGTGAATGGAGTAGCTGAATTCAAACTCAGTACTAAAAATTCACTTTAAAATACCAAACTTGACAATATCCATAAAAACTCAAAATATTTATACCTGTTATCTGTATACCTTCATGAGGGTTAGGTTTTTCCCTACGACACAGAACAAGGAAGAACTATGGTTTTAACAGGGTAAAAGTGGATTTCTCTCCCAAATCAATGAACTTTGGAGGTATACAGCTCAAGTCTGATTGGGCAGCTGTATTCTATGAAGTGCATAGAACTCTAGTTCCTACCAGCTCTTGCTGGAAGAATCTCAGTTCACTTTCCATCCAAATAGTTTGGCCTAGAGTTCAGGATCCAAGACAGCATGTGAATGATATCAAAGAAAAAATAAAGGACACAAGGCACACAGCTGTCTCAACTTTCTCAGAAGGTGTCACATGACACTTCCTCTCATATTGCTTTGGCTGCAAGGGAAGCTGGGGTATGTAGTCCTAATTCTGAGTGCCTGTAGGCACAGCTCAGCGCTGGTAATAACCTGCAAGGGAAGGAGGTGGAGGAATGGATGTGGAAGAGGTTCTTTCTGTTCTACTGATACCACAATTCCAGTTCTAGGAAATTTCCCAAGATTTTTACATTACAAATCTTCCTTGATTTAGGATGGACTCACCTCTAGGTAAAACCAGTGTGAGTGGAAATTATTCTAAGCCAAAAATGCATGTAACACACGTAATGTGCTGAATATCATAGTTTAGTCTAGCCTCTATACTGTCTGTTCAGAATAGTTGCATGAGCTGAAATTATGAGACATCATCTAACACACAGCCTATGTTATATTAAAGTTTAACTGTCTCATGTATTTCAGTGAATACTGTGTTGAAAGCATAAACACAACGGTTGTGTGAGTACAGAATGGCTGTAAGCATATAGATTGTTCACCACCATGATCATGTGGTGGACTGGGAGCTGTGGCTGGCTGCTCTGCCAGGCATCACAGGAGAGGGTCGTATCGCCTCTCATTAGCACTGGGAGAGGTCAAAATCTTCAATTTGAAGTACAATTTATCTTTGAAAACGTTTAATGTTTATTCAAGTTTTGGAGAGAAAGAGAGACAGAAAGAGTGCGAGCAGGGCAGGGGCAGAGAGAGAGAGACACACACACAGAATCTCAAGTCAGCCCCAGGATGCAAGTTGTCAGCATAGCCTGAGGCAGGCTTGGACTCACGAGCCGTGAAATCTTGACATGAACTAAAGTCAGATGCTTACACCACTGAGCAAGCCAGGTGCTTTTCAAAGGACAATTTGTAAACAATGCTATCATTTTCACACTATTGTAAGGTCTAACCATATTAAGCCAGGGACTGCTAATCCTCAATTCATGCTTGCAGATATATTTTTGATCATCCTATGCCTGCTAGTAAACTCACGTCCATGGACTGCATCGTTTAGGCTTTCTTGTCCTCTGGCTTCCGTCCATAGTTGGCAGGGATACTAATAGGTAGCCAGAGAGCAAAAGAAAAGCAGTCATTATATGTACTCTGAACTCTGGAATTTTGGCAGTGGCTTATTCCTCAGTCTATGGCCACATCTCCTGTTAGGTGGCTTCTCTCCCAGCCGTGGGCTCATTGGCTTCTAGTAACACTCGCCCTTTCCTTGTCCCTTGGTGCCTGGGAGAGGTGAAGTCTTCTCTTGCTAGTCCCCAAGGACTGAACCACTAGTTTGGAGCCGGTTTATCTCACCAGCACCTGTGTTCATAGTTTCTCCATTAAACTCTTTCCAGTTAAGATTTTCGAGCCACCACCCGCAGTCTGCTGGACTCTGGCAGGCAAATATGTGTACAAGGACTTTCATGGCAGCATTGTTTTCTATACTCGTAGACTACAAACAAATTAAATACACATAAACAGGGGACAGATTACATACCTCTAATGAAGCCAGGGTAGGATATATACCATGAAGTATATTTAAAAAATAATGTCCCATTGGACCAGACACTTTAATTTTTAAGAGGGCAAATCTCATGTCATACCTTTTCACAATCACAAAAATCATGTATCTATAAAATGGAGAGCTGTACATAATATCTTGGTACCAGCTATATATATATATATATATTTTTTTTTTTTTTTTTCTCATGTGAGATATGCATATTATATACTTTGAGATTCTGGAAAAAAAACCCTACAAACTGTTAAAAGTGGTCTTCTTCTGGGGAAGAATAATGGAGTCCTACCGAAGACATAGATTTACTTTCATTGAATAACTTTTTTTGCTACTATATGAATTTTTACCACGTGTATATTACCTTTAAAAAGCTCGTTAAAGGAAAAAAAATGTTTTCCTTAGGATATATATAGGGAAGTTTATGAATATGACAATAACACTCCTCTGATATTTCAATATTGCAGTTTGGATCCCAACTTCCTCCCCTCCCTACTCTGCCCACCGTTTACCCTCTCCCTCCATACAGGGTCACTAAACTCTCTTTTCTCATACAGGACAGCACTTCCGGGACTACTGTGGTCCTTACTGTGTGTTCCCCATGTTGTCACGGCTCTCACTGCCCTTGAGTTTCATCATGATCCAGAATCATCTTACATTATATAGTTCTTATAGATAAGCTTTCAAGGCTTGGCCTCTTAGGAAATTAAACTACCTTTCATATTTCTTCAAAAAAATCTTACTCTCTCAGCTGACAACTCTTAGAATATAGTAAATTCTCCCACCGTTGGCTAAAGGACCCTCCAGTTGAATTCAAATGCTCTAGTGTTAATCTGGGTTGAATTCATAGGAACAAAAGTCTTTATTGAGCCCTTTGTCTTTGGACCCATTCCTTCCTTTATTTGTCAATTGAGCATCAAATAATTGAGTGTCTATTTTTTCCCAAACTGTAGGAGGTGCTAGAAGTTAATGAATGGATAGTCCTGGTCCACAGAAATATTAAGTCCTATTGGAGACATGAAAGTGGAAGATGTGTTGGGGCACCTGGGTGGCTCAGTTGGGAAAGGGGCCGACTTCAACTTGGGCCATTATCTCACAGCTTGTGAGTTCAAGATCCATGTAGGATTCTGTGCTGACAGCTGAGAGCTGGAGGCTGCTTCGGATTCTACACCTCCTTGTCTCTCTGCCTCTCACCCACTGATGCTCTGTCTCTCTCTCCTCCAATAATAAAAATAAATAAATGAATAAATAAACATTAGCAAAAAAATTAAGTGTATCAGGTGTCAATTGAAGTGTGTATAGAGATTAGAGTCGGGCATAGAAAGAGAATGTTGGATCAGGACAAGTAACTAGAGTAACTTTCTAAGAGTATGAGTGACGGTGGGTAGTAATAAAAGGTGAGTCAGGGTGCCCTAGGAGGACTAGTGGAAGGGACGTCATGTAATGCATTGGAAACATCGTAACTTGAAGCAGGAAAGCAGGACACTTGAAGTAATGTATGAACTTGATAGAAGATTAAAATGGTGACTTAAGCTGTCAGATGACATCATCAGTGTCATCATCACCCTGGAAAGAAACAAAAGGGAAGGGGAAAGGGATGAATTAAGAGTGTCTACTACATCACCAGACATATTAAAGATGCTCAACATCACTAATCAGAGAAACCTGAATCAAAACCACAATGACACATCAATTCACACCTGGCAGAATGCCTAGTATCAGCAAGACAAGCAATAACAAGTATTGGTGAGAAGGTAAGAGAAAAAGTAACACCAATGCACTCTTGGTGGGAATGTAAATAGGTGCAGCCACTCTAGGAAACAGAATGCAGGTTCGTCAAGAAATTAATGCAGAAATACTATATCATCCAATAATTCCACTCCTGGGTATATACCCAAAGAGAAGGTAAACCCCAATTTGGAAAGAGGCATGCACCTCTGTGTTTATTAAAGCATTATTTATGATAGCGCAGCTATGGAAGCAGCCCAAGAGTCTGTCAATAGATGAATACATAAAGAAATGTAGTGTCCATATAATGGAATATAATTTAATTAAAAAAAAAGGAATAAAACCTTGCCGTTTGCAACAACATGTGTGAACCTACAGGGTATTATGCTACGTGGGATTATTCCGATAAAAGGAAATATCATATAATTTCACTTTTATGTAGAAGCTAAAAAACAAAACAGAAAAAGAAACAGACAGATTCTTCAATACAGAGAACAAACTTGTAGTTACAAGAATAGAAGTGGGTGGGGTATGTGAGATAGGGAAAGGTGACTAAGAGTTACAAACTTCCTGTCATAAAATACATAACTGACAGAGATGAAAAGTACACCACAGGAAATATAGTTGATATTATAACAACACGATATGGTGAAAAATGGTGATTACACTTACCACGGAGAGCACTGAATAATGTATAGAATTATCAAATCGCTATTTTATACACCTGAAACTAAAATAGCATTGTATGTAATCTATACTTCAATAATAGAAAATTAAAAATAAAAAAAAGATCATCTATTACCATTGTTATCTGGGAAATAAAGAAAAGAGAATATGTTAGATATTTGATAATTATTTTAGCCTGCCTTAAAATACGTACGAATTAAGATGCTGCATCAAAACATACCCATGGTGATGGGGAAGACAACTAGGCATAAAACAATAGGGCATATTAAGGAATTTGCTGATAGTTGATCATGAGGGAGTCTAAGGGCATGAACATTGGCCCAGGACCAGTAAGGATGCAAAGGTGGGGGCAGGGTGTGGATGGGAAAGGTGTTTTCTCTCATGCTGGAGTGTGGGGGAACCACAGCTTGGAAGGCAGTGATGGAATAAGTTTTGCATGTTACAAAGTCCACTCTAAGCGGAGTAGAGATATGAGCTTCATCATGAGGTTGCACTGATGCCAAGCAAAGATACAGAAGGGTGCGGCATAGAGGAAATGTGGTTGCCATAGTATCCACAGAAGTGAGTTACTAATTGAATCATACTGGTGAGGAAATGAGAGGAATTACACTAGGATAAAGAATAAAAAATGGAGAAGGAAATTTTGGGAACATGTGCTCGTTTGAGGTTTTTTGTGAGATGACCTCTTCACAAAGCGTAGGACACAGTCAAGAATTGGAATGACTCAATGTCCAATTTTTACTTATACCCTCTCCCTATATTCAGTGTGATTTTTCTCTACTGTGTAATGCCTGAACCTCTTGTCTCATTCCTACTCCAACCTTGCCTAATTAATACCTACTCACACTTTAAGGATTAGTTCAAGATACCACCCCATCTGAAAAGTCCCTTACGACACTTCTTCTCCTTCCCCTGAAGGCTGAGTTACATAGATTTTCTCTTCACACTCTCCTCATGCTCCGTGCATGTTTGGACAATTACACCATAATATCTGTCTCCCCTACATGATTGTAAGCTCCTTGTGATTGTAAGCGCCTTGTGAGTAGGGTCTATCCCCTCATCTCTAATGTCCCAAGCATACAGCACAGTGCTTCGTAGGACTCAGTTGGCTCTCAGTGATTGCCGAATGAATTAATGAATCTAGAGGGCGAATAGGAACATTTTTGTCTCTCATACAGGGGTTGGGGTTGAAAGTTGTGTTGAAACGTGTCATTATGAGGTCTGAGTGAGAGTTTGAAGGTGTCTACAATCTACGTTCTATCTATGAAATAAGAGCCATTTCCCAGGGAAAGGTGAAAAAGATAGGTTGAGGGAAATGATGGAGGTATGGAATAGCTACTGTGTGGAGAAGACCGCTTAAGATTGGCAAGAAACTCTCGGGGTATGTTGACATCCGCAACCATAAAATTAGAGTGAGTGACCCTAGTGACTGTGAGTCCCTGTAACAGTTCACTGGGCTGAGTGACACAGAGGATGGGCTGACAGAGTGGAGGACTCATCCAAGCTTCAAGGCCACCAAAGCAGATGCAGCAGAGGACTAGGACGTTCCAGCACAAAGTGACATACTGAGGTGTATACACTGCATTTGGAAGGGAAGTGGAGCCACAAGGGATGATATGCAGGGAAATGATAGGGAGGAAGGAGGAACCACACGTCTCTATCGGGCTGAAGAAGAGAAATTGTGAAGTCAAGTAGTGAGACACCTGGTTAGGGGAGGTTATCTTCTCAGATATTGGCACGTTAATATTGACATTCTACCAGGAGACATCTGGATGATCATAGAGCTCAGAGTACCATCACGGAGGTTAGCTACTGGAGGAAAATGACTCTTAGGTTGTGAGAGCCAGAAAATTTAAAGTACCCTGAAGCTACATTGCTAGAGCAATTTTACCAGCATTCTGAAATTGCCCACAACAGAGGTAGGAGCAACGTGAGAAGAAAGAAGAGTAGGAAGGGACTCCAGAAATTTCCATGAAGAAAAGGGTGGCACTCTGGGATTGAATAGATGGACTAAGGAGATGAAGGCAGGAAATTCAGAGGAGCATAAAGATCATGGCCTGGAGGTGGTAACAAGGGGCCTGTAGATCACTATCCAGCCTCTCCCTTAATCCTGAAGGAATTTTCTCTCTGCTGGAGCAATGTCTCCAACCTCTAGAACCTACACAGCATTTATCTTTGTTCCTCATTCTGGCATCTTGATTCTGCTTGCTGAGATATCTCTTAAATGGAGTCCCCAGTCTGATTCTTTTTTTTTTTTTTTATGGGCATCACTATATGTCCCAGGATGTTATGACATCAAAACGAATATGGCCTGTTTTTCATTCCTTCATGTGACCAATGGGACCAAGTCTACTGGACGTAGACTGAGTTTCACTCCAAATGATGATGGACTCAACATGCTACTTTGCCCAAGAAATATACTTGTATCTTAGAAGATCCTCACAGAAATAACAGTGTTACCCAACCCACCCAGCAGACTTGGCAAGTAAGGCAGCCTGCTAAGAACACATCAAAATGCAAACATGTTTTCTCGTGCTGCATCTTTTAGCAGGTAGACAGGTAGTCCAAAGCCAAAGAAGTACATTATTTTAAGTTAGGGAATGAAAGGAAGGTAAACTGCCGTAAAGGTATTTTAAACTGTTGGGAAAAAGGAGTAGAATATGAGTGTCATAAACTCACCATCATTCATACAGGACATCATACATATATTCCAGGAATTTTAAGAGAGTAACATGTGGTTAATATGGCAGAGAAAGCTCCACTATTGCCACTCTCTTTATGCTCTGCCAATAACGTGGTCACCATGAAAGCTGCCTGACACCTACGAAAAAAACCAGTTAATAACAGATGATAACGGAGCGCCCATGAAATAGCATGGTAGACATGTGTGGGCAGAGGTTAGGAAGCCCAGAACATGGTCCCTGCCTTAAGAAACCTGTAACGTAAGGAAAGTGAAGTGAAACCAATAAGAGTTAAAACCTGTGTTAAAACAACTGGTTGACTTCTAGTCAGCATCAAGAATCAAACATGTTATTTCTGTGGAACTGTGAACATCGCCTCTGTGTTAGAGAGTTCTCTTGAGTTTTACACTGTTGCGAAAAACTGGCCTTTTCTGAGCCTGGGCAATTCCCAAACTTGTGCATTGTGACACAAGCCTGTCAGATCAGTGGGCTCCTTATATGCTGCTTTCTGCAGAATGAGCTGGCAGTTTTATCTGTCTTCCACACCACCTGGCTTAGCAAATTAGATCATATTAGGGTTATTGTCTCGGAGACAATAAGAGGCATCTGTAACTGAAAGAGACCATGATGATATCTTCTAAAGAGACTTTGAAGACTAGAAAGGTCAACAAGACGAGTGTAACTATCATCATTGGTTTTGTTTTTTTTTTTTAACCCGTCCTTCTCTTCCTCTGTTAAACATGCTACCCTTTAGTAAAATATATAAAATCAACACATTCCTTTTTCTTGGCACAGAGTGTTGTGAGAAAGAGTAACTTACATTATGCAGCACATTTTTATGTACAAAATCCTTCTGCATATATGAACTCTTTTGGTCCTCAAAGCAAACACTATAGAAGTAAGAATTGTTGACACAATTTACAGAAGTTCATTGGGGGTTTCGGCTCCATTCACTCCACCACTACAGGTGAGGAAACAGTTACCTTTCCCACTCTCATGAGCAGGAGTTCCCCTCCTTATAGATCAGACAAGTCTTGTTCTAAATGTCACCACTGTTTCGAGGCTCTGCCTCTCCTACCTGCCAATTCTTTCTACTAATTCT
Organism: Puma concolor; assembly: GCF_028749965.1. Classification (NCBI taxonomy): domain Eukaryota; kingdom Metazoa; phylum Chordata; class Mammalia; order Carnivora; family Felidae; genus Puma; species Puma concolor. The sequence continues at coordinate 2,062,957 of NW_028240225.1, forward strand.
CTCCATTCAATTCAATTCAATTCAATTCAGTTCAATTCAATTCAATTCAATTCAGTAATTCGATTCAATTCAACTCATTTCTACTGAATTCAATTGGCAATTGACAAAGGCTACCATTAGTCAAACTGTATACTAGGAACTGCAATGACCAAACTGACCCCCTCAAGTAGTGGCCAAATTATCTAGGGAGACAGGGACGCAAATTATTACAATATGGCAAAACTTACAGTACAGGGCACTGCACATGGTACCACAAGAGTTCCAAGAAGGGACTAATTAACTCTGCCTGGTGGGATTAAGTATGTAATGGTTGAGGCAAATTTGAAATATGAGTGATTAGGGTAGATAGGGCTTCTCAGGCAGATGCAAACTTACCTATGCAGAGGTAAAGAAGTGGGGAACTGCAGGAAGTTCAATCTACTTCCTGCACATAGCAACATCCTATGTAATTGGAGGAAAGCAGCACAAAAGTTACTTGATGGCCACTGACTCAAGTGAGGTCAGAAGGCTACTTCCTCACACCCCTAGACCTCTAGTTCACAACTTCCTTCTCCGCAAACTTCCAACTGTTCCCAACCCTTCTTCACTCTGGTCTTATAACTTTGCCTATTACCGCACTGAGAAAACCAGGTCACTGAAAAGAGAATTTGCAAAATCACCTATCGCATCTACCATTCCATCTACATCTATTTCCTTGTGCTCTGCTCTCACCAACATTCATATGAAGGATCTGTTCATTCCTCTCTGAGCCAATTATCTTTTGGACACTAGACCAAAGTCACTCTTGCCCTGTTAAGAACATTTCTGTCAGCAATTCTCCCCCACTCTGCCATATCATTATTTCCAACAGCAATGTGGAAATTAAAAAAATGCTTTTATTTCTCAAATTTTAGAAAGAAAAAGCACAGCCCTCTCTTGAACCTGCTCCCTTCCCTTCCCACTGCTGCCTCATTTTTCACCCTCATTTTGTCACAATGCTCCTCGAAAGAATTGCCTTACTCCCTGTCTACAGTCATTCTCCTCCAATTCTCTGTTGAATCCACTCCCATTCGGCTTTTCCCCGGTGCTACTGAAATGGTTCTCATCACATGTCAATGACATCCACTTTGCAAAACACAGTGATTATTTATATTTTAATAAGTTTTAAAGTGTATGTATTCATTTTGAAAGAAATGGAGAGTGAGCAGGGGAGGATATGAGACAGATGGAGGCATAGAGAGAATCCTAAGCAGACTCCACACTGTCAGCATGGAGCCCGACCTGGGGCTTGAACCCACAAACCATGAGATCATGACCTGAGGTGAAACCAAGAGTCAGACCCTTAACCAAGTGACCCCCCCTTGTGACCCTGATGATCATTTATTTGACCTCATCCTATTTGACTTGCCATCAGCACTTGACCAATTTGATACCTCCTTCCTTGAAACACATTCCTTACCAGGCTTCCTGGACTTGAGAGCCTCCTCATGTCTCGCCTATTCCTTTAGTGGCCACTGTGTCTAGTTTCCTTCGCTAGGTTTTCCACATCTTGCAGTACTTTAAGAGTTAGAGACCCCAGAGCTCAGTCCTTGCATGTCTTCTCTCTCATCCATTCTCACTCCCTAGCTGATCTCATGCGATCGCATGCTAAGTAATCCAGCCTACAGTCCACACTAAACTTCTTACTTTAAACTCCAGATGCCTATATCTAACTACATTCACAAAAAGGCAGCTTGGATGTCTGATAAGCATCTCAAAATCACCATGTGAAAAGAGCAAGTCCTGATGTTTCCCGTAAAACCTATGATCTCTAACAGACAACTTAAAACTACCACCAACCTGTGGTCCAGCCCAAAAAAACAAATACAAAAACAAAAACAGAAACAAACAAAAGAAAAAAAAACGAACTTGGTGTCATCTTTTATATCTGTTTTTCTCATACCTTATATTCAAACTACAAGCAATCTTATTATATCCACATTTATATTATACACATGATCATAATTTTCTCACTATGTCCCCTTCTTCCATCCTTATTCAGGATGGAAGTTATTTCAGGATTACTATAGTAACCTCCTTATTTTGTTGCTGTTGTTGCTTGTATGCTTGCTTCCCACTCCATCCTGCTCCGCAGATAGTAGTCAGAGTGATTTGTTTAACATACAAATAGGGTCACCTGGGCGACTCAGGTGGTTAGCCATCTGACTCTTGATTTTGGCTCAGTTCATGATCCAGAAAGCATGACGTCATGGGGTCAGAACCTGTATTAGGATCTGTGCTAGGCATGAATTAGGCATGAAACCTGTTTGAGATTCTCTCTCTCTCTCTCTCTCTCTCTCTCCCTCTGTCTCTCTCTCTGTCTCTCTCTCTCGCTCCCTCCAAACCCCTGCGGGCACTCTCATTAAATTAAATAGATAGATAGATAGATAGTTATATAGATAGATAGATAGATAGATAGATAGATAGATAGATAGATAGATAGATAGATAGATAGATAGATAGATAGATAGATAATTAAATAAAACTCAAATGTGAATTTGGTCAGACTACTCAACTGACTTTCCATCTCATCGAAAATAAAAGTCAAAGTACTTATAATGACTTTCACATTCTTCATGATATGCACCCCACACATACCCTCTCTGACTAAATAAATAAATGAGGAAATGAGTGAATGGTTGGTAGAGAAGAGGAACATGATATTAGATTAACCTTATAGAATTAATCAGATGATGAGCAACGTTCTAACTAAGCCAAGAGGTTTCTTCAGGTTTATTTGAATACAATGGGTAGTCATCAAAGTCATTTGGGCACAATAACTATCTCCTGTTAACTGTTTCTAGGATCCAATATATATGTCTTCTTCTACATTAATCCTCACTCTTTACCAATCTCCCATTCCCACATGAAATCCATCCAAAGGAAACTTTGCTACTCCTTTAATGTGTCACATTTTCAAACTTCCATGTCTTGCTCTCTCTCTCTCTCTTTTTTTTTCCTGCCTGCAATGCCCTTCCTTTCTCTGTTGATTTGAAATATGTCTTCTCTAGAAGACTCACTTCAAGTGACTCTCATTTGTGTAAAGCACTCCCTGGGTGCCCTAGAGAATCATGTGTTTTCTTCTTTGCAATTCCAGGGTACATTTAGCCACCCCTATTACAGATGTTATGAACTCAGTATAGTTAATTTGTTTACACAGCGGCAAACCCCTGGATAACAAGGTCCATTAATAGTTCTAGATAAGACCTCTGTTCTTTGTATACAATGACTACAATATAGTACGTGCTCAATGCATACTTGATGAATGGAAATGAGGCAGGAGAATAGAATGAAAATTAATAGAGGGCATATATAAGAGAAACCAGGAGAGTCAAATGTTATCAAAAATAAAAGAAGAGGTATTTTCAAGAGGTAAGGAGAGGTCCATTCTTTAGAGTTTTGTGTTTGTTTTACTTGAGTTTGAAATAAGCTACAGGTATCATTGCATTTACCAAGTAGGAGGTATGTGGAAATAAAATAGTCAAATTTCAGCAGCATATGGCAGAAATTACCTTATATCCAAGCAGTGACTTAATATGAGCAATTGTGTGTTCAAACCATCAGGAGAAGTGTTAGTTAAGTGGGGTGTACACTGCACTCCCAGAATCCAAAGACAGCCCTGCAGAATTGTCTTGGCAGAATAACCCCAGCAGACTCACTGCTCTGTCCAGGCAGACTCACTGGTGTTCTGGGCCTAGGGTATCACTAGGTAAGAGTCAAGTGTCAGTAGGTTGGGTTCTTATCTGGAGAAATCTACTTCTGAGATTATTTGGGTTTTGGACAATTAAGTTCCTTGCAGTTATAAAACTGAGGTCTTCATTTTCAGATTGTGGGATGGCCAGCCAGTGAAAACTGTCTGCTTTGCATGGGTTTATGATGCATGGGTTCATGATGATTCTAGGTTGATCCAGAAAATCTCTCTCTATAATACAACACGACAGTAGAAATGGTCTCTCTTCATATTCATGGGTTGTCAGCTGTAAGGTATGGATCGTTGGGGGCTATTTTATTTTTCTATAGAATAATGTCTACCACATTCTGTTTTTAAAAAAAAAAAAAGCTGTAGAACCAATAGATAATACTTTTCACCTCCTGAATTAGTAAGATTCAACAGAGAAAAATTCTGTTTCTCATATATATATTATAATATATAATATATTTATATATTTATATTTATATTTATTTATATTTATGTAAATACATTCACATAAAATATGAATCTATTACTATAAATATATTTATATATTTATGAATGTTTTATTTATTTATTTGTTTGTTTGTTTGTTTGTTTACTTATTTATTTATTATAAGAAATTGGCTCCCATAAAGGTGGATGCTGACAAGTCCCAAGATCTTCAGGATGTGTTGGCTAGCTGGAAACCCACGAGATCTGATGGCATAGTTGTTGTCCAATGGCTGGCAGGCTTGAATCTCAGGTAGAGCTGCTGTTTCAGTCTGAATCGGGGAAGAGGCCAATGTCCCAGTTGAAAGACATTCAGGCAGGCAAGAGTAATTCCCTAGTATCCCTGGGAGAATCATCCTTATTCTATTCAGGCCTTCTCACTGATTACATAAGGCCCACTTACATTAGGAAAATAATCTGTTTTACTCACTGTACAGACTCAAGTATTTCCCATCACAAAACACCAGAAAAACGTTTCACCAAGCATCTGGACCTCTGTGGCCCAGTAAAGTTGACACATAAAATTAGCCATCATATCTTCCAAATTTCATGCAAGCGCATGAAGCGGATGCACCTAAGCCCTATCAAGAAACCAAGCTACTGAGGCACCAGGCCGCTTGATAAGGTGCATGAGCACAGCGTCTTTCAAATATTTTATCCCCAGTCTACTGTAAGGAACACATATTTCGCCACAGCCCAGTATAAGGATACACATACACATACACATACATATAAATAAATGAAATAAACAACATTTCATTAATTATTGGTTATCCGTACTAAGGTTAAATGTACATGTGTATTTTCTTATTGGTTCTATGTAATTTAATCCATTCTTCCCTTGATCCGCACCTTCATGACCTTCCAAAAAACAAGGCATCATTAGTAAGGTGTACTGATTTTGAGGGTCAATCTTTGGGAAGTAATATTCCTTCAGTTATATGTTTCACAATGTCTGACATGCAATACTCTCTTTGTTAAGTTGAATGGAATACAGAAAATGGGCTTCCAATTCAGTCTTAAGACATACTAACAAAATTCCGAATCCTTTTATAGGGGTACGTCCATAACTATCGAACAAAATTAAACAACAGGTACCAAGAGATGCCCGTTGGATGTCTCCAACCCTATTCAGGAAGGCTAAGTTTACAAGCCCACTGAAACACAGGGGACCATTTCTTTCTTGGGGAAAATGACCAAAACGGAATGTTCACGTGCAAAGAACAGACAGGACTAATTATTACAAAGAGGTGATGAAGCATGTAGAAACTGTCCACTTCTATGCCACTTATAATTAGTGCTTGTCTCCCTTTGGTTATCATGTAAATGCATAAGGCACAGTTAGAGAACATTGTTACCCAACAATTGCAGCTCTCAGGTTTCATGTTTCTGGTAAACGCCCTCATAGGTTGAACTGTGTCTCTGCAATCATTAAGGCCCTAGAGAAGAATTCACCCACTTTGCACCACTCACTCTCCCTGATTAAGCTGTTCTGCAGGGAAACGGCTTACTTTTTTAAATGATTGCTTTTTGTTCTTTGGATAAGCAGCAGACACATTTCTGAGTGCAGCATTTCTATTTAACTGTACTCATGCCCTAAAGAGATTCTAGGGATCAGCTCAGGGAGTCCACTTGAATTGATCTTCTTCATCTCTATTGCAACATTACTGGCAGACGTTCACAGTCAGATTTCATTCTGTCTGACTGAGAGAAACGGAGGAATTTGGCTTTCTGAACCAAGACCACATGATGGAATGGTCTGCACTCAGTTGCAACAGATTGTGAATGAGGAGGAGACAGGGGCATTATATGATCCAGGATGTGAGGTTGTAGGGTTAGCTTATGGTGGTTGTAACCAAACCTTAATATTGTGTGGAGACTAGACAACCTTGAAATCCGTATAATGTGATGGTCTGGGGACTCTTACCAAATAGATTGTCAAAATTCTTGTTATATGTCCGATACAGAAAGAATAGAACTATTCACTTAATATAGATTTAATGAGCATATACTATGTGGTATTTAGAGCTCTACTCTTGTTGGAGAAGTGAATAAAGTACTCCCACTTTATTGGAGTACGGGGTGGTCAACGGGGCTCAAACAGACTCTGGTTTCTAGCTTAGAGACCTCGCTTCTGGGTTCTTCTTCCTTTGTTTGGTGCATGTGCGAAAACCCCCACAGATATGGAAGCTGACGACTATACATTACCCTCCCCACTTGACTCCATGCTCAGACGTTTGGTGACTCAAACTCTCTGACCAAACTCTCTGAGTGCCACTTGGTTTTTCCTCCAGTGTTCCAGCCTGGTTCCATAACATACTAGATTGCTGACCAGGAAACCCAACCGCACTGGTCCATTGTTGCCACCGGTTTGGGAGAAAGGCGAGGTGGTGGCAAAGCAAAGGATCACAAGGGAGAAAGTGCATGCTCTGCCTGAATTTCAGCAGCCTCCTTCTCCGTTGTCTTGGGCAGGTTCTGCTCCATGGAACTGGTAAGGCCGGGCCCCGAAGAAGTCAAGCATACCCAAAAGAGTGGAAGGGGGACATGATCAATCCCCAGAGGACTTAATAGGTGTCCCAGGTAGAAAATTTTGTAGAAAATCTTCCCGCCACTCTCAGACCCAGATAACCCACCCCAACATGGTCCAGCAGCCAGACTGCGCCTCAGACCCAGACATAAGACTCTCCGAATGCATGTAAAGGAGACGAGAGAGCCTTAAAGACACAATGAGGATGGATCAGTCCAGACCAGCCATTCCATGATGTGTTATGTACCTTCCTCTACAACAGACCTCCTCAATTGGAAACACAACACTCCACCATACTCCGAAAAGCCACAAGCAATGGTTGACTTGATGGAGTCCCTCTTCCAGACCTACAACAGACTTGGAAAGATTGTCAACAGTTACTCCATACTTTGTTTAATTAAAAATAAGGATGACAGAAACATGACAGTACCTAGAAGATCACACATCTCCAGGAATCAATGACCCTACTGTCTGGGCTCAAGCTGCATGCCTGAAGAACACCCAACATGGGATTTCACCACATAAGGAGGACAGGGCCACGTCTGAGGATACCAGGAAGCCCTCCTTCAGGGAGTCAACAATCCCATGAACATGACTAAAATATCGTCAGTCACACAGCACCCTAGGGAGGTCCGGGAGACTACTATGAAAGATTCTGTGAAGCATACCCTGTATACGTCCCGTTTGACCCCGTGGCACTAGAAAGTCAACATATGGTAAATCCCTCTTTTGTGGCACAGGCTGCCCCACATATCCGACGAAAACTTCAGAAGTTGGAAGGCTTTACCAGATGAATATCACTCACTTGTTAGAGGTCGTCAATACAGTTTTTCAGGAACAGAAATTTGCAGCTGAAAGGAAGTGAAGACTAAAAAAGAAGACCACCTTTCTCACAGCAGAACTAAAGAACAGATGCTACTGTTTTTTAGCAGCATCGAAAAACTCCAACCACAAAAAGGGGGGAAGCCCATAGCCCCTTTAGCTAGGGACCAGTGTGCATACTGCAAAGGCAAGGGAAACTGTAAGAATGTCCGAATTGGATGGGAACCTCAAAACGCAGCCAATATCTGGAGGAACCTCGAGGTGAGAACCTTCTTTATCTGGCCGGGGTAGAATTGGACTGAGGGGGACCGGACTCTTTCTTTCTCGGCCCCCATGAATCCACGGCTGAAATGAGGTGGAGGGCTGAACAATAACTTTCATGGTTGAAATACTTTTCAACTGGGGCTGAATACTCCTTGGTTACTTCCATGGTAGTGCCCATAGGCGAAAAGACAGCAACCATACTTGGGGCTACTGGGACACAGGCAATGCAACAGCTCTTCTGTCAAGCTCAACAAGGTGCACTTGGGGGTCACAAGGTCCGGCATGAGTTCCTCTACTTACTTGACTGCCCTATTCCTCTCCTGGGCCGCGATCTATTCTCCAAACTTGGGGCCCAGATACCTTTTGAACCCACTGGACACACTAGCCTCCAATGAAACCCAAGGCAGAAGGAAACCCTGGTCTTGGCGATACCGCTGCCAAGGGAAGAAGAATGGAGACTGTTGGGTGCCCAGGCCTTACCTTGTCACCCCTAAGAATTCAGGCTTACATTCCACTCCCTATGGTCTGATGATAACCCGCCTGAAATAGCTTGGAATTGGGTCCCAATCATTGTGGACCTGATCCCTGCAGCTCAACCGCAGACACCAAGGTAGTACCCCCTTCCACTAGAGGCTAAAATGGGCATACAAGAGCACCTGACCAAGCTCAGAGAAAGAGGTATTCTAACTGAGTGCCAATCAGTTTGGAATACCTCACTCTTGCCAGGCAAGAAGCTAGGAGGAGGACACCAACCAGTACAGGATTTGAGGGCCTTTGGCAAAGTGACTGTTTCCTTACACCCAGTCATTCCGAACCCTCAGTATACTCTCCTCAGCCAAATTCCGTGGTCAGCCGGAAGGGTTATGTGCTTCGACCTAAAAGATGCTTTCTTCTGCCTCTGCCTGGCTCCGCAAAGGCAATCATTGTTTGCCTTTGAATGGACTGAGCCCGTTACAGAGCGCCAGATGCAGCTGACCTGGACACTACTTTCCCAAGGATTCAACAATTCGCCCATTCTTCTGGGGGAAGCCCTAGGTTCAGATCTCGCTGACTTTCCGAAGGAAACCTCAGGGTATGTCCTTCTCCAATACGTAGAAGACCTCCTTTCCAGTGACACCCAGGAAGACTGTATGAAAGGTACACAGGCCTTCTTAAAGCTCTGATCCTACTTGGGGTACCAGGCCTCTTGGAAAAAGGCACAGATTCGTCAGCAGCAGGTCCAATACTTAGGCTCCCTCCTCACAAAAGGAAAAGGAGAACGAGGACCAGAAAGGAAGAAAGTGTGGAACCACACTGCCACAGCCCCAAACAAAACGAGGCTTGTGTGAATGTTTAGGGGCAAGAGGGTTCTGTCGCATTGGGAATCCTCAGATGCTCAGCCATAGTGAGGTCCCTCTATGACCTGTTGGGAGGACCAAACTGGGAGCCCCTCACATGGACTGAGGAGGAGAGGGCCGCTTTCACAGAAATAAAGTTGGCTCTGGGAAAAGCCCCAGCCCTTGGTTTGCCTGACATAGACAGACCCTTTAACTTCCTCACACACGAAAAGGAGTGCTCACTCAGAGCATGGTGCCTCGGCAATGGCCAGTGTTCCGTCAAAAAAAAAAACAAAAACAAAAAATTGATCCTGTGGCTGGAGGATGGCCACTGTGCCTAAAACCTCAGAGCCACAGTCCTGCTCATTAAGGTTGCAGACAAGCTCACACTGGGCCAAACATTTAATGTTAAGGTCCCACACACGGTTGTGTGGCTCACAAGCACCCAAGGATATCATTTCCTCTCCATTTCTCAGCTGACACAATCCCAAGGCCTTCTCTATGAGAACCCAAGGCTCACTCTCAAAACAGTGTAAGAACACTAAACCTGGCCCCTTCCTTCCCACAGAGGAGGGAGAACCTGACCATGACTGTTCTGGAGTAGTGGATGAAGTCTACGCCAGCTTCCCAGACTTCCAAGACCAGGGTATAACAAGCCCAGGGATCACCCTGTTCAGCGATGGGAGCAGGTTTTTAGAGGAGTGCAGCCAAAGAGCAGGGTATGCGGTCATCACTACCACGGAAGTTCAGGAAGCTAAGGCCTTGTCGGAAGGATGGTAGGCACAATGGGCTGGACTCAGTACGCCTTAACCTGAGCCATCATCCTTACAAAAGTAAATGAATTAACATCTACATCAATTCCATGTATGGCTTTGCTACTGTGATGTACATGGGGCCATCTATAGAGAAAAAGGCCTCCTTACCGCTTCAGAGAAAACTATCAAAAACGAGGAAGAAATACTAAAGCTTCTTGAGACCATATGGGTAGCAGTCAAAGTAGCTATCCTACACTGTAAGGGACCTCAGAAATGAGATGACCCCATAAATCAAGGAAATCACCAGGCCGACAAAACAGCCAGAGTGGCTGCATGAGGTGACCTAGGTGAAGCTCCTACCTACACTCTGACTCTTGCACCCCAGAAGGAAGCCTCCCCACCCATGGACACAAGTGAAGAAAGAAGTTGGGCTTCCACCAAGGGGACACACTAAGCAAACACGGATGGTGAGTCTTGTCCCATCATCTATGTGAAAGCAGCTAGTGAAGGAAGATAACTAACTCACCCTCTTAGGGAACTGCTCTAGAGGTCCTCTTCAAAAAGAACTACGGTATCAGCCAACTGCCAGCATTATGCCAGGCTGTCAGTGAATAATGTGTAATGTGTGCCAAAAACAATGCTTGCTCGGCCCCACGGCCCCTGCCTGGTTCCCAAAGGATGGACATAGGGGTGGACTTTACCAGCATACAACCAAATAAAGGGTTGAGGTACCTTCTTGTAATAATCTGCACCAATTTGGGATGCGTCCAAGCTTTCCAGACCAGAATGGGATGAATTCACGAGGTGGCCAAAGGTCTTCTATGGGAGATTGGGCTTAACCACACACAGTAATAATGGACCTGCGTTTGGAGCGGACATTATACGAACCCTAACAAAGTCCCTTAACATTGCCTGGAAACTGCACACTGCTTAACGCCCCCAGGGCTCAGGGAAAGGTAGAGCAGATGAACTGCACCCTCAAGGAAACCCTGGCCAAGTTCCACCAAGAGACTAACCCCCCATGGCCAGATTTGATTCGGCTGGTCCTCCTGTGTGCCCAATGCCCGCCTGGGGCACTGGGATTCTCCCCTTTTGAGTTATTATATGGGCGATCCTCCCCCCCACCCCCATGCACACACACACATTTAGGACAGCTCCCAGGAGACCTAAACCATATTGGAGACAAAGAAATAAGATAACAGGTCCAGAAATTGGGGGCAGTCCTAAACAAGTTAGAGATACACCATAGAGAGGGTCACAATTCCTTAGGGACCCCCGTTCACTTCTTTCAGCCAGAAGACACTGTGTGGGTCAAAGATTGGAAGAAGGAACCTCTTATTCCATGGTGGATTGGGCCTCTCACTGTTATTCTAACAACTCCTACAGCCCCCAAAACTTCAGGTATCACCCCATGGGTCCATCACTCCACAGTTAAGAAGTCCACTCAGAAGAACCCACAACCTGGTGAAGTGATCCAGATCCATTCATCCCCTTAAACCTACCCTCAAAAGGGAACTGACCCCTGAGGTGTCCAGCCCTGCTCCAGCCACACCATGGGAGATGGCTGGCCTGCACACAGCAGGAGCTTGAGGAATCAATGCGTGAACCAAGCCCAGGGGTTTGAATGCAACTTTGCCAACCCTTGCCCCTTACTGGTGTCATAAGCCTGGACTTACTTCTTACTGTTGGGCTGATAGAGACTGCGCCAACAATCTGGATATGGTGCAAAAGATGCATCCTGGGCCTCACATACCTCCTCTGGATGGGAGGGTTACCAAGTATTGCCTGTATATTATGATAACCGTTCTCACCCTCACAACTGCCGCTTATCAAATTTGCCCCCACAATTGTCATAGGACAATAAGGGCATCCAGGGTGTTCAGCACATTTCCCTCCCTCCACAAAGATTGCTACATGGGAAAAACACCCACTCTCTGTCAGTCACCTGGTGCCCCAAGTGCTAAGTATTGGACCGAGGATATAACCAAACTATCAGTAACCCATGTCACAACAAGGGCCTCCAGACACGGAAGCGAGCTTGCTACACTTACCTTCCTCAATGGGGAATCTCAAACAGGGGAGAGCTGCACTACAGGCCCTTCAAAAAGTTATAAAGCATATACCCAGGATAGGGTAATTCAAGCCATAAAGGCGACCACTCTGCCAGCAGCCTACCAACCTTTGAAACTTCAGCCGTCAATCAGATGCCTACCAATTCCCCACTCCAGCATTGGTCCGACACTGCTCTACTAGTCCTCCATAAGATAGATAATCACATGCAAACCTGCTGGATGTGCTTGCCCCTAGCCAGAGGACTTACTTAGCTACTCCAATCCATTTGACCTGGGAAGCTCCTGAAAACCTCAAAACCAACACCTCTGTCTTAATTGGACCCCTGGCCACTAGGGTCCATCTCCCAATGCCGACAATCTAATCCGTACAGTCCCTGAATTCCCTCTCTAGGAGGAAGAGATAGAACCTTAATGAGTACTACGACCCTATGTTGCACGCTTGGGGTGTTCTATCTGTGTTGTAATTCGGCCTATCGATGCTTAGAGGCCAACTGGACTCTGAAATGTTATTCCATCTTCCGGACCCCAGAGATATTTGTATACACTGAAGATCAGTTGCTAACAACCTTTAGCCCCAAGTCTCAGGCTAAACGGGCAGTCCTGCTACCCATTCTGATAGGCTCAGAAATTGTGACAGGAATAGGAACTGGATAAGGCGGCATAGGTTTATGCATAGGACTGTACCATGGACTATCTCAAGAGCTAAATGAAGACATGGAACAGGTGGCCGATTCTCTGGTAAATTTACAGAACCAAATAAACTCTCTGGTGACAGTAATCCCCCAAAATAGACAAGCCCCCGACCTCCTCACTTCAGAAAATGGAGGGACTTGAAAATTTTCGGAGGAGGAATGTTGCTATTTTTTAAACCAGTCAGAAATACTCAGAACTAAGGTTAAGGAATTAAAAAATAAAATAATTAATAATAATAATAATAATAATAATAATAATAATAATAATAATAATAAATAATAATAAATAATAATTCAAGATAGACAACAGGAAAGTACCAATCAATGGAATAAATGAGATCTCAGGGATTGGGATCCTGGCTTCCTGCCCTGGCAGGGCCCCTCTTCTCCATAATTTTACTTGTTCCCATTGGCCCCTCTACACTGAATACCATAATATATTTTATTGAAAACACTGTTGCTCGCCAAACTACTGCAGGCTTCTTAGCCTTCTGAGGGTACCAACCTAAAAAACTGAAAGGTGATACCTACTGAAAAGGTTTCTTAAAAGGCATAAAATGGGATAATGTTGGAGAAGTGAATAAAATACTGCACCAAAAATGGCGGGTGGGACTAAAACGAACTCTGGTCTCTATCTTAGAGACCCCTCCTCCTGGTTCTTCTTCCTTTGTTTTCTGTGTTCAGGAAAACCCCCACAGATATGGCAGCTGATGACTGTAAATATCCTGCCCCACTTGCATTCAGCGCTCAGGCGTTTGGAGAAACAGGGTCCTCTGAGCCCGCCGTTCCACCAAGTTCTGCAATCCAAAGAAGATCTCCGAGTGCCATTTGGTTTTTCCGCCAGCATTCCAGCCTTGTTCTGTAACATTATAAACACAGAAGTGAGCAAGACAGACCAAGTCCCTTCTTATACAGTATAAGGAGACAGAGGACCATTAACTGGTAAACTAGTAATTAACAAGTGTACAAGGGTAATGGGGTGCTGGGACTCAAACAGCTCCAAGTTGTCGAAAGCAAACATGTGCTATATCACCCATCTCATGTATGGATCATAGTTCTAAGTGATATGACATTTATAATTGATACACGTGATAACTGCCAGGGGATTCCCCCTTTTCCCAACTTACATTTATTTTTAAGAACTTAAGTGAGTTAATGAAAGATACTGGGGATTCCGAGAATCAGTAGATGCTGGTGGACCAGGTTTGAAATAGCAGCCCCAGAGGTCAAAAGACACAATATCCAATCATGTTTTGTGTGTTTGTTTGTTTGTTTTTAAGAACTTCATTAATGTTTAACTGATATACACAAACTGTACCTATTTAAAGTACATAATTGGTGGAGCACCTGGATGGCTGTCACTTGAGCATCAGACTCTTGATTTTGGCTCAGGTCATGATCCCAGGTTCAATTAAGCCCTTTATTGGGCTCCATGCTAAGCATGCAGTCTGCTTAAGATTCTCTATTTCTCCCTTGCCTCTCTCCCCCACTTATGAACGCTTCATTTCTGTCTCTGTAAAAAAGCCCTAATAAATAAATTACTTAATTAATAATTAATATTAATACTAATACTAATAAATACAATTACATAATTTGGTAAATTTTGGTCACATATCCACCAATGTATACATAACAAGGAAAAGAATATGTCTGTCACCACTAAAAATGTCCTTTCATCCCTTAGATATCCCTCCGTCCCCCACATCTTCCCGATTCCCATTCCTAGGCAAGCTCTGGTCTGTTTTCTGTCCCTACATATTATCTTGCATTTTCTAGAATACTATAAAAATAAAATTATATAAGACATACTCCTTATTATTTAGAGGTGTGGAGTTGACCTCTCTCACTCAGTGTTTTGAAGATTATCCATAGTGTTGTCTGTATCTTACTACTTTTTTATCCGTTCACATGTCAGTGGACATTTGTATTATTTCCACATTTGGCGTATTTATTTCTTTTTATGACAGAGAGAGAGAGAGAGAGAGAGAGAGAGAGAGAGAGAGAGACAGAGTGAGAGAGAGAGAGTGAGTGAGAAGGAGAGGGGAGGGGGGAAGTAGAGGTGGGGGAGAGATAGGAAAAGGGAGATGGAGAGGGAGAGGGAGATAGAGAGGGAGAGGCAGAGGGGGAGGGAGAGAGAAAGAGAAAGAGAGAGCAGAGGGAAGAGAAAAAGAATCTTAAGCAGCCTCCATGCTTAGTGTGGAGCTCAATGTGAGTCTCAATATCACGACTGTGGGATAATGACCCAAGCAGAAATCAAGAAATCTACCAACTGAGGCACCAGGTGCTCCTTAGCCTATTGAAAACAAAGCTTCTATAAACATTCATTTTTTCTTTTCTTTCTTTTTGTTTCTTTTCTTTTCATTTCTTTTCTGCTCTGTTCTTTCTTTCATTTATTTATTTATTTTTTTGTATGATCGTATATATTGATCCCTCTAGGGAAAATATTTGAGAGTAGATTTGGCTGAGTCATAGAATAGGTTGCATGTTCAGCCTTTTAGGATACTGTCAAACTGTTTGCCCGGGTAGTTTTATCACTTTTACATTCTCATCAGCAGGGTGTGAGAATTCCAGTTCTTTCATATCCTAGCTAACACTTCGGAGCCCTGTCTTTTGATTTTAGACATCTTGTAGGCATGAAGTAGTAGTTGATCTCATTGTATCTCATTTATCTCATGGTAGTTTATATTTATATTTCCCTATCATGATGCTGAACACATTTTCATGTGTGTATCTGCTGTACATATAACTGTTTTGGTAATGTGTCTTCTCAAATCGTTTGCCTTTTTTTGGATTATTTAGGTTCAGAATATTGAATATTGCAGATTGCCCATATGTTCTAGATATAAGTCAAGTCACATTTCACATAGATGATTGGTATATATATTCTCCCAGTCTCAGTATTGTGATTTCAAAGTCTTTGTTCTTTGAAACGCAAAAGTTTTAGTGTGATAAAATCCAACCATATGTTTTTATTGTAAAGAATCATATTGTTGGTGGTGTAGCTTAGAAATGTTTGCCTAAGCCCAGATCATAATGGTTTCCTACTTTAGGTTCTTTAAAAATGTTATCCTACTGTATTCTAGATTGCATTGGTTCTGATGAGAAATATTTTCCCTCCCTTTCCCTGGATTAAAGCAATTTGATTGTGGGGTACCTTGGTGTAGTATTCCTCATATTTCCTGTCGTTGAGGTTCATTGACCTTATTGGAACTATATATTTTTAGTTTGCATCAACATTAACAACTATAAATTCAAATTAGTTTCATTATTTACTCAAATTAGTTTTCTTGTCTGTGTTCCTTGGAGATACAATGACATGTATGTTGGATGGTTTGCAGGCATAATTTGTCTGTGTGTTTCATTTCAGACGATTTCCATTGCTATGTCTTTAGGTTCATCAACCTTTTTTTCTGCACTGTCTACATGCCTTTAATTCCATTCAATAATCATAGACCAGATTTCTTATTTTAGTCATTGCTTTTGTCATGCGAAGTTCGGTTTAGGTCTTACATACCACTTGCATGTCTCCATTTAACATGCTCATTCTGCCCTATAATTTCTTGGATATACTGATAATAGTTATAATAACTATTTGAATGTTCGGATGTATAAATTATATCATTTGTGTAATTTCTGGGTCAGTGTCAGTTGAGTTCCCCTTCCTTACGTGTCTTATTTTCCTGCTTCTTTGCATGCCTGATAATAATTTATGGGTTGCCAAACATGGTCAGTTTTAGCCTGTCAGATGCTGGATACTTTTAGATTCCTAAAAATATCCTTGCCTCTGATTTGGGACAGGGTTTAGTTACTTACAAATAGCTTGATCCTTTCAGGTCTTTCTTTAAAGATATTTTGGGCAAGGCACAGGCAGCACTTAGTTTAGGGATAATTTTTGTCCAGTAACTGACACAAAAATCAAGTATTCTCCAAATGGCATGTACATTGTGAGGTCATCCACACTGGCTATCAGGCATTATTCCTGACCCTGTATGGCAGTGGGTTTTGTTCCTTCCCCTGGTCTCAGTGTCCTCATACACAAGAGTTTATCAATATTCCATTGAGTACTCAAGGCAGACCATCTGTTGATCTCTGGAGTTCTCTCTGTGAACAACTTTCTCTTCTTTGGTCCTCTGCTCTGTGAAATATAGCAGTCTTCCTGAATCAGTGACTAACCCTTCCACAATTCAGGGAATATGTTGGGCTATGCCAGCTTCCTCCTCTCTATAGCACAGACTCAAACCCCAGCCTAGTCAATAAGCTAGGGCACTATAGGAACCATGTCACTTATTTCCCAATATCAGGGATCACTGCCCTTCACTGCCTCATGTCTGATGTTTTGAGAACAGCTTCTTATATATTTTGTCTACGCTTTTAGCTGTTTCCATAAGGATTATAAATCTGGTTTTCGTTATTACATTTGCCTGGAAGTAGACGTGTTATCACCAATTTACATTTTAGTATTGAGTCTTACTTCTCTGGCTTTGTTCTTTTATCTTTTTATTCTCCTTTGATGATAGATTTAATGTGGACATATGGAGAATGGCCATTGCTAGACATAGGGAGAAACTAGGGATGAGCTGCAGATTGGAAGTATAGCTAGAAAAGAGAAAAAAAGGAAAGAATGAGAATATGCAGTCAAATCTTGAAGAAAGGAATTGATGGCGATTGTCAAAGCCATGTGAAATCCAAGCTCCCACTTTAACACACATAATGTGAGAATTGAAACTAATCTCTTCGACTTGGAAAGCTTAATCTGCCAGTGAGATTTACTAATTTTTACTGGTCTTCATAACTCCGTAACAAAGGCCGAGGTTTGGAATTTCTCACCTTTGTTTCTCAGAGAGAAAACACCAATGTCACCCAGAAAGCAGTGCTTGGGTGAAAACTAGACGTTTTAAATGATTTTTTTCCTGCTTTGTTCCAATGATTCTTTAGCAGTGTTCGCCTTGGAAGAGAACAAACTGTGGCACAGAAGAAACATACTGGACATGGAGTAGGAGTCTAGGGTTGTTGTCTAACACGGTCATAAACAAGTTATGGGGGAGGCACTTGACTTTCCTAGGTCTCAATTTCCTCACCTGGAAATTGGAATAAGGACCCCCATATGAAGGGCCATTGTGAGATTAAATGAGATGATGCGTGTGCCAGTTTTACAGAGCCTAACACTTAATATTACATGAAAGCGTCTGTGTGTTATTTCTTCTAGAGGGAGGGATTTGCATTTTTTTCATTGGAAGGAAAGAGATGAATATACAACTGGACTATCAAATAAGAGGTGGATAGAGGACTGGCTTACTGGTCTATATCCTTGTACTCTTTCAGCCATCCTGGTCCTGGGCTCCCTCCAAATTGAAGAATCAGTGTCAGAAGACCTGAGATTCCTCCGTAGGTATCTGACCCCAGACAGAATATTAGCCTGTCTTAGCTGTTCAAATGAGGATAATGATGGCTATCATCTGTGGAACACTTGTTCCGTGTTGTCAGGTGTTGGATTAAGCACCTTGCCAATAGTGTCATTTAATTTTTTGACCCTTTGTTATTATTTCCATTTTATAAATTAGGCAACTGAGTTTCAGATATGTTAAGTAATTGGTCCAAGATAACACAAACACTAGTGGTGTGGCTGGGATGGGCACCAACTCTGCTCCTATGCCAACATGCATGCTCTCACCCATGTTACGCTGCCTTCCCATGAGCGTGTTAAGGGTTTGGAAAGCCACCCCTGATAAAGTAACATGGAGTATGTTCGTGCCCTAGCTAAGATCTCTTTCCCTTACCTTGCCGAAAAATTTTCATATTAACTGAAACACTAGTCCGTGCACAAGACAACTTTCCTCGAATTTATCTTAACGCCATACACTGGTCAGAATATAAAAAGCAACGGCTTCAGAACTTGAAAGTTAGCAATAGGAGGTGAATGAGGGAAGGGAAGCAAAACAAGAATGTCCCTGTGATGGTTATTATTACGTGTCTACCTGAGTTGGTCGTGGGGTGCCCAAGGTTAAACATTTTTTCTCGGGATATTTGTAGAGTGTTTCTGGGTGAGATTAGCGTTTGATTTGGTGGACTCAGTAAAGCACTATCGTCCCCAGTGAGTGTGGGCAGCATTCAATCTCCTGAGGTCCCAAAGAGAACACAGGGTAGAAAAAGGAGGAATCCATGTCCCACCGTTTCTTTTCTCAGCCTTAGAAGGTGATCCCGCTTAGAGGCAGAGCAGTGGGTAGGGGTAGTGTTGGTTCCCCGGAAGTGCCTTTGGTCCAACCACCCACAGTGATGTGATTTCCCTGCAGGACTGAAATGAGGGCCCATATGCTCTTATGTTTCAGGGCTACCGTTAGAAGGGCGGAGCCAAACGTATGCGTGGGACAGACTGAAACTGTCTCAGGATCTCCTCCTCTATCTCCATCACGGCTGTGGAAATGTCATGGAGAGAGTGTGACTTCCACACAGGATTTTCCCCAATGGTAATTGGCCCCAATCCGTTATTTCTTTTAGACGTCCATGCTAGGTGCCTTTAAAGCCAGAGCCCAGGCCAGCGTTAGGGTTAGGTCCTCGCTACCTGCATGTAGATTTCCTGGTATCCCAATACCTTTTGTTGAAGAGACGGTCTTTCCCTCATTGTTTATTCTTGCCTCTTTGTTATAGGTTAATTTACCACATAAGCCTGGGTTTATTTCTGGGCTTTCTATTCTGTCCAATCGACCTATGCGTCTGTTTTTGTGTCACTACCCATACTAATTGGTTTACTTGAAGCTTTGTAGTACATCTTGAAATCTGGGATTTTGATACCTCCAGCTATGTTTTTGTCTTTCAAGGAGATTTTCACGATTCAGGGTCTTTTGCGGTCCCATACAGATTTTAGTATTAGTTTTTTCAAATCTGTGAAAAGTGCCTTTGGTATCTTGATAGGGATTGCATTGAAACTGTAGAGAGTTATGAGTAATATGGACATTGTAATGATATTAATTCTTCCAATCCATGATCATGGGATATCTTTCCATCTGTTTGTGTCATCTTCAATTTCATCACTGACTTATGGTTTTCACACTACAGGTCTTTCACTTCTTTGGATAAGTTGAGTCGTATCTATTTTACTCTCTCTTTTTTTTTTTTTTTTTTTTGGTGCAATTATGAATGCGTGTTGTTTTCTTAATTTCTCTTTCTGTGACTTCATTATTATTATATAGAAACCCTACTAATTTTTGTGTATCAGTTCCGTATCTACAACTTTCCTGAATTCGTTTATTACTTCTAGTAGTTTTGGGGGGAAAGTTTAGGGTTTTCTATGCATATTCTTACGTCATCTGCGGATAGTACAGTTCAGGTTGTTTACAAACATAGATGAATAATTTCTTTTTTCTTATCTGATTCCTGTGGCTAGGACTTCTAGTGTTATATGAAACAAGAGTGGCAAAAGTAGTCATATTTATCTTGTTCTTGATCTTAGAGGGAAATCTCTCAGTTTTTCACCATTGAGATGTTAAGTGTGAACTTTTTAATATAAACAATATATAAAATAATATTTTCATGTGTTGAGGCATGTCCGTCCCCCCGACTTTGTTGAGAACTTTTACCATGAATACATGTTCAATTTTGTCAAATGTTTTTTCTCCCTTTATTGGTATAATCATATGATGTTTACCCTCCGTTTTGTTGAGGTGGGATATTATGTTGATTGATTTGTTGAGCCACCTTTGTTTCCCTGGAATAAAAGCCACGTAATCATTTTAGCGTGTTGTTGAGTGGAGTTTGATTATATTTTATTGAGGATTTTAAAGTCTATTTGGTTTGATATAGGTGTTGCTACCTGGTTCTGAGTTGTTGTTGTTGTTTGATGTTATTTTTGTTGTCCTTGTTGTTGTTTGCTTTCATTTGCATGGGAAATGTATCTCCATCCCCTCACTTTCAGTCTCTATGTGTCTAGATCTGAAGTGAGTCTGTGCTAGGCAGCATATGGATGAGTGTTGTTTTTTATCCATCCTGTTACCCTATGTATTTTGACTGGAGCACTTCAGCCGTTTATATTTAAAGTAAATGTTGATCATTATGTACTAATTGTAATTTTGTTCTTTTTTTTTGTAGCTTATTTATTTACTTATTTATTTTTTTATTTATTTATTTATTTATTTATTTATTTATTTATTTATTTATTTTTCTTATTTTTATTTTTTTGGGGTAAGCCTAAATATATTTTATTTTATATTTTTTATTTATATATGAAATTTATTGTCAAATTGGTTTCCATACAACACCCAGTGCTCATCCCAAAAGGTGCCCTCCTCAATACCCATCACCCACCCTCTCCTCCCTCCCACCCCCCATCAACCCTCAGTTTGTTCTCAGTTCTCAACAGTCTCTTATGCTTTGGCTCTCTCCCACTCTAACCTCTTTTTTTTTTCCTTCCCCTCCCCCATGTGTCCTGCTAAGCCTCTCAGGATCCACATAAGTGTGAAACCATATGGTATCTGTCTTTCTCTGTATGGGTTATTTCACTTAGCATCACACTATCCAGTTCCATCCACGTTGCAACAAAAGGCCATATTTCATTTTTTCTCATTGCCACATAGTATTCCATTGTGTATATAAACCACAATTTCTTTATCCATTCATCAGTTGATGGACATTTAGGCTCTTTCCATAATTTGGCTATTGTTGAGAGTGCTGCTATGAACATTGGGGTACAAGTGCCCCTATGCATCACTACTCCTGTGTCCCTTGGATAAATTCCTAGCAGTGCTATTGCTGGGTCATAGGGTAGGTCTATTTTTAATTTTCTGAGGAACCTCCACACTGCTTTCCAGAGCGGCTGCACCAATTTACATTCCCACCAACAGTGCAAGAGGGTTCCCGTTTCTCCACATTCTCTCCAGCATCTATAGTCTCCTGATTTGTTCATTTTGGCCACTCTGACTGGCGTGAGGGGATACCTGAGTGTGGTTTTGATTTGTATTTCCCTGATAAGGAGCAACGCTGAACATCTTTTCATGTGCCTGTTGGCCATCCGGATGTCTTCTTTAGAGAAGTGTCTATTCATGTTTTCTGCCCATTTCTTCACTGGGTTATTTGCTTTTCGGGTGTGGAGTTTGGTGAGCTCTTTATAGATTTTGGACACTAGCCCTTTGTCCGATATGTCATTTGCAAATATCTTTTCCCATTCCGTTGGTTGCCTTTTAGTTTTGTTGGTTGTTTCCTTTGCTGTGCAGAAGATTTTTATCTTCATAAGGTCCCAGTAATTCACTTTTGCTTTTAATTCCCTTGCCTTTGGGGATGTGTCAAGTAAAGAGATTGCTACGGCTGAGGTCAGAGAGGTCTTTTCCTGCTTTCTCCTCTAAGGTTTTGATGGTTTCCTGTCTCACATTCAGGCCCTTTATCCATTTTGAGTTTATTTTTGTGAATGGTGTGAGAAAGTGGTCTAGTTTCAACCTTCTGCATGTTGCTGTCCAGTTCTCCCAGCACCATTTGTTAAAGAGACTGTCTTTTTTCCATTGGATGTTCTTTCCTGCTTTGTCAAAGATGAGTTGGCTATACGTTTGTGGGTCTAGTTCTGGGGTTTCTATTCTATTCCATTGGTCGACGTGTCTGTTTTTGTGCCAATACCATGCTGTCTTGATGATGACAGCTTTGTAGTAGAGGCTAAAGTCTGGGATTGTGATGCCTCCTGCTTTGGTCTTCTTCTTCAAAATTGCTTTGGCTTTTCGGGGCCTTTTGTGGTTCCATATGAATTTTAGGATTGCTTGTTCTAGTTTCGAGAAGAATGCTGGTGCAATTTTGATTGGGATTGCATTGAATGTGTAGATAGCTTTGGGTAGTATTGACATTTTGACAATATTTATTCTTCCAATCCATGAGCAGGGATTATCTTTCCATTTCTTTAAATCTTCTTCAATTACCTTCATAAGCTTTCTATAGTTTTCAGCATACATATCCTCTACATCTTTGGTTAGATTTGTTCCTAGGTATTTTATTCTTCTTGGTGTAATTGTGAATGGGATCAGTTTCTTTATTTGTCTTTCTGTTGCTTCATTGTTAGTGTATAAGAATGCATCTGATTTCTGGACATTGATTTTGTATCCTGCAACTTTGCTGAAATCATGTATCAGTTCTAGCAGACTTTTGGTGGAGTCTATCGGATTTTCCATGTATAATATCATGTCATCTGCAAAAAGCGAAAGCTTGACTTCATCTTTGCCAATTTTGATGCCTTTGATTTCCTTTTGTTGTCTGATTGCTGATGCTAGAACTTCCAGCACTATGTTAAACAACAGCGGTGAGAGTGGGCATCCCTGTCGTGTTCCTGATCTCAGGGAAAAAGCTCTCAGTTTTTCCCCGTTGAGGATGATGTTAGCTGTGGGCTTTTCATAAATGGCTTTTATGATCTTTAAGTATGTTCCTTCTATCCCGACTTTCTCAAGGGTTTTTCTTAAGAAAGGGTGCTGGATTTTGTCAAAGGCCTTTTCTGCATCGATTGACAGGATCATATGGTTTTTCTCTTTTTTTTTGTTAATGTGATGTATCACGTTGATTGATTTGCGAATGTTGAACCAGCCCTGCATCCCAGGAATGCTTATGTTTATGAGTAATTGTTTTATATATTTGGGCGCTCCGGTATTCGGCGCATAGGCATTTATAATTGTTAGCTCTTCCTGATGGATAGACCCTGTCACTATTATATAATGTCCTTCTTCATCTCTTGTTACAGCCTTTAATTGAAAGTCTAGTTTGTCTGATAGAAGTATGGCTACTCCAGCTTTCTTTTGGCTTCCAGTAGCATGATAAATAGTTCTCCATCCCCTCACTCTCAATCTAAAGGTGTCCTCAGGTCTAAAATGAGTCTCTTGTAGACAGCAAATAGATGGGTCTTGTTTTTTTTATCCATTCGGATACCCTATGTCTTTTGGTTGGCGCATTTAATCCATTTACATTCAGTGTTATTATAGAAAGATATGGGGTTAGAGTCATTGTGATGTCTGTATGTTTTATGCTTTTAGTGATGTCTCTGGTACTTTGTCTCACAGGGTCCCCCTTAGGATCTCTTGGAGGGCTGGTTTAGTGGTGAGAAATTCCTTCAGTTTTTGTTTGTTTGGGAAGACCTTTATCTCTCCTTCTATTCTAAATGACAGACTTGCTGGAGAAAGGATTCTCGGCTGCATATTTTTTCTGTCTAGCACACTGAAAACCTCGTGCCAATTCTTTCTGGCCTGCCAAGTTTCAAAAGAGAGATCATTCACGAGTCTTATAGGTCTCCCTTTATATGTGAGGGCACGTTTACCCCTTGCTGCTTTCAGAATTTTCTCTTTATCCTTGTATTTTGCCAGTTCCACTATGATATGTCGTGTAGAAGATCGATTCAAGTTACGTCTGAAGGGAGTTCTCTGTGCCTCTTGGCTTTCAATGCCTTTTTCCTTCCCCACTTCAGGGAAGTTCTCAGCTATTATTTCTTCACGTACCCCTTCAGCACCTTTCCCTCTCTCTTCCTCCTCTGGGATACCAATTATGCGTAGATTATTTCTTTTTAGGGTATCCCTTAGTTCTCTAATTTTCCCCTCATACTCCTGGATTCTTTTATCTCTCTTTTTCTCAGCTTCCTCTTTTTCCATAACTTTATCTTCTAGTTCACCTATTCTCTCCTCTGCCTCTTCAATCCGAGCCGTGGTGGTTTCCATTTTGTTATGCGTTTCGTTTAAAGCGTTTTTCAGCTCCTCGTGACTGTTCCTTAGTCCCTTGATCTCTGTAGCAAGAGATTCTCTGCTGTCAGCTATACTGTTTTCAAGCCCAGCGATTAATTTTATGACTATTATTCCAAATTCACTTTCTGTTATATTATTTAAATCCTTTTTGAACAGGTCATTAGCTGTTGTTATTTCCTGGAGATTCTTCTGAGGGGAATTCTTCCGCTTGGTCATTTTGGATAGTCCCTGGCATGGTGAGGACCTGCAGGGCACTTTCCCTGTGCTGTGGTGTATAACTGGAGTTGGTGGGCGGAGCCGCAGTCAGACCTGATGTCTGCCCCCAGCCCACTGCTGTGTCCACAGTCAGACTGGTGTGTGCCTTGTCTTCCCCTCTCATAGGGGTGAGATTCACTGTGGGGTGTGGTGGCCTGTCTGGGCTACTTGCACACTGCCAGGCTTGTGATGCTGGGGATCTGGCGTCTTTGCTGGGGTGGGTAGGCAAGGTGCACAGGGGCAGGAGGGGCAGGCTTAGCTCGCTTCTCCTTAGGTGATCCACTTCAGGAGGGGCCCTGTGGCAGCGGGAGGGAGTCAGATCCACTGCCGGAGGTTTGGCTCCGCAGAAGCACAGAGTTGGGTGTTTGCGCGGAGCGAGCAATTTCCCTGGCAGGAACTGGTTCTCTTTGGGATTTTGGCTGGGGGATGGGCGGGGGAGATGGCGCTGGCGAGCGCCTTTGTTCCCCACCAAACTGAGCTCTGTCGTCAGGGGGCTCAGCAGCTCTCCTTCCCTTTGTCCTCCAGCCTTCCCGCTTTCTGAGCAGAGCTGTTAACTTATGACCTCCCAGACGCTAAGTCGCGCTTGCTGTCGGAACACAGTCCATCAGGCCCTCCGCTTTTTGCAAGCCAGACTCGGGGGCTCTGCTTGGCCGGCGAGCCGCCCCTCCGCCCTGGCTCCTTCCCACCAGTTCGTGGAGCAAGCACCACCTCGCCGCCTTTTCTACCCTCTCCATGGGTCTCTCGTCTGCGCTTGGTTCCGGCGACTCCGTTCTGCTATTCCTCTGGCGGTTTTCTGGGTTATTTAGGCAGGTGTAGGTGGAATCTAAGTGATCAGCAGGACGCGCGGTGAGCCCAGCGTCCTCCTACGCCGCCATCTCTCCTCTCCTGAACTGTTTTTTCAAGAACCATTAAAATCACACCAAACATTGAAATACTTACATTTAAGTCTAACAACCATGCACAGGATTTGTACGTGAAAAGCCACAGAAGGCTGATTGGGTAAATCAAGGAAGATATAAATAAATGGAGAGATATGCCATATCTAGCTAAGTAATTAATATTTTACTCAATCATTTCATTGATTAATTAATTAAGTAAAAGAAGCCTTGACCTAAAATCATCACTTATAGAAACATTCACTCAATGGATCATAGATGTAAGTGTAAAGTACAAAATTATAAAACATTCTTAAGAAAGAAGGAGTGTTGTTGATTCATTGAATCATTCAATAAATACTTTTGGAGCATTTAGAATGAGACAACACAGTCTACGCCCTGAGGATCCACTAGGGAACCAAAGGAGCAAGGATCACTGCACTCTTGGTGCTCAAGAGTCCAGTGGGGGAGACTGACAAACATAATGGAACTAGAAACTACGGTAGAGAATAATGAATGGGGAAAGAACAAGTAAATACATCTTGGAGAGGATATAAGCATTGGGGGAGGGGGTGTGAAATACTAGACATGGTGAAATACTCGACACAGAGGGCCCTTCTGTAAAGGTGTCCGTTGAATAAATACCTCACGGAAATGAGAGAAATACCTGCTGACAGGAAGGTGATCTAGGCAGAAGGACCCATGAATTCCCCAAGGCAGGAGAGTGAACGTGTGTACTGATGGGAAGTAAGGAGGCCAGCATAGACAGAGAAACGAGGATGAGAAGAAGGAGGAATAAAGAGGGGGAGGTTGTGGGTCAAGGAGGAGAAAAAGAGGATGAGGGAGAGAAGGCTGTAAAGACTGCCAGCAATAGACAAGGTGAAGCGAAATCTGGTCATACCTGTTCCTCCGCCTCACATTACAGGCTGCAGTTCTTTTTATTTTTTAACTGACATTTACTAAACTGTGTCTACACCATGAAAAGCTAATTCTACTTGTAACAACTATTCGAAGCAAGAAAATGGAACATCCTAAATGATCAATAGCCATGTTTAAATAAGTTATGGCATGGGGCACCTGGATGGCTCAGTCGGTTTGGCGTCCGACTTCAGCTCGAGTCATGATCTCATGATCCGTGAGTTCGAGCCCCGCGTTGGGCTCTGTGCTGACAGCTCAGAGCCTGGATCCTGCTTCGGATTCTGTGTCTCCCTCTCTCTCTGACCCTCCCCCGTTCATGCTCTGTCTCTCTCTGTCTCAAAAATAAATAAACATTAAAAAAAATTTTAAATAAGTTATGGCATGCTATGAGACCTTTACAATTCATAGCCCTGGAGAACATTTGTGACCTAGCGAAATGCTCGTATCACTAGAGGATCAAAAATGGGATTCACAGCTACATAGCAAATTTTGGTTAATGCATGTACATATACCTCTTCCGTGATGATTATACCACAGTGTTAGAGGTGCTTACCTCCAGGGGCGCCTGAATGGCTCAGTCGGTTAAGCATCTGACTCTTGATTCCAGCTCAGTTATGATTCCACTGTGTGTGCGATTAAGCTCCACATTGAGGTCTGCACTGACAACGTTGAGCCTGCTTATGATTCTCTCTATCTCTCTCTCTCCTCCCATCCCCCACTCTTGCTCATCTCTCTCTCGTTCTCTCTCTGTGCCAAAAATAAAAATACATAAACATAAAAAACGTGTTTACATATGCTTATCTCCAGGTGTTTGACTTATGACCATTTTTCTTTCTTTCTTGTTTATTTTCTAAATTTTCTGCAATAAACTTTAAGACCGCCGTAATCATAAAGTAACGTTTCAAATAAATGATTTAGTCTAGTATCAGTTAAATAAATAAAATGTGTCAATTCATAAATTTATTAGGTCCATTCAACACATCAAGGATAGTTTCAAACAATCCAGTGTTATTCCTTCAGCAGACACCCTCCCATCTGATTTGACGTTGACTCAACCACTTCACCAAGAAAGATTTCTAAACTTTGACCATGTTTGAGTGTCTATAAAAGTTTCTGAAAGCATGCAAGACCGCATCCTTGCCTTCAAGAAACTTTCAATATTTGAGGGTACAAAAAACCCAAACACCATGCAAAGCACAGTGAGACTTCAAGGTCAAGTTTCATGTAGCAGGAGAAGTCCACTGAGCCGAGTTGATCAGTAAAGGCGTCTCGGAGGCATAGCACAAAGAATCTTAAAGGATGACCAAATTTCTAGTTGGCAGGCAGAAAGGAGGAGGACAAAGGAGACAAAAGCAAATGTGCGGGAATAAAGGAGGGGCAGGCATTCCGAGAACAGTGAGAACAAACCTGTTGGACCTTGAGGTTCTTCTACAACAGTGGCCATTATGTATTTGTGACGACGACAAAGACTGGGTAGAAGATGATGGACCTACATAACCCATCATGTCCATACTCTTATGTAAGAAGGTCTTGGAGACAGCGAAGAATTGGAGAACATCCGTTAGAACGTCAAGATGGTAATAACGAAGCAAGTTGTAGAAACAAAACAATGAAAAGATAAAATTCTAAGCAAAAGTCTCTAAGCATATGAATTAATACCCAATCAACAATCAATTGAAATCCATGACCAACTTAAGACCCCTCTTGTGTTTCTCTCTTAATGGGGCATTGTCTTCAGCTGCTCAAGAGGGAAAGAGGCTCATTGTCAGTCCTCCCATCCTCAACGTCTTTTCTGTGATCCACTCAGCAGCAGGGGCTCTCAACTCCACCTCCAACGTATGCCAAGCCAGCTAGTTTCTCACCACCTTCCGCCTACTCTCCATTTTCGTTGTTAGCCCCATGCTGCCTTTCCCTTCCCAACAAAATCCCAGTTCATTCTTTTCACTGCATCTGGAATGCAATCCAAGACTCCTGAATCTGAGCAGTTCATTCCTCTGCTTACGACAACCCTCTAGTCTCCACTGTACTCAAAATGACACATAGAATCTGTAATGTGACCACCAGACGTTGGCAGTCCTGCCTTGTCACCCCTCTAATGCCATCTTTCCTGATTCTCCTTTCATTAGGTGACCGGGACGGTCTCTTCTCCAGGTTGCTCAAATTAGACCCACGTAGGTTCCGCTTAGAATGCATTTTGTGGTCGCTAGTTTCCTTACCAGTTCTTGCTACGGGTCCAGTTTGAAAAGGACTTTTCTCCCCAAGAAACCTTTGTTGGCCAATCCTGTAATCTACACTTTGTCCCCTGTGCCATTCCTTCTCATAAAATTTAGTGTTCTATTTAACAGCATTTGCCACACGTTGTAATTACACCTGTACTATTTGTAGCTAAGTTTTGAAACATCCTGAATATATGGAGCGTGCATGTTGGATTCTCACTGTGTACTTGAACCTAATAACACCTGACACCTAAGGTGTTCAATATGTGTATCCACGATGCCTGAAATAGGGGATTTTTAACTATCTCCCGGCGAGCTAGACTGCAATATACATTCAAGTCTTCAATGATCTCTACCACCAAGTTTAGTATACATATGCAAAAAAGGGAAGGGTCACGTCCTCACGCATAGGAGAAACATTTTGTCTCGTTGATAGCTTCTATGGTGTAGCTTACATTTTGACCTACATAAGACCCCACCCTGGAGGTACAGTTTGTATGGATGTAGTGACAACTATGAGGAAATCAAAACAAAATACAGTGTTTATGGAGTGTAATGTGCCAGGAGTTTTTCCACACGTTTTACAGGCATTACCTATAATCTCACCACTATACTGGACATAGGCGTTATACTTCCCCTTTACAAATTGGAGAAGCAAACTCGGAGGTATCATTTGCCTACAATCTAAGATCTGGCTGGTAGAAGAAATAGATGTGGCCAGGTAATGTACAAAATCCACAATTTTGCCCAAGGTAGCCTCTGGGAAATCAGAAAATGAGCAGCTTTCATAAGTGCAGCTGCCTAGAGCTTTTCAGAGGAGCTGGTTGTGTGGCGCCGGGGCTTTGGCGCCATCACATCTCCAGGATCTCACTACCAGGAGTAACCCCCATTGTTGGGAAGGGCAAGAACACCCATCCGTGGCAACTTAAGGTGTTTTAACCCCTGTCAAGATAGTGCAAGCCTCCAATTACTTCATTTGGTACTTCAAGGAACACATCAAAGCACACCTCGTGGGATTTTCAAAAATCACTCTGAGATGAGAACTCAAACACAATATCATAGCAACACGAAGCAAGTAACACTTTCCAAAACACACGTCCTGAAGGGCCAGGCCATGGAGACGGTATGAGCCCACTTTAAAGTAGCAGTGCTCTCAGGTGCATAGCACATAAAAGAAAACAAAACAAAACAACAACAACAACAACGTTAAAACACAAAAGGGATAGAAAACTATCCAAAATGATGAAACGCAAGAATTCCCCTCAGACGAAATTCCAGCAAGAAGTGACCTCTAAAGAATTGATCAAAATAGGGGCGCCTGGGTGGCGCAGTCGGTTAAGCGTCCGACTTCAGCCAGGTCACGATCTCGCGGTCCGTGAGTTCGAGCCCCGTGTCAGGCTCTGGGCTGATGGCTCAGAGCCTGGAGCCTGTTTCCGATTCTGTCTCTCCCTCTCTCTCTGCCCCTCCCCCATTCATGCTCTGTCTCTCTCTGTCCCAAAAAAATAAATAAACGTTGAAAAAAAAAATTAAAAAAAAAAAAAACAAAAAACAAAAAAAAAAACGAATTGATCAAAATAGATAAAAGCAGTATAACAACAAGAATGTAGAATCATAGGCATAAGCTTAATCACTGGGCTTCAAAAAAGGTATAGAAGACGACAGAGAATTTATCATTGCAGTGATAAAAGACCTAAAACATAGCCATGGTTAATTGAAAAGTCAATGACATAGAGATTGATTTTCATCACTGATACAAAAACAGATAAGCTGGAACGTTGGATGTCCATTACCCAAGTTAGTAGTTATGCGATTGTAGCAAAAGCTAATTCTAGAAAAAAACGATTACATAATGAAAACAAGAGAGCTAAAATATGTCAAGTTTAAATACCTTGCATGAGCCGTGTAGCTGTATAGTTGTTTAAAATTCTAGGATATCAAATAATATTATGTGATAGCCATTGTAACACATGCAAAGTTCACCATGTCGACCTTTGCTCTTCTCAATGTGGAGTAATAAGTTATTAGGCCTTATAGACTAACTGAAAAAAATGAATATTAAAAAGTTTTTGAAAGTATATGTTTCTAGTGAGTTTGGTCATGTCAAATAAAGTGTGTCATTTCCAACACCTATTCACGTGCACTCTTAGTATGGCTAGAGTCCATAAAAAGTTATTGCACCATTGCAATAAACAGGATTACCAGTGCAATCTATTTTTTTAATTCCATTTGTTCATTTATTTGAAAGCCAGAATAGTGCATGGAGAATGTACCCTGTAGGTTCTGGATTCTCTCGTTGAATCCAAATGTCTTATTGGGCCTCTACCAAAAAGATGGTAAAACAATATTATCTGTACCATGAACATGTAAAATTTGGCACACCTCACGAATATTACAATTTTGCTGTTTAGCATATGTGTTTACAAATACACACGTGTGCACTGGGTGAAGTTAGATGTTTCATACTTCTATCCATATCATGAGGGATTCAATAAGTTTTAAAGAGTTAGATTCCAGTTACCAATTCTAATGTGGGATAACATGCCCAGTTCTTGCTTATTTGTCACTTATGATGCAATTATGAAGTTAACATAGAACCTAAAGGGTAAATTCGTTTTAACTACACTTGACTGAACATGTATCATTGAAAGTCAAGCTTTGGCCTTTCAAAGATGACATGAGAGTGAACGCGGAGAACCCAAAAGACTCCATGAAAACGCTGCTAGATCTGATACATGCATGGACCAAACTCACAGGATACAAAATCCGTGTAAAGAAACTGATTGCATTTCTATACACCAATAAGGAAGCAACCGAAAGAGAAGTCAAGAAATCAATGCCAGTTACAATTTCACCAAGAACCGTAAAATACCTAGCAAGAAAACTAACCAAAGATGTAAAAGATCTGTACAGTGAAAAGTATAGAAAATGTATGAAGGAAAATGATGAAGACACATCAAATACAGAAAAAAAAAACAAAACAATCCATGCCAAAGAGTGGAAGAATGAATACTGTTAAAATGTCAATAGTACCGAAAGCAATCTACACATTAATGCAATACCAATCAAAATTGTACCAACATTCTTCTCCAGACTAGGGCAAGCAATCTGAAACTTTGCACAGAACAACCAAAGAACCTGAGTAGTCAAAGTTAACTTTAAAAAAGAAAGCCAAAGTGGGAGGCAGCCCAGACTTTCGCCTCTCCTATGAAGCTGTAATCGTTAAGATAGTATGACTTTGGCACAAAAACAGGCACATGAACCAATGAAACAGCATAGAGAACCCAGAAGGGGCCCCACAAATGTATGGTGAACTAATCTTTGACAAAACTGGAAAGACAATACAATGGAGAGAAGACAGCCTCTTTACAAAGGGTGCTGGGAGAACGAAACAGTAACATGATGAAGAATAACCTAGATGACTTTCTTACAACGTGCACAAAAATAAAGGCAAAATGGATGAAAGCCTTAAATGTGAGACAGGAAACCATCAAAACACTAGAGGAGAAAAGAGGAAAAAAAACCCTTTGACCTCAACTGCAGCAATTTCTTCCTTGGCATGTCTCAAAAGACAAGGGAATGAAAAGCAAAACTGAACGATCAGGACCGGGTCAGGATACAAATCTTCGGCACTGCAAAGGAAACAATCAGCAAAATTAAAAGGCAACCGATGGAAGGAGTGAAGATGTTTGCGAGTGACATATTGGATAAAGGGTTACTACACAAAATGTATAAAGAACTTATCCAAGTCACACCTGGAAAATGTAGTACAGTGAAACAATGGGCAGAAGACATGAATAGACACTTTTCCAAAAGAGACATCCAGATGGCCCAAAAACACATGAAAGGATGCTCAACATCACTCATCATCAGGAAAATACACATCAAAGCCACACTGAGATACCACCTCACACTAGTCAGTGTGGCTAAAATGAGCAACTTAGGAAACCACAGATGCTGGTGAGGATATGGAGAAAGAGTAACCCTCTCTCACTGTTGGTGGGAAAGGAAACTGGTGCACCACGGCAAGCATGAAACCTACAGACATCACAATGACTCTAAGCGCATAACTTTCCATAATAATACTGAATTTCAATGGACTAAATGCTCCAACCAAACAACATAGTGTATCAGAATGGATGGAAAAAACAAAAACAAAAAACAGAACAAGACCCATCTATTTGCTGTCTACAAGAGACTGCTTATAGACATGAGGACACCTTCAGATTGAAATTGAGGGGATGGAGAACTATCTATCATGCTACTGGAGGTCAAAAGAAACCTGGAGTAGCCAAATTGTATCATACAAAGTAGAGTTTAAATTAAAGGCTGTATCAAAAGATGACGAAGGGCTTTGTATATTAATTCCAGGGTCTCTCCATCAGGAGGAGCTACAAATTTTAAATGTCTACACACCAAATTCGGAGACACACAAATATATAAACAATTAATTAAAAACATACAGAACCTTGTTGATAAGAATGTGGTAATTGCAGGGGACATTAAATTAAACACAGAAAAAAAGATGGAAAATCTCCAAAAGCATGGAGGTTAAAAAACATCCCACCAACGAATAAATGGGTCAACCAGGCAACATGAGAAGAAATTAAAAGATATAAGGAAACAAATGAAAATGAAATACAACAATGCAAACCCTTCGGGATGCAGCAAGGGCAGTCCAGACAGGGAACAACAAAAACAAAACAAAACAAAACAAAACACAACAACAACAACGACGACGACGACGACAAGAAACATTGCTATCCAGGCCTATCTCAAGAAACAAGAAAAATCCCCAATACAAAATCTAACAACACACCTAAAGGAACTAGAAGCAGGACAGCAAAGACACCCCAAAGCGAGCAGAAGAAGAAAAATTATAAAGATCAGAGCAGAAATAAACAATATGGAGTCTAAAGGAAAACAGTAGAGCACATCAATGAAACCAAGAGTTGTGTTTCTGAGAAAATACACAAAATTGATAAACGTCTAGCCTGGCTTCTCAAAAAGAAAAGAGAGGGGACCCAAATAGGTCAAATCACGAATGAAAATGGAATTATTACAAAGAATCTCTCAGAAATTCAAGCATTCATCAGGAAACACTATAAAATCTTCTATGCCAACAAACTGGACAACCTGGAAGAAATGGACAAATGCCTCCATACCCACACACTTCCAAAGCTCAAACGGGAAGAAATAGAAAAGGTGAACGGACCCATAACTAGTGAGGAAATTGAATCAGTTATCAAAAATCTCCCAATAAATAAGAGTCCTGGTCCAGGTGGCTTCCCTGGCGATTTCTAGCAGACATTTAAAGCAGAGATAATAGCCATCCTTCCCAAGCTGTTCCAAAATATGGAAATGAAAGGAAAACTACCAGACTCATTTTATGAAGCCAGCAAACGGTGATTCCCAAACCAGACAGAGACACAAAAAAAAGGAGAATTACAGGCCAATATCCCTGATGAATACGGGTGCAGAAATTCTCAACAAGATACTAGCAAATCACATTCAATAGCATATAGAAAGTATTATTCAACACGATCAAGTGGGATTCATTCCTGGCCTGCAGGGCTAGTGCCATATTCACAAATCAAACATTGTGCTACATCACATTAATAAAAGAAAAGATAAAAACCATAGTACACTGTCAATAGATTCAGAAAAAAAGTATTTGAGAAAATACCACATCCGTACTTAATACAAACCCTCAAGACATTTGGGATAGAAGGAAACTACTTTAAACATCATAAAAGCCATTTATCAGAAGCTCACAGTAAATATCGTCCTCAATGGGGAAAAACTGAGAGCAATCCCCCTGAGATCAGGTACAAGACAGAGATGTCCACTCTCACCCCGGTTGTTGAACATAGTGTTGGAAGTCTTGGCATCAGTAATCAGACAGCACATGAAATTAAAGGTATCATCATTTGATTTGCAACGATGAAGTCAAACTTCCACTTTTTGCAGATGGCATGACACTATACATGGAATTTCGGACAGACCCCATCAAAAGTCCTCTATCACTGATACATGAATTCAGCAATGTTGCAGGGTAGAAAATCAATGTACAGAAATTGGTTGCGTTTTATAAGCCAATAATGAAGCAACAGAAAGAGAAATAAAGAAACGGATCCCATTTACAATGCACCAAGAGTCATAACGTACCTAGGAATGAAGCTAACCAAAGAGGTAAAAGATCTGTATGCTGAAAACTATAGAAGGCTTGTGAAGGAAATTGAAGAAGATACAGAGAAAGCAAAACACATTCCATGCTCGTGGATTGGAAGAATAAATATTGGCGAAATGTCAATACGACCCAACGCAGTCCTCACATTATAGGCAGCACCAATCACATTGCACCAGCACTCTTCTCCAAGCTGGAACAAACAATCATAAAATGTGTATGGAAACACAAAAGACCCTGAATAGCCAAAGTAATACTGAAGAAGAAAACCAAAGTGTGAGGCACCACAATGCCAGACTTTAGCCTCTACCGCAAAGCTATAACCATCAAGACAGCATGGTACTGGCACAGAAACAGATACATAGACTTAATGGCATAGAATAGAGACCCCAGAATTGGACCCACATACGTATGACCAACTAATCTTTGACAAAGCAGGAAAGAATACCCAATGGAAAAAAAGACAGTCTCTTTAACAAATGGTGCTAAGAGAAGTGGACATCAACATGCAGAAGAATGAAACTAGACCAGTTTCTTACACCACTCACAAAAATAAACTCACAATGGATGAAGGACGTGAATGTGAGACAGGAAACCATCAAACCCTGGAGGAGAAAGCAGGAAACATCCTCTTTGACCTCAGCGTCAGCAAGTTCTTAGCTGACACATCTCCAAAGGCAAGGGAATTAAAAGCAAAATGAACTATTGGGATCTCATGAACATAAAAATCTTTACCACAATGAAGGAAACAATCAACAAAACTAAAAGGCAACCGAACGAATGGGAAAAGATGAGTGCAAAAGTCATACTGGATAATTGGCTAGTACCCTAAACCTGAAAAATGAACTCACCAACTCCACACCCGGAAATCAAATAATCCAGTGAAGAAACGGGCAGAAGACTTGAACAGACACTGTTCTAAAAAAGACATCCAGATTGTCAAGAGACACATGAAAGGTGCTCAACAGCACCCCTCGTTCAGGGAAATCCAAAGCAAACCCACACTGAGATACCACCTCATGCCAGTCAGAGTGGCTACAATGAGCAAATTAGAAGACTATAGATGCTGGTGAGGATGCGGAGAAACAGGAACCCTCTTGCACTGTTGGTGGGAATGCATCCTGGTGCAGCCGCTCTGGAAAACAGTGTGGAGGTTCCTCAAATCATTAAAAATAGATCTACCCTAAGACCCAGCAATAGCACTGCTAGGAATTTACCCAAGGGGTACAGGAGTGCTGAGACATAGGGGCGCATGTACCCCAATGTTTATAGCACTACTTTCAACAACAGGCAGACTATGGAAAGAGCCTAGCTGTCCGTCAACTGACAAGTGGATAAAGAAGTTGTGGTTGATGTATACCACGGAATACTACTTGGCAATGAGAAAGAACGAAATCTGGCCATTTGTAGCAACGTGGATGGAACTGGGGGGTATTATGCTACGTGAAATAAGTCAGGCGGAGAAAGACAGATACCATTTGTTTTAATCCATGTGTGGGTCCTGAGAAACTTAGCAGAAGACCATGGGGGAGGTGATGCGGGGAAAAAGGTATAGAGAGGGAGGGAGGCAAAGCATAAGAGACTCTTAAATACGGACAACAGACTGAGGGTTGACGTAGGGTTGGGGAAAAGTGGGTGACGGGCATTGAGGAGGGCACCTGTTGGGATGAACACTGGGTGTTGCTTGGAAACCAATTTGAAAATAAATTACATTTAATGAACAAGGAAATCCAGGGGTTGCTCTTACTGAATATGAGAATAGCTTTCCATTTTCAGCACTTTCTGAACGTGAGGTAGTACTGGCTTAAGGTGCGTAGAGGAAAGTTTGGTTTGTGTGTTTAAGAAAAGGAGTTGAGTAAAGACAGAGGCCTCTCACATGTATCACGTTGACCTTGGCAAGTGTCTCTTCTGATTGTTACCATGACTTATCCCTTTTCTTGATTCACATAGTTTGGTGTCATCCTTTCATGAGGAAGTGGATTTCAATTGATCATGGTAGGTGGTCCTTGTAATATTTTGTGAATTATTTGTGTATGTGGTGATGCTGGATGGACCATGCTGGTTGCTTTCAAAAGCACTTACACGGACGGTGTAACACGTTTTCTACCCTTGGAATCCCATACGGTCTTTTACTACCTTGTGTATGACTTACCTGAAATATCATGAATTGGTAGGTACCGAATAGGTTTTAGTGGCACTGAATGCCCTCATGGCCACTCACGCAGAATTCGTTGACGCTTTGCTCTTAAGCACACAATGACTCGGTCTTCCCTAAGCTGCGTGAAAGTGAGCATGCACACTAACTAGGCAAACTGTTTGCTGCTGCTGTGAAGAACAGCTTCCTGAACTGTGAGCTATAGCAACACACATATGGAACCCTAAGCAAGGCACAATATATCTGTATTCTTTGAAAGAGTAGAGTAGTTACTTCAATTTGGCTTTCAGTGCATTGCATGACAAGGCATTTAATTAGCTAAAACCCTCTTACAGTCATGTTTGATTACAAGTTGTGTGTACTCTCCACCGCGAAGTGTCATCTCATGTTGGATGGAATTACTGGAGGCTGAGGCACCAGTGCATTCAGGTCGAGGACAACCCTCTTGAACTCATCAAGAACTATGGGCCTTCTCAGGTAAGATTACGTGCAGGTCTTTCTCAAGGGCATAATCTTAAACACAGCCCAACCTAAGGCAGCTTTGGGCAGCAGGCAGTGATAGGATAGGCAGACATTGTGACCTCACAAAGCGCCTGGTCTCCTAGCAACTGCGGGGTAACTCTCACAGCCTGCCGCCTGATTTGGCTTCATGGTAGGAAATTCATCAGTGCCCTGCGGCGGCGGCGAGACCTGGCAAGCGCGGGCGGCCCCTCTGGACCTCACATCCTGAGCCGCATGAAGAGGCGGAGGCGCAGGCCCCTGGAGGCCCTGGCCCCGGCCGCCCGGGGAGGAGCCTCTAGCGCTGCAGGAGGGGCCGCGCTGGAGGCGCCTGAGGAGAAAGTGCTGTACACGCGGTGGCAACCGTCGCCACTGTCGCTGGCCAACAGCAGCAAGGCGCTGATCGATGCTTTCAAGTTATTCGTGCCCCGCAGCACGGAGTTCATGAGCTCAGACGCGGAGCTCTGGAGCTACCTCTGCAGCCTCAAGCACCAGTTCTCCCCCCGCATCCTGCGCAGCAAGGACGTCTATGGCTACTCCTCCCTCCTGGCCCAGGTCCCGGACCCCTGGCACCAGCCCCCCGAGGCCCGCCTCCAGACGCGCCGGCCGGCTGCCAGGAGGAGGCGCCACGGAGCCCGGAAGGTCGCCGCCGGCCAGAGGAAGATGCCGCCCCCGCCGCCGCCGTCCCGCGAGGACAGCAGCCCCCGCAAGCCCACGGCCCCCGGGCCCAGCTCCGGGGGCCGCACCCTGGAGGAGAGTGGGAGGGCGGCCACCCCAACGCTGACCACCTTGCCAAGCATCCGCGTAGTCGGCGACGTGTGGGTCGAGAGCAGCGTGGCAGAAGCGCGGCGCCAAGCGCGCCAAGTCCTGGGAGTGAACCTGGAACCCGTGGTGAGACTCCGCCGCGTCCCAGTGCCTGGGCGTGAGATGCGGGCCACAGCCGCGCGACCTCCCAGCCCCGGGACGGGTTGTGCCTGGAGGGATGAACCAGTGAGAGTCGGGCCCGCATCCCCTAGTGCACTTTACCGGCGAAGAAGCACCAGACGGTCCCGGCCCGCGCCCCAGGGATGCGGCGCCGCCTTCTGGGACTCTGTGGCAGCTGTGCCCTCTACTGCCTCCCAGCACCGGGTCTGCGGAGGGAGGCGACCCCTGGACCGCAAGGGAGGTCCCCTTTCTTCCTAACCCCAGATTGAGAGGTCTCCAGGACTGTAGGGGCAGATCCATGATCTCTCTTGTTCCCTCATTGCTCTGAAGTCGTCAGAAGAAGCCATTCCACCCCCACCCTCTCCAAAGGAATTTGCTTCCATGCTTGTGTAATAAAGCTAGAGTTTCTCTGCGGTTCACCCACCACCCGGCTCCTCCCGCCAATTTCTTTCTTTCTTTGTGTGCATGTGTATGTATATATATATATCTTCTAGGATGATTTAAAGTACATATTCTTTAAATGTTTAGAAGAGCAGTAGAGAAAAAAGGGTGCGACTTAGGGGTCTGCACTCAGATTAAAATAAGGTTACTGAAGTATAGTATACATTCAAAAGGACATATACTATTTTTTTCATGTTTGTTTATTTTTGAGAGAGAGACACCGTGTGAGCAGGGGAGGGCCAGATAGGGAGCCACAGGATCCAAGCAGGCTGCAGGCTCTGAGCTGTCAGCACAGAACCTGATGTGGGGCTCGAACTCACAAACCATGGGATCATGACCTGAGCCAAAGTTGGACACTTAAGTGACTAGCCACTAGCACGCAAAAAAGAACATTTATTATTAAAAGCATTCTGAGCACAGCTTGATGCAATTCAGTTCAATATACTTGAGGAATCAGCACTCATTAAAAAAGGTACCAGGACCCCAAGGGACCACCTGTGCCTCTTTCAGTCACGGTCTATCTCTCCTTTGGGACGGCAATTATTCTGACTTCTTACAGAATCTACAACTTTTGCTTGTTTTTGGACTATATAGAAATGGAATTATGTGTCCTACACCTAGCTTCTTTCACTCAAACTTATGTTAGTGATAGTCATGTTATTGTATGTATAGATCCTTTCTGCTCATTGGTGTATAGAATTTCATTATATGAATAGTTTACAATATTTCTGCAACTCTTGGTGGACATTTAGGTAGGTTCTGGCTTAGGGAAATTATGAATAAAGCTTCAGTGAACATTATAGGACACGTCCTTTGGTGAACATTTTTTACAATAGTATTTATTTATCTAGGAGAGAATTTGCTGGGTCACATGTCATCCAACTTATCAGCTTTGGTAAGGTTCCTCCAAAGTGTTTCCAAAATGATTATACCAATTTACACAAACTTCTTTCTATAGTAGTGCCTGCGTAATGCCTGTGAGCTCTGAATACTTGATAGCCTTGCCAACACTTGCTAATATTATCTTTTTCATGTTATCTATTCTGGCAGGTGTACAGATTTTTTTTATTTGAGAAATATCAATCCAAGTATTGTATGCAAATAAAAAAAAAAAACACAACATCTAAATTACACATCAGGGCTTGCAATAAAAAATCAAAAGCTTTGTTTCCCCCATGAACACCTCTTCCCCAGAGGCAACACTTTCTTTTGTTTTCTTTTTTTTTTTTTCAATCAGGGTTTTTTTCAACAGACCATTTTTTAAGGACAATTTTAGATTTGGAGACAAATTGCACACAAAATACAGGTTCCTCATCCCCAGGAGTTTCTATAGTACCTTGCCCTAATGTGGATACATTAGTTATAAGTGGTGGATGAGCCATTCTTGACTGACACTTTATCATTAGACACATTATCATTTACTAACAGTTAGGGTTTATTTTGTGTTATATAGATTCATAACTTTTGAGAAATGTATAAAGGTATGTATCTACTATTGCAGTATCATACAGAATAGTTACACCACCCTAAAGTGCCCTGTTCTCCGCCTATTACCACTTCCTCTCTCCCCCTAAACCCTAATACCACTGGTCTTTTTACCGTCTCCTAAGGTGTTTTGCTGTTGTTGTTGTTGTTGTTGTTGTTGTTGTTGTTGTTGTTATTGTTGTCGTCATTGTCCTTGTTTTGTTTTCTTTTGTTTTGTTTTTCCAGAACGTTATCATAGTTGGAAACGTAAAGCAAATGGCTTTTTCGTATTGGATCCCTTCACTTAGTAATCCACACTTAAGTTTCCTCCATGACTTTTAAGTAGCACCCTTTCTCCCTCTTTCCTTCCCTCCTCTTCGGTCTCTCTGCCTCCCTTTCATTGAGGGAGTTTATTTTCTAAAACAGCTTTTAAAAAGCTGGTTAACAGAAAAAGACTGGAAAGTGCAGAGTTCCCCTGTTCTCCCTCCTACCCCCAAAAACATAGTTCTCCCTATTGTAAACTTCTTGTGTCAGTGTAGTGCATTTGATACAACGGATGAGCCCATATGAAAACTATTACTAACTAAAGTCCGAAGTGTACCTTAGCATTCACTGTGGTGTGCAGTTCGGTGAGTTTTGACAAACGCACAATGCCATGATCCAAAGCATTTCACTGTCTTACAAGATGTTTCACTGCCGTAAATATTCCCTGTGCTTCATCGATTATTCATCTCTCCCTTCCCCCCTGAGTCCCTGGCAACCACAGGTCTCTTTACTGTCTCCATTATTTGAGGCAACACTTTTAACTGTTCCAGGTTTATATTCTTTTGTTAGGAATTTTCATGAAGATAAGTAGTATAGTATACTGCTGCTTATTGATTTGTCAGTTTTAAGCACCGTCTACTGACTTCCTATGTGACATTGACGTATAGGTCGCTTAAGCCACCTGTCTTCTCTCTCCTCACCTTCCGATATATTCCCGAACTTCTATCTGAATACTGTTTCAGTCAGGTCCAGCCAGCCGGTGAGTCACTATAGGTATTTTAAACAGTTACACACGTGATGGGAAATGCCAGAAGCGAAACAAAGGATGGCGAAGCAATCAGGAATTAGTATCATCAGAAAGCTGTATCCACCCGCAGAGCTAGAGAAATTCAGAACCATACCTAGCAGGAACTGAGATCATGGGAGAAGAGGCTCTTGGAAAGAAGCTAGAATTTGGAGGAGATAAAATCACTGGTAGGAAGTGGAGCGGGAGAGAGGAAAACCTCTGGGCTTATCCCTTCCTCCCTTTCTCCCATCAAACACCCATTGGTCAAACCCCTCTGGAAGCCAGTTGGCAAGGAACCAGGAAACACAGTCTATAGGAGAAGTGCAGGAACTGGATCTGAGGGCAAAAACACATAACGGATGAAGTTACATATAGGTACTAGTTAGGGTTCTCCAGAGGCTCAGTATCAATGGGAATTGGTTCACAGGATTCCGGAGGCTGAGAAGGGCAGACCCAGGAGATCGAGTAGTTCAGTTCCAGGCAGACTCCCAAAGCCTAAGAATCAGGAGAGCTGATGATGTATGTTCCATTCCAAGTCTGAGCCTGAAGTCAGGAGACCAATATCGCAGCTTGAAGACAGTCAGATAGACACAGTGGATTCTCTCTTACTCCGCCTTTTGTTCTATTCAGGTCTTCAATCGATTAGTTGAGGCCACCCAGTGTTTGGCAAGGCAATATGTTTTGCTTAGTCTACTGATATACACATGTTAAGTGTACTAAGAAATGTCCTCACTGACTCACTAGAAATACTGTTTAGCCATATATCTGCGTACCCTGTGGCTTAGCCCATTTAAAACATGAAATTGACCATCACACGATATAATTCTATGTTTATATGTATGTATGTATGTACATATGTATGTATGAATGTATGTTATTTGAGAGAGAGAGGGAGAGAGAGAGTATGCTCAAGCAGGATAGGGGCAGAGAGAGAGAATTCTGAGATGTCAGTGCAGAACCTAATGCTCATCTTAGTCTCATGAACTGTCAGATCATCATCTGAGCCAAAATCAAGAGTGGATTGTGAACTCACCGAGCCACTCAGGTACCCCATGAGATGTAATTTTAAAATAGAGACCTAGTTCCCTTACCTGTACTATCATTTTTCATTCCTTACATTGTACGATAAAGGTCTTCCTTAAACTTGCTGCACTGTTTCTCCGTCTCCCATCAGCT
The DNA here is from genome assembly GCF_028749965.1 of Puma concolor. NCBI lineage: Eukaryota > Metazoa > Chordata > Mammalia > Carnivora > Felidae > Puma > Puma concolor. The sequence continues at coordinate 2,105,450 of NW_028240225.1, forward strand.
TTGGGCTTCTGTTTGTCATTGTTGTTTTCACTGCTGTTATGCTCTGCAATCAACTCTCTTTAGAGGGTTCAAGGTTGATTCTAAAACTTGAAAACTAATAAATGGTTTAAATTATTGTGATTATTAAATAATATGCAAACATTAGAATTACTACTCTTTTGCTGGAGTCTTTGCACCTGCTGAACGAGGACATCTCTAGCATCAAGGTGAAATGGATCCTTTCTCTTTGTATTCCTAGGTGCTTTAAACCATGCTATGTTTCACTTGGCTCATTCAGACTAAGGCCGTCTTATGGATATTTTCTGGTTCTCCTTAATTTTCTAATTGCACTTCTTTGTTTTATTGCACTCTTTCAGTGTTCTCAAATCATGCCACTTATGACATCTTCCTGCTAACCTCTTAGCGGTCTCTCACTGGAACCTTCTCTTTTCCTGCCTCATTTAGGTGGTGTCTCAGTAGGTCTGCTTCATAGCTTCCTTCCTGTGATTTTCCTCTGCTACGCTCCCAGTTTGTTTCCATGGTTTCATGGTAATATGGCTATCTGGGAAGTTAGGGAACATTTAAAAGCCTGGACTCTTGAGCCAGACGGCCTGGGGTTAGACTTTACTGGTTCCACTTACCAACTGTGTAAGTTGGATGTTGGATGAGGTATTTGCCTTCCTTATAACCCTGTTTCCTCCTCTCGAAGATAAGAATGGTAACTGTATATACTGTATAAGTTTGTTGTGTGGTTCATATGTAATAATATGTGAAAATAACCCATAACAGTGTCTGGAACAAAAATAAACACTCTGTTAATGTTGCCTATTATTAAGTATAATTTTTCTTTATTTTTTCTCTCCTTGTTTTGCTGGAGTACACCTTCAGATAACTTCCTAATGAAGAATGAGTGGAATCGAATGTTCTGTGTCTTTGCACGTCTGAAGATATCTTGAGTCCACTCCAAATTTAATTGATAATTTTGATAGTGTAGAATTCTAGCTTCTTTTTGTAATTGATTTATTTTTTTATTTTTTTAAAGTTTACCTCCTACTTAGTTAGCATGTAGTGCAACAATGATTTCAGGAGTAGATTCCTCAGTGCCCCTTACCCATTTAGCCCATCCCCCCTCCCACAACCCCTCCAGTGACCCTCAGTTTCTTCTCCATACGTATGAGTCTCTTCTGTTTTTCCCCCTCCCTGATTTTATATAATTTTTGTTTCTCTTCGCTTATGTTCATCTCTTCCACTCATAGATTCCTAGCGTCTAATGGCCAGTGGCCCCTTCCGTCGATTTTCCCCTAATCACAACCCCATTGGAACTACAATATCTGCTCTTTAGAGTGTTTTTAACTCACTATCACTTCCACTTTCTTCTAGTTTTCAAAATCATTCAGTACGTCTGGCCTATGCTTAAGGAAAAGGGAATGGAGGTCCCCCTTTTGAAGGGTTTAAAAGAGAATTTATGAACATATTTTAGACTAGCACAGCCTGTCTGCAGGCCTCCTATTATTCACTCTCCTCCTGCATGAAAAATATCCTCACCCTACCTCAAGAATCCTCCCTCTTAAAGACCCAACCCTTGTAACATCAACTCAAAGTCCAGGATATTGTTATCTAAATTAGGTCCCGGTGTGAATGAGTCTCCTGGGGCGAACTCATCCTCCACTACACTTTCAATCTGAAGACCTATGAATGAAGACCTATGAATTCAGCATACAACCAACAGGGGCATGTGGTAACCAGAAATCACACACACAAAACACTCACACACACACACACACACACACACAGAAAAACAAACAAACAAACAAACAAACAAACAAACAAACAAACACACCAACAAAACACAAACATTGCTGTTCCAAAAGAAAGGAAGGAGGTAATCATGAATGAGTCCCTGGTCCATAGCAATTCTGAAGTTCAGCTGGTACAGGTAGGCAGTCCTTTCATTGGGTCTTAAGACCTGGGAATGATTTTCCATGGCCCTAGCTCCTCCGGGGTTCTGGCTTTCAACCTCCAAGTCATTCTTCCCTTCTCATGAAAGGTAGCCTGTGTCTACAGCCTTACGGTTGTCTCGACCTACGTACTGATTGGAGGAGTTTGTGGGTCCAAAGCCTTCTTTCATTTTACTCTCTGGGATTAAGGAAACCCTTCTCTACCATGGACTCTTCCAAACATTTATAAGGAAAAACACTCCTAAACTTCAAGTGATATTGTAACAGAGAGAACACTGTGCCCCACAGTTTACTCTGCGAGGGTGTGCTTATGAGATAGAACGCTGGTATTCTCCAAGACCCTTCTTCATTTAGGAAACATTTCTAGCATCTTTTCCCCAAGGTCATCTGCTGCGGGATGTTGGTAATAATTTCACCTTCAATAAGAGTGACAACATTGATGTTATCTGTGCTAACAAAACATGAAATTGTATTTGAATGGCATTGAGTAAGTGCAAGTAGTATCGGTTAGGGACGTGTTCAGCTGTCACAGAAAGGGTGCCGCCAGTGACATAATCAAAGAGAGTTTTACTCACAAGGAGGCTGTAGGCTGTGCTCCATTAAGGCAGCAATGTCATCAGCAGCAGGCTGCATGGAATGGCAGAGCTGCCAATTTCTTTATGACCTCCTACAAAATTTTGGAAAAAAGGGTAGCAGCCATTAATATAATAATACCAATGTTTTTAGCATGTACCGTCTTCAAGATGCAGCACATGTGTGAGCATTTCAAGCTCACAGCACATCTGTGAGGTACAATTGTTGATGTCTTTTGGAGGTCATTCGTTTTCTTCTTAAGTCAAAAATTAGCTGTCATATGTCTAGGGCATGTGGCTTCACCAAATCCCCTCCTAGGTTTCCTTGGCTTATCAATGCATCAAGCAAACTCATAGGAATTCTAGAATTTAATCCTTGTGGGCCATGGAGAAACCAGTTCTGCCTTATCAAATCACATTACATACTCAGGCCATTCAGCATACTCTCAGATGAACCCTTGGAAGGTGCTCCTGTATTAGCGTTGTATTTCTGTTGGCAAGAACCTTACCACGTTTCCTTGTTTTAATTCTTAGCATCATATACCAATTGCAGTATCTTCACGGAACAATGGTGGCCTCGAATGTAGCATCATCAGCTCTGGAAACTTCAGATATGGCCACGGTAACAGTTAAGGTGGACTCCAACCAGTTCTTGGCCACTTGGACTTGTCTGATTCTCTCTGTTTATCTACCTCCCACCCCACACTCCCAGACCCAGCAGCAGTGAGAATCTGGTCAGTCAGGGAATCTCCAGCAGATACAGATGCAGATGCAGATCATTTCTCTGGATAATCTTTATGGTTGACTGTGGCCTGGGTAGCAGGAATGGTTCAGACAGAAACACCTGATTTGGGTGCCATCAAGCCGTCTCTGTGCCCTCCCTGAGAAATGGGACAGTATGCATTTCAAACACTTCAAGTCTCCACTTCTCCCTGCACACTTCTGTGTTTTGTTGGTTTCATCCACCTACAAAAGCAACCCAAACTTTATGCTAAAGAGAGTGGGGCTTGTGTGTTCTTTGCAGATTGGAATGCTGTTACTAGTTTGGGTTATCTTAACAAAAACTGACACATTACCTAAAAATGTAGAATTAGGTGTGAATTCAGAATCCATACATGTAGTAAGCCCTCCATGATTCCGTTGATTAGGGAGAGGTATCGACCATACTGTAAGAAACCCTGCCTTCGAATGCTACAGCTCTATGGACTTTCAAAGCACTATTTTTAACCTGGTTATCCAAAGTCGTTAAGTCTTTGTGAGTATACATTCAGAACTTTTTTAAGATCTGGATCGTAGTCTCCAATTTTTTCATGGCCTTCCTAACCCATTGATTCCCAGAGTTCTCTTTATTTTTGAATCGTTCTCTTGGGCATTTGACCAAACGTGTCAAATAAAAAAATGTCCTCAATTTGAATATATGAACATTTAAGAGCAGTCCCGTGTTCAGTGCCCAAATATTTTATTATTTCTGTTAAGAGTTTATTCTGTCTGTGGACGGTGAAGAAACAAATGCCTGTTTTTTTTTTTTGTTTTGTTTTGTTTTGTTTGTTTGTTTGTTTGTTTGTTTGTTTTTCATTTTCCCCACATAAGTAAGTAGATGTGCAAGGCAGAATGCTAGGTACCTGTCAAGGGTAATAGGACGTTCAGGAGTGTAAATGAGATTTCTGTCATCAAAAAAAGAAAAAAAAGTATTTGATGAACTAAGATAAGCTAAGCTTTAAAAATGAAAGGAAAATAGCCATGAACTCAGATAAAAGTTAGGCAATGAAGTACTTTTCCCTAGGGCAGCAAGGAGTTATGAGAAATACCATAATCTGTAGAGTTTGTACTACAAAGCTCTACTGACACGATGATAAAGCTCACCTTTAAATCTTGCTTTGTGTACTGATATTATTCCTTTCTTCTTGAAATCTAAAGAAGCTTTTTCTCTTTGGCTGTTAACATGAAACGAAAAGACACTTTCCCCCTATCTTTTCTTCTGCCGTATTTAAGCTGAGCTTCTTACAAAAGTCTTTTATGTATTCGTTGCTTTTTATCTTCATCCTTTGTCCAAAACAAGCCTTGAGATTGGGAATGATGTGGACTATTTCTAACCCAAGCTCACAGGACTTAACTTCTCATAACACCCATCATTTGAGGAGGCAATGAACTCGTATCATGGAGTTCCTTTTGCAGCCCATGGGCAGGATTCCACTGAAAGAATCGATAGCATCGTGGAGACCCTGTCTCTGGAAGGAACTAACAACAAACAAGGATTTGACCTTATAGGCTGATTTTCCTAGGAATCTAGGAATCAAGAGGGCCAGAAGTGGGATGGTGGGAGAGGGACACTGGAGAAGGGCTGAATACCCAGGTTCACTTGAAGCCAACTGAGCAGAGGAAGGTTCTGTCCTGGAGGAGCTTGGCTCAGCAGGGATCAGCTCCCAATTGTTACAGACTTAGTGAAAATACACTCATGAGAGCCTACAAGAAGGATGCTTCCAGAACTCTAAGAGGTTTCGTTCCTTTCTTATGTCTTTCTTTATGGAAAATGTCTTGGGGTTGCTTACTTCCCCTTTGTGTATCCACAGTTCTTCTTCCCACTAGTTGTGTTGTCATGAACCTCCTTGCGTAGCCCTTGCTCCCCTCCTAGGCCATGTGTTCCTCATGGGCAGGACTCACCTTAGCCATCCGTGTGTCGTTACTACAGTGCCAGCCATGGGCAAAGGGCTCTGTCCATACTGAATGAATGCAATGTGTTTATGGAGTTTCAGTTCCCAATTGTTACAGAAGAACTAGCTGTCTCACTTCAATTTGATGTGTAACAGCAGCAGTCTATACGGGGTGTCTCTCTCACATTCTCTCTTTTTACAAACACCTGCATCATCAACTTTTGATTAACTCTTACCCTTTTGTCATCAGATGAATTGGGTGGAACCTTTGCCATCTCTTACGATCTTATTTGCAACCCAACACCACTTAAATTCCCTATCCTACAGTAAATTCTTGCTTACCAAGAAGCAATATAGTTCAGTGAGTAAGAGGGTGGACCCTGGAGCCAGGCTGCCTGGGATCTCAAATCTTATTTTGCTCTATTTCTAGCAGCAGACCTTTGGACAACTTAGTTTTTCGCTTTGCTACTCAGTTTTCTCAGCTGTAAAATCAGGCACAACCTAGCACCTTCACCATAGAGCTCTGAAATGAATTCAGTGGGGGTAACAACGGTAAAACACTTAGAATAATGCATGGAACCCCCTTCACTGTGAGTCAGTAAACACTCGCCTCTATCAGTGATGTAATTACGGTTTTGACAAAGTCGCTGCTTGCTTACTTAAAACCTTCACGTTGGCTGTGTTGAATGTACAGAACAGGTGAACTATGGAAGGCACCATGTCAGAGTCAGGCTTCCTTGGTAGAATGAGGCCCAATTCCCTGATGCTGGGGATTGCAAGAAGATACTCAAGGGCACAGAGAGGCACAGAGAGGCACAAGGCCCTCGGGACAAACCCATAAGGAGATGATCAGAAAGCCATAGGAAAACAGAGGGAACAAACTAATTTCACTTTAATTCCCACCATACACCAGTACAGTTCTCTGCAATTCACACATGTTTCCCTCTCAAGCAAACATAACAGGCCTGTGGGAAAGTTATTATTATTCCCACTTTACAGGCAACTAGGTTAATGCTTAGAAAGTTTAAATAACTTGCCAAATATCACATCTATGTGGCAGAGCTAGGATTTGAACCAGCATCGGTCACAACCCACTGCCTCTGCCAATCTTTAGAAACATCTTTGGAAGAAGTGAAATACGTTAATCCTAATCATGCCCCGAATCACATAGGACTGGATACTATAGGCCCATGAAATCACAAGGCGGAAAAAAAAATAATTTACGAAGGCTATTTTGCTTACTGTTATATTCCTCAGAGTGCACCGCGTAAGTGTTCGCTATTTGCGAAATGACTGAGTTTATGAGGGAATGGACAGAAGTGTGAATACCTATGCTCATACGATTACACCATGTAGTTTGGTTGAGGATCTTCGGACACTCTGCCTTACATCTAAACTCATCAGAGTAAGGGGAACGTTAGGGCTGTCATAGCACGTGAAAGAGAAGGTTACTCATGAAACCACTCGTCCCAAATTCCTTGTAGACCAGTTTACAAAGCAGCACACAAACATAAGACAGTGAGAGACAGCCAGGAAAGCTTAGAGAGAGGGAGAGAGAGAATGCCAAGCAGGTTCTACGCTGTCCACACAAAGCCTGATGCAGAACTGGAGCTCGCAAACCATGAGATCATGACCTGAGTCGAAAGCAATACAGTCACATGCCTAACTGACTGAGCCATCCAGGAGCTCTCACCTTTGTTCAGAAAGTAATTCCCAGGTTTTTACGTAGATAAATGACAGACCTCACAAACAAGAACAAAACAGATTAGAACGATGGTTCAAAACCAAGGATTGCAAGATTGCAGTAAGGACGTAATATGTGGGAGTAATCGGGGTGGGTGGGAGGAAGAAAGGGCCAGGGGGCAGATGGAGGGTCTGTAAATGGACGTTGGCATTCTAGCAAAGGTGGAGAGTTGTTACTTCCACTCCTTTCCTCCAGAACTTGTCCCAAGCATGTGGTGTCCACTGACCATATGCTTCAGAGCTGGAGGATGGATAAGCTGCCCATTGTAATCAGGGGAAAACATTCCACCCACAGAATTCACTAATTCGCCTGTTCCGTAATGTTTACCCTCTCACTGGCATTGCTAAAAGCACCTACTTTCTCTACACCACCATAGAACAGGTGGATTTTCCCTTGTCAGCCTTTGCTCGCTTACTTGTCCGTTTATTGGTCCACCTGTGGCTTTATTCACCACTCACCGAAATCTGACTGAGGGACTCTGTGTGCCAGGCTCTGTTCTCGAGGGATACCCCTGCCTCCGTGGTGGTTGTGGGTAATTCTTGACTTCTGGGCTTCCAGCTACTACATCACGTGCGGCTCTCCATCACCCTCTGTTGCTTTTTCATTGTCATTGGGCAGGTGTCTGTCTGCTTCTTCTCTCTAATTATGTACACGGTAGAAATCAGTGCTTTGAGGGTATGGATGACTGCAGTGAACAGACTCTTGGACGTGTCTTTTACCTTGGGGAATTGTGCATATTTGTGTTTCAAAATCTAGTTTACCCTAGAGGCAGACATTTGAAACAAAGCAAACACAGTCCAGACGGGGCTCAAGAAACAAAATCGTTGGATGTGTCCCCGAGCCTGGTAGCAATGCAGGTGGGCTAGAGGCCTACAGATGTGGAGCTAGACTGTTGTTGGATGACAGCTTCACTGTGCATCTTCAGCTAGGAAGTGGTACAGCTGGAATGAGAATTCTCCTAGTGTGATTCTTGGCCTGTGTTTTCCTGCTGACTCATCGGCCTGGGAGGGCTGAGACCTTTTGGAACTTTGTTGCGTTTTGCTGCAGAATCAAACACTAGCTAGGTTTCTCAGGTACGTATAGAATGGGCTGTGACAGCAAGGTGGGGTGGGGGTCAGGGAGACCTGGCAGGAGGGAGGAAAGTGAACAGGCAGGAGAGGGGGACTGACAGAGGCTGTTTCTTCCATTTTGTTCTGGGAAGACCTTAGTGAGGATGTCTAGTCCTGAGTACTGGTGAAGTTTATGTACTGGCTGTGGAGTGGGCGGGCACCCTAGAGAGAGTCCTGACAGTCTGAGGGAAGTGTGTGTGTGTGTGTGTGTGTGTGTGTGTGTGTGTGTGTGTGTGTGTGTCAGAAAGAGAGAGAGAGAGAGAGAGAGAGAGAGAGAGAGAGAGAAAGAGAGACAGAGAGAGGGAGAGACAGAGAGAGGGAGAGAGAGAGAGAGAGAGACAGAGAGACAGAGAGAGAGAGAAAGAGAGAGAGAGAGAGAGGGATAGAGAGAGATGGAGAGAGAGAAGTCCCAGTAAGGGAATGTGATATTTATTCGGATTGCCTCTTCAATTCATTTTGAAAGGATTCAAATCACAGGGAATTTTTCTTAAAACTGAAAGTATGTACTGAGATTAATCCTAATAACATGAATAAGAAAATAAGATCTAGAATTCGATGTCCATCAATTTATAAATAAATCCTTCTGGGGCAGAGGGGTCACCATGGGGGAGAAGTCGGAGGATCTGTACATCCCATGTCTCTCAAACAAAGTGCTGAAGCCAAAGCATTTTGAACCCCAAAAGTCTGCGAGGAAATCAGACTGAATTCTCCCTGAAGGAAATGAGACACCTTGAGAGATGACAGGTGGCTGATTGTGAACTGGGGTACATAAATTGGGCCAAGAAGGAATGGAGGGAAGAGATCCCCTTCTGCGGAGAGACAAAAGTAAGAGAAAGAGTGGCTGCGGAAGTGTAGGGCTGTATGTGGATAAGAGGAGAACCTCGGACTGGGACTGACAGGGATCTTATCTCTAACTGTGGGGCTTTCTTGGGTCTGGGGCTAGGCTCCCTGTATGTGCACCTGGGGAGGAGAGGAGCCAGCATTGGTTTCAGGGGTAGAGCAGGGGCACAGTCCACAGGAGACAGTAGCCCCTCCCTGGTGGGCTGTGCAATAGAGCAAAGCCTGCCCGCATCCATCACCCCCCCTCCCGGGTCAGTGGCTGGGTCTAGGGCGCAGTCTGCAGTAGGAGAAAGTGGCCCCCTCCCTGGGGGCGTCGCTGTGGGACAAAACAATGCCTGCCTGCATCCACCATGCCCAAGCTCAGCAGTGAGGTCAGCAGCGCAGTCCACAGCAGGAAAAGGCGGGGCTCCCTGAAGCACAGCAGCACAAAGAAAGCCAGGAAGACATTTGGAGCAGCACATAGAGGCACTGCCCCAGTGCCAGAGCACACGGAATGGGTCTGTGAACCCTGGACAAGCGCTGTGCCAAAGGAGTCAGCGGAGCAAGAAGGACCACCCTGCGTGTGCTCTCGGCACAATGAGGACAACTGGAACGGAGTACACCAGGTCATGCAGAAGAGGCTGGGCATCACCATTTCCCCCCTGCCACCACCACCAAGGCGGGGCCTCAGGGATCAGTCCAAGGGTCCAGAGTGGAGGTGGGACCAGCCTACCCCAAACCACGCCCCTCTGTGCTGGGTACCTGCTTGTCTGATGGAGCAGGATAGGCGCTGTGGAACCAGGCAGCTCCGTCTTCCGGGCCGGTGATGCTGCCTAGACTGGAGTAATTCCGGGACAATTCTTGTTCTTAGACGTATTCTCCCTTCCTATCTCTTCCCTCCTTTAGGTTGATAACTCTGCTTGTTGGTTCGTTTAAGCAGACATTTATAATCCATTCCCTTGATACATTTCCTACCTATACTTGTATACTTGCCTTTCTCTCTCTCTGGGATAATCAAGCCATCTAGTTTCTCTGTCTGGCTAAACTTATCTTCCTTTTGTTCCCCCAACTCCTTCCTTATTTTCCTTTCTCTCTGTCTGCATTAAGCCACTTCGCCTCCAAGCCTGTTCAATATATATATGTTTTTCCTTTTCCCCACTCCTGTCATTTCTCTCTTTATATGTGTTCTTCCAACAGCAACGCCTCTATCTTGTTCTTTACTTGTAGCTGGTGTTTCTGGTCTGTTTGTTTGTTTTGTTTTGTTTTTTGATTTCAGACTGTTTTTCTGTGAGTGTGTGAGCGTGTGTGTGTCCATTTATTTCTTTTATTTGCACGTTGCCTTACATGTCTCTGTTTCCTGTTTGTTGGTTTGTTTGTTTTCCTTTCCAGGGCTACTTCAAGGAACAAATAAAATGACAACTTGTGGAGGGTCAAACACATCATTACGAGTAGAGAACTCAAAGAGCCAATGTCACAACAACAGAGAGCAAGTAACACTCTCCAAGAAACACTACCTGCAGGGCTAGAACCTGCAGAGGGCGTGAGCCCCCTGTCGTATAGCAATTCTTGCAGGTGCAAAGCAAATAACAAGCTTGTAAACCTCCTAAGAGAGAGAAAACTAGCCAAAATAATGACACAGAAGAATTCCCCTCAAAAGAAATTCCGGGAAGAAGTGGACAGCTAACGACTTGATCAAAACAGATATAAGCTACATATCAGAATTTAGCATAACAGTCCAAAGATTAATCGTTGGGATTGGCAAAGCCATAGAAGACAGCATGGAATCAATTATTGCGGAGATCAAGGAAATAAAAAGTAGTCGTGATGAATTCGAATGCTATAAATGAAGTGCAAATTAAAATGGAGGCAGCCACAGCGCGGATTGAAGAGACAGAGGGGAGACTAAATGAATCAGAAGTTAAAATTATGGGGAAAAGGAGGTGAGAAAAAGATAGAGAAAAAATTGAGGATCGAGAGGGGAGAATTAGAGAACTAAGTGATGAAATCAAATGGAACAATATCCATATCACAGGATTTCCAGAAGAGACAGAAAAGGGGTGTGAAGATGACCTTGAACAAATCATAGCTGAGAACTTCCACAAGCTGGGGGAGGACACCGGCATTGAAACCCAACGGGCACACAGAACTCCCTTCAGATGTAACCTGAGTTCATCTTCTGCACAACATAGCATGGGGAAACTGGCAAAATACAAGCATGAAGAGGGAATTCTGAAAGCAGCTAGGGATGAATGGACCTTCACATACACAGGTAGAGAAGTATTGGGATAGGAGCAGACCCATCTACTGAAATCAGACAAGCCATAAAGGACTAGGGTAATCTTCAATGTGATGAACAGGAAAAATATACAACCAAGAATCCTTTATCCACCCAACCTGCCATTCAGAATCGAAGGAGAGGTAAAGGTCTTCCCAAACAAACCAAAACTGAAGGAATTCACCACCGCTAAACCATCCCTACAAGAGATCCTAAGAGGGATTCCTTGAGGGAAATGTCGCAAGTATCACAAAGTACCACAGACACCAGTACAAGCATGAAAACTACAGACATCACAATGCCTCGGAACCATCGCTTTCCATAATAACAGTGCTTGGAAGTGGAATAAATGCTCCAACCAAAAGACACAGGGTATCAGAATGGATAATACAAAACAAGACCCATCTGTTTGCTGTCGTACAGGAGACTCATTTCAGACCTGAGGACACCTTACTCTTGAAAGTGGGGGGATGGAGAACTACCTTTCATGCTACTGGGAGTCAAAAGGAAGCTGTAGTAGCCATACTTCTATCAGACACACTTGACCTTAAATTAAAGTTGGCAGCAAGAGATGTTTACGGGCATTATTAAATAATTACAGTGTCTGTCCATCAGGAAGAGCTAACAATTATAATGACTATGCAGTGAATTCCGAAGCACACAAATATTTAAAACATTTAATCACAAACATAAACAATCTTATTGATAAGAATGTGGCAATTGCAGGGGGCTTTAATACTCAACTTACAACAATGGACAGAAAATCTAGACAGAATCAGGAAAGAAACAATGGTCCTGAATGATACATTGGACCAGAAGGACGTGACAGATAATTTAGGACTCTACATCCCAGAGCAGCAGAGCATACTTTCTTCTGGAGTGCACGTGGAACATTCTCCAAGAGAGACCACATACTGGGTCGCAAAAAGCCTTCAATAAATATAACAGCACTGAGATGACACCATGCACACTTTGAGATCACAATGTTTGGAGCTTGACATAAAGTACAGGAGAAAGTCTGCTCAACCTCTAAAAGCATGCAGGTTAAAAAACATCCTACTAAAGAACGAATGAGTCAACCAGACAATTAGAGAAGAAATTAAAAGACATAAGGAAACAAATAAAAATGAAAAGACAACAATCAACGCTTTTTGAAAAAAAATTTAATTAAAAAGATGGAAAAAGGGTTACTGAAGCTGAGTTTTGCATACTTGAGACAGCATGTTATGCACTAAGGAGTCCGAGTGCTTGGGGTAAAGGCCATTTCCATAACTTTCTTAGTTCTGTGACCTTGAGCAATTATAACATCTCCTTCAGCCTCAATTCCTCCCTCTGTACACAGGGTCAATTGAGATGCTTTATGAGGTAATGTGCCTGCCACAGGGAAGTGATTGGTAGCTGTAAGTTCATTGCTCTGCCCCTCGTATTCCCAGGACTCCTGCCAGGGAGCCTGGAGGCCTGCGTGCTGGCCTGAATCTGCAGCAGTTTCAGGCAAATTGTTCACTTTGTGATTAAGGCTTCCCGTTTCACTGAGCCCTTGATTCACCCCATGTGTTCTGGCATCTGCTGCCCTGCGTGGGTTCCCTCTTCCTTTTTAAGACCCTTACTTGGTGTGGTGGGATACAGTGATCACACCACCTGAGCATCAGTTATTAGCAATAAGCGTGACTCCTCTGAGTACCTATGGTATTCCGATTATTCCCACATAAAGCTAGTGTTCTGCAGCTCTGATTATCTGCTAAATTATACCAAGGCATAGTTTAGAAGATTCTTTTGTTGTTGCTGCTGTTGTTGTTGCTGCTGTTGTTGTTGCTGCTGCTGCTGCTTTTGTTGTTTAGAAATCATTTGCTTCAGGTTCATCTAGTCTATCCAGTAACACCTGCAATAACAATGAGATAAACTTTGGTTTTACCTTTTTTCACTTTTTACCGCCAGTGGATTTTGTTTTTGTTTTTGTTTTTCAGCCTCCCTTTGGGAAGTTCTATTTCTTCCATCTTCTCGCTCATGTGTCCTAAATAGACAACTGATTGTTTACTAGTTGCTGTCTCTGGGAGGTTGTTGCTGTTTGCCAGGTGTTAGTATTGACATGCCAGGTCTGGGGTGTTCATTTTTTCACAGATTTTTGTTCCAGGTCTTCATGACAAAGGCAACAGAATGAAGAAGGTACTGAGTTGAAGCACTTAGAAATTCACTTCAACTAGGCCTGCCGGAGGAAGTGGGTACTGCATTAATGCAGGAGACACAGAAATGAACCACAAGTGGGCAAAATGAGTTGGGTATAAGAAAGAAAAATAATGCCAGCACGATAGTCCAGTTTCTTTGCTTTTATGTGAACTATGGGATAAATGTGTAAATACTACAAACCCTTATGATTTGGGCTGCTTATTTTTATCTTAATGTTTGTTGGTTGGGTGAGTGGTTGATTGACAGTGTGTGTGAAGAAGGGGAGGGGATGAGAGAGGGGGAAGAGAAAATTCCAAGCAGGCTCTGTGCAGAGTGTGACCTGGGGCTTGAAACCACAAATGGCGAAATCATGACCTGAACTGAAATGAAGAGTAGGCCACTCAACTAACTGAACCACGCAGGCTCCCCTTGGCTGCTTATTGTATTTGCACATTGGGTCTTCGTGTTGGATATACCATAGGGAGTGGTGTACATGCATGATCTAAGGAAGGTGCAGCTAGGTAGATCTGGCTTATTTTTTTTTCCTTATGACACTTTATTCATGGTAATATTTTGTAAGTTTATTAGAAAGACAGATTGAAGATTGTAATTGGGAGGAAATCAGGTAAGGAGTCATTGCAGTTGACCAGGAGAGGTGAACATGACAGCAATTAGTGTGGAAGCAGGAAATGGAGAGATGAGGACAGATGTGGTAGTTTTTGAAAGTGCTTTTTGTTGTGTAATTAACATTATAGAAAGTAACTATTTGGTGCATAGTGCTTTGAGTTTTAAAGAGTGTATCTACTCATGTAAATGTCACCCCATTGAGAATACAGAAGAGTTCTGTTCCTGGGGCACATAGGTGGCTTAGTCACTTAAGCATCCCACTCTTGATTTCGGCTAAGGTCATGAGTTCACTGTTCTTGAGTTTGAGCCCCTGCTCACGAACTTCCCGGGGCCTACTTGGGATTATCTCTCTCTACCACTTTTTCTTTGCCTCCCCCACTCTCACTCTCTGTCTCCCACACACACACACACACACAAATTAGACAAGAAGAGAACACTTCCATCAGCTTCCAGGATTCCCTCATGTTGAATCACGGTCACCCCACCCCTGGGGCCTGGCAACCATCTATCTCCAACTTAAATATCATATAAATGGATCGTTATTGTAGGTAACTTTATGAGACTGGTTTCTTTCATTCAACATCATGCCTTTAAATACATCTGTTTCTTAGTGGTTCCCTGTACGGATATACCAGGGTTTGTTTAACCATTCATTTCCTGAAGGACATTTGTGTTTGTCCATTTTTGTCAGTTATGACTAGAGTTGCTGTAAACATTTGCGTGCATGTTTTTTTCTTTTCATAAGCATAAATTTTCACTTCTCTAGAGAAAATGTCTGGGAGTCGGATTTATGGGTCACATGCAAGTATTAGGTATTGTCTTTAAACTATATATATATTTCATGGGCTCCTGGTTGGCTCAGTAGATTGAGTAGCTGACTTCAGCTCAGGTCATGATCTCACAGTTTGTGAGTTCAAGCCACATATTTGGCTCTCTGCTGACAACTGGGAACCTGGAGCCTGCTTTGGATTCTGGATCTCCCTCTCTCTCTGCCCCTCTCTGCTCACACTCTGTCTCTCTTTATCCCTGAAAAATAAGTAAAAATGGAAAAAAAACGTTTTCAATATGTGTGGATAGCAGTATCTCAGTGCAGTTTTAATGTGTTTCCCTGAAGCCTAGTGTTGTAGAGCATCGTTTTGTGCACTTCAATATATGATATTCTGGACACAAGACCTTTGCTGGATATATGATTTGGGAATATTTAGTCCAAGTCCATAGATTGTCTTTTTGTTCTTTTAACAGAGTCTTTTACCAAGCAAAAGTTTTAGTACTAATGAAGTGCAATTTAAAGATTTTTTTCTTTTGTACGAATCCAATTTATACACCTTATAACGTCAGACGTCGTTTGTACTCCTTGTTCATATATTTGCTATTCTATACCAGCATCAGAATGTTTTCAGTTTGTTGCTATTGGTTGCACAAGTTGTATACTGCACAGTTCTAGGAGGCATGATTTATATGAACTGTAGTGCGAATGGGAACCCTCAAATCTGTAAAATGTACAACTTGTACACACATGTATTATCTCTTAGAGGGTCTTTTCTACTGTACAGATTGCAGTCATTGCTGTGGTTCCGTTTTACTTTCCTTGTCATTGGTTTATTATGTTGAGTGTACACTGAAGCCGAATTTAAGAAGCTCCTGTTTGTGAGCTATCTAAAGGTAATTTATTCTCACTGATTCTCAACTAGCTGAGGCGTATCCTTGAGGTACAGCAACATCTGGCTTTCAAGCTTGTTCCCTTAATTGAATCTATTACTTTGCATTCATGGAAACTGGAAACTCTCTTCAGCCGGCCAGTTTTCGCTAGATATCCATGATTTTAAAATTCACCTCTAAACAAATGGCTAAAACTTTAATATTTGTAGAATCATCTGGACTGGAAAAAAGAAGGAACCATATAAAAAAGCTGGAAAAAATCAACAGAATATAATATAAAAACAACAATATCCTTTGCAGGGAATACTTTGGCTCCATGTAATTCTCTATTTACTCTGAGCAGCTCTAAGTTGGTATATGACGTCCCTCTGACAATATGAATATACATTCAGTGTTACAAGATGTTTGTATTCTAAATACTTAGCTCCTCTAAAGATGGAATCACAAATTAGTAACTGATCAACCGTTAGTGTTGTAGCAGAATCAGGAACAATTCAACAGAACAGGCCTGTTCTGGGTGTGTTCTTATATAATTATGTAATTATGTCCATTATTACTACAGGTGTCTTCACCTACCTGGCCTCTTCATAATAAGCTAGAGTAGGATTTCAGAAAGCATCCCATTCTTCCCCACTGAAATGGTGAAACATTTTTGTTTAATTTTTGTGTTTACATTTATTTATTTTTGAGAAACAGAGTGAGACAAAGTGTGAGTGGGGGAGAGGCAGAGAGAGAAGGAGACAGAATACGAAGCAGGCTCCAGGCTCTGAGCAAGTGGTCAGCACAGAGCCTGATGCAGGGCTCAAACCCATGACTGTGAGACCGTGACCTGAGCTGAAGTCGGACACTCAACCGACTGAGCCACCCAGGCGCCCCATGAAATGGTGAAACTTTTACGATGCTGGTTTAGGCTTTTTTGGTGGGGCTTCGTTTTTGTTTGTTTTATAAAAGTCTTGTATCAAGTTGATGAAGTCTCCCTGGACTCATAGTTTGCGGAGAGAATGTTTTATTTATCATGAATGGAGTTAACAAATGCCTTCTCTGCATCTCTTTTTAAGAGCATCTGATCATTTCCCTGTCTTACTTCTTTATCCTATTGTTGTGATGGTTTAAACTAATTGATTTTTGAATATTGAACCAGTCTCCCATACTTGTACTAAATCCCTCTTGGTTATGGATGTATAATTCTTTTTACACATTGTTGGATTTGGTTTGCTAACATGTATTGGGTATTTTGTGTCTATGAAAATGCAAGACACTGGTCTCCAGTTTTCCTTTCTTCTAATGCCTTTACCATGGTTTGTCAATGCTGGCCTCCTAGAATGAGGAAGTTTCCCCTCTGTTTTTATTTTCGGGAAGAGATTACAGGACATTAGCATCATTTTTTCCTGTGAATGTTTGCTAGAATTCTTCAGTGAAACCACCTGGGCCTGACGCTTTCTTTTGGGAAGGTTATTCGTCCTTGACTCCATTTACTTAATAAATATAGGCCTATCCAGATAATCTATGTTTCCTTATGTGGGTTTTAGTAGTGTGTGTCTTTTATTTGTTTTCTATATTTTTCTAAATGTTTTCATTTATTTCTGAGAGAGAGCTGCAGAGTGGGAGGTGGGAAGGGGCAGAGAGAGAGGGAGACGCAGAATCTGAAGCAGGCCCCAGGCTCTGAGATGTTAGCACAGAGCCTGACACGGGGCTCAAACCCACGGACCAGGAGATTATGCCCTGAGCTGAAGTCAAACATTTACTGACTGAGCCACCCAGGCGCCCCATCGTGTGCATCTTTTAAATAATCGATCTGTTTCATATAAGTTATGAAATTTGGGGGCATAGAGTCATTTATAATATTTTCATTATCCTCTTGATGTTCATGGAATCGGGAGCGGTTATGTCTCTTTCACTTTTGATATGAGCCATTTGTGCCTACCTTTTTTCTTGGATAGCCTAGTTAGGGGTTCATTACCTTTATTGATATTTTCAAAGAACCATCTTTTGATTTCTCTATTGATTATCTCCAGTATTTGACTATCTTTTATTTTATTGATATCTGTTCTAATTATTATTTTTTTAATTATTATTATTTCTTTTCTTGTACTTCAGCCTTCAACTGTACCTCCTCCCCTATTTTCCTAAGGTGGAAGTTTAGGCTACTAATTTAAGGTCTTTCTCCTTTCCGATTTTGTTACGTTTATGTACTTAATTTGAGAGCGAGAGAAAGCATGTACGTGAGCAGGGGCATGGCAGAGAGAGGGAGAGAGAGAATCCCAAGCAGGAACCCAATACAGGGGCTTGATCTCATGACCATGATAGCATGACCTGAGTGGAAACTAAGACTTGCGTGCTAAAACCACTGAGCAGCCAGATGCCCGAAGGTCTTTCTACTTTTCTAATAAATGCATTCAATGCTGTACATTGTACTGTAAGCCATGTTTTCACTGCCCACCCCACCCCGCCCTGAACATTTTTGTAGGTTGTATTTAATTTTCATTGAGTCCAAACTACTTTGAAATTTCTCTCAAGTTTCCTTCTTTGATGTGTTATTTAGAAGTATGTTCTTTAATCTCTAAATATTTGGGGACTTTTCCTGCTGTCTTTTCATTATTGCTTTCCATCCAGTTCAATTGCAGTGTGGCCTGACAACATACTTTGTGTGGTTTCTATTCTTTGAAATTTGGTAGGATGTGTTTCATGGCCCAGAACATGTTCTGACTTGGTGCACGTTCTGTGTGAACTTGAGAAACATGTTTATTCAACCACTGTTCGATAAAACATCCCATACGTATCAGTTCGATCTAGGTGATTACTGCTACTGCTTCATCCAGCTGTAGCCTTACCTATATCCTTCTAGACCTGTCAGTCACTGACAGAAAGGTGTTGAAGTCTCTACTATAATAATGACTTTTTCTCTTTCTCCTTCAAATTCTAAAAGTTTTTCCATCATGGATTTCCATTCTCTGTTGTTAGGTATAGAAAATTAGGGATTGTTATGTTTTCTTACAGAACGGACCTTTTTATCTCTCTATAGAATCTCTTTATATAATGACACTCTTTATCTCCCTAGAGTTTCCTTGATTGGAAGTTTGCTTTGTGTGGAGTTAATGTAATTACTCCAACTCTCTTTGGATAAGCTCTAGCATGATAAATCTTTCTTCATCCTTTTACTTGTAATCTATCTGTATCTTTATATCTCATGTGAATTTCTTATAGACAATATAGAGTTGCATCTTGTTTTTGGATCTCCTGTGACAATCTCTGAGCTTTAATTGGTATATTTAGACTATTCACATTTGATGTGAGTATTGATGTAGTTGGAATAATATCTGCCATGTTTGTAATTGTTTTCTATTCACTGCATTCATACTTTGCTTCCTTTCTGTCTTCACCTTTTTCTGCCTTCTGGATTTTAATGCAGCAGTTGGTATATTCCATTTTCTTCTTTCTCTTAGCATATTCATTACACTTTTTTATTTTAAAAAGTTGGAGTGGGTTCCCCTTTATTTGCATTTGCATTACTCATTTATAACTAGTCAAATTCCTCTTTCAAATCACACTATACCCCTTCACAGATATTGCAGCTACCTTATAACAGCCCTCTCAATTCCTCCATCCCACGCCTTCTAATATTGATGTCATCTACCTCCTTATCCATATGCTATGATCACCGAGTATATTGTTGCTGTTATCACTTTAAACAAATTGTTATCTATCAGATAAGTTGGGAATGAGAAAAATAAACTATTTTATCTTACCTTCCCTTATGCCTACTCTAATCCTCTTCTTTTTTAAGCATAGATCTGAATTCCTTATCTATAACTTCTATCCCTATTCCTTTTTCTAAAAACCTTTCTCTTGAGCGAGACAGGGGGCACAAATGAGCAAGGGGCAGAGAGAGAATCCCACGACAGGCAGAGAGAGAGGGAGAGATAATGGGATCTCACTCAAAGCATGGCTCATGCTCACTTGCAGGGGGGTGGAGCTCACTTGATGTGGCACTTGAACTCACAAACTGTGGGACTTGAACTCATGAATGCTGACATCATGACCTGAGCTAAAGTCAGGTATTTAACCACTGAGGTATCCTCGAAAGAACTTTTTATTTATTTATTTATTTCTTGCAAGGGAGATCTACTAGTGGTAAAGTCCTTCCTTTTTTGTTTCACAACGTATGACTTGTTTTAGGATTGTTGTTGTTGTTGTTGTTGTTGTTGTTTAAAAGGTGAGGGATTGTAAAATTCAGATGCTGTGGGGAAGAGTAACATACTCCATGCCTAACATCTTTTTTAATGTTTATTTATTTATGTTGCGGGAGAAAGGGGTGGCGGGGTAGAGAGAATTCCATGCAGACTCCATTCTGATAGCAGAGAGCCCTATGTGGGGCTCAATCTCATTAAACATGAGATCATGACTTGAGCTGAAATCAAGGTTGGATGCTCAACCGACTGAACCACACAGGCACACCTACAAGTCTTTTTTCTTTAGTTTGAAATACACTTTTGAAGGATATAGAATTTTCAAGCGGTGTTTTATTTTTCCTTTCAACACTTTTATTTGTATTTTCATTTGTATTTTATTTGTATTTATTTTTAATTTTAATTTTATTTTATTTTTACTTTTATTTTTACTTTTATTTTTATTTTTATTTTTATGTTTATTTTTTCTTCTACCCTGGCTAGGAAGAAAGGGATAGATGGGGTAAGAGGAGAGAGAGTGATGCTGGCTGGAGGAAGGGCATCATCTTAGCCTGGCTGGTGAAGTGCCGTCTGACAGAGACATTACATGGAGCATTGAAGGAAACGTGCAGTCATCTGAGGGAAAGAAAAACATATTTCGAAATACACTGCCTTTGGATTCGCTATAAATCTACACACTACTGTTGGGGGGGATGTTTTCTTTCTCTTTTATTTTACAGGAACAGAGAACACATATATACATGTACACACACACACACACACACACACACACACACACACACGCACGCACAGAGACACTGAGCACCTAGAACATGTCAGGCATGCTAGACACTTCAAGTGTTATTTCATTTAATCATAAAATCACATGAATTAAATGAGTCATCCAAGATGACACAGTTGTTGAAGGAAGCAGATTTCGAACCCAGGTCTGACCCTGGTGCATGTGCCTCCGAGGCAAGATTCTATACTCCTAGATGGAAAGACTGCACATCCCAGGCTCCTCTCCCACCTCTAATGCATCCATCCTGCACGTACATGCATACTTGCACAAAGAAGAAGGACTAACACTCATGGCTGGGCACCTAGTAGGTATTCAGTGAATAACCACAGCTGACTTGAATACATCAAAAGATTCCACATTCCAAAAACCATGCACAGAACTCTCATATCCTAGGACTGTACTTTGATACAAAATAGCAGAGAATGATAATAAAGTAGTTATCTTGTGTAGCATGAATATTAATGCTGAGTCAGCCCAGTGAAACTAAAGCCCTCGCCAGGTGGTTAAAGAAACTACTTCACAAAGAAACTTTGGAACTTAGGAAGGAGATGTCAGTTTTTGGAGGGGGGGGATAGTTCTGCATGAGAGAGGTTTTGTTGTTGTTGTTGTTGTTGTTGTTAATTCTTAGTCTCCTTTTTCAAACAAAAGGTGAGTGTTTCTAACCTGCATAAAAATGATCTCTTGGGGTTCCTGGTTGGATCAGTTAGTTCAGCTGAGGTCTTGATTTAATCTCAGATCATGATCTCAGGGTTGTTGAGATTGAGCCCCTCATCAGGCTCTGTGCTGAGCATGGACCCTACTTGGGATTCTCACTCTCTACTTCTGCCCCTCCTCTCTCTAATTAAATACACATTAAAAGTATTTTTTAATTAAAAATAAAAAAACGTATCTCCAAAGCTACCACAGAAATTCTCCAGAGTACCTCTATCATAAAAAGAAAGACACGGTGGTTTCTAGTCTATAGATAGTGAAACAGTAGCAACCAGTGTTCTCATTTTCCATGTGGCCAGTGAGGAATATAACATATTACCAATACTCAGGCGGAGAGAGGGAAGATGAATAAAAAAATATACCCGGAAGAGTGAAAAGCTGATGGCATCTGCGATGCTGCCTGTGCCTGGCGTGCAGCTCTAAAATGTCTAGTTTATCACACAGGGGGACGCAGCAGAAGTCCCATCCCACAGAGGCCCTATTCACCAGACTGCTGTCAAGCAGTGCTTTCGTATTTCTAGAATCACACTCTGGTCCCAAAAAACCAAACTGAAGTTATTTCAACTTTTTGGATCTTTCAGATAATTTTCATCAAATCTGGTATTTAAACAATTTCTTCAGTAAGATTTTGTCCCATTTTCTCCCTCCTCTCCATCTGGGACTCCTATTATACATGTGTTACATCATTATGTTGGAACACCTGATATTGTCACACAGTGCTCTACTGATTTGTGTCCAATTTTTCTCCCCTCTCTATTGTTTGGCTTGGGACATTTCTCTTGATTTACCTTCAGGTTCACTGATTCCTTCTTCTATTTCTAACCTACTGAGTTAATCTAGGGAAATGTTATTTGAGTTATTGTATTTTTCAATTCCATAAATTTCACTTTTTAGAAAATCACTTCCATTTGTCTATTGTGATTCCCGGTGGACTCACATCATGTTTCCTACTGTATTTTTGCATACATTTTCCTTTAGTTTTTAAATATAGTAGCTGCTGGAAATCTTTGTTAAACCCAAAGGTGCACCTAGTCAGTTGCTATTTAACTAATCTTTTTCCTTAGTATGGGTTAAACTTTGATAATGTGCATGTTTATTATTTTTTAGGTGAAGAGTAAACACTTGTTTAGATTATCTGCTATTTGCGTGTGCGCACACGCACGCCTTGCTATCATGACTGGCAAGAGATAACATTCTCTCTACTCTTACTAATTAGCATCTCCATAACAAAATCCTAGAAACAATGACACACTCATACACGCTAATACAAGCATAGACTCCCTTTATAAAAGGGGCCACTAAAGAACAATTAAAGTTGCTTGAGGAGGAAAGAAGGGATTTGAGATACAGGATGAACACGTGTACCTTTTGAAATTCACATCCACAAACTACCGATTCATTTAAAAAACAAAAACAAAAACAAAGCTGTTTCACTGATACTCAGCAACAGCACTGTGCATTAAAATCTAAAAGCACCTGTTGCTTTGCATTTACTACCTTCTCATTGTAATCGATTCTTAACTACGAAATAGCAAAATGCATTTTTAAAGCAGGAAGCAAGAGTTAGCCTCCAAAACATGGCTAAACCGCCACATCATACACTTTTCTGTTTACAACCATCATCCGTTTATGAACCAAATAAGTGAGGTACCACTCCAATGGTATTCAGATGCTAGCTGACTATTAGCTTTTCAACTACTGACAGTGGGGACAGGTTTGGAAATCCTATTCCGTTTAAAAGTAGCAAGCAGATCTCTTTTAACACGAAAGGGACTCAGAGCTGAGCAGAAAAGGTGGGAGCAGTGAATTTACTCCTGGATGGCAAAACCTAGGTTGGCTGAAGTCAGAAAATGCTTTTGAGATCAGCTTGTTAAGAAGCTCCCCATCTGAGATCCTTGGAACTGAGAAAACAGAAATGGGATCTCCTGAACTTATTCAACATTTCAAGGAGACTTTTTAAAGACCTCATAAGATTATCAGTGAAAAAGCTGCTCTGGATAACCAAAACAGGTATTTTTTTAGGCCCTACATCTTTTCTGGTCATACCAGCATTACCAACATTATTTCTCACCATCAGCCCCCAGGACAATAAGTTTCTTATGTCCCCGCATTGATACTACATTCTCTCTACCTTATATGCCAGTCCCCACTGTCCATTAAACTTCTCTTTATCTTGCAAGATCCACCTCAAGTATTATCTCTTTAAAAAAAAAAAGAACACATTTGTATTTGTTTTGAGACACACACAGAGACAGAAAGTGAGAGAGAGAGAGAGAGAGAGAGAGAGAGAGAGAGAGAGAGAAAGAGAGAGAGAGAGAGAGGGAGAGAGAGAGAGAGAGAGAGAGAGAGAGAGAGAGAGAGAGAGAGAGAGAGAGAGAGAGAGAGAGAGAGAGAATGAGAGCCCAAGCAGGGGAGCACCAGAGAGAGAATCCCAAGCAGGCTTAACCAACTGAGCCACCCAGGAGTACCATCTCTTAATGAAAATATTATCTCTTAATGAAAGCATGAGCTCTGCAGCCAGACTACCTGCCTGGGTCCAAGTTGCGGCGCTAACACTGATTGTAAGACTAGTCTAGGTCTCATCAGGTATCCCGTCTGCATCCCAGGTCCTTCCCCAGCAAAATCGAGATGATGATAGTACCTACTTCATCGGACTGATGTGGAGATTAAATAAGATAATGCATATAAAGCACTCAGCAAGGAATAAACAATAAACGTGCAGTTGTTGTTACTATCATATAGTATGAGTTCTATAACTAATCAGGTTTCCCAAAGGTGCCCATAAACTTAATAATCCAGGTGGCGTGTCCTTTCTAAAATTCCAAAACCAAAGATATCACTTGACTCAGTTTTTCTAAGGCCAAACACCCAAAGGGAGTCCAAGTTCTAATAAAACACCCGACATGTTAATAACCCTGGAGAAGGAAGACAGTATATCCTACCTTACGATGAAATTCACAAAGCTAGTCACTGCGTGCAGATGTTATCACCACAGCATCAGACTTAACAGAACATTTTCAATGATAAAACCACCACAAAAAAAAAAAAAAAAATTCTGGGAGCCCTGAAAAAAGTGGAGTGAACTTCACCTCAAGCAGATTTTACAAGCTCTTAAAAATGTGATTTGCCTCTGTACTTCTTAGTCTCTCCTTACCTGGACCAGATGATACTACCAACACCTGAGGAGAACACTGAAATTCATTATTTTGAATTTGACAATGCCAACTAGCCTTTATTTAATATCATTCCTGATAACATCCAGTCATCCTGTAAATATCTTAAAGTGCTCCAAATACAGTTTTTTTCATCTGCCATTCAAGTACTACTTCAAATCAACCAATGATAATAATGACAGCTTTGAAGAAGCAATGGACATCCAGGCAAGGACTGAATCAGGAAAGATCATACATAGCTGCTCCTCACTGAGTCTCCTCTGCTTCATCACAGTCTCTTCGTGTGCTGAAGCAAGAATCCTCAGGAGTAATTCTGGATCCGACCCCCACCCCCACCCCCGCCCTAATCCCCAAATCCAGCTGGTCTGATTGGCTCTACCTCCAAAGCAGATCTCTAATTGAGGCAGCTATCATCTCCATGGTAACCACACTGGTCCAAACGACCATTTCTCACCGGGACGACTATAATATCTGCTAAAGGGTCGTGCAGCTTCCTAAGTGGTACCTAGTCACAGCATGATGATATTGGTAGGATAGACAGACTATGCCACTGAGCGGGAAAAAAAAAAAAAAAAAAAAAAAAAAAAAAAACTGGATCAAAAAAAAAGTACTTACTTTATGATCTCACTCATCTAGAACTCTACAAAATAGAAACTAATATATTGTCACAGAATGCAGATCAGTAATGGGTGGCAGAGAGGGGCAAGAGGAAAGGGTGACCAAGGGACACAAGGAAACTTTTCGGTGATGGGTATGTTCACTATCTAGACTGTGGTGGTTTCATGGATATGTGTGTGTATATACTTTTTGATCTGTGTGTATACACATCCACACTGATGTATAAACTTATCAAATAGCACACTTTAGTTTCCTGCAAGTTATGCCAATTATACTACAACAAAACTTTTTAAAAATAAAAACAAACAGGATGATATTCTTAATAAAATGCAACGTGTGGGATTTGCTTCAAATAAACCAGGGGAAGAGGGGAGCAAGGACAAAACGGGTAGAAATACAGATGAAACAAGATTAGACATGAGTTGATAATGTTTACAACTAGGTCCTAAGGACATGGGGGTATGATATACTAATGTCTTGACTTTTACATATTTGAAATTTTCTATAATAAAAACAATCTTTAAGTTAAAGGGGAGCAAATCATGAACCAGGATAAACTAAAAGAAGAAAAATACTATGCTGGCTCTAGAGCCCAGACTGATGGTAGCCAAAGACTTCGTTAGAAGCTGAAGAGCAGGGGAATGTGGAGTTTAAAGGGACACATTTTATTCTTTACTCTATCACCTGAGAAACGTGCATGCTCCTTTGAGAGCTACGCCATCCTTTCCCTGGTTGGCTCAAAGCTGGGCTCCCTTGCACACTTGACTTCTCATGGAGCCTTCAAGCTGTCAGATCACAGAGGCTTCCACAGATATGCTTCCAACAGCCTGAAGTTTAGGATAAAGAAAAACCGTCTTGTCGCCCATTTGAAGTATTTCATGCATGCTGAAGCAGCACCCGGTTAGATAGCCAAGTACTACAGCCACAGGCAACTCAGAAACACACAAACAGAAGCAGCATTTTTATCTACTTTTCCTCCAAGTCTCTGCTCATGGATCTTCCAAAAGGAGTCCCAATCACATCAACCAATTTTGAAAGAAAGGAACTCTTGGCCAACATTTGCTTAGAGCACACTAACTTATCATCTCATTTGAGCCTCATGCTTAACCTTGGGAAGCAGCACATATCTTTACCCCCTTGAAGCCTGCTAAATACTGAAACTCAGAGAGATGAAACAAATGGAGTGCCAAAGGTCACACAGCTAGCCTGTGGCAGGGCCAGGAGTCGAGGTCCGTCCCACCTCTGTGCCTGTCTAGCATCACTACCTCACATGTTGAGCAGAAACTCTGATCAAGATGCTTATATGAAGAAAAGTCATATCCCAATTAACCCACTATTTTTTTTACCCAATCTCATACACGTCAAAGGATTTTAAGAGTAGGCACATGAAACCATTACTGCATATAAAGATTTTTCAGTTATGTATAATTTCCTTATCCCCTAGCACAAGGATGTATGAAGAAGGGACAGCAATTGACTTTAGACATTACATGGGAGAGGACAAGGGAGGTAATGCCCAAAGAAAGATCAAAGAAAGGAAACTAGGAATCCGACTGGAAAGAACAGCACATTAAACACAAAACCCAAATTAACAACCCCCATGGTAATTTCTCTGTAAAACCAGCATGTCCTGGGTGGTGATTATCCTGTTAGTGAAATGAAAGAAAACGACCATTTTATTTCAAGCTACTTGTGTCACCCATGCTAGGTTAAAGTGGAAGAGAATTTTTCAAAACTGTATTAAATTTGCTCACACTGTGGTGATTCTCCATTTTCCAGCAAAACATGTCACTTCCAGAGTTCAAGGTCTACAGTAAAAATTCTTGCTTCTAGGGTAATGCATGAAACTGGATATTTAAAACGTGTGTTCTGGTTGTTCACAGCTAATAATAAAAAGTAGTACTTACTGAGCACATATTATAAGCAGGTCTTGTTTTTAATGCTTTTAATCTTCAAAATGGATCTTCTGACACAGGTTCGATTATTGTTAGGGCAACAATATAATTTATTGTCCAAATAAAGATA